>NW_027423757.1:9432500-10639372 GCF_013202065.1 Cotesia typhae | reverse complement strand
AATTCCACTTGTAAAAATTAAAAAAAAATGATGAGTGAATTTTTTAAAAATATTTTTTGATTTTTTTTAATAATTAAATTAGAACAAAAAAAAATTACATGTATAATTTTTAAAATTTTCTACATGTGAAATTTTTTCTTTTATTTTTTTTTAAATAATTTTTCAATAAAAAAAAATTTTTATTTTTTTTTTATTAATTAAATTAGCAATAAAAAAATTTCAGTATCATTATTGTTAATATAATTCAAACGAAAATAAATTGTGAAATTAAAAAAAAATCGCTTAGAACTTGGACAACAACATAAATCATTTGGCAACATACATCAATTAGATAAGTGCTTTAATAAATTATAAATTAAATTCTTTCACAGTTTAGAGGTATATTTACCTCGTTCCATGTTGCGAACTTGCTTATGCCCAAGCATTAAAGGGCAAGGGAGAGAGATCACCGATGATTTAACCATAATAAGGAAAAAAAAATTCTTTTATTTAAATGTTAAATGTTAACTGATAACTAAGCTGCATTAATTAGTACATAATCTAAATGCACCTTCAATATATAAACGAAGGTCAAACATTTGAATTTATTATAACAAAATAGATAGCAAATCATAAATTTCAATGTTATTAATTTTGAATAATTGGACATTTAATAGAAGATTCAAAATTATTAATTAAGAGCTTACATTACGTCGAGAAGCCTCACGGCTGATATTCCTCACACAGTTAGCCATCATCTTTGAAAGGTTGATTAATTAATTATATATATGTAGATATCTTTTCTATTTTGTTCTTATTCTAAAATAATTTTATCTATCGCCTGATCGACGACTAGTACGATCGCACTTATGACACTACTTTACTACGTAATACATGTAAATATATATATATATATATATATATATATATATATATATATATATATATATATATATATATATATATGAATATAGGTTATATTTGCAAGTCGCGAGTTTTAAGTGGGATGAGAATAGGGGACTAAGAATAATAATAATAATAATACACTCATTTTACACTCATTATACTAGATTCGGGTAATGTTTTTATTTCGTGAATCTTCGGGTTTTTGAACGAGGGCGCTATTTTACAAAAATTTAAGTGGTGGCGCTGCAGAAGTATTTTAAATTTCTTTATAACATTAAATTTATTAGCTGTCACTTTACAATTGTTTTAATTCTCTTTAACAAATAAATTATAGAAAAAAAATAGACTTGTAGAAATTTAAGTAAATTAAAAATGCAATTTTTTAAAACAAATTTTTTTATTAAAGAAAATTTGTTCCAAAAAATTATTTTTAAAAAATTACATTTTTAATTTTTTTAAATTTCTTCATGTCAATTTTTTTTTTTTTAATTTATTTGTTACAAAAATTTTTAAAAATTAATTTAGCAGATATTCATTAAATTTTAATAATTTTTTTAACAATTAAATTACAGCAAAAAAAAATTATCAAATGGCCATCAAAAATTTTGAAAATTATGAAATATCTGCTAAATTAATTTTGATAAAAACAAAACAATTAAACTTGGACAGTTAAAAAATAAAATCAACTGATTTTTGTGTATAAAAAGAATTTAATGACATTCAAAATATTGTTTACAAACAGCAATTAAAATAATACAACAAATTCGTTTATTACTAACAATTGAGTGATTTAAAAAGTTTTTGTATAATAATATAAAAGTGCGCGTTGATATCATTATGAACATACATATAAAAGTTTATCAGTCATTCATCTGTCACAATTTCAATGTTCATTAAAAAAAATATTTTAAAAGAAACTTTCAATAAGATTAATCACACAACCATAATTCTAGTTTTTGTAGCATCAAAGCGCATTACCTTTTCATAAATTAGAACAATAAAGTGTTCTATTTTATTCTAATGACGATCGCGGTACAAAGGAACACATGTCTTTTTTTATTTATTTTTTTTATTTTTTAACATTTTTTATAGCGTTTGCACGCTTGGCAGATTTAAAAAATCCTCGAATACTGCAAACATCTTTTCCAAATTTCGTTAAGCTTATGGGCGTCATCCATTCTGCTTTGAATCGTGTATTCCATTTTCTACTGGCTTCAATGGTTTTATTGAATCAGTATCAGTCAAGTGATGTACATCCAGCTGTTTTAATTCTCGATGTTTTTCTCTGTTTAATTTTGATGTTTTGTCTTTTCTAGAAAGCAGTAAAAATTTATTAATTTAAAATACATAATTAAATAATTAAATAAATTATTTAATACTTACAATCCAAATAATTCACCGTCTTCAATTGTTTCAGGTAATTTCTTGTTAAGCGTTTCAGGTAACATGAGTGATATCAAGCCTCCAACAAGAGCGCAACCTCCAAATATAACTAGTGGTAAAGGTTTCCATATTTCGGCCTGTAAGTTAATAAAATAAAAATTAAATAAATAAATAAATTAATTAATTTTATGATTAAATAAAATTAATCAATTGTAGGAGTTTAAAATCTTAAAATCAATCAATGGATTAATTAAAAAAAATTAAGAATGGTCTAACGCTATAGTATACACGTACTAAATGATTAACGTAGGGTGCAATGACACCGCCAATTCTGGCGAAAGTTGAACAAGCTCCAAGGCCAACGTTTCTCACAACCGTAGGGAACTGTTCAGCAGTAAAAACATATATACCACCATATGAGGATGTTATTGCCAATTTACCAATCATTGCAAGTACTATAATCATCCAAGGATATTCTAAATAACAGAAAAAAAAAATAAAATAAACGAGTGCATAGCAGCTAATATTATCCACAAAGACAATGGTGTTTAAAAAAACATATAAAATTAATAATAATATTTAATAAATACCTTCTGGAACAAATATCGTTCCTACTAAGGCAAGACCAGAAACAACCATGCAACCACAAAGAATACTCTTTCTTCCCCAACGTTCTAGTACAAAAATCAGAAATAAGTATGCTGGTACTTCAACAGCACCGAGTATTACAAAATTAACATAATCATTTCCTCCTAAATTATTTACATTCCACGAAAGACCATAATAAGTCCCACTGTTGACCAACCTGAAAATTATTTTCGTTAATATTTCGAATTATCGATCATTTATTTTATTTTAATTTTTTTAATTTTTGATATGCAATTTTTACCAATTGAAAAAGAGAAGTAAACTCTTTTTTCTGAGATTCGGAGTACGGAATAAATCAAACAACGAGGCTTGGTTATTTACAACAACATTTTCTCCGCAGTTTTCATGTAAAAGACAATCTAACGTATCACGAGGTATTTCAATACCATTTTCCTTAGCAGCGCGTTGTAGTAATTCTTTAGCTTCATCGTCTTTGCCTTTAGTCAAAAGCCAACGCGCAGATTCGGGAATAAACCTAAACATAAACCATAATTTATGATTAATCAAATTTTAATTCGTTAATAATTTCTTGACTAATTAAATTTAAATAAAAATAATTACCACCAATAAACAAGAAAGGCAAAGCTCGGTAGCGTAATAGCGACTTGCAAGTATCTCCAATCACGAATGTAGTAAGCAAACGCAGCGGTTACTATGTAACCAAATGTGAAAAATAGTTGACAACCTACTCCAGCAACTGAACGTTTTTTCGGACCAACCATTTCCAGAGCTGTTAAATAGAGAGTTATAATTAATTTAAAAACTCAATTAGTTGTCTAGGAAATTACAATTTTTTTTTTTTTTTTAAATAGTAATTTTATACTTTACCAATTACATAGGCTACCAAGAATACACCACTTGTTGTTGAACCAACAATTAATCTAAAGATGATATATGAAACATACTCTGGCGCAATGGCAACAAGTATACCTCCGACGAGCTGAATTACTAAAGACAGGAAGAAAATTGGTCTACGTCCAAATTTGTCAGACAAACCACCAAATATTATTGAACCAAGCATCACTCCTACCATGAAAAGCGAATCTCCAAAAGCTCTCATCCATTTTCTTTCACAAACTAGGTTCCACTGAAATAAAAAAAAATTATTTATAAATTATATTATCTATAAATTTTTATTTATTTATGGTTCACAAGTCACATAGTGACTGCAAAGTTGCTACTATTATATTAATTTAACATACTAAATAATTGGTTCATTCATAAATTTTTTTTTTAACATTTATTTCATTCTCGGGTAGCAACGTTAGTTTCTCTCACGCAATGTAAAATGATTGCATGCTCTTACTACTTGGATAGCCAGGATATATCGGTAATTATTTCTTATAATGGATCCTTTGATCATACAAATAGTAAGCCGATGATATCAGGTAATTATCTGTACTACTGACGACTACGATATTTGTACTAATAATATACCATACCTCAGAGGTAGTTGTACTTTTGTAAATGCTAGTGTCAAAGACAAATTCCTCGCAGGTCATGATCCCGTCGCTTAATAACCTTGTCGAATCGCCGCTACTTCCAGCATTTCCTCCGCCTTCAGGGACGTAACCCGTCAAATTTACTCGTCTCAAGCACTGCTTATCCTCTATGGGGTAACTCGCATTCATAATAACTGGGTCTATAAAAAACGTTGCATTCTTTTCTTCCCAAGGCAACAAGCATCTGTAATAATAAATCAGTTAATTAATTTAATTTCCAACATAATTTTTTATTGATAAAAAAATATCTACCTGGTAGTTATCTTGGGTCCAAGAAAAACTCCACCCATCTTATGAAAAGCACAAATAATCGCTGGAAGGCACAGCAGTACATAAATCCTGCGTTGATACCTCCCGAATTCTCCCATCCGTAAAATAACATCATCGTAAGCCATTTTTTCCAATTACCTAACTAATTTATTTTATTTATTAAATGTCAGAGAAAATTTTTCTCATAAAAAAGTCTATCTCTAACTTTTTAAATCTTTGCTTAAGCCACCACAGTTAATATAATTTTCCTTCCTGAATCTGTAATCATAAAAAAAAAATAAAATTATTAGATTAAATTTACAACTGTGATAATGATATTTGACGTCTTAATACTAACAATGATTAGACAAGTTATGTGCGTAAGTAGTCTGGTTTAACAAATAATTTAATTTGTTTGAACAGTGTCACGTTTAGATAATAAATTTTAAATTAATTAAAAAAATAATTACAAAAATAGTCACCTGAATTCAGTCCAAGAAAATAATAAATATTCTAGTACTAAAGCCGCGATTAATTATCAAGTATCAATAATAAAAAAGAAAATAAATTGGGACCAAGATATGATCCTCGTGAAGTTTGAAGCCCGACTAACGTACGGTTCGTTGCATTGGTAGCATCTCGACCGGCTTGGAGACTCTCAAGTCAGACTCGCAAGTAGTGATGAGGGCGGGAGTGAGAGTGAGAGTCAGTAGTGAACCCGGGGTGTGTGTAGCAACAATGTCTATTCCTTTACCAGCTTAATATACCAATACATACATCCATACATCCATACTAATGCGTATCATCGGTCAAGACTCGGGTTTAAGGATCGAGTATTGTCTACCAGCCGTACTCTCGAGTCTCGATACTCTTATTATTATCCAGGATTCTTGAAGATTCAAGACACCCCACCATAAAGTGTGCGCCTCTACTTGTCAATGGCCCAAGTCTGGACAGGTAGGAGGCCGGCCAAGTCATTAATGTGCATGATCAGCATCAACCGTAAGACACACATACCCTCTATGCAAGGTACAAGACTACTTTAGTAGACACCTTTATCCAACCGGGTCTGCTCCATTCTACGTCTGTCTGCTCAAATAATCATTCATTCATTATTTTTTATTCTAAACAAATAAGAGAATTTTAAAAACTCACTGATAATACCTCGGCGTCTCGAGTGTGGATCAAACAAAACAAATTGTTAGTTTGTTATTTTATTTTTTTTAACCATATAAAAATTCCACAGCCCGCGGGCATTATCCCCTTTTAGATGACCGGACTTCACATTTATAACGAAAGCTATTTCTGGAATAGAGTGCTAGAGGATCAGAATTTATATATAAAAGGGGCGGTGGGAGGTGAAGGGCGAGAATTTCTTGCTCGGTAGTAGGTTGCAGCTTAAGTTCCCACTACGAGAAAAATCTCCTCAACTGGTTTCTCTCCGCGAGCGAATGCAAACAAAAATAAAAAAAGCTCTTAAAAAAATGCACACCAAGTGCATCATCAGTGTCTCTGCATCCTCTTTGGGGGGGCAAGAATAATCTTCTTCTTCTTCTTCTTTAGCATACATTCAATTCACACAGAGGATTCACCATCAGATAAATAAAATTCTTGAGTTAAACCTATTTCCACCCGGTGATTCGTCATCGGCTGTCCATATTAATGAGCTTGTTATCATTTAAAACTCCCGGGGCATCTACAACTGAATAAATATTAAATAGTAATCAATAATCAATGTAGATTTAATTTAATAGTCTTCCTCGAGAGTCAGACAGTGAAGAATTAAATGAAATAAAAAAGTGTGATTGAAGAATTGAGAGTAGGGTTGGATGTATGGACCACCGTAGAAGAATCTCGTAGCATCCCCTACTCTTAGCCCACAATCGTACAACATGATCTGATGATAGGGCCGTATCCTTGAAGAAAACAGCCCCCTGACCTTCATTAAATACAGTAGCTAGAGTACAAATTATGGGAAAGCACTTAAAAACCGCAAATAAACCAGTATAGTAAGAAAATTTATAAATATTAATTCTACGAGACGGGTTTTTGCGATCCACAGCTTCTCGTACCTTTACCGAGCTCCCAGCTATTATTATCCACTCTCTACTTATTCATCACCAACCTGCATTAAAATAATAAATAACAAAGTTAAAACGTTAATAAAAACAGGCATATAATAATCCGATGTATAATGATCAAGAACGAATGACCGTAAAATGTTTATTGATGGCGCCGGTGAGTACATGTGTCCATCAACATCCCCGGCATGTAATGTTCATGGAGTAAACTTCTTGCTCTAGCTTTTATTCTTGTTTTTGTTCGAGCTCCAACACGCGCTTCTCCACTATTGTACGGCATGGGTATAAAAGATAACGAGCTGGAATCAACATATAATATAATACAATATATACCAGTAATAAAGATTAAAATAAGATCAGAGAGAAAATATTTAACGAGAGATGAAAATAAGATAATTAATCATCAAAGCACCCGGTTTGGGTTGCTGATGGTAGTCTTCTGCATGTAGAAGTGAAACTACATTTAAGATTTACAATCCACCTATCAAATCTATTTTAATTGTAATATATATCATATCGAGGAACCAACAACCACTGTGGGGCTTTTAATATTGTATGTGTCTACGTACAATAAATATACAGTGTATAGAGTGACAACAACCAAACACCCGGCACATTGCACGGTCAGATGGGGTATAGATGCGTATTGGAGTACTATACCCACATAACTCCCAGCATCATCATCATGTACGTGAATGTGCTCGCGTGGGAATCTTGCTCCAAACGGCATTCCAAAGTCACTATATAAATTTAACGCTATTAATATTTAAGTCATGCCACTCTCGATTTACTTTGTACTACTCACCCACTCGGAGTATCAGTATGTCTCTATTATTTTTTATTCCACACGTGCTATTCGTGCTAAATTATTTTATGTCTGTAAATAGGTAATAGCATCAGAGAAAAAAATTAATTTTTTAGGCTTACATTTACTTGTTGGCGCGCAAACAAAATTGTGTTTGCTGCTTGAATATAATATAATTATATTTGTACCCGATTTGCATACACATGCATTAAATACAGTACTTTACTTGTATTGCTGTATTGTTACGATTGGCATATACCGGCAACGACAGAATACAAACAGCCAGACGAACTAGACCCACCCCGGAAAACCGACGACCGTGTTTCAGACTAGACTAGACGCGAAACAGTTAAAGTTCATTCCCATTATGTGAAATACATGCGCAGTTTCATTTGCTCAAGTTAAAACTACTTCGTCCGTTTTATTTAAATTATTTATACCTATTTCTAATTATCCAGACTGTTACTGCATTTAAAAAAAAATTTTTATATTTGGAAATATGTTTGCGAATTTATTTTAAAAAAATTACGAGCTCAATTATATGAATCCAGTTATAAATAATATCGTTATAAATATACTGCAAGCTGCAGCTGATTTTATAATTTATTTTATTTATTTTTAAAGACCGTCAACTCTAGACTAAAGATTTATATTTATTGATACTCGAAAAAATTTATAACTTATCTTTTACTTTATGTAATACTTAAGAATTTTAAATTTCAAAGTCATAAATCATTAAAAACTGTAAGCGGTTTTTAATTACATTCTTGATAACACTTGTTATCAATATACTAAATCGTAAAATTGTTTATCACGCCACAAATGTATAATCTTTTAATTTATATACAAAAATAGTAAAAGTTCTGTACAAATAATAAAGAAAATAAATAAAAATTTTAGCGTATAAATTTCTATTTTAAAAAATTAATTAAATACTTTGATTGTTAAATATCACAAGGTATATTGTCAATGTTATAAATCTTTTTTTAATAAATGCTAAAGAGAATAGGACAATTGATTTTCACGGAAGCATTTTGTCAAACGACTCGCATCGAATGACTTGTATGTATTATATCGTAAAACCGCAATCGTATATGCCATATACATGCGCATGTAAACTTACGTAGGTATCAACTTGTATTATAACTTATAATACAATAATTTACATACTTATTGCCTGTGTGTATAATAATATAAAGGACAATTGATCATTCAGGAACAGACGCGCAAGCGCATTATTTTATATACATTATTATAATAATGTATTAGTTTTAGTTAGGATCTACTCTATTTATTAACAGTAGTTAATATTTAAGCGTCAGTGCATACGATTACCTATTACTTATATCGTAATCAAGGACATTAAAATAGACTTTTATAATAATAGTATAGATCCACACGCTGAAATAAATTAACAATTTATATTATTTATTATTACTATTAATAATGACACTGAAATTAGCTGACAGCTGTCAATTTTTTTAATTTTTATAACAAATCAATAACAATAAAAAAATGCTTCTAAAAATTTTTACCAAAAAATTTTTTTATTAAATTTTTTTCATAATAATTTAATTGCTAAAAAATTCTAAAAAAATTTTTAATGTCTGTCAACTTCAGTGTCATTAATAATAAATATTTATATCATCTTTACCTGTCAACAATTACCTTCAATAATTAATAACAAATGATTTCACAACAATCCAAGTTTCATGTATCAGTAATTGACAATTGTAATCAAATATCCACGTGTACTTTTCAAACATTCCCGAACCGGCTCTGATAAATTTCTGAAATAAAAATAAATTAGTTTTTTCAATAAAAATAAATTTTTTTATTTTTTAGATTTACTCACCAGTTATATAATTGATAATTCACACCAAAAATGAACACACGAGGTAGTAGAATATTTTGGAGTTGGTTTAAAATAAAATAATTATTTTAATGATGAAATAAAAGGTGTCTGTACTTGAGCGTATTTAAATAAAAATTAAAATACATTAATAAATGCTCGTAGAAGTGGACTGATATGATGTGATGTTATTAACGGAAATAAAAACAGAGAAAAATAATAGCGCGACAGTGAAGGAGACAACCGGCAAACTCAACTCTTTAAAACCATCAGCCAGCAGCAACACTTGATTACAAAAGTATCATTATTGATAGAGTGGTGTGACTTTAAATCGATTAGCTGTTGGTCGACTTTGCAGGTATCGATTTTTGCGAGTTCGAGAGTTTGACTCTCGATATTATAATACTAAAGTTAGCCGACATTGTTGATTTTTATGACATTGAGGTTAGCAGACGTCTAAAAATTTTTTAATGTTTTTTTTTAATTAAATTATAACAAAAAGAATATTTCTAAAAAATTGCACTTGTAGTTTTTCAAATTTTTTTAGATGTGAATTTTTTTTTTTTTAATTATTTAATTGAAATTTCTTCAATAAAAAATTTCTAAAAATTTTGAAATGTCAGCTAACTTCATTTTCATTAATTTTTTGATTTCTTTTTTAATTACTCAATTAGAATTAAAGAATATTTTTTTAAAATGCTTTTATAGTTTTTCAAGTTTTTTACAAATCAAATTTTTTAAAAATATTTTTGCAATAATTTTTTTAATAAAAAAAATTCTAAAAATTTTTAGATAGCGGCTAACTTAATTTCCATCTCGATGACACTGAAGTTGACAGATATTAAAAATTTTTTTAGAATTTTACAGCAATTAAATTATTATAAAAAAATTAAATTAAAAATTTTCACATGTGAAAATTAATAAAAATTACAAATGAAAATTTTCAGAAGTTTTTTTTTATTGTAATTAATTTATTAAAAAAAATTTTTTAAATTAACAGCTGACGGCTAACTTCAGAGTAATTCATCTCGATATTACCTACTTTTCAGATTCAGCAACCAACCAAATGTCTTCTAGCAACTCTCCGCCAATCAGCGCCATCATTGCAATAGTGTGGAATTAATGTACAGCAAGACACAGACACACATTTAAATACTTAAGCCTATACAGAGTAAAAAGAAAAAATTGCTGGGTGTAGAGTAAAGAAAAAAGATACAAGTACATACAGTCAAGGAAGAAAGACCAATAGAGACGAGGTAGAGGTAGAAGAAAGTGAATTGTGGTACGAGGGCAGTGGTCGTCAGCTGCACAGTACAGGTTCATTTTATTCAATCGGTTTTCTGAGAAAAAAAATCACTAACTATACATCTATAAATTTTTTTTTTTTAATACGGAAAATAATAATCAAGACTATTTCTTCTTCTTTAGACAAAAACCTGCAATCAGTTTTTAATCTAAGAACAATTGTAGATACTGTCGTATTGAATAAAAAAGAGGAACTGAGAGCAGCTGAGGAATAAGATTAGAGAGCGAAACTCTCAAGTACTCTGCTACTCTGTGACGACAAGTTGATGGAATGACGCTGTTTCGCCTGTCGGTGTAATAACTAGAAGGTGTTTAGAACAAAAAGTATAATTTATATAATAATATAAATTTATATATGTATGTAGAAATAATTGCTATTAATTTTAAAATGTATTTTATTGAATTTGTGTCAATCGGCGCAAACGATAAGTCAATAAGTTTAGAACCATTAATGTCATTATATTAGTTGATGGCTTTTGACATTACGTGGTTAAACTTTTATTATATTTTTTGTATATTTTATTTTCATGCAGTTATTTTGACAAGTTGACCCATGCTCGATAACGCCCCCTTTTCAACCTCGATATCGTTTACTTATTGACCTATATATTTTATTCTTTTTTATTTAATACTGTAATTGTAATTGTAACTCATATTGACATTTAGTGTAGTTACATACAGAGGTTAGGGTCAAGCTCTTTTATTATTGCTTTTAATAAAATTAAGATTCACCGATAGCTTATCTGTAGTTAATTAACCTGTAGTTTGTTACAGGTACTGATAATAACTATAAATCAATCATTAACAGAATGGCCGTGCCACAAGCACCGGGTAAATATACATTACTAATTTTTTATCGCTATTATAATTATATATACATATTGTAATAATTGATTTTAATTGATTTAAATGTCAAATGATTATTTAAGGTATTGATCCGTGGGTGATCCAACCTCGCGAGAGATTACTATTTAAAGATCAATTTGAGGCTCTTAAACCAAATAATGGTGTTGTTACTGGAGAACAAGCAAAAGGATTTTTGCTGAGGTCACAATTGCCACCTTCAATACTTGGACAAATATGGTACAATTTTTATTTTCGTGTATTATTTATTTTAAATAAAAATTAATGTTTTGATAATTGTAATTTATTATTATAGGGCACTGTCCGATACCGACGGAGATGGAAAAATGGACATCAATGAGTTCAGCATTGCTTGTAAATTGATACACTTAAAGTTGCGGGGGATGGAAGTTCCTCCAAGCTTGCCTCCATCGCTTATTCAAAGCTTGAAAGTTCCACTTCCAGGTACGAGAATAATTATTCATTTAATATGACAATAAAGTTAGCCAACATCTAAAAACTCTAAATAGTATAGATTAAAATTAACATTTTCAATTATTTTATCTAGGTACAGTTCCGGCTGTTATAAATGGTGGTGTACAAACAGGCTCGCTAGTAAATCTTGGAGGCGTACCTCAGCCTCTAGCAGCAGTGCCACGTCCTGTGGTACCAGGTATATCTCCAGCAGCAGCAGTAGCAGCGGCAACAGTACCCCTTGCAAATCCAGCCGTGAGACCTGTTGTTCCAGTTCAAATACCTGCTGGTAAATTATTTATTTTTTTTTTCTAACAAATTCACTCTTGGCCCTTACGGCTATTAGAGTAACACTAAAATTATAGGCTAGATAATTAGATAATACACAAATGAACTAACAATTTAACAATCAATTAGTTTGCACTTGTGATGACATATATTAGATAAATATAGAAATCCTCAATGCCATCTTATTATATTTGCATGATGCAACACAGCCTCACGTCAATTTAGGGATAATATGGGTACTAGTGGTGTGGTGCTGGGTACAATTAATAAGACATCGTCAAAACCACCTGCTCGGCCTGCACCACCCTTCATGGGTATGTGATCAATCTCTACAATCATCTGTCTGTTAATTATCTGTGTGTCTATCTGTTTGTATAACTATTTATCTACATAAAATTATTACTCTTACTGCTTCTATCACTTAAATAGTTTGACTTTAGTTAATTTATTCCTTCATAAATAATCTAAAAAAAAAAAAAAAAAAAAAAAAAATTAATTTTACTTGATATTTATTTATTTTACTCTATCTAAATATTTTCTAATACAAAATGCACAATTTCATAATGTAAAATGCAAATATTATTTCTTGCTACACGAAGGAAATGCAAATACTATAACAACTACCAACGTTGGAGCACCGCCTCAAAGACCTGCACCTCCTGATAGTATTGGTATGTCCCCAATCAATGTTTGACACCTTTTCTCGTGCATGCCTTAACATCTCCACTGTTATTTTAAATAATTATCGTGAAAAAACATCAACAGAAAATTCCTAAGAAATATTATTTTAAAAAATAACAATATTTATAGGTAGTGGATTCACTGCTACAACTGGTATTGCTCCGCCGCCGAAGCCAGCACCGCCTTCATTTCCAAACAGCCCGGTAGCTGCATCAATAACTGCCAGTTCAATGCAACCACTTCCAGTAGCTTCCTCGATGGGTATGGTTCAAGCAGCTCCAATAGTACCACTTAACACCAATCCCGCTCCAATGGCAGCTTTCGGAATGGGACAAACTGTCGCGCCACTAATTCAACCGATACCAGGAGCTGGAATTGTTTCATCGATGCCCGGAGTTATTCCTACAGCTGGTGTTGTTCCTTCAATGCCAGGAGTCATTCCTACCGCTGGAATCGTTCCATCTATACCTGGAGCTATTCCTTCTGTCCCAGGAGCTATTCCGTCTATACCAGGAGCTGTTCCTTCTGTGCCAGGAACTATTCCATCTGTTCCAGGAGTTATTCCATCTGTCACAGGTGGTTCTACAGTTCCACAAGCTCCATACTATAATACAGGAGTTATGCCGACGGTACTAGCAGCTGGAATGATTCCAACTGCTCCTGGTGCTGTTCCATCAATACCTGGAGTTGTTCCTCAGGTTCCTGGAACTGGAATTCCCCCAGTACAACCATTAATTCAAGCAAACGTTGCGATGAATGGTAGTGCTAGTATGATTCAGACTCCAGTGTCTACAAATACACCATTGAGCACTACAGCACGGCCACCAAGTATTGATCGAGTTGGATCTATGGATTCACAGCATAGTCAGCACAGTCAGCACAGTCAGCATAGTCAGCATAGTCAGCACAGCCAACACAGTCAACATAGTCAGAATTCCATAGGTTCACCACCTGTAGATTGGGCTGTTCCACAACAGTCGCGACTTAAATACACCCAATTGTTCAATACTTGGGACAGAACGAGAACTGGTTACTTGTCAGGACCACAAGCGAGAAATATCATGGTTCAGTCGCAGTTGCATCAAAAAATTCTCGCTCAAATTTGGACTCTAGCTGACATGGATTCAGACGGTCGATTGGGATGCGAAGAATTCGTTCTAGCAATGCATCTCTGTGACATGGCTAAAGCTGGAGAAACTATTCCAACCAGTTTATCGCCGGATTTAGTACCTCCGATTTTCCGTCGTCAACGTCAAAGCAGTGTTTCATCTCAGGGTCTTCCGGAAACTGTCGATCCGTCGGCAGGCATGCCGCAGTCTTCCTTCGAGGACAAGAGGAAAGAAAACTTTGAAAAAGGTCAAGCTGAATTGGAGCGTCGTCGGAAAACTTTACAAGATACACAGCGCAAAGAGCAAGAAGAACGCGAGCGCAAAGAACGTGAGGAAGCTGATAAACAAGAAAAAATTAGACTTGAGCAGGAGAGACGTCGACAAGCTGAAATTGAAAAACAAATGATGCGACAGCGTGAAATTGAACAGGAGAAAGAGGAGCAGCGATTGAGAGCGCAAGAGCAACGAGAAGCTGCGAGAAAAGAGTTGGAGAGACAAAGGCAACTTGAGTGGGAAACTCAAAAGTCTCAAGAGCTTCAAGCACAGCGACAAAAAGAACAAGACATTTTACTGAAATTAAAAGCTAAGAATCAGACGCTGACTATTGAGCTGACGTCACTTAATGAACGTGTTAAGGAACTTTCGCAAAAAATTTGTGACACTCGCAATGGAGTGTCAGGCGTTAAAACAACTATCGATGGTATGCGTTCGACTCGCGATAATCAGCTTCAGGAGATGAATGATTTGAAGAAAAAATTACGAGAACAGAATCAGCGATTGCTTGCATTGAGTCAAGAGAAGGCTAAAATAGAAGCCAAAAATAAAATGAATGCTTCGCATGATTCTGCTGGACAAGAAGCTATGAAGATGCAGTTTGCTAATAAACAAATAACATTGAAACAGCTGAAAGATAAAATAGCTGACTTACAACAGCAGATAAATGACAAGATGGCTGATATTGAAAATAATAATGGGCAATTGCAGGATGTAAGAGATCGTATGAAGACCCTTATTAATGAATGTAAAACTCTTTACTCGTCATTTGACAATAAACGATCTCAAATATTAGAATTACGTGAAAAAGTTGAGAGCTCTGGAGGTATTGATTACACAAGTAGTGCTTGGGCAGAGAGCGCTTGGGGTTCAACTGATCAAAATGAGCCTGTCAATGAGAGTGAATGGCCGGTTGACAACGCACCCGTTACTACTTCTGCTGTTGATGAATCCGGAGTCAGGAAATACCGCGCTCTGTATGAATTCGTAGCGAGAAATGAGGAAGAGATATCGTTCCAACCCGGTGATATTATATTAGTTCCGCCAGTTCAAAATCAAGAGCCCGGGTGGATGGCCGGTGAGATCCGTGGACATACTGGCTGGTTCCCTGAGTCGTATGTCGAGCCGGTGGACTCTGAGTATGACGACAACAAAACATTTGTCCAGCAAGACAGCGTAGAAAAGAGGCCATTGGAAGAAATCGCTGAAGTTCCTGAGAATGTTTCTGACGCCGGGTCTTTGGGTGAGACCACTGCTGCACGAGTTGACGTCGCTCCTGCTGCTAAGACTTTAACAAACACCAGTGCTGTTGGTGATAATTATTATGTCGCTCTCTATCCTTACTCTTCGGCAGAACCAGATGATTTGAACTTTACTGACGGTGAAATTATTGAGGTGACTAAGAGCGAAGGTGATTGGTGGACTGGAACTATTGGAAACAGATGTGGATTCTTCCCGTCTAATTACGTTGAAAAATGCCAACCAAATATTAATCAGGTTAGTAATACTAGCATTAAACTTTATTAAGTAGGCAAAAAATAAATTATTTTAATTATTCTAGGTTCCTGTAGAAACTGTTGCTTCAACTGTCACAGATGTTGTTGCTCCTACATCTCAAGGAACGCCTGTGAGTATTATGAGGAATTTTTATTTTTAAATTGTTTTATTTTATCTTTTTATTGTCTAATAACTAAACAGTATTGTCTTACACCGTGTGAGTGTATGTTTAAGTAATTAAATTAACAATCCTTCCTCTTCCTAACTAACATTCCTCATAAACACAAGCACCTTTGTGCTAAGCTAGATTTATATGTTTAGTCGGCGGAAAAAACCGCAGAACAGATTGAAGATGAACGACAAGCTGCTGAAGATCGGGCCGAATTACCTGATTTCTCAGCAATGGCATCTCAGCAGGTAATGACATCGTTATTAATATAAGAAACTGGAAATTCTCATTCCGATTATTTCTTTTAGCAAATTTATTTATGCTAATACAATAATTAAATTTTTAATGTTATACATAATACATTCAATATGTTCTTGTTTTAAGTTCTAGTAATTTATTAATTCGGAATGTTGTCAGTCTGACTAGTTGACTGCAACCCGAATTAGTGTAAAATTATTTTGAATTACTAAAAGTTATATTTTATATTTTATTAATTTAATAATTGACAATTTTATAATAATTTAACTATTGTGAGATGAAACTAGAAACGGAGGAAATTATAAGTCGTATGAATGCCAAGAACCTATTGAATAAATTTTTAATAATCAATGGGAATAGTCAAGGTGATGGAATAAATATAACAAGTACTTATAAAATTTCGTGAATTATTAATGGATTGTGGTGGGCTTTCCAATTTTATTTTCTTGGATGCTGCGCTTATTGGATTATCATCGATCACTCCTGTTTGTCCGTATTACTCACTGATCCAGTACTACAAGGTAGCATTTTATTCGTCGATAGAATTTTATTGGCTTTTACGTAATCGCAATTTTTTTTTGTATTGCTTTTTATCGACGTACATACTTATTAATTTGCAGTTTCTTTTTTTTTATTCTTTAATAATTTTTATAAAATAATTTTTTTTTTTCCTTATTTATTGTAATATTTACAGCTGATTACTCTATTTTAAAAATTATTATAATTACTGTTATATTGAATGAAAAAAATATTTATAGACCCGAGGAAAGAAACCGGAGATTGTCCAGGTAATTGCACCCTACCAAGCAACAAGTACTGAACAACTCGATTTGCAAAGAGGACAACTAATTATGATCAGGAAGAAGACTGATTCTGGATGGTGGGAAGGCGAGCTACAGGTATTATTACTTCAGTATTATTTCATTAATTTACCTAGTAATCATATTGATGAATATCTGTTATTACTTACTATTACTGATATTATAATTTTATTACTTGTAGGCTCGAGGTAAAAAACGTCAAATTGGATGGTTCCCTGCGTCTTACGTTAAGCCACTAACAAGTAGTAGTAATAGAAGTACTCCAGTATCTCATGGTTATCAAGATTCTCCAACGGATCCTAATGTCGGTTAGTAAATTAATTTATTTTTTTTACTTAATTGAATATCTTACACGCGTATTAATTTGATTAAATTTATTTTAATAGAACGTGTAATGGCATTGTATCCACATCAAGCTCAAAATGATGACGAACTGAGCTTCGAGAAAGGCGACGTAATAATTGTTTTGTCAAAGCAAGAAGAGTCTTGGTGGAAAGGTGATCTTAACGGAGTATGCGGAATATTTCCTAGCAACTACGTGACACCCATGTGTGAGTAGTCTACTAGTACGCAATTTATAAGCGTGATTCTATCAGTGATGATAAAAAAGAATCTCTTATAAGTAATTACGGATGGACGGACGAGCGTCATAACGACAACATGATGATATGATAATAAAATTAAAATTAGTTTGATAGATGAATGAGAAAATAATCTGCTACCGCTTTTTTTCTTTATTTATTTATTTATTATTTATTGCTACAATAATAATCATTACTATTGCTATTATTATTGTTACTGAAAAGTAGATACCGTTTTTCTAACGTTGTAAATATTACATTTGTCTATTGCCAGCTTGTCCGTCCAATCTTTACAGGGTAAATAAGCATTCTCGTTTTTTAATTAAAATAAAAAAAAAACGAGATTGTTTAATAAACAAAAAAAAAAAAATAAATAATCATCGCTCACTTTAACTTATGTATGATATAATTAGTGTTTATGACTAACAATTATCGTTGCCTTGTCCTTTCTCATTATCACTAATTTTTGAAAATTTCGTCTCTGCTTGACATGCAGCCTAAGGATAGCAGCAGAGAGTACGACATCACAGGTTACAAACTAAATACATTGTACTACAATAGTGCAAATTAAACATTACATAAACAATTTAAAAGCCAGCTTCTGCGTTTATCAAAAATTAATTTTTAAAAAAGTTAATGGGAAAACACTACAACGACAATTATCCAATGGCCATTACGCGCATCGTTTATGCGTGAAAAATAAAAAGAAAGGATTTAAAGAAAATATATATATATATATATATATATATATATATATATATATATATATATATATATATATATATATATATATATATATATATATATATATATATATATACAAAGAATTATATATGCCATAAATTATTAAATTATTTATTGATTAATTAACATCTCATACAGTTAATAGTATTTTTTAGATCTGAAACAAAAAGTTTGGTATTATTTTCTCAATCATAGGTCTAGATCGTTGTTACGTCCTATGTGTTGATTATTATTTTTTTATTAATATGATTAATTGAAGCTCAAGGAATTAACTGTAGATTTTTTTTTAGATTTATTAATAAGCTTGACTTTTTTTTTTAATTTTATTTATTTTTTGTACACCGTTTTTTACGCCAGGCGTCATTAATTTGAGTATTAGATACAAAGATATTAATATATGTCTATATCAATAATTGAATCTTGTTAATATGATGTTATATTGTATATTATTATTTATTATTAGGTTCTATTTTTTTTTTCGAGTGCTCAGTAGCATTATTTTGACGATTTATATTAATTTTATTATTATTTTGACGATTTCTATTCATTTCCAAATATTGTTTGATTTTTTTTTTTTTTGTGATCAATTGAATATCATGTCTCACCACATTCATTCAGGTCCATTAATAGAGTGCAAAAGTCAAACACACAAAATCATGGTCCGCTTTCTTATGAACAAAATATTATTAAAACAATTAAAAAAAAAAAAAAAAAAAAAAAAAAAACAACAACAACAACAACAATATATCAGAACAATAATATATGTTATTCAAAGAACTTAAATATAAGCCCGTTAGTTGGTTAGAGAATAAAAAAAAAAATAAACGTTTCGGGAAGTTGTATTAATACTTTTATGAGACGTGTCAATATGCCTATAACTTGTGCTACGTAGTAGAAATGATTAGAAAAAAAAAAATAAATAAAAATAAAAATAAAAAAAAAATAAAAAAAAAAATATATAAAATATACGCGTGTCGCGCGTTATCTCTGTTCTTCATTCCTTATAAAATGTTACTTATTGAAAGAAGCTATACGTATGTTCATTTGTTTATCCTGTATTGTTGGAATAAGAATAAAATAAAATTTTGCTCTGTTATGTGGCAAATAATTATTTGCGTATGTAAACATATATATCATGGATACGTCGTATTGTTAAAGTGTGAACAAAAATTTGTCAATGAGACAACTGGATAGTAATTATTATTAATATATTTATTACATTAATATTATTAATTATTATAATCATAATTAATGGATAGATATTGGTATTATTTGTCTAATAATATTTGTTCACATTTATCCTAATTGTATACAAAATATCTGAGTGGTGCGGAACACACGCATATAGATCATATCATATATATCACATGCATTTAAGAAATAAAAGAAATTATTATATATGGAAACAAATATAAATGATTTAAATAAAAGTATAGCAAACTCGCACATGACGATTCGAATAAAGTGTCTATCTGTTGCAAAATTAAATCCGTCTTTTTAATTATTTTATTTTATTATATTGATACTTTATTTTGAGTAATTTTGATAGTTGTCCTGTTGAAAATTAAATCCTTTAGATAGTATTTAATTTAAAGAGTCAGTTATTTTTTTTCTATGCATTAAAAATATTTAGAAAAATTATCAAGATGAAATTGAAAATAAAAATACAAGTTCTCTTCCTCGGTGAATAATGCAATCGCCCGGTTTTCTATTGGTAAGTGAGGAGATGATTATTTGAACATGTAGAATTGGTAAGAATTTTTTATTTTGTTTGCAGATGATGACAATAACTCAAGATTGGACAATTATTCTATCTCAATGCTGGATCCGATGGAGAGAAAGCGTCAAGAGTATATTAAGGAACTTATTGCGACTGAAGAGGCTTATATCAATGATATGATTCTTGTTCATGAAGTAAATAAATTTTTTTTTATAAAAAATTATTTTATATTTATTTAATAATAATAATTATTTATTTATTTTTTTTTTTTTAGGTATTTGAGAAGCCTTTGATTCAAAGTTGCGTTCTCACTGTCGATGAAGTAGAAAGAATTTTTGTTAATTGGCGTGATATTATTGCTTGTAATGACAATTTTTTGAGGTAAAAATAAATTATTAAATTTCTATTTAATTATAAATTAATTTCTCAACTAATTATTTTTTAGAACGTTGAGGATAAGAAGAGACAACAGTGAGGACGGTGTTGTAAGACTGATCGGGGATATTTTGTGTGAAAATGTAAGTTTTTATATTCTGCTATAATTAATTTGTAATTTGTAATTATTTATTTTATATAATAGATTTAACTTATTTAAATATAAATTATAAAGCGAAAAATTATGAAGAGCATCAAAAATATTTTAAAATATTTAGCATCAATTTAATTTAATTATATCTAATTAAATTAATTAAATATAATGATTAATTTTTTTTTTTTTCATTTCCAGATCCCACGTATGTCAGCATACGTAAGATTTTGTAGCTGTCAAATTTCAGCAGCTGTGTATCTCCAAAGCTTAACAGAAACGTCACCCGAATTTGTAGCAGTTGCACAGACATGTCAGCAAGATCCTCGTACCAAAGGAATGCCTCTAAGTTCATTTCTGATAAAACCAATGCAACGAATTACCAAATACCCCCTTATTATTAATAAAGTAATTTAATTATTTTTTTAAATTAATTATTGTTAAAAAAAAAAAATGTTAGAGCTTGTAAATAATTGAATATTAATTGCAGATATTAGAGTATACACCGACTGAACATCCAGACAGACAGTATTTACAAGAAGCGTTGGCAAAAGCCGAGGAATTTTGTATACAAGTGAACGAAGGTGTCAGAGAAAAAGAGAACAGTGATAGACTGGAATGGTTACAGACTCATGTAGCGTATAATGAAGATGTTTTGCAGGAAAAACTTGTATTTAATTCTCTAACAAACTCAGCTGGCCCAAGAAAGTTATTACACTATGGAATTCTTCACAAAGTATTAAACTTTTTTCGTTAAACTTATTTTCACATTTATGATGTTCGCATCAATTATCTTTACAATTTTTGCTTAGGCTAAAAGTGGCAAAGAACTCGTTGCATTTCTCACCAACGATTTTTTACTGTTTGCTCAACCACTCAAGACACTACCTTCTGGACAACAATTTTCGTTTGAAAGAAATGAAAATAATAAATTTAAATTATACAGAAAAGTAAGTTAAAAAAAAAAAATTTATTATTAAACAATTAAATAATTTTTAGTAAAATTGGAAAAAATTTTGGCTTATGTTTTTGGATAAAATTTCTATTTTATCTTTTTTTGATACATTTTTTTTTTTTAATTAAATAAAAAAACGAATTAAAAAAAAAAAAAAAGTTGAATATCACAATTTTCTAAAAAAACCTATAAATTTTTTGAAACTTTGTTTAAATTGTGATAATTAATTTTTTTTTTTAAATTGTTCATTTTTTTATCTATTTTTCAAAAAAAAAAAAAAAAAAAAAATATCAATAAAATTAAATCTATAAATTTCATCCAAAAAAATCAAAATTAAAATGTTTGACCCCACTTGCAAAAATTTACCTAATTTTTTTATTTTTTAAAATTCTAGCCGATATTTTTAAACGAATTATCTATGATTGGTGACTCCGACTCGAACGGCAATATAATTCCTACGTCAGACGCATCTAGGACACTTGGTTTACGAGATTCGAGCAAACGACCAATTATTTTGCTGGCCCCATCTGCGAGTGAGTGTACACTGTGGGCTAAAAAAATTCGCGAAGCAAGAAAACAGTTTGCTAAAAATGAAAAAAATTTATTGCAACGTCAACGCTCCCGTAAGTTTGTAACACCAACTAATTTTCTTCGTTTAAATGTATTTAAAATAATAATATATTGTAATTACTTAATGTCTCGCATTGTGCGGTAATACAGGACAAGCGCAATTTAGCTCTTGTGGTCGTATTCTCGTAACAGTCCTCCAAGGAAGCAGCTTGAAGGCGTCAGCTGGTAAGCCGGATGCATAGCTTAGTTTTATTGCTCCAAGAGTGCCGTATATTTTGCTTTGCTTTCTGCTTAATTAAATTTTATTTTTAAATCACTATTATTAACTATTAACATTTATATATTTCATAAAATTTAAGCACATAACTGTATTTTTATTTCCTTATTTTTTTAAATAATTTTGCACACACGTATGATATCACGGATAGTTATTAATACACAGCATGGCATGATTGTAGTTCGCAGGAAGCCTCCAGAAGGACGCCTGTCTCTAGTAGTTGTAGAAGCTGAAGATTTAATCTTAACTAAGAAAGGTAATCTTGACTAAAAAAATTTCTTCGGACTAATATCACTTAAAAATTTTTCAATTTTTATTTGCACCAAGCTTTGCACGCGCACTAACTGCAAGTGCATCTCTTAGATAATTAAAGCACTAAATTGAATTTTAATTAATAAATTATTCATCAATTAATTAATAGGAAAATGCAATGCGTTCTGTAATGTCTCAATGGGATCTCAAGAAGAAAGAACTCCAGTTGTACCTGGTACTAATTGTCCGATGTGGGATACCTCGATGCAATTTTTAATTAAAGATCTGCATGAAGATACACTGTGCATTACTGTCTTCGACAAAGGCTATTATACTCCAGACGGTAAAGAAATTATAATTATTTAATTACTTAATTATGTTTTAAATATTTAATTTTTTTTAATTTAATTATTTAGATTTTCTCGGGCGAGCGGAAGTAAGAGTCTCAGACATAATGAAAGACTGCAAAGATTCCTGTGGACCCATTCAGAAGAGAATAAAATTACACGAAGTTAACACGGGTGAAGTAGTATTAAAACTTGATCTCCGATTATTTGGTAGTTGATTAAATCTATTAAATTTATGCTATTTAATAATGATTAGAAGATTAAATTATATAAAAATACTCTAGGGAAAATGCATTTATAAATTAGCTAAAGGATTTTAAATTATAATTATAATTTTTGTTAAACTTTTTTTTTTTTTTTTTTTTTTTAATTATTATTATTATTATTTTTTTTTCCAGTACAATTATCATTTATTTATTTATTTATTTTAAATCTACAAGTTGACATAGTTTAGTATTAACTTTTTTCCAACTATGCGACATGAAAATTAAAATTATATTAATATCTAGTCGCTCTTATGTATGTATGATTTCTATTTTTTTTTTTTTTATTTATATTCATCATGCATATATAAAGCAAAAAGATATATACAGTTAGGTCTAATAGAAATTATTCCATTATTGTTATAATTAAATTATAAATTCGTACGTAAGCAAATACTACCAATGAAATTTGTTTGTTTTTTTTTATAATGAATGTAAATTGATACTAATGCGTACGTACAAAAATAAACATTCCACTAAATAAATATAATTATATCAATATCATCATATACAAAATAATTATTTATATTTTATATTATATGTATACCAATGTGTTAATAATTGTGCAGAGATCACAAAATTATTTATCTAAACTGTTTTTTAAATTTCAGTTTCCACATCATTATCTATTATAAAATATCAGTCGATAAATGAAAAATATTTTATAAATAAATATTAAAATTATTATATTTCTTCTTTCAAAATAAGTATCTAATTCAAGTAAGTCTTTGCTAATTTAATTGGTTCCATAATTCTTGATCCTCCGACGAAATATCTTGGACAAAATATCCCCAAAATAAAACGTGTTGTGCCTTTTTATCATGGATTTTATTAGATATTTTGTCCGGAAATATTTTTTTTTGGGATATTTTGTCGAAGGATCAAGATGCCTGATACCAATTAAATCAATGATCAAATTCAGTACCTCTTGGTTTTTCCATCATCGTAGGATCAGCATGGGTCATACCTCCCGGCATTTCTTCAGAAGGAAATTTAAATATCGGCTGGAACCCACTGAACAATTGCGGTTTAAAATTATCCGAGTCAAAAATATTTTTATTATTACCATCTTCAATTTCTTCATTATTCTTCTTATCATCTTCACCAATAGAACTCATAGTACTGGTATTATTACTACCATTACGCTCATCAGAATCTTTTTTATCCTCAGCATCAGTATGAACTTCATCCTCATGATTTTTATCTTCATTCTTATCAATCCTATCATTGGACTCCGTCTTAGGAATAAAATGATCACCCGTTACGACGCTCCATCCATTTTTCGAAGGCATTTCCGCACTGAGACTCGCTACAAAAGGCGCCATGAAATTTTGCGGCGACGGAGCAGAACTGGATGAACTGGACGGCTGCTGCGATGGCAAAAGAATCGGGTTTCTTTTATAAGATTCATTTTGCCTCCGAACTGGAGCCCGCATCGTTGGTGTGTAAACATAAGCGATAGGATTCGCAGTGGACGAAGACGTGGATGATGACAACGAGCCAGAAGAGCCAGAAAGAAGCTGAAGAGTCGTCGAAATGGCATTGGGTTTGATAGCAAATGGCTGATGATCTTGTAAGTAAGGTATAATATTAATACTTGCATCCCCGTCTTGATTGCTGGTTGATTTGTCATCAAAGGGACCATCTTCCGTCTGCTGTTCATGCTGCTCCGTAGGTACAAGCAACGGAGTTTCATGGACTTGATTTATAAATAAAGAAGGATCAGGTTTCTCAAGAGCATACGGGAAATCCGAACCCAAACGCACGGGCAAGCTCGGGACACTCGGCACTGTCTCATCGTCATCTTCATCATGAGTTAAATTTTCTGGAGGTAAAGGTCTCTGAGGCCCATGAGTTCCAATCACAACGCTCTCATCCATCGGCCGCTTGTCTGCAGAATTATCCGTGTCATCATTTATATCTATGGAACCTTTCACCGGATAGACAACGTAAACCGGAGCTTCATCACCGCGACGATTTGCTGTGTCATTATCATCATCATCATCATCATCATCATCATTATGATTACTATTACCCTGACCTTCATTATCTTCACCACTTTCTGAAGATTTAGCTCCCAGATGCTGAATCATTTGCAGAGTTGCTACGCTAGAGTTTCCATTTTTTCGCTTGGTGAACAGCGGAGCTCTTGGAGGCATAGCTGGAGCTTCAGCAGTTAATTTTTCACTGTCTTCATCATTCAGCCGAGACTTAAGCGCCTGGTTGTTTGCAAAAGCCAGTCGATTACGTTCGTCTAACTTTCCTTCGATATTATTATTGATTCCATTGCGACGATAAGGAGAATCTTTAGACAGAGGAATACTTTCCGTCACTGGACTATGAATTTCTGGATTACCAATCAACGCAGCAGGTGTAGGCAATCTTAATGCGTGGACTGGCGGAGGTGGAGGCGGGCTCAATCTCTGAAGATATGCCGACGGTGGTGAAATATGTCCTGGAGGTAAATGCGGAGGTAAATGTGGTTGGGGTGGTAAATGGGATTGTGGCTGAAGATGCGGTGATGGTGGCAATGGTCTTGGTCGCTGCGGACCGCGATGATGCGGTAGAGGCTGTTGCTGTGGCGGTGGACCTCCTCTAATTGTAACTCTCGACGGATATTTTCCAGGGTTAGACACAAGCATTGTCCCAATTACCTCGCTGCCTCGTCGCTGAGACCCGGGACGGAATTGCGGCAGAATATTCGGAAGGCTGCTGGGCTTCTGGCGAATTTTATAGCTATTTTCATTGGGAGCCAACGGGAGACGCAGATGCGTAGCTGGAACTTCTGGTGGAGGTCTGCGGTGATAATGATGGTAAGGCGGATGATGATAGTCAGGTCGTTGGCCCAAAATCAAGGGTCTAGAAGCATCTATCGCTGGTGGTGTAAGAATTTCAGAAAGCTCTCCGAGTCCGAGCTCTTGAGACGGTATCACCGTCGTTGATAATCCCAAAGTCTCAGAACTGGGGACTTCTGAAGAAATTTCCGGAGCTGAAGTGGGAAATACTACACGATACCCAGCAACTACATTGATGTTATCATTTTTAACTTTCTCAGTGACACTCTGTGATTTCTCCGCGTGTTCATTATTGTACCACCACTTTTGCGCGTTATCATTAGACCCGTACCGGTCCTGAGCCATCTGATTAGGATACTGGTGTCCGTCATTCATGATAGGAGCCGCTATCGTCGGCCGTCCAATTGATAAATCAACAGTGTGACCTGTTTCCAGCGGCCTGACAGATCCTACGTCTCCGTACGGAGACTCAGGTATCGCACTGCCGTGAGCGTAGTAAGTACCCTGGACATTCTGCTTATTACCTAGGACAAATGATATTGTGTCTTGATCAGGCGGCACGATAACATTACTAGCACTTTCTACAACAAGTCCTGAATAACTCGGATGACTCATACCGTGACCTGGGTAATCATTATCTCCAACACCGTTAAGATTTATCAACTGCGGACGGTTCATTTCGAGATTAGTTTCTCCGTATCCTTCCTCGCTGACATTATTCACCAGGACAGGTCGTTTTGGTTCCAGATTTTCAGAGCTTCTTACGGGGTCTGGTCTTGGTGTCGTCTGGGTCGTTGGAGCCTCTGTGGTAGTTGTTGTGGTGGTTGTCATTGTAGTTGTAGAAGGAGTAGTAGTAGTAGTAGTAGTAGTAGTAGAAGTAGTAGAAGTAGTAGTTGTTCTTGGAGTAGATTCAACCATTAAATATTCTTCGTAGTGATCTTCATAGTCATTGTCATTGTCTTCGTGAATTAATATTTCATCTCTGTTACCAGGTGCTGAATTTTGAATTTTTTCAATCGGCAATAATGCGTCACCGTAATCAATGTCATACCTGTTAATGATGGGTGATAACTTGGAAGGCTTCCAGGTAGTAACTGGTTCAGTGGTCGGTTTTTTAGTGGTTGTACTTGGAGTGGTCGTGGTGGTTGTAGTCGTTGGTCTAGGTGTTGTTGTAGTCATAGTGGTCGTAGTAGTTGTTGTTCTGATAATTGGCTTGGGCTTGACAGTAGTGGAAGTTGACGGAGTTGTCCTGACAGTCGTATTTGGCCTCCGTGTGGTGATTCTCGGTACGTAAGGCTTACGGGTCATTGAATACGACTGGGAAGTCGAAGCCTCGCCACCGGCATGATAATTTTTGTGATTATTTATAATGTATGCGTTGTAAGCCGAGTTCCCGTTGCCGCCTTGGACTTTTGTGTTTGCATACGAGCTGGATATAAGTGGGTATTTATCGCTGTGATATTTTTCGTGGTCAGAATACCGTACAGGTAAATTTAAAAAGTCATGAAAACTCGGAGAGTAAGGGTTTATTTCGTTTGGAATTTGTTGATCTTCATCGTCGATTGAGGCTGAATGTGTGTCATTTGCTTCCTCTTGGCCATTCTCGCTTTCTTCATTTTCCATTTGACTGTCATCATCGTTATTACTGTCATTGTTGTTGTTGGTATTATTATTATCGTCATCATCTTCATCCTCGGTGTTGTTAATGTCGTATGAACCGGTATAATTATATGCCGTCAACGGCGGCGCTTTATTAAAGTCGATTTGACCAGTAACGGGATCCTTCTCCAGGGAGAACGGTTGCCCGCCATTAAAAGCATAGGGACCGTTCAAAATTCTATAACGTAGTGAATTTCCGGTTTCCGTTGATGATTTTTTGTTGTCCAAGTGTCCACCCATCAATGAGTCTCCAGCAACTAAGGTAATTCCCAGAAAAAATGCTGATAATTTCAACATTATTCTCAGGTGACGTCTCTCCATCGTCTAAAATAAAAATAAATGTCAACACTTTTATTATTTCCTTTCTTTTGTATTTTTAAATAATTTATGACATTAGAGTTAGCAGTTACTTTACCATTTTTTAATTTTTTTTTAGCAAACAAATTTTTTAAAAAAAAATTTTTATTTTTTTAAATTTCTACATGTCAATTTTTTTGCAATAATTCAGCTGTCACCAAAATTATTAAATCATCTGCTGAATTAATTTTCATAAATAATTTAAGAAAATAAAATTACAAAATACTAATTTTAAAATTATAAAACAATAATTATTTTTTATTTATTGTTCCGACTTTATGTAAAATTATTCAACGAGTTACTTCAAGCAGAACGTGATTTGAAAATTAAATTTAACATGCAGACTAATAGCCTGGTCCTGAAGTAGGACACAGGCCAGGTCAGGTTTCAATATTCGAATGTCAAGTTTAATAAAGGATAATTAAATAAATAAATAAATAAATGTAAATAAATTTACCTGTTGTAAATAAATAAATAAATAAATAAATAAATACTTGTAAGTATAAAACAAAAATGTTGAATCACAGGTAATTAAAAGTCCATTGACGTGTGTACGAGCGGAAGCATCCTCAGGATACTTTTATTCTCGACTCGTTGGATCGGTCGAAATAAAAGACACTTGGGTAACGTTAAGCGTCCTTGGTAAGCTGTCGAAGACGACTGAGCTGGGAGTAGTGCATCCGTTGCTTTCGAAGCTGATTGCCGCCGGGTGAGAGGGAGAGCAAATGCGACTAAATAGAAGGAGCTGAAAGTGGAGGTACCTGAGATAGAGGAAGTGGTTGAAGAAAAATGAGAGGTAAACTAAGTGAGAAAAGATTGAGAAAAGGACGTGTGACAGTGGAAAAAGAGGCAAGATCAAAAGCGAGACCGAGACCAAGAGCAAGACCAAGAACAAGAAGAGTTACCAGTTGAACCAGGCATAAAAGAGACGTTATAAGCGGGATATAAATGACGAGGGAGTAGCTGAGGATTGAAACGGTACGTGAAACAGTTAGACGATGACCTACATACATAGAGACCTGCCCATTGGACGCCCCGGACATCGTGCCAGTTTCGTTCCTTTATATATTATTTATACTTATACTTTACATTTACCTTTATGTTTACTTCCTCAGTCTACTCCACTACTTCCATTGAATTTACATTCTTTCGGATTTTCAAACTCAGGCCTTCGCCACGAGCACTCTGATTTTTTTTTTATTTAAAAATCCCTCCTCGGAGATGCTATTCACCCAAAGTTAGTCATCGGTTGATGACTAATGTGACTCTTGATTACATCCAGCATTTCATTTAAATTAATGTAATTTTATATTATTTATTTTATTTTTGAGTTTATCTTGTAACGGTTTGTTGACCGATATGTAGATGTATGGACGTCAATAAGTATTTAATATACACTGTAACAAGAAGAATGATTAATAATTTATTCAACGATAATTTCTCAAACCTCGAATTATTTGACACTTTAATCACATCATTTGTATCATCGCTTAAACGACTGCTTCTAATTAATCACCACCAGTCTCTTGAAAAGTGTAATTTTTATTTCGTCTTGTAATAATTACTCAGAGATATTTTTCTATGCTGATAAAAATTGGAACCTATAAAATAAATGAAATTGATTTAATTTAATTCAATTCTAACAAAATTTTAATGCTTTTTTATTTTTATTTTTTTTTTCTTCACCTAAAATTAAATTTACTTGATGTAAACCTGGTGTATGAAGCAAAAAAAGAGTTTAAATAAATAAATAAATAAATAATGAGACTGAAAAATAAAAAATTAAATTAATGTAACTGTTTCAAATGATCAAATCAGTGCGCTGCTAAAAAAGCAAGCTGGCATTTACTGAAACTTAAATTCACTAGATAAAATGAATATAGATATATTATAAATGCCGATGGCATCATTGTCCCAGTCAAATCAAACGCGCTTATTCTATGATGATACTGATAGACATATATGTCTGTCTCTCTCGGATCTGAAACATGATTCTTGACTAATTCTCACGGTCATTAGTAACCGGAATTCGTAACGTTTGTCACGTATCACGTTCTTTTAAGAACTTCTAATTTAGTCGTTTACATTTTTCTTTCATTGAACTGCAATGAGTTGCCAATTTAAGTTGCTTGTTTTTGCATCATTTTTTTTTTTTGTTGTTTATTCGCAAGTAAATTTTGCCAACGCGAAAAAACGATATTCACCATGGAACTCGGAAGATGATGAGCAACTTTGGCGAAAATATGAAGAGTGCAGAGATTTTCAAGAGTGGAAGAAATTTAGCAAGTTGAATAATCACTACAAAAAAAATAATAATTTTGGTTTTGCTGATGATGATTCAAAAAGAGAAAGTGCTGAATTTGATGCATATTCAGCCAAAGAAATAAGTGATTCACCTGGTGATGATTTACCTCCAGAGGATCATCCGGCTTTGGTGGGCCGGTATGTCGTTAATCAGTCAAGTAAGTATCAAACAGGTTTTTTTAGTCTTCATGTTGATGAAAATTAAGTTAGCGGGCATCTAAAAATTTTTAGATTTTTTTTTAATGAAAAAATTGTTATAAAATAATTTTAAAAAAATTTTTCATTCATTAAAAACTTGAAAATCTTTAACTGCAATTAAAAAAAAATATTTTTTAGTTCTAATTTTGTTAACGAAAAAAAAAAAAAAAAAAAAAAAAAAAAAAAAAAAAATTAAAAATGAAAAACGTCGGCTAACTTTAGGATCATTCATGTTGATGATTTTTGATAACTAGAGCTAAAATAATTGATTTATGATCCACAGATTGGACCTCCGTCGCTACTATCAGCAGACAACAGGGAATAGCATCATTTCCGTTTGCCAATGTCGTAGCTTTGAGCGATGGACCGCGTGGTAACGGATCTGGAGTTCCTTACATGTTCCTCACTCCCTTGGACTTTACATCAAAAGACCTGAAAGTATGTATTATTTAATATTTGTTTTTTATTATGTAATTAAATTATTTATGCTTAAATCAAAGTCTAGTGGTAAGATCACTGTGATAACGGTAAGCATTATTAAAGTGAAAGGAGGAATTTTAATCTATTTTCGAATCGTAGGAAGACGCACGTGCGACGCTCATGGTGACCTTGGCTCAAGGTCCTTATTGTACTCACAAAGAAATGGAACCAATAGATCCGCGGTGCGCGCGAACTATTTTAAGCGGAAAAGTTCAAGCGGTGTGTATCCCTTACTTATTGCAGATAAAATTGTTTAAGACAGATTATAAATAATTAATTATTTTAATAATTATAATATAGATTGATCATAAATCACCGGAGTACGTTGTTGCGCGGGAAGCAATTTACGGACGTCATCCTAGCTTGAAGTACATGCCAAGAGGTAAATTTTTTTAATTAAAATAAATAAATAAAATGTATTTGTTACCTTGTCGATGTTTATAATAATGTTTCATTTTTATTATTTTTAGATCACGAGTTTTATTTTGCTAAATTAAAAATATTCTTCATCGTAGTGCTTGACACTTTTGGAGGTGCCAAATTTGTATCTGTTAAAGATTACTACAATCCACCTGTAACAAAGCCTAGTGAGAATTATGACGAATATATGAATTATCCGATGCCATATGTCAATCAATTTTAAAACATCTGTTTGAATTTTAAAATATTTTTTTCTTCATTTTATTTTGATTGATTTATATTTTATCGATCAACTAGTTGTAATATAATTATAATTAATTTTAATCTTTGAATAAGTCGAAACCAAAATTAATTTTTTACTGGTGAATATATATATATATATATACTCCCAAATAAATATAAATATAATTGAATAATAAAAATACTTTTTTCTTAAAGAAAATTAAAAAATTATCAAGTGACAGCTAAATTAAATGTCATAAAAAAAATTCTGAAAATTGTCAGCTGTCTGCTAATTTTATTTTTATTATTTTTCATCCTGTCTTCTTTAACGATATTCTTCGTTTAAATTTTCTTCTTGAAATAGCACAGAGAAGAAAATAATTTCTTTTCTTGAATCAAAACAGTCAGATGCGTCACAATTAAATATTGTAATAATATTATTTTTTTTTATAACTATTATTATTTGACTGTCAATTATCGCTTGTATCATTCGTTTAACAACTAATCTTTTTTTTGAGGTTAACTTTTGTTAAATTAAATAACCCGCTTCATATTAATTTACTTTTTTATCTATTATACCAACAATTGAACAGACAAATATTGTCGGTCACATAGAATCTCACTTTATTACACAATTAATTGTATTTCGCGGTAAACATTACTTGCGCTTGTTAAACAGTACAGTGCAAATAGAATAATTCATACGATTACTCCATTTTTTTGTGCTAACTTAGTTGTAAATAAACTAATTATTAAAACTATCTTTAACAAATCTATAAAATCATGGTAAATATTTTTAATGCAAAAATAATAATAAAATTAGTTACTCTAACCTATATGTCAAATCAAAACATAATGAATTAATCTATTTATATTTTGTTTACAGTTGTTTTATTCATTTTTCAAATCTCTGATCGGTAAGGACGTCGTGGTGGAACTAAAAAATGATCTCAGGTAATTAATGATTTTTTTTTTAATTTATAAATTTTTTAGAGTTGAAATCATTCTCCGGTATAAATAAACTCCGGTGTAAATTTATACTCTATGGTCATTATCAATGATGGTACAATAGACAGCTGAAAATAATTTTGAAAATTAAGTCAGCCGACATCTAAAAATTTTTAGAATTTTTTTTTATTAAAAAAATCATTACAAAATGATAAAAAAAATTTTTTTATTTGTTAAAAACAAATTTTATCATTTTTTCATAATTTATATCATTTTTTAGCCATTAAATGATAATGAAAAAAAATTTAATTGAAAATTTCAGGTGTGAAAATTAAAAAAAAATTATAAGTCAAAATTTTTCAAATTATTTTTTTATTATAATTGATTTGGTATAAAAAATTTTTAAATTGATAGCTGTTGGCTGACTATCATTTTAATGATCAAAATTCATTAAAAAAAAAATTAATTTTATAATTAAAGTGTTGATAATTAAAACTTACTTATTTTACAGTATTTGCGGTACTCTTCATTCGGTAGATCAGTATTTAAATATTAAATTAACTGATATCAGTGTCACAGATCCAGATAAATATCCCCACATGGTATGAAAGTAAATGTATTAATATTTTTTATTGATTAAAAAAAAATGTCTCTGTCTAATCAATAAAGTGAAATAATTAATAATATAGAATAAATTCTTGTTCCATGATTTAGCAATCAGTAAAAAATTGTTTCATCCGAGGATCTGTCGTGCGATACGTCCAATTGCCGCACGATGAAGTAGACACTCAGCTGTTGCAAGACGCAGCCCGAAAAGAGACTACGGTTCAAACTCGCTAAATAAAAACTAAATATAATTAAAATAATGTATTATTTTCTACAATTAAAAATAATAATAAATAATAAAATTTTCTATTGATTTATTATTAAAAGACACGTTGATAATGTACAGTAAAACGATGTAAAAGCTTTTTTTTTTTTGTCTGGGTCAGCTAATTATAAAATAAAAAATAACCAAGGACAAATGACAGCACTAGATTTTTTTTAATCATTTATTGAAAATATTTCTGTAAAATGTGTTCATCCGTTCGGCCATGCGAATCAACCAACCGATTATTGGATTGTAAGAAGAAAAAGCCAAATATATACGTACATAGATTTTTATAAATATACATACGCATACACTAGCGATGAGAAGTAACTAAAATAATAGCTAAAATTAAAAAAAGTTAGAAAAAATAGTAGAGACATTATTTTCTAGTATTATAGCCTAAATTAAAGGACCAATCAACGATGCATTGGCATACTTTATAATCTTATCATATATTAATTATATTGTGTATAACAAAGCGGTAACAACTTGTTAATTGTTAACTATATTAATCGTAGGAATTACATAATTACAGTAACTAATAATATACGAATCGTTTAAACTATAATTAATAACAAACAAATTTTTTTTTTTTTTTTTTTTTTTTTCCATATTTTGTTCCAATATCAATCCTTGACAAAAATCATTTATTGTTTTTGCTCGTTTTTTTATTTTCATTTTATTTTATTCGTTTAATTTTTATTCATCATCTTGTATTAATTATTTAACAACGTTTTCTTTGCATTATTTGCTCTTAAAATTCATTTAATCGTAATAAACATATTAATATTTATAATATTGTGCAAATAACTCATATTTTATTTTGGTTTTTGCCTTTTAAATTTATTTCATTTATTTATCTCATTGAATTTATCATTTTTGGTTTAAGTATATTCTTCTTTGTTTGTTCATTTATTTATTTATTTTTTTTTCATACCAATAAAATTTACTTCATTTTTTTTTTTTTTTTTTACAGATTTGTCATTACAGTACAGCAGTTCGTAAATTTAACAGAACATGTTAATAATGGACAGTATCTCAATTTATATTGATCGTTTGTGGTAATCATTTTATTGTGTGATTTATTTAATATTATTATTTATTTATTTATTTATTTATTTTTAAGTTTATCAATAATTTGGTAGCTAGGTTTGTTGAAAATTGGATTCTCAGCTGATTTTGCTAGCTTTACCCATATGGCAGTTGCTTTTAAATTTACTGGCCGACAGGCTCTGATTTTTTTTTAGCGTTGCACATTACATTAATAACTGTCTATCATTTTATTATTTATTATTTATTATCTTATGATTGCAATGAAAGATTTTGAAAAAATTTAAATTGTAAGAAAGCTCAAAGGTGCTTCTTGATATCTCGTTTTATCGACAGTCCGGATATACAAATTATTATTATAATTATATTTATAATTTAAATTATTATAATAATAATTATTATTATTATTATTATTAATATTAATATTATATTAATTTATTTATAATATTTATTTCTTCTCTTAAATCACTTAAAGTACAAGTAATTCTTTCGTTCAACGAGTTTACATATCTTTCAATTTTTTTCTACCCATATTCATTTAAAATTTTAATTTAATTAATTATTTACTCCACTCCGTACAATTCATCTAATTTTTAAATTTATTTATTATTTTTTTAATAATCATTTGTGACAATAACTTATGAATAACGGCAGTATCGGTTCACGGAGAAAGTACGTTGATTTATAATATATATATATATATATATATATATATATTTATATTTATATTTTTCTCAGCGTTACAAGATTTATATTTGTTATAATTTTATTTTTTATTTAAAAACAAAAATTAAAATTTTTAATTTTTTTAAATATTTATAAATACAAGCCAACAGATTTATATAGATAAAACGATATTATCAAACGATACACATACTCTCCCCATTATCGCTACTACCGATTAATTAATAAGCCAAATTTATTTCTTCACATTCTTATTTATTGATAAATATTATAAATTTATATACTTCATCGTATATATATTTATAAATAATTGATAAAATCACTTATAAACATTTTTTATCAGCCAGGAAAAATATTAAAACACTTGACAAATTTTGTTTTTTTTTTAACACGAGCTAAGTTTTCTTCATTAGGGGAAGTTACAATTTAACTAGCTCGAGCCTAATAATATTCTTCCTTTATTATTCGTTTTATTGTTTTTCCCTTCATATTATAATAATAATTATTATTATTTATTTAAATAATTCTTTCCTTGATATTTCAAAATATACACACTTAAAGCCTTCAGATAATCACATAGTGTTTATTTATATATTTTAATATCATACACGCGCGAAGTTTACCTAGAAATCGTTAAATGTGGAAATATCGAGGATTTTATTTATTTTAATATTAATATTATTGTTATTAATTACTATTAATTATTATTTATTATTGTTATTACAATTAATATTAATATTATTATTTTTATAATTATTAATGTCATTATTATTAGCAAGTAAACTTGCGTAATTATTTATTAAGCGCGTATAAATGGATTAAGATGATTTGGGGAAAAATCACTTGATCATTTTAATACAACACTTAATAAATAAATACTTTTATTATTACTTATTTATTTATCATAATAAATATTACTTTACTTATTGCTTCTATTGATGATTATATATATGCATGAATTTTTAAGCTAATGCGTATAAATGACGTGATAAGAATTATTTGCACATATTACAACATCTACAAATTAATAAATAATTTTTTTATCATTATCATTATTATTATTATTACTATTATTATCATTATCATTAATTTTATTATTATTATTATTATTATTATTATTATTAATTTTGTATTACTTCCGAGCATAATGTTGCAATCAAAGCAATCTCGTCGATAATTAGAAGGTTTCACATTTATTCACTTACAAAATTAATAAATAGTACAAATAATTAAATTTATAAATTATTTATCATTAAAAACATTTAAATGATAGGATGAAACCTCCGTTGTAACAAATTCGATAGAGTGGCGAAGCGGGAATCGTTTTTATTATTAAATTATTCGATTGATTGATTTATTGATTGATTGATTAATAAATAAATAAATAAATAAAAATCTACTATTGATATATTGATGAATTTGAGGAGAGAAGACTATAGAGTATTAATATAGTAGAAAAAAGTGTCAATGTTAAATTTATGTTGATAATGATAAATATTCTAATTACAATAAGTATTTTGATAAGCAGATATAACGTTCAATAGTGAGAATAATTTTTTTATGATTAATTTTAAATGATTTTTAATTATTTTTTTTTTTTTTTGAGCTTCTATAGCTTATAGAGTAATGAACATTGGTTGCTTGTTGTAAGATAAGCATTTTTTATCCTACAATGTGTTTTTTTTTTTTTTTTTATATAGATGTTTATTTATTAATTATTTAGTTTAATTTTTTTTTTTTTTTTTTTTTTTTTTTTTTAAGTTAATTAAGCCTAAATTGATAACGATAATGCAAGAGACTTGTGTTACTAATGAATTAAAATTATAAAAATTAACTTTAACAATTCGCTAGAGCCTGTAAGTCAGTAACAAAAGAGTCTTGCGTTTCGTATTATTTATTTATTACATATTATATGATAAAATTTATTTTCCATCATTATAATTATAATAACAAAGTAATAAATTCTCTATAATAAAATATAAATACACAAATAATATAATAGAAATATAGCAACGTGATAAATCAGCGTGTATATTAACTAAGCGATATTATTTTTTTAAATGTTAATTCATACGATTAATTAGCATTAAATAATAATTAAAATATAAAATAATTATACGTGTAATCGATAATTAAATATGTATAGTCTAAGTTTAATTAAATAATACTAATAATAAAGGGTAATTAAGTCAACGTCAATTTATTCGGTGTAATTAATTAAAAGTCAATTGTGCTCTGTGTTAAATATTACCGTGACACTGGAAAATTTTAAAATTGCTGTCTCAAGAGTGTTGTAAAGTTGTAAAAGAATAAAATGAATAATAAAATACGCGATAATTGAATAAAAAGAATAATTAAAAAATTAAAAAAATGAAGCCGATAGTTTGCATGCGACGAGGGCTCATTATACGAGAGAGCTTTCCATCAAATACGTCTATCTTACACTTTTAATTAATTAGTTACTTAGAATGCATTTATAATTATTTATTTATTTTATTAATGAATTAATTAACTAATTAATCCGTTGCTATATACTCGCGCAAGACTTTTCTTCTTTTTTTAAATATATTTTTTGTCTTTTAAATTTTATCTCACAATTTATTCCACAGTAACTTCAATCTCGTAATTAATGATTAATAAATATGCAGGCAATCGTTGAGTGTAATTATTTTAATTATTATAACGCATTTTCACATTTAAGCACTCACCTAATTAACTTTATTAATTATTTTTATTTCAAACTAAAAAACATACCCGCGAGTTTTTTTTTTTTTTTTATCGTAATTTACTTTTTAATTTTTCAATGATTTAATTTCTGAATTTTTATTTAAACTCGCGAATGTATGATTTATTTATTTATAATTATTACAATCATTCACTCGAATAGAAAAAGCTAGAGTTATACAATTTATTAATGGATTGCGAGATTGCGTTACATTGATGGTAAACGAGAAAATGAGATTCGTTAAATGAAAATTAATTAATTTTCCCGTTAAAATCACACATGAGACTTTCAATTTAAATTGTCTGTATATAAACTAAATTTGCACAATATTTATATATATGAATATATAATACATACTATTTATATATACGCGTGATTTTATTAATTCAACATCATGAAGATGATAGTTCCAATAATAATAATAATAATAATTGTAATAAGAATAAAAATTGTAATAATAATACTTATGATAATAATAGCAATAACAATTAATAATAATAATAATAATAATAATAATAATAATGACAATAATAAAAATAATAATAAATAACGAGAATAACAAAAAAATGTAAAAAACACTGAACAAAGCGGCCGAGACAATAGATTTGTTTTTTTTTTTTTTTTAAATATATATTTTTATATATATTTATTAATAATGTCTATAATTGTTGAATGTTGCAATCGGACAATCGGCCGAGATGATAGGTGATAATGGTGCTCGTCGAGACACAATTCGATTCTCTTGTTACGTCGCTCACACACTTATTACAGATGAATTAATACGATAAATCGCGCTTCGATAAACACATTAACATAAATGTTATCACTGATAATTTTTTAATTACAAGATGTTGATTTTGTTGTAAGTTAACAGTGCCTTGGTCATCCGAATCCATATTTAGGGGAAGCGAATTCGGTGAGCAAGTAAGAAGCGCGACATATGTATCTTTTTAGGATGATTATGACGATGTATTCTTGCTGCCAGAAGTCATAATAATATATAATACATAATAATTATAAAATAAAAAGTGATAAGTTACAATAATAGCAGATAGAACACAAGCAAGCGAAAAGTAACCGTCGGGGAAGGGCACGAAAGTCAATCGAGTAAAATCGTGTACTCGAATTAGATGTACTATTTTTTTTTTTTTTTTTTTTTTTGGACAACAATACACACATCGAGGCGTGCTCGAGGTTTACTTGAATATTATTAATATTAATTATTAATTATTATTATTATTATTTATATTTATATTTATATTTTTATAAACATGGACTGACGATCCAAGTGTCTGACGATCGCTCTTTAACGGCGAGAATACGTGACAGTTTTTGCAGTGGTCCGACGAAAGGCAACTCGAGGACAACGTCACGTTGCTTATAAAACTATTTATTTTATTTTATTTAGTTAATAATATATATATGTATATATTGGATGTATATATATATATTTATATTTAATTTTTATTAATATATGTTTAAGGCTGTTGAATTTGATAGCAGCAGCACGACAGTGAGATTTAATAATAGGAGGAGTTGACGGGTGGTTTTAGTGGTGGTGGGCTGAGAGGTGGTGGTGGTGTTGGTAATGGTCAACGGTGGGGTAGTGATGATGACGGCTGCCGCAGTGACAATCAGACATCCGCTGTTCGAGATGTGACGCTAGGCGATCGGCTGTGGATGACCACCCTGTGGCCATTCTTGGTGATGAATCCGTCGCTCTCAACGAGGACCGCAGTCTGTCTGACTCTAGGGTCCATGTCTGGATCATCACTCTCCTCGCTGGGACCGCCCAGTCGTTGTTGCTTGTGTTTGCGCCAGGCGTTCTGTATCAGCCTGGCGCAGTACTCCTCTCTCTGACGCCACAATGTCGACGACACCGGCTCGTAGCCGACCTCGTCAGGTCTGGCTTGTACTTCTCCCAGCTCTGCCGTTTCTTCAATGGGATTACCCTTTCTCGCGAAAAAGTCCTTTGTGAGTGCATCGAGGATATCCACGCAAAACATAAGGTCGCCCTTACATATGGGAATATCCATCGACACGATCTTATACTTATTCGGCTTATGAATTTGCAAAGGGGGCTCCAATACATCCAAGAAGTCAGAGAGCTGGTCATATCGTATGTACTGCGTACCGTCCGGGTCGAATTGCTGCCATATTTCATAATACATATCGTAGTCATCATCGGTCAATCCCTCCTGCACATCTTCTGTCGCTTGTGAATAATTTTCTAATATCACCGCGATGTACATGTTGATGACGATTAGGAAGCTGATGACGAGGTACGATAGCAGATATGCAATTCCTATTGTCGACGAGCCACAGTTCCCAGGATAACCTATTTCATTGTTCGGCTCCTGGCAGTCCTCCTCGTTTATTATACCGTCGAGCACGCCGTCCCATCCCGCGGACGTTGACATCTACAAATTTATTTAATAATTCAGTATTTCATTTTTTATTATCTTATTTTTTATTTACATTGAGTGAAAAAATTTATTTTGAAAAAAAAAAAAAAAAAAAAAAATTACTAATGTTGTAATAAAAAATTAATCTAGATTATTATGAGAATAAGTAAAATTTTCTTGTTTAAAGAATTTATTTTTTTATTTTCCAAAATAAAAAAAATTTTTTTTTCAACAAGAAAATTACTGTGAGAAAAATTTTTATTTCTTCATTTAAAAAATAAAATTGTTTAAAATTTTTGACAAATAAATTTTTTATTAAAACATTACTTTTTTTTTTCAAAAAAAATTTTTTCTTTCAGTGTATCATTAATATCCTACCTGGAACAGCAGAATCATCGACTGTCCAAAAGTCTTGAAGTTGTAGACATCATCCAGACCGCTCTTGTCTTTAACGTGCATGAAGAAAGACATTCCGAAGATCGCGAAGATAAACATGACCAAGAAGAGCAGCAGACAGATGTTGAAAAGCGCTGGCAATGACATAGCCAGGGCAAACAGCAGAGTTCTGATTCCCTTGGCACCTTTTACTAGACGCAGTACTCGTCCGACTTTGGCGACTCTCACCACTCGAAGCAACGTAGGCGAGACAAAATACTTTTCAATAATGTCACTCAAGACCAAACCTAAAAAAGGGCGTCAATATCCTATTAATTTAAATTCCTATTTAAATAAAAATATCGTGTCTATCTCACGATGCATCAAAAACTAATTCATGCAGGCCACTAGTTATGGCTTATTGATTTTTATTAATTATAATTTCTTAAAAGTCTTATTTTCTCTCAATCTAACTATTTTATTAAATTTTCTAATGTGTGCATTTCAATTTACTTTCCAGTAATTGACTAACTGTTTGAATGTATACAAAAAAAATGTATGTTTTGTCAGAGTATCTTTATAATAAAATAAACTAAGTATGTATATTATATATTAATTAATATTGTTTATAAATAATGTCTTACCCAACGTGTATGGGTTATTTGTCAAATTTAATGTTACCGTTTTCGGCATGCTACACATACTTACAATACAGTCTATTATTATTGCTCAATAGTCATTATAAAAACGCAAAATTGTGTATAATTATAAATGACTATGAGATTAGACGAAAGTCTTCAGAGATAGAGAGAGAGAGGCTTATTGATGCATTGAAATGAGAATAGAATAACATTGAAGCACATATAATTGTATATACAACGTCAATGTAAGGCTACATAACGTAATGACAATGATCAGTCGTTGCGACTCAATTGAAACGTTTTTTTGGGATAACCTGTTCACTTTTTATTGTGTTTTTCAACAGTGCGGTTCAAAAAAAAAAATCAATTCATGCAATTAATCAAATTATTAAAAAAAAAAATATTATTTTTATTTTTTCTTATTAATTTTTAAGTAAAAAAATTTTTCAGTGCATGGGAAAGCAAACAGGGCCACCGTTAGGCATTAACGATTTCGTTTCAGTAGGGTCATACGACTGAAGTAATCATTACGTTATATTACCTAATATTGATAATATAACAACAACAAAATCAAAGAGATTCCATGGCTCCTTGAAGTAGTGATAACGTAGAGCAAAAATCTTCATCAGACACTCGCTACTGAATATCACAATGAATATCATGTTTAAGTAATCAAGCACATTGCTGAATGTTTCAGTCTGTTGGTAATGATCGAGTGTCATCGTTAACATGTTCAAACCGATGAACAACATGATTATCATATCGAACTTTTTGTCTGTCACTATTTCAAACACAATTGCTTGTGGCCTCCACTGAAAAAAATAAGAAGAAAAAATTATTTTATTATTTCTTCATTAAGGTAGTTCACTCCTGACAAACAGTTTGTGCTATTTTTGTTATTTTTCTTTTATTAATTACTAATAATATTGGAGGTATTAGAAGTAACATAGAATACTTTTTATTAAAAAAAAAATTATTTTAAAAAAATTAAAATTACATTGATTCAGTTCTGAGTGAACTACCTTAAAAAAAATTAAAAAAAAAAAAAAAAAAAAAAAGAAAGAACATAAAAATTCACCCTTGGTCGTGGAATGGCTTTCAGTGGTTTTTTACTTCCCATTTTTTTCATCGCGTTGTAATATTTCTTTTGATCCTCAGTCATGAACATCTCAAGCGAGCCACCGGCTTTCTTCTTCTGCTCGTTGAAGTTATCAATGATAACTCCGATAAACAGGTTGAGAGTGAAAAATGATCCAAATATTATGAAGAATACAAAGTAAAGATACATGTAGATATTTGTTTCACGGATTGGTTGTTTGTTAATCTAAAATTACAAAAAATATTTTTATTTTATTTTATAAATTAATTAATTAATTAATTAAAAATCTAAGAAGCTATGTTTTACTTCTCTGGAGTCGATGGCGTCGTTCATTATTTGGATCCAACCTTTGAAAGTAGCCACTTGGAATAAACACAAGTAAGCTTTTCCGACATGGTCGAAATTCATTGGTGAATTTTCCCAGGTGTAATTTTCAGCTTTGCAGGCATTACGGTCAGGTATTATTTCATGACTGAGTGTCGTTTTGTTCATATCAACACACTGAAAAAAAAAAAAAAAAAATAATAAAAATCATTAATAATAATCAATACTTTGCATAAATATTATAAATAAATAAATAACTACCTTGAAGTATTTTCCAGCAAACAATTGGACACCCATGATGGCAAAAATAAGCCAGAATATCAAACAGACGAGCAATACGTTAAAGATGGACGGGATAGCTTGGACCAGCGCGTTAACGACCACCTAGATAAATATTATTGTTTTAAATTCTGTTTTAAAAAAATAAAATAATTCACTAATTAAATTGACGGTTCAAGTATACTTTATAGAAATTTTTGTTTCAGTTAATTATCTATATTATTAAGAGAATAAGAAAAATTTTGTCTCTCAAGAAATGACCTTTTACCTTGTGAAATATTGATATTTTTAAAGATATAAGCTAATTCTGATGTTACACTCATCGAGACCTTTCATTTGAGTACCCACATCAATTTTTCATATATTTTATATATTTATATATTTATATATATATATATATATATATATATATATATATATATATATATATATATGTATATATGAAAAATATATAAAAAATGCATGTGGGTACTCAAATGAAAGCTCTTGATAAGTATAACATCAGGATGAGCTTATATTTTAAAAAACATCAATATTTAACAAAGTACAATGCAATTTAACAAAAGTCATTATTTAATAAAGCAAAATTTTAATTTTTTTATAGTTCATAATTATTTTAAAAATTGAATACTTGAACGATCAATTGTGCTTATTAATGGTAAGCTCAATAAAAAATTCTACATTTATTTTTATAGAGCATTGTGTTTGTGTTTTTATTTTCTATCCATTTAATTTTTAAAAGCAACTTATCGTGTCTTTAATAGCTGTAGTTTAAAACAACTCTTGTATGTGTAGAGAAATTGCAATTCAATTGCATGATGTTAATTTACATATATATTATTTATCTCATTAAACACATGAATGAAGAAGCATTGAGGCACATGACATTAATTGCTAAAGCCGCAAAAAAAATACCAAATTTATGTGGTATTAATGTATTCATGCCTTATTTTACATTTCGCTATTGTCTATGTTAATTTTGGTGTGGTACGTACATTGAGCGAAACATGCTTGCCTACATTTAATTAAAATAATAATAATTATTATGAATTATAACTATAAGGCAATACCATGCAATAGAGTTGTTGATAAGTAAAAAAAGTAGTTTGAGTGGATACAAGTGTCGGGGTATGGGCATGATTATTATGTTTTAAACCCAATGTCTCAGCGACCTTATCAGTTGTCAGTGTATTTTTATAAAAAAGTAACTAAATCTAATTTTAAATAAATTTCTAAAAATGCGCAGCATTATTTTTACTTTTTACTTAATTTAATAAAATATTTAAAAATAAATAAAATCTAATTTTTATAATTGTGTTCTAGCAAAGCATTAGCTACCCTTGCAGATGTAGTTGAAGTTCTAAACGTTATAATTTCTTTAGATTTTTATCTAGGTCATGAAAAATTTTTTTAAAGCTTAATTTTGATTCCAAAATTGAAAAAAAAAATTTTTTTTTAATTAATTAAATAAAATAGAATTAAATAAAAAAATAAATTTTCAAACGTTCAGAACTTCAGTTACATGATAAAAGAGTAAAGTGATATAACAAATCAAGTGTTTAAATAATTGAGTGAATTGCATAATATTTAAATATAAAATGTTGATGCAATTGACGCGATGAAGTACTAATTTAAAAATTCTAGTGTCTAATAAAAAAATTGATTGTGAATAAAAATCATGAACAATTATAAGGATAATGATAATTAATAATTAATAATAAATCGTAATAACAACATTAATAAATAAGACGAGGTCGACTGAGACGGTGGGCTACATACCCGCATCCCCTGCATTCTAGACATCGCCCTGAGTGGCCTTAGGGCCCTTAGGGTCCGCATTGTTTTGAAGGCTTGAATTCCGCCCGCGCCACAGAGCGACGCTACGAAGTTAATGAGCGAAACCTGCGAGCGAGAAACGAGATACGATTGTAACAGCAAGAGTTTTTAAAAGAATAGAAAAAGCTACAAAGGGACAGGTAGAACAATTTTTTTTGTTACATTCTTTTTAAAAGTAAATCGGGTCATCTGATAATTGCGGACCTGGTTAACAAGCTTTTTTATGCAAAATATTGTTTACAAAATTATAATAATAACAATAATAATAATAATAATAATAATAATAATAATGTCATTAATTGTCGACAAATATATGTAGCCCTCGGATCAGATGCTGACGAGAAGACGATGAAAGACATTAGTTTATACAAGTATATAAATTTAGAGTAGATGAATACAGAAGACAACAATGTAGCAGTAAACAATTAGTAAAAATAAATTAATGAGTGTTAGTATTAAATCATAATAATGATAATGATAATGATAATAATAATAATAATCGGCTCCATCCTGAAACAGATTAATTCTTTCAAACCTTTTGCTTATCACGAGACATGGTTTAAATGTTTAAAAAAAATATATTTCTTCTCATTAATTAAAATAGCGCTAATTATTCTGTTAATTATAAAAAAACCTTGGCTCGTAATAAAAAAAAAAAATTTTATCTCTGTTAATTCTGTGAAGGCCTGATAGAAAAACGTTAAAAAATTTGCAAACATTTTTTTGGATAGAGAACACAGAAGGTAGTTTATACACAGAAAAGCATACACCAAAATTTTTTTCCACACTTTAAATTTCCAAAAAGGCGTACATTGCAATACTTAGTACGACAAATATTTTTTTTTTTTTTTTTTTCATATACAAATAGTGTTATTTAAAAAATAAATAAATATTTACATTTAGATTTTTATTAATTAAATAACACACGGTAGAAAAATTTAGTAATTTTGACAAGGGGAATTTGCGCGCCAATAAGCACACCGCTATCGTTATTGTTAAACACTTTTTTAATTTAGTCCGTGAATTTTTTTTTCTTTTATCAATATCATTATAATGATTTAACGTCGTCATTAACTCGGCAATTTTAATAATAGCTTTTTTAATTGAATGAGTCTGTTCAATGACGACGGATAAATCAATAATAATCCATGTAAGATAAATTTAATAACGTATTTTTTCGTCGCAAGGCCCTTCACTTACTCTCATCCCCTCCCAACGGGAGACTGCTCTCAAGGGTCTCAAAGCTCTCAAAGTTCTCATTGAACGGAACGCCGGGATGTCATCGGCACCAGCCCACACTGCCCCCAAATTGATCAGCGAAAGCTAGTGTAATCAACTCATAATTAGTCGGGCTAAATGTAGATTCATTATCATGATAATATTAACACTTTAGATTTTTTTCTTTTATATAATCACTATTTTTATAAAATCCAGTGATCACGCTGCTTTAGAAAATAATCTTCATTATTGATTATCGAAACGCCACATATTATTTTTAACTATTGCATTGAAGATTTATGAAAATCAAGTTAGCTGACATTTCAAAATTTTTACGAATTTTTTGTTTAAAAAATTTTAATTCAACAATTAAAAAAATAATAATTTCACATGTAAAAAACTTGAAAAACTATAAGTGCAATTTTTTACAAATATCTTTTTAATTGTAATTTAATTGAAAAAAAAAAAAAAAAATCAAAAATTTTTAGACGTCTGCTAACTCCAGTGTCATGAAGATTTTTAAATTTATTTTATAAAAATCAATTTACTGAATCTTTTCTTCATTTTTTTTTTTTTTTAAGTTGAATTGCTTTAAAAATCTTCGATACTTATAAGTTAATAATAGACGTTTGAAGAATTGAATCCGGAGCTGAAAGAATTTTTATAATAGCATTATAAAGTTTAAATTGTTGAGCTGGTTTGAACGTGAATCGCCGTCTATTATATATTAATGGAAAAACAACCTTTTTTTTTTTAATAAATTTTTAATATCAACTTATTTAGATAAAGTATATTTTTGCTTACCATGACAATGATAAAATCAAGCCAGCACCAAGCATTTGTGAAGTATTTAGCAAAGCCCAACGCCAACCACTTTATCAACATTTCAAGAAAAAAGATGACCGTGAAGATACGATCCATGTAATAAAGAATATCTTGAAGAATTGGTCGCTGTTGAAGGTGAACATCTTCAAGCGCCTTTGTAATAAAAATATCAACTTAACTATTTTTCTTTGTTCCTTTTCTATTTTTGGCTTTAACCAGAATAATACCTACCAATGCCATACTGCTGAGTAAAATCATAGTAATTACGGCTGTCTCGAAGTACTTGTTCTCAATAAGTTGAAAGGTTTTGAGCCGGAGATTTGCCCAGCCTTGCCAGAACGGAGCGTCGTCATCACCCGCCAAAAAGGGGAATTTTTTGTAGCAGTGGTCAGGACAACAGTCTGCTGGATAGTCCGCCTCGATGATGTCTTCATCGGCGTGGATTATTTGGACTTCTTCCCCTTCATCTTCACCTTTATCTTCATCTTCTTCATCATCGAGATCTACCGAAACCAATTATCAATGATAAATAAATTATATTACATTCAAATTGAATCCCTGAAATAAATTTTCATTCAAACCTTCTTCAAGGTCTTCCTTGCTCGCGTCTTTCTTCTCTTCGCCGTCTAACGAGTCAATACTTCCTTTATGGCTTTCGTCTTTGAATGGCCGATTTTTGTGGCTTCCGTATGACTTGTTACTGGTGAAATCAATAGTTAATTATCGATAATGTCCATTAATAAGTCAGATATATATATATTTGAGTAGTAAAACCCACTTACCTAATGGTATCGTCGTCATGATGATTGATGTAGTCATGATCTAAACGGCAGTCGTAGTGATTAATGGAATTACTAATGGCCTTTGTGTTGTTCATGCTTAATCTTTCCTTTCTCAGTTTATTTCTCAGATCTCCTTTGAAAAAACAAGCAAAAGCATCCAATAAAGTAAATAAATTGTTCTGAACAATTAATTTTATTTATTTATTTATTTATTTTTTTTTTTAATTATTTATGGCAATAATTACCATGGATGGTAAATTCCATTCCTTCACCGATGGCAACTTCCAGCTGGTTGTTGAACTCTTTGGCGCTTTTCTTGTCCCGGTAGCCGTCCAGCTCTCCATCTGCAAGATCCCGATCTCCGTCCCGGTCAATTCCATCTGCGCAGTTACACATGATCTCTAACCCATCCGGGTTACCAATTTTCATGGTCGAAAAATAATATCGGATAACTGTTTAAATATTTTCAAATCGTAATTTTTCGATTTGAGCCGTGTTACCGTAACTGATTTTTTTTATGGTCTCAATTATCCATGAAAATAAAATCTTATCGTCCTTTATTTATCAAAAATTAACTCTAAGTTAAAATTTGATTTTTATTAATTCAACTACACGTAAAGAACAAAATGACACTAGATGTCTTCCCAGATTATACTCAGTGATATCTGTGGTGAAAATAGTATATTACATACCGAGGGAAGTAAAGTAAGAAATGTCTCAGATCACATGTAATTGTTGGCCGAGGCGAAGCCGAGGTCAACAAACATGTGATCTGAGGCTTTCTTATTTACTTCCCGAGGAGTGTATGCTATTTTTTTGCTCGACGAAGGCAGAAAGTGGCAACTTCATTTAGCGCAGCGGGCCGAAAGTTGACGCTTTCTGCCCGTCGAGCAAAAAAAATTTTTAAATAGTAGCTAGTATAATAGTAGCAGATTATAATGGATGATGATATCTGGATTATACTCAGTATAATCTGGATTATACTAGCTACTATCTGAATTTTTTTTTTTTCACTCAGTATAATCTAGGATGATATCCAGTGTCATCTTGGTCTTACTGTATATTTTTGCAAATAATTATTTTATTAAAAAATAAAAAAACGATAAAATTTCTGGCTTTTTTTTTTTAATTTTTAATTTTTTTTTTATTGTAACACATGCACACTCATTTGGTATCATAATTAATCAGAATGAAAATATATTAATGACGTTGTGTGAATAAAGACTTTATTTTTCGATCACGAATGAATTTATATATTTATATTTAATATAATTAATAAATAATAAATAAAGTGCGGGATTCAATTGAGTGCAAAACAGCGTGCGTGATTGTGAATTAATACACGTAATAGTATTATCAAATGTTATATTCAATATAACCGAAAAAATAATAAAAATAATAAAAAAAATCTAACAAGTGATTAATAAGAATAGTAATGACAATTAATAGCAATAAAATAATCTAAAGATATATTAACTACATTCTGATTAAGTGTGTCCTCATGAGCGCGATATCCAAGGTATGTTAGTGATCAACAGAGGGGTCAAGTGCGTGTGTGTTCGTTGATGAATAGACTACATGTTTATTACATCGGTCATATCCACTTCAAATCCAAATTAGAAAAGCGATTAGCGACTATCAATGATTGGCAATTATATTATCAGGTGTCGGGAATAAAAAATAATAAATTAACAGAGTGTTAAATAATAAAATGATTGATAGGCGGGGGTTGGAGATAAAAATAATATTAAATGACCAACAACTTAATTGTAATGATGATAATAACTACACAGCGCACACAGCAAGCGATCTGATTGGATATAAACCTTCTTTCCAACTGTTGGACGGTCCCTCACCTGGCGCCTGATCGGATATCTGGTTGGTGAGTTTGGCTCTCAACATCTTAACAAGATTGCTACAGCTCCGCTTGATCCAATTAATGAATCTTGCTATCCGGTCAATTGCCTCGGCTATTTTATTGGTGTCGTTGTCAGCCGACGGCGCTGATAGATTTGATGAACCGAAGTTTGACAAGAGCAACGCCAAGAAGAGATTGAGAACCTTTTTGGAGGGTTAATAATTTTTTTATTATTGAATCAAGTTTAATTTGCCACGGAAAAAAAATTAATTTCAAAACACAGTAATTGACGATTTTAAGATTTTTAAAAATTTTTCTTGATAAAAAAAAATTTGCGCGCTTAATTGATAAAGAATTTGATTTATGAATAGAAAATACTTGAATATAGTAAAATCGTGATTTTAACAATCGCTTTATAATATTTATTATTTAAATTCTTGTAAAATGTAATTCTTATCAAATCTGTAATAATAACAATCTGAAGCTGTAATTTTTCGAGTTTTCTTTTTTCCGTGTAATTGTTTAATGATACTGATACTTACGACCAAGTTACCGATTACGACAGTAGCCAAGAAGAATGGTATGCACGAGACATCACCGACCAGCATGCAGTCCCACATAGATTCAATCCACTCTCCGCACAGCACACGAAATACGATCATAAATGAATGCATGAAATCAGTGAAGTTCCATCTCGGCAGAGTACCATCGGGAAAAAGATCCACTTTGTCTGTATAATTTTTTCCAAACAGCTGCATACCCATCACGGCAAATATGAATATTATAATGCACAGCACGAACGTCAAGTTACCCAAGGCTCCTACTGTTCTTCCCATAATCGATATCAACAAGTTTAAAGTCGGCCACGATTTAGCTAATTTGAACACTCGCAACTTTAAACAAAAGGAACAGTTATTGTTAATGTCATAATCATTATTGAGAAATTACTCCAATTTATAATTTTGATTTACCAATCTAAATGAACGTAATACTGAAAGACCTTGCACTCCTTCAAGACCCAACTCAAGAAGTGACAGAGCTACTATAATAAAGTCAAAGATATTCCAGCCCTCTTGAAAATAAAATTTCGGGCTCATAGCTATCAATTTAAGTCCAGCTTCAATACCAAATGTTGCCGTAAAAAACTGTAATGTAATTTTTTTTAAATTAAAGGAGATTCATTGAATATTTATGGTGAGATTTAAGGATGTTTACTCACGTAATTGCCGGATTTTAATACCCGCTCCATGTCTTTGTCCATATCGTGGTGGTCGAGAGCCATGAATAGGGTATTTACTACGATACACAGTGTAATAAAAAGTTCGACAAATGGATCAAATACTATTAATGCAACCCACTCTTGGAATTTTAACCATGCCCAACAGCAATCCCATACACACAAAAAATCAATCCCGCGAATAACTGCTGCTAATATTTTCTCTTTCATTGTTGGACCTTCTTCGTCGTCGTCTGTTGAAAAATAATAAATAGAAACTTTTATTTTTTCATAATTAGCATAATATTTACATAAATTATCAACTTATTTTGAAGAAATAGTTTTTTTATACTGTATTATTAATAATTTAATTTATTTTTATTAAAACTAAAACTAAATTACTATGAAAAAATATTAACGAAAAAATTTACACCTAGAAATTAAAAAAAAAAAAAAAGGCAAATTTTTTTTTTTATAATTGGCTTTTTCATAAAAATAAAAAAAAAGTCAAATTTCTGCAGATTTCAATATCATCTTAGAGTTTATTATTTCTCTAATAATGCAATGCTGTAAAAAAAAAAATCAATCAAGCAACATTGATGAGCCTTTTATCATCAATATAAAAATTCTATTTCCCCAAAATAAAACAATCATTAATTAAAAAATCTCGTCAACAAGCGTGACACCTCGTCGAGTTTATGTATGTCGCTGATCAATAGAGACCTAATTTTGAAGAACGAAAACACAAAAAATATTACAAGACTTGTAAATTTATCTATCGACATAAAAAACGCAATCGTCAAGTAGCAGTGACATAAATAAAACAAGAGTCGAATCCCCACGTGTAGTGACCAAGTGATGCATTGGAGGAAGAGTAAAAGAATAAAAATTACCTCCTTGTTCTGATGATGTGCTTTGCCGCCCAGCAGCTTGCTCAATAATGTCATTCAGAACCATAACGTCTGCAACATAAATAAAACAAAATAACAACATTGGTATACAAAGTTATACTCAAGACAACAATAGTGTTGTTGGTACGTCTGCTTCTAAATATAAGTTTTAACTTCTGACCTTTCATATCAACAACAGCATTCTGCTGGGAAGGCTCGATGAATGGGTTGTCTTGTTGCTTGTTTTTACCCAGTGGATCTTCCATGTCCACATCCTGAAGTAAATAACAACGATCAAAGGAAATTAATGTCTGGCAAGTATCTAAATTTAAATATTACAAAGTACACGGAAAGAATAAGATGACAATGGATATCATCTAAGATTATACTCAGTGATATCTGTGGCGAAAAAAAAAAAATTTTAGATAGTAGCTAGTATAATTTAGATTATACTACGTGATATCTGGATTATACCCATTGTAATCTGGATTATACTGTGTGATATCTGGATTATATTGTGTGATATCTAGATTATATCTATTATAATCTCGATTATACTAGCTACTATCTAGATTATACTCATTGTAATCTGGATTATACTAGGTACTATCTGAAAATTTTTTTTTTACTCAGTATAATCTAGGATAATATACAGTGTCATCTTGTTCTTTCTGTGTACTTATTGGATAAATAAAAGTGAACTAACGTGATGTAATTTTTGCAGTTGCTCTGGATGACCATTGGTGGATGGTTGTCTGGCAGATCTACTTCTCAGCCTACTCTCCTTGGTCATGGGTTTACCGGCATTGGCGATACCGCCCAGCAGATCACCATGGGACGTATAAGATAGCCGAGATGTGTGGGAGGTGTAGGATGAGTGTCGCGAGCCCAAACTCGCGTAGTAAACCGGGACGACGATGGTACCATTCTCCTCGGACATCGGAGTCACGGCATTTGAATCGTCCGCGTAAGGCAGGTGTTCCTGGGCGTCCAGATATGTCGAGAGTACCAGGGGCTTTCTATCACCACCTGGTGGTCCGACAAATCTTCCTCTTCCATTGCGAATCGTGAACTGATGACTTCCTCTACTTCCTCTGCGGAGATTGAATGGCGAACCGGGTAAACTAAGGCTTGCCTGAAAATTTACGCTCATTAATTAAAATATTATCACATATTTATTGTTATATTAAATAATTAGCTTCAAGACTTGAATATTTATTTATTTATTTATTTTTTTTTTTTTTCGACTTTTTTAGTGCACATTAACGTGCAAAGGCCGACGTAGGATTATTTGTAATTAAATTTATTTATTTTGGACAATTTTTGTTGAAAAATGACTTATTTATTTGCGTTATTTCACGTAATTTAAGTAAATAGAGACAGATGTTGTAGATTTAGTTTTTTTTTGAACCTATTACAATTAAAGTACGTACGGTTGCGACCGTCATCCCATCACGTACACGTACCTTCCTCAGATTTTCCCGGTAAGCACAAGTAAACTGGCCATTAGGGGCGCGAGAGACCTTAAGAAAAAAAAATACAAGAAAAGGTATCTCCTACCGAATATAAGGGTTCATTTTTCAAACGCAACTAGCTTTACACCAACGTACAATAATAATAATAATAATAATAATAATAATAATAATAATAATAATAATAATAATAATAATAATAATAATAATATATAGGCACCACTTACAGTTGCAAAAGCACATGTAACAAATATATAATGTACGTGGAAAAAAAATTATTTTTTTTATAATACGTATAACGTGATATTAAGTATACTGTTGATAAGGATACAAATGTTAAAAATTCATAAAAATTATTTTTTTATATATTTAAATAATCTATAATAATCGTTTATGCAAATTAATGGTACCGTTTGCATGCATGTACTTGTGATTTGTGAGTTATCATAAACTTTTTTTATCCTATTCTCAATAAAAATGCTTCAGAAGAAACTTTTTATATTTTTAATAATATTTTGTGATAAAAAGTTTTTTTTTTTTTTTTTCTATGTAAATTTTCGATCCGTTTAATATTCTGTTTGTATATGTTGTTGTAATGAATTATTCTGTCGTGTATTTATTTATTTTCATTTTTTATTCCTAATTTAGCACATGCATCAATTTAACTGATATATATCATGCATATATATATTTATATAAATTTGCTAAATTTATCATGCCGATGAAATAAAATAAAATAGTCAATTTATTTCAAAGATAATTTTTTTTTTTTTTTTTAATAATGTATTTTATAAATAAATATATCTTCGTGATTTGTAGATTATTATGTTTAAAATTACTCATTTGTAAAATGTAATTTTGTATTAAATAAAAAAAATATTATCATCAAGAGTATATAATAATTATTGCAAATTCACAATATGCATTTTCTGTATGCACCAAAAAGCAGCCACAAATGCTAATAATTATTTTTATACTATAAAATAATTAAAACATTTAATTTTTAAATCAGATTTTTATAATCTTTATTTTTAATTAATCACTTGGATTATTTTTTTTTAATTACCAAGCGACAAATTAAAAACGACAAATTAACTTAAAAAAAAAAAATAAATAAATAAAACAATTATTAATTTATTATTTTTTATCCGAAAATAAACTGTAATAAATACTTACAGCGCTGACTTTTCGAACTTTATTAGCACCATTGTGATTGTTGTTGATTTGTCTGACCCTATACTCAGTAACAGATTCGACAGATCTAATGCTCATTCTTTCTTTGTTGTTGTCATCATTGCCCTTCTCTTGTCCGACAAACAATTCGTAACTGTGACAAGAAAAGTCTGAGGGTGATTTAACGATAGACTCAGCAGCCGCGGCTGCAGCAGCAGCTTCTCTAGCCGCCGCGTGAGCAGCTATTTTTTGCTCTTTCGCCAAGGCCGCTTCTTCAGCTTCCTGTAAAATATAAAATATAAAATATAAAATATAAAATATAAAATTTTCAAGATCATTAAATAAAATAAAAATAAACCATAGCTAGCACACAACACTTTATCACTGTAACAAGGTATTGCTTACATATGATCCGCAATAGTTCAAAGTGTAACAGTATACACGACAAAGTGAGTTAATAGTAAACATTAATTTACCCTTATCGCCTCTTCTTCAGCAGCTTCTTCTTCCTCAGCTTTCTTTTGCAACTCGTCGTACGACATCGCTACAATGGCAAGGATCAAGTTCACCAGATAGAATGATCCAAGAAATATGATGACGATAAAAAACAACATGTGCCACGGACCAGCCGACCTCAGTACTAGTTGATACAAGTTCTCCCAATAATCTTGGGTCATCAGACGAAACGCTGACAATAATGCCCACCCGAATGTATCAAAACTTGTGTATCCGTAATTTGGATTCTCACCGTAGCCTTGCAAGCACGTATAACCCGGCTCACACATTCTAAAATATTTAAAAAAAATTTCTTTAACTGTATAATATTCCTTATTTATTATTAATTAATTTTATTAAATTCTCCTTTTTTTTTTTAGATAATAATAATTGATTTTTTTTTTTCCTATTATAGTAGCTGAATAAATTTGAAAAACTACCAAAAAGTTGTACAAAAGTTTTAAAAACAAAATTAAATTTTTTTATTAATTAAAATTATAAATAAAATAATTTAAAAACACAAAAAAAAAAATATTTACCCAGCACCCGATGAATTACCACATAAAGGCATATTATCATTGTCATCTTTATACCAATTGGCTAGAAGAAAACCGCAATTAATTATTCAGATCACCAAACACGTCAGTTTAATGTGTAATTAATAAAATAAAAATAATAAATAAAATAATAAAAATAAAAATTGGACAGCGGATAAACTTACTTGAATTGCTGACAAATTTTTCCCAATTTTCATCAGTTAAATTCCCCCAAGAGCCATCATTTGGAAAGTTTTTAATACATTTTTGCGTTAGGACCCCCATGTAAATCTGAAGGCCCATTAACGCAAAGACGGAAAGGGAGAACATGGTTAAGATTATCACATCGCGCAAATTTTTTACTGACTCTATCACAGCGCCGACAATGGTTTTCAGACCTATACAAAGTACATAGAATGTAAATAAACAGCCAATTTATAAATATGTAAATCAAAGTATCTTTTACGCAGAGTAGTCTTGGCCTCTCTTATACTTTAATGATTTATATTTTTAAATTAAAAAATTTTTTACAATTGTTTTATAGCAATGTAGATGCAACAAGCACTCATCGATACTAAATATCTATTCTAATGTAATATATAATAATATAATATATAATATATAATAGATAATAAATAATCTCTGTTTACTACTCTGATCAATACTCTCTAAGCATACCTGGTACAATAGCGACAGTCTTCAAGGCTCGGAGGACTCGAAATGTCCTGAGAGCGGCAAGGTTGCCTAGATCTATTCCCATCGTCACATAACTGTAATACACCCGAACGTCACATACATTACAGTGATACAAAAAATAAATAATAAAATAATAACAATAATATTAATAATAAAAATATAAATATAAAATAAGATGAATTAATTAATTAATTAATAAATCATCAATTTAGTTCAATTACAAACTATTTATCTACCTATGATCTACCGCGCTTCATTAATAAACTCACAAAATTATTATAATTATATATATTTGCCTTTCATGCATGATATATTAGATGTTAAAATATAAATATATATAATTACATAATTAAAACTTCCTAAATCAAATTATTATAGTAATAACAATTATTCTATCAACATTTAACGCAAAGTATAATAAATTATTCTACGACAATAAATTATTTTATCGCTCTCTATAAATAAACTAATTAATAAATATTATTTACGATGAATCATTAACTAAATTTCACTAAAAAAAAAACTATTGTATTTAAAAATTTAAGATCTGTTATTAAAACTGCTTTCTACTTCGTATAATTATATTATAAAGGGGAATGTGATGAATTTGTTGTGTAATTTTTATTAAATATTTCTTCTTTATTTAGAATAATTAATAAGCGTTTTAATTTATAAATAATTGTTTTAATTTTATCAGTGTGTTTTGATTTAATGAATTTTGTAACCTACCGATCAGCTTTAATAGGACAACTACTTGTCTATGAGGTAATTAAATATAAGCTCCATTTATATTCATTTTCTATGTATTATCCTTTTGGTACCTAATTATTTAAATTGATCGATGTCGCGATAAGATTGCATCGATTGATTACTAGCTAGAGGATAAAAATAATTCTTAAATACGATTTAGATAATTAAAAAAAAATTTTTTTTCGATTATTTCAACTGAGTTTGTGTTTTAACTTTTAACTTTTAAATTAATAAAATCTCTATTGTAGTAAATTTCATAAATAATTATAAAAATAACGTATATAGTATGTCCAGCGTTTAAATCACCCGTAATTATTAAAACGAGTGATAGTCAATAAACTATAATTAAAGAATAAATTACGACCGACAAATATAATTAACAATAAACAGATTAATTAATTATTATATAACTCATGAAGATGATTAATGTGTTATAATAATAATTATTATTATAATAAATATTTCTTCTTGTAAAATCTTGATTAAAATTCATTGTTTCATATTATAGATCTATTTATAATATATATATATATATAAATATAAAAACACATATATGTAGTATGTACATATATATATATATATATATATATATATATATATATATATATATATATATATATATATATATATATATATATATATATATATATATTTGTGTGATGTATTTTTTTTTACTTTTTACAAATAATAAATCAATAAATCAATGAATATGTTTAACTACTCACGCTAAAGCTATAACTACGAAGTCGAGCCAATTCCATGCATCTCTAAGATAAGTAAAAGGCTGCAGAATGAAACCCCTCGCCATCACCTTTACGGCGGATTCAAACGTGTAGATCCCCGTAAATATCACTCTGAAAACATAAATTATAACGCTCAAAAAATCAGACAATTATTACATAATATAAAAATAAAACAGAGCAATAATAATAAATAATTAATATAAAAATATAAATAATTCTAATAAATAACTATCTATCACATTATTTTAAATAAATAAATTTATCTAAACTATTAATCTAATTTTTTTTTTAATTACAAACTTACCGATATTTTATTTTTGATTATAAAAAGACAGAGTCTAATAAATCTATAAAAAATTTTTAGCGTTTGACAAAAATTAAAACCTAAATTACTTTAGACATTTATTTAAAAACTAGTCAGCTAGCGGTTATTTATTTTGTTTATTGTGAGTGTATTTTAAAAATTTATTTTTTTTTTTTTGAAAGGGGCCCAGGGGACAAGCAAGTGTAATACGTACTCGGTGGACTCGATGGTGGGCGATGTGGGCATGATCATGAGAACGCAGTTACCCAAAATAGTTAAGATGATGAAGAAGGAAAAGAGTGGGTGGACCAAAATATATATGGCCACCCGTCGTATTGGGTTAAACGGGTCGAGGATCCACAGCGCATTCGTCGCCGAGAATCTGAATATATCCTTTCCTTTGCTGATAACCACGAACGTCTGAAAATTTAATTTCATATATATTTATTAGAGTTATTATCGAGTGTGATAACAATTAAATTAAATCACTAAAAGTCAATATTTTATTCAACTGCACTTTACTTTATTTCTTCTTCTTCAAATATGTAAGTGTTATAAAAAAAACATTGAGTCTAGAGTAGATCAAGGCTGCTAGCTTGTACATCGATACAAGTTATAAGTACATAAAATTAAGTATTTATATATCGATAAAAAATTTTAAACTTTACTAAACTAAGTATAAATTTTCGAGATTTATATATTTCTATTTATAAAATTATAAATTATATTTATCATTAAATAAACTCAATTAACTATCTAGCGTGTTTACTATTTACTAATGAGACTTTTAATAATTACACCGATCGTTAGTGCTAAAAAATTTATATGTAATTTACATATTTAAAAAAAAAAAAAGTTTATTTATTAGAGAAAAATTCTTGAGCTGAGAAAATTATTTTCAAGAGCTTTATGGTTTTTATTTAATTAAAAAAATATTTAAATTGAAAAATTTTCTTGATTTAAAATTTTTTTCTTCAATCAAGTTAATTTCTTTTTTTTTTTTTTTTTTTTTTCAGTGCATTATTAGAACAACGTAAAATAATTAGTGAGCTTAAATACCCACCCGTTGATTGTGGTAAAAGGTGTCGATATCTTCAAGAGGCGTCGAGGCCAGCTCGGGGGGAAATTCGTTGTGCAATCGGACTGGAATAGGCGCTCCTTGTTCGAACATCGGATCAGGCTGAGGACCGTCATCCTCGTCTTCGTCGTCATAACGGGTCTGTGGGAATAATAATAGATTAATAAATTTCCTCAAAACTCCCCCGCATGGCTTCTCTAAAATCTATATAAAAAAAATGTATTAATCATATCATAAATATAATTATTAACTGGAAAATTTGTATGTACATTTTTGGATTTTATTTGACTTCATTGTACACCAATGTTTTTTTTTTTTTTTAATAATTTACTGTTTTTATTCAATTATTGCACAGATTATGAGGAATAAAAGAAAATATAATTGTACAAATATAAAATAACAATTTAACATGCTTTTATTTATTCCATATTTGTATGTTTATTTATTTTCTTTATGCAATCCTGTAATTCAATATTTTTTTTTGTTTGTATTTCATCATCTGGAATGTTGATGCACATTGGTATATAAATCCTAGGAAGTAAAATAGTGATTATTTGAATAAACTTGTGTACAGTAACAAGCGATGTGTACTGTAAATAAAAATATTAAATACTATATACTAATATATTTATATATACCTACACATTCTAGCCTATTAACTATTTTATTCAGCCGATAAATAATTAATAATGTAATTTAGTTTTTAATAAAGTGTGTTCTCATAATTTTATATATAAATATATCTATATATTATAGATTTTTTATAAACTAACATATTGATTCGTGATAACAGTATTTTATTGCGCGTGCAGGCAATCTAATTATTAATTAAAATCATTAAAATAAATGTGTAATCGTAATATTAGATCAGTTTTTACAATCGTGACTCATTATAATAGGTCAATTATTTAGGCTATTTTTATAATAACCGTATGTTGATTTGTTTTTTCTAATCTATATTCATAAATAAGCGAGATCTATTAATTAACATTCACTGTCAAAGCGTTTGGTTTATTTTTACACTGCCTGTAACATTCGAATCTCATAATATTTTTAAAATAAAATTTTTCGTCGGTAAATATTTACAAGTGGGATCGACTATTTTAATTTTCATTTTATTTTACGAAATTTCTATTTGATTTTATTGATATATTTTTTTTTAAATACATAAAAAAAACGAACAATTAAAAAAAAAAATTCATTATCACAATTTTAACAAATTTTAAAAAAAAATTATGAATTTTTAAAAAAATTCTGATAATCAATTTTTTTTTTAATTTTTCCAAAAAAAAAAAAAAAATCAAAAAAAGATAAAATAGAAATTTTATCCAAAAATATGAGAGCCATAATTTTTTCCAACTTCTAAGGACAAAAAAATCGATCAAAATCTTTATTTTTTTTTCTTTCACGACATTTTTTATTATAAATGCGCCGTAAAAACAAACATAATCAAAAAAAATTTTGAAAATGTTAATTTTTCACCTTATTATGGCCCAAAATGGGGTTGACCCAACTTATAAATAATTACCTCATCGTCTTCTTTGTTTAAAATGTTGGCTTTCAATTTAAAAATACCTAAAGGTCAATAAAATATTATGAGATAAATTAAATATTGAAGCAAAAGCGTTCATTGTTCCCCAGCGTAGTTTTTAATAGATTAAAAATTGTGTGTGTTTGTGTGTGCATGTAAAACTAGATATTCTATACAAAACAAGCTCTAGTCTTTCATTATAGTACATATATATATATATATATATATATATATATATATATATATATATATATATATATATATGTATAGGAATACGTATCTAATTATATATTTATATATGCACAATCTATGGCTCTAAATGCTGTGGACTTACAAGAGAGATCGAACAATAAATAAAAATTAAAAAAAAAAAAATTTTAATTCTTAGTAAAAAAAAAAAAAATATATATATATATATATATATATATATATATATATATATATAGAGAGAGAGAGAGAGAGAGAGAGAGAGAGAGACAGAGAGAAAATTGTGTGATTAGCTTGTTATTACTTGGCATGATGCAACATCTTACTTCTTTTTTCTTTTTCTTCCGTCCATAACCACCCTGGAATTGCACAACAGGGAAAGAGTTACATACATACAAACATACATAAGAAGAAATAAGAGATGAAACATAAATCGGTTAAAGAGAAATAAATTACTATTAAAAAAATAAATAAATAGCTAACAATGTAACTTAATATATTCTCTCTCAAATAACTACTGATTACTTTATATAGAGTAAGTTAATAAATAATTATTATTTTTTAAAATCTATCACATACTTTTTTAATAATTTAATTTTTTTTTATTTCTATTTAGTGATTTTTAAGTCTGCGGGACCAGTAAGTTAATGAATTAAGTAATTAAATTAATTGTAGGGCAAGGTATTGCAGAAGATTAAAAGTGTAACAAGATACGAGATAGAATCAGGCACAGCATATATATCATAATAACAACAATAATAATAAAAATAATATTAATAAATATGACATTGCATACATCGAGCTTTCGCACGCGACTGTTTTGTAATACTGTATGCTTTTAGACAGTGAAACAAAGAGAGAATTAAAGTACAGTACATAGAGAACAGTACAGTAATAGTAAAAAATACATTTAGAAAATAGTATACACAAATATTGACTTTACAAATTTTTTTTTTAAATTTATTTTAGAGTTTATTAAATTCCACTGACGCTACTGCTAATTTTACATTGTCAAGCACACACCTAACACTTTTGTAGCAATATTTACTAAGTTTAAACGCGAATTTAAGATTTTTTAAATTAAATTTTATCGACGTAACACATAAACAGTCACATTAAGATATAAAAAGACAATTTAATATAATAATAAACATATACTTTTAATATTAGCCGTTATATATACACACAGTCGTGCTTTTTACTTTGCTTCATTATAATTATAAACACAAAATCATTATTTACTTTGTTCTCAACAGTTTACATTTACAAAACAATATATATATTATATATTATATAATATATAAACAAGACATTGATTGATTAAACTACAATTTACAACACCGGATATATTTATGCGTAAGGCAGAGTTGCAATAAAAAAAGCACTTTCACCTGTTTAATATACAGCAAGCGCGTTAAACTTTTTAAAGCTCTCACATAAAGTAGATTTCTGTTTTATTATTAACTTTGTTATTTTTTTATCAATATTTATTATTTGGATCTATTCTTTTATGAGTCGTTAATATTATATGGAGCATACGCCTGGTATTTTATGTTTTTCTTGGAAAAATTAAAATATTATCTTTGACTTTGAATTATTACGGTCTGACTGGGTGAGTTACTGGACTACTTAGAGTACTTAATTGTGGTATAGTATTGTAATTGAATTGGGCATACCTCGCCTTGTGCTCTTTTAGCTTCGAGCTCCTTTTGCTTGGCAAGTTCTTCAGCAATGCGAGTTTCAATAGCAGCCAAAGATTCCCGCGTGAACGGACGGAACAAACTTCGTTCTTCTGATATAGAGTCAGAAAACTCGGACATTGTCTACGCTGCGCACGACAACGGCACCTTCCTGCAATTACACTCAATTAATTTAATAATTATCTTGTATTTTATTTTTTAAAGGTGTATTTTGTCATCCGGTTGAAATTTTTTATTTTTTAACAAATTTAAAAATTTTTTTAAGACTCATATTTTTTTTCATTGACAAAAAATGTTCAAGAAATTGAAAATAATTTTTTTGTTTAAAAAATTAGTAAAAATCTTTTTGTTGAAGAAATTAATGAAGAATTTTTTTTATTCATAAAAAAAATAAAAGGTAAATATTTCCAAGTGGGGTTCACCTTTTTAATTTTCATATTTTTGAATGAAATTTCTATTTGATTTTATTGATAATTTTTTTTAAATAAATACATAAAAAAATGAACAATTTAAAAAAAAATTTGAAAATGTCAATTTTTCACCTAGATATGGCCAAAAATAAAGTAGACCCCATTTGTAACCAATTACCGAATAAAAAAAATTTTTTTTTTTAAATTAATAAAAGCTTTTTTGCTAAAAAATTAATAAAAACATTTTTTTATTGAAAAAAAATTTTTTATAAAAAAATGCAAGTGATGGTGGTGTATTTAATATGTAACTGATACATGAGTGACGAAAATTTCCATCAATTTATTTAATAAATAAATGTAATGAATTAACAAAATCAACAAAAGAGTGTCAATAAATGAATACAAATATTTATTAAATAAAAATGTTTTACAACTATGTAATTATAAATATTTGCACGGGTCAGCTAGTAATATAACAAATAAATAAAATTGATATACCTTACGGTTGGTGCTAACACTTCCTTAAATGACGGCTGTGTGTCTGAGGTGAAAAACAATAAAACAGTCGATGGCGAAAATAGTGTTGTTGTAAGCGAGATATTGAAATGTTGTTAGCTCTGAGTAAGTGCTTCTTTAATTTGGAATGCGCGGTAGAAGTAGTGTACAAAGAAGTTTTGTAGGATCGGACGGATAAATGCGGCTGTTGCACCACGTAACTCCTCGTTATCTCGCTTTCTTTTTTTTCGCCGCTTGCGATAATGATACTCCGTCGTCTTGTTTGATTTATTTCACTCCTCACGTTATGCCTGCGTCTCCCGGTATTTTTATTATTCGGCAGAGGTGAAATTGCGGCGACCAGTAGTGAGCGCGCTGCGGCAGTGCGTGGTATGTTGGGGCCAATCCAACGTGAACCAAGATTTTTCATGTCCGACCTGAACACACAGATATCCAATTATCATTTTATTTTATTCATTACATATTATCATCCTTCATACTTTTTAAACCTTTAATACTAACTAGTTATTTGATTCTCATCATAAAATCCATGAATAAATTTACTGCCTTAATATAAGTTAATGTTACGGTTACAACTATCAGTGAAAAAAATGTTTCTACGTTATTTTATTATTATTTTATGACCGGTAAAAAAAAGCTTTTATGCTTAAATTTATTTGACTACTTTCTGCTAATCGGCTAAATATATTACTTAAAATTGCAATAATAAATTCTATTGACGTTTTTAAAAAATAATTTTTTTTTAAAAATGAAACTGCAAATGTTATTGTTTTTGTATAACTTAACTTTAACCACTTGAACTTTGAGATAGTCTATTGATAAAAAAATTTTAATTTATCAATGAAAAATTTTATATGCAATAAATTTTTTAAATTAAAAAATTAATAAATAGATTTTATTAAAAAAAAAAAAAAAAAAAAAAAAAAAAAAGAAAATCTTTCAATTTAAAAAATTGGTAATTATTTACAATTGGGGTCCACCCTATTTTTTGGCCATATCTAGGTGAAAAATTTACATTTTTTAATTTTTTTGTTTTGCTTAATATGTCATGAAAGGAAAAAAAAAATTTTCAATAGCTTTTTTGCCTTCAAAAGTTGGAAAACATTTTAGCTCTCATGTTTTTGGATAAAATATCTATTTTATCTTTTTTTGATATGATTTTTTTTTAAGTATGTAAAAAAACGAACAATTTAAAAAAAACAAGTTGAATATCACAATTTTCTAAAAAATTTCTAAATTTTTTTTAAATGTTCATTTTTTATGTATTTAAAAAAAATATATATCAATGAATAATTTTGTTTGAAAAAAAAAAAATGAAAATGAAAATGGTGGACCCCACTTATAAAAATAAGGACCCAAAAATTTATCTCTCGAATCAAATTAATTTTTTTTATCAATCTGATAAACAAAAAGTCCATACAGAACAAAAACATTGACAATTTAACTACTCAGCATATTTTTTTATCAATCCATTAATCATATTCCAACCCTCCATTAACTAATAGAACATAATACTGATTGACCCATATATAAATATAACATTTTCCACAAAAGTTATGTTTAATAAAACTGAAATTAAATATCAATCTATTTTATTTTCGAATGTCATACTAACATAAATCATTTCTTCCAACAAATTAAACCAACTACAAATAATAAATCCTATCTTGTTTGACAATCCCGCACTAGTTAACATTTTAAAATACTTTTCAACCTTAAATAATACCATAAAACAATAAATAAATTAAATACATACATATACATGAAGCGACGACGAGTGTGCTCAATCTGCTATTGGAATTATCATAGCCTGGACTTTGAAGCTACGCGTCACTGTCGAGCACCATTAAAACAAAAAAACACCCTCATTAGCAATTGAGCTCTTGAGCTATTAAAAAATAAATAAAAAACGGAAGCAAAGAAATGAAGAAAAAGATATTAAAAAAATTTTCCACGCTAGAACCCACCGGGAATGTAAACACGTTGTACAAACATAATAAAATGATCTCTTCTCTCTACTCGGGGATTGTTTGAAGACCATTACACATATACCGACAGTATATAAACATATATCTAGCAAAATTAATGCAATAGCAGTATTAGTATCGGGCTAGGTTTGTATGCAAGTAAAGTATCAGTTGTCTAATTCGCGTGCATTAGAGCGATATCGGTTTTTATTAAATAAAACTCTCGCAGATGACATCTGCGGTCCGCTCAAATGCGCTCAAACTTAAACCACTGGCGTATTTTATTATCCAGCTGCCAGACGAGTAAAATAAGATATAAAAAATATTATTTTAAATATAAAATTTATGAAAAATATCATACAGCGTAGCAGCAGCGTTGGAGTAAAGAGTAGCGTAAAGTATAACTGATGAGCGTATGTACGGTATGGTAACATTAGCTATTGTATATATATATACATTTATAATATATATATAAATATATGTATGCATAACAGGAGAACATATAGTATTAGTAAAACGATTAGGTGATCGCGTGTCAATGGAAAGTAGGTGAACACGTTACAGTCAGTGCCCAAGTAGCTACAGTCCTTCACCAGTCAGACTGCCCGACGGTGGTGGCTTACGAGAGTCGGTGCAATTCCAAAGCCCGGTCTACTCTGTACTGAAGGTGTATGTGTCCGTTTGCAACAATATCGATCGTGTGCCACGCCGAGCAAGTCAGCCAATTCCACCCTTATATTTCGATGATTTTTCTACTTTTCATTACCTTTTTTTTTTTTTTCTACTTCATTTATTAGCCTACTTCCCTATTATTTATAACACCCTATTATCCTCTGATAACCATCACTATCTGATAATCTGACAATCTGAGTGGCCCTTCACTCATATTATTTATTAAAGAATTCATTATCCACAGTGACTAGACTCTGTCTATTTTTGTGTCCCTTTTTGGCTTATCACCCTATCAAATTATTTTAAGAAAATTGATTGCGATAAATGACAAATAAAGTAGTAACAAAAATATTGACTTATCGGTCAAATAGTTGCTTGTCATTTCGATCAATATTTAATAAGAAAAAAAAAGGGAATAAAAATTGTTGGTAAATATTACGAAAAGAAGAAATGAAAAACAAAGTGTATTTGCGTCAGATATTTGTTCTTTAATGCTTCTATGTATGGAAATTTATTGTGGATAATATATGTTGATGTATGGTAAGCAGGGGCTGTGTCTATCGGAGTTTTGTTGTTGATACGAGAAAGGAATTTGATTTGAGACGCATTGGCGGAAGCGGATAGAAGCATGCCGCGCCATCTTAGCATATTTATCGCGACGGCAGCGTCGCCAAGTACTGAGAAAGGGGGTAGTTTTTAGAGAGAGAGAGAGGGAGAGAGGATTGTGGTGCAGAAAGCAAAGCTTTGAGAGAGCGCGAGGACCTGCCTGAGGGTGGTAACGCGGTGAACGGCGATACCACCACCGTGACGTCATGAATTAGGACGCGCGGACGTTGCAGAAAAATGTTGTCATGACAACATACACCTTTGTGAATGGTACTGGCACACAATAGCCACTTTCTCAGAATTTATACTGCCCGATTGAATAAATAATAGGGGAAGTATCTGCGGTAACAAATTTTAATTGATCAACAATCGATTTGTTGGTTTGTTTATTTGTGACTGATTATTAAAAGTTTAAAAAATTATTTAGAATATAAAAAAATTGAGAAGAAATAAATTTAATTAGTTGGATTTTTTACAGATTTATCATTTTAATTTTTGCTCATTGAAATAAAAAATAAGATATGAAAAAAATAAAAAAAAAAAAAAAAAAAGTGAGCTTAAAGCAAAAGACAGAAAAATATAAATGAAAAGCATATTTAAAAAAGGGATCGATCGAAACAAAAAAAAATGAGAAGAAAAAAGAAATGAGAGAACAAACGACAATAATAGCAAGTGATTTGAGAGGGCAACTGTGCAAGGCTACGGGAAATATTTAAGCCAAAATAAAAGATTCATCTGGTCGATGGGAAAGGGGTGAAGAATTTGAAATGGCGCCGGCGCTAGTACCAACTCTTATACTCCTTCTGTCTGTCTACTCGGTCTCACTACTACAACCCTCAAGCCCGAGCTCGGTCTTATATCATCCCGGAGTAGTCATGCTGTACTATTATATTTTATTCCGCAAAACCCACCGAGAAACCTGTGCTCTGGAAAGAGACGAATACGAATATAAGGAAAATGCATCACCGTGTCGCCTGGGGCTGCGGAACAGAGTGCAGTTGCTTGCTCTCTTCCTTCCGTTGGTTTACTTTTTTAACTCCTATTAAATCCTATTTTATTCTATCCAGCTTACTAAGACTGCTACTTCTATTTTTTTTTTATTTTAAATACTATAATAATAATAATAATAATAATAATAATAATAATAATTATTATTATTATTATTATTATTATTATTATTTTGTATTATTGTATAGACAGAGACGTAGCTATCGATCTTTATAAACGAAACTGAACTACTGGAGTAGTCGACATGAATACAACCAAGCGAACCTTGTCACCGGTCGCTCAATAGACCGTCATTATCAGTTTGGAACAACCGATCGCCCGGTTGAATAGACCACCCCCAACTTACTATTTCCTGATATTTACCTTCCACCTTTATTATCTTCTTTATTCACGTTAATTATTTAGTTTATTTACTCAGACTTTAACATTTCCCTCAAAATACATAAACATCTATTCATCCGGTCATCCATCCATTTATTATAAATCATTATTATTATTATTATTATTATTATTATTATTATTATTATTATTATACACACTACTTCAATACTTATATTAGGGATTAAACATTACAGTTATAGAAGTGATAGTTATCACTCAATTTAATAGAAACATTATTTGCTGTTCTCAATACAAGCGAAATATAAATACCGGTTTGACCCAGTTACTACCTCTATCCGCATGGCCATTTCAACCACCCAATCCCTCTCTTTGCCCTTCCTATCCACCAATAGCGTAATAATGCCACCCGCACCGCATAAACGTTTACCTAACTCTCTGATTCAAAGAAACTTGTAACTTTATTCTTGTTTTTTTTTTTTTTTTTTTTACTATTATTATTATTATTAAAGTATCTGATTTTAAATTTTTAAATAATAATTATTATTATTTTTCATTGAAAAAATATTACAAATAAATAAAAAAAAATTTTTTCATTTGTAAAAAACTTGACAAATTATAAGTGAAATTTTTTAAAAATATTTTTTAGTTCTAATTTAATAAATTAAAAAAAAATTAAAAACGTCAGCTGACTTTAGTATCATTAATAATAATAATAAATAATTACTATTTATAAATGTTAATTTGATAATAATTATTCCCCTTTAATTAACTAAATAGATAAATAACAAAATGAAGGGTTTTAATGATAGCCAGGTGGAGTATAATAATTACCCTTTAATAAAGTATGCCAGGTGGACATAGAATGAAAATTAGTGGTGCAGTATGGTGTACCGCGGCATGACATTGGCGGGAATAGTCGAGTTACGATAGTATTATAGTAACACAATAAACAATGACAAATAAAATGGTACAGTGTAAGTGGGGTTGGAGAATAGAATAGAAGTAAAGAGTTTACTCGGAAGACTATAGAGTACAGAGAGTGGTTTAGGCTGAAAACACGCGCTGATGCCGGCCCCGATCCCATAGCTTGGGGTCATGCGCGTGACTATCCTTTGCCCTCTATATGCATTCAAGTATACATAGACATATAGATATATATCTTCATCTATACATATACATATACATAAAGGTACAGTATACATGTACAGTTGATAAGAATTACGCGACTGAGGGTCTGCGCGCGGCCTACTGACCTGCTATTGCTTCGTAACTCCACTCTTGTTGCCACTCTACATTTGAAACAAAAAAAACTACATAATAAAACATACACCCGCCTTGTATTCTAATACCGACTCTCTCTCTAATTGACTTTTTAATGATTAACTGGAATTACGGTTTAACAATCACGACAGTGATACATTAAAATAATATTATTAATAACGTTAATGGTAATGGTAATGATTACCAAGCTGTCGTGAGTTGTTTACCTACGTGATAACTTTTACCGAGCTTAATGTATGAATAAATAAATACCTCGATAAATAATTTATAAAAAAAGAAACAATAATATTAAAATACACAAATAGACGATTAAATAAATAAATAATAAAAAATATGACAGAAACATCGGGCCAGGGATGAAATCAATAAGCTCGATAGCCCGAGAAGCGTGTATTCTCGTTACCAAGCCCCCAAGAGTATATACACACGCTCTCGTGACAATTCTCCCTGCGATTTTCACCAGCTACCTACATATATTTATATTTATCCACATATCTATACACGAAACATTCTTTTGTCATCCTTCTGGTAATGCTATGTATATATAAGTATAATCAAACTTTATATGAGTATAAAATATTATAACCGTGGTGGCATGCTTGACAAAGTGCTCGCAGCCTTGGCCTCTGTCGAAGCCAATCATCCGTTCTAATAGACTCTTGGCATTTCTTCCCGCATGAGGTATGGTAACTGCTAGCTGGCTGCTGGTAGCTGGTTACTGATGTCAACCAACCAACCAACCAACCAACCAATCAACAAACCAACTAACCAGCCTTATTGAAAGTTCACCTGAGTCTTTGTGCGACCATACCTGGGATATCTGAGACATAATACGAGTCAGTCCCTTAATCAGCGCCCACGTAATAAATACCCGAGGTTCGATCTCCGTCAGACGTGAATTGCAAGACGGATTGAGATGTACGGAGTATATATTGATGATGACGAGGGATAAAGCTAAAGACTGATAATATAGGTAAACCGATATCTCTTAAAAATATTAAACTATAACGGATGCGGATGGCGCAGTAGCTACTCCCGTTCAATGACCAGCTCCAAGTACGCCTGCACTCAACTTGCACTCCTTTAACCGACCGGCTGGCGCTATGTGTACTCGTACTACTTTCAATACTACCGCTGCTGCTGCTACTGCTGCTGCTTCTAAAGCCAGAGCTTTATCCTATGTTAAACTTTATTGTCTAATTGTTATTCCTAAAATGATAATAATAATAATAATAATAATTATTATTATTATTATTATCACTAGTTCTGTTAATCGGGTATGGCTTTAACTGCGAGGACTACCCAAAAGTAGGTTCCAAGTTGGATCAGCTGATAGCTGCGATAGGGCAAAACAATTGACGTATTGTGCATCGATTGGCCTCTAGTCACTTGCCTGCAAGACTATTCACGATGTAAAATAATAATAAGTTATTCATAATGTCTATTACAATCTCTTAGGGCAGCGTAAATTTAACATATCGAATAAATAAATAATAGAGCAAGGAACTTTTACTTATAAGTCTGTGGTAATAAGTGTCGAGTATAGGCTGCATTGTAACAGTTACTGTAAATAGTTACTGTAGTTACATTTTCCTACTTTTAACTTTAACATATTTTTTCTTTTTTTACTGTCCGTCTTTATTCATAACTTTTTACCTTTTTAATTCGAATTTAACTTTGTTCTCTTACGCGTGTCATGATCAATACGCGTCTTGTAAACCGTATTGTCGTATTGACCAGCGATTCGACGGTAGACTCGTGCAGGAAGGTCAAAAGGTTGCGCCATTACTTCAAGAATAAAATAACTAAAAAAAAAAAAAATAAAATATAATGATAATTTATCACATAAACATAACAACAAAGCGTAACGCAAGAAGAAAAAATATATAAAGAAGAATGAGGCTGAAGTTAGCAGACACTTGATAATTTTTTGATTTTTCTTTTAAAATTTTTCAGAGCTTCTAAAGATGAAATTTTTAAATAAAATTTATTGGTTAAAAAAATTAAAAAAATTATCAAATGTCTGTCAACTTCAGTGTCATAAAGAAGAATATAAAAATACTGATTGATAAAATGAATACTTACGCGACGAGTGTCACTTTTTCATACATATATAAATAAATATATTTACTTATATATTTATATATATAATATATATATATATATATATATATATATATATATATATATATATATATATATATATATATATATTATATATAATGTATGTATATACAGTCGAGGTTTGATGCAGGAACAAAGCGATACAGAGGAAAATAGGCACTGATGTTTTGGGGCGGGCTCTGGAGATATATCCGCGGGCCTTGGCTGGGTTTATTATTCTTATATCTCCTTTCTTTCTTAATATTTTATCAATAAATAATTTTTTATTTAATTATTATTTAATTAATAAACAAAATCTTCCTCTTGCTGTTACTAAAACTTTTCTCTTATGGTACACAACACTCAAGATTTTTCAGCACAGCACTTAATTAAGCAATAACATATATATATAAGAGAACAAGCACACTTGGTGTCCCAAGCAGTCCCCGAAATAATCCATTATTTCGTCCGTCACCTTCATCGCAGCTGCAAGGACCCGCCCCCTATCATACTACACGAAGGTGTAGTGAATAAATAGAGCATAAAACTCGGTTTGTGTTAACATTTCAGGCTCTCATCGATGTCTTGTCATTCCTTTCACTCACCACCAGCTAATATGTCCATCAATTATCCACCAATCGGGCCTTATACCGTCCACCAGTTGTCAGAGTTTTTCATATGCATTACAGGCGTGAAGGTGGGTTACTGTGCGTGTTTATCAGATTAAATTTATTATTATTATTATTATTATTATTATATTTTAAATATTTAAATTTAAATTAAATAAAGTGACACTTCCCACAGCAGTATCACGTCACAATGGCAATCCTATTTCAATGGATGATTAACCGAGTTTCAGTTCACACTGTTGAAACTAAGTTCTCAAATAAATTGTCTTTTAAACGCTCAAATGTCACGGACACATTTTTTATTATTTTATTTTCATTTTTAATAAATTATTTTTAAACTTTTAATTTAATTAATTGCTTTCGTTTACGTTACGTTATCCATCCGTTTTGACGTATAGTCCTTCTTTTATAATAAAGTTGTGTAATCACCGCGTGTGTACCCCGAGCATTGCCTAGACTATGGTTTATTAATTCACAAAAAATAATTCAACGATTATATATTCCTCCTGGTGATATTTTTATAAGTATTATTATTTTTTTTTGTTGTTTTAATTATTGTTATTATTATTATTATTATTATTATTATAAATTACTTGGTTTTATTTGTTACTGTTTTAAATGTCAAGTGTTTTAATTAAATAATATTTATTGAAATATATTAGTTTTAAACAGAGGCAGTCTTGAAGGTTGGTGTCCAAATCGCGGGGAGACAAACCGACCCGAGCACGGATGTTACTGCATCGTCCTGCGCCAACATCGCGGTGCGGACTTTCCACGAACTATATTATAACCCTCCCTATCCCCACTTAATTCTCCAACCACCCCGTGACGCATCCGCGATTCCAAATCCGGACGAATCATCCCCCACTCAAATTACCCATTGATTTTATTCAGAACGTTTAATACACGTTTTCTCCAGCTATTTTTTATATTATACCTCAAAACTTCATCTCTTATGTATTAACTGACGCTATTCATCAACGATAGCTTTAACTACCCTCAAAAAACCATCGATTTTTTTTTTTTAAAGAAGAAATAATTTTTTTTAAATAATAAAACCTGCAAAAAAAATTTTTTTTTGTGTTAATAAATATATTTATTGCTCTGAAAAATATTTATCAGAAGAACAACAAGCGGGGTTTGATAAATAGATGTTGTAAAAATAGTTTTAGTTAATATTATTATATACCGAAGCTGGGTTTCCGAATACACATCGACGAGTGTGTGCTACGAGTGGATCAATGAAAGTCCGCCCCTCCTTTACTAGTACAAAATCCTCCTCCTCTTCCGACTTCATCTACCACTTCCTCCTATTTATTCCCCGCTTTTCTTCAGAGTTGCCTGCCAGGAATATGGTACCACACCGCGCCACTTTTACTATCTTCACCTGAAAACGTTGATCACACACCCCCCAACCTTGCCAGCATACCCAGTAAGCTCGCTCGTACACTTCTGATGGACATCACTCACACGACTCACGACATTCGTCGCAAGTTGTTTCATGGCCACCTGATTACTCTGTACTTTATTAACATTATTATAATTAACATCGAGAAACATTTTTTTTTTTTTTTTTTTTAATAATAAAATTGATTTTTATTTGTAATCGATTTTTTAATTAATATATATAAATGCTTATAGTAATGCATTCGTCAGCCTTTCAGCGTAATCATACAAAAGGTGTCATGAAAGTTACTACGTAAAAAATTAATTTACATCCTTAATTTTATGAATATCAGTTAATTCATTAATTTACTTATAATTAATTTATTTTCAAGAATCCACTAGCCTACTGGACTCTCTTCTGGGTAATCTCCGGATGCAGATATAAATGCCAGCAATTGACATTATTAATACCGGTAAACCGACTCCTATGGATATTATTAAGATCACCAAGTACGAAAATTGTTCGCCTGGTGGATTTCCGTAGCCAACGAGGAATGTCCTATTAAAAATAAAAAAAAATTTATTATAAATAAATAAAAAAATTTTTTGACGCAATAATTAAAAAAAAAAAAAAAAAAAAAAAAAAAAAAAAAAAAGTACCAAGTAGCATAATTTGTTTTTTTGTAGAATCCATCTCCAGACGAACCAATTGTTACATTTACTTTATTTATTAATAAATTATTGCTATCTCCATAAAAGGCATATAATATTGAATTATTGGTAATATTTGAGCAGTTAATTATATTGTAAAAAGTGGTTTCTGTTGAAGCAGTAACATCGCGATGGGATGTCAAATAAGATACTGGTCTCCATTGTAAGTAACCTGAACCACGGAATTTATTTTTATTATTTTCTGGAGTTCTCATTTCAATAGTCTGAAAAAAAATTTTATCATTTAATATTTATTTATTTATTTTAACGCCAATCGGGATTATACTCGGAAATAACAAGATGACACTAGATATTATCCCAGATTATACTGAGTGAAAAAAAAATTTCAGATTGTAATTATAACAATATTGTTATAAATATTTTTTTTTTATTTATTGGATTAAATTTGAGATTGGAATTTATTTTTAATTTTTTTGAACTGTTAATCGAGAATTGTAATTACCTCAAATATTCCAGGAGTGTACTCATCGTCTAAACTTTTTTTCGTATCAATTGACATTCTTGAACTAGAATCTCCTTCACTGACAACCATAAGCTCAAGCCCAAATCTACTTTTGTTGAATGACGAATTAGTGCGAAGATGGTTGATTATAAAATCAATCTGCGTTGAATTTTCGGAGTGTAACATGTGTGGAATTACATCCGAATGTTCTAATGTGCAAAATCCATTTAAAATAATTTCAATATTGCCCGCTCTGGTTATATTATTTAATTCAGGATCTGTATAATTCTGTCCTATCATATCTAATTCCACAAATTGATTACTCTTTATACTGTTCTTTCTTGTCCAATTGAAATATTCTGGATTTAATATATTTATATCTTCATTTCTTACATTGTCTATCGTTGCCTTATCATATACGTCATTAAATTCTATAATCTGCAGACAAAGACAATATTTAAAATAAAGTTAATCTATAGAATTAATAAAAAGAATAATAATAAAATTAATGTAAAGTTTAATAGAGTATTTTTATGGTAATGAGTAATTAATTAATAATAGAATAACTAGCAACCTTGCAATCACTATGGGACTGCTGTGACTTGTAAACTATAAATAAAAAAAATTTTGCTTTATTAAATATATGAAAAATTGATGTGGGTACTCAAATGAAAGGTCTTGATGAGTGTAACATCGGGATGAGCCTATATTTTTAAACTTATAAATATTTCATAAGATACAAGGTCATTTCTTAATTATGTATCTTATAAAATTTTTAAATTTTTAAATTTAACCATAAAAACCCATTTTATCATATAAATACACTGACCACAAAATTTTCCTTGTTCTCTTAATAATATAGATTAGAGTACAAACCTTTTGAATAACTAAACCAAACGTATAAATAGGTTCTTCAGTAAAATTAATAGACTTTGGCTGTCTAGTTAAATATTTATCCCATTCAATATTCAATTTAGCAGCTGGGGAAGTTACTGCTAAAAGAACTGACGGATTACCGACGAAATCCCATAAGTAATGCAAAGTATCATTAGGTCCTTCTGCTTTTAAGTGCAAAGTTGTTAAACTCTTTTCGTCGCATACTCTCCCGCATCCTGGGTTTAGCTCATACTTAAGCTGGAACAAAATTAAATTACACTGTTAATGAATTAAAAAAGTTTTTATAATAATAATAAAGTGATAGTAAAATAAAAATAACAATGTGTGCTTTTTGTTTCTATAGTGACAGGATTTCAAGGTTAAAGCTTTAAAATTATATTAGTAACCTCATAAAATATTTTTAATGCTAATTAAAATTGTTTATTTAGAGCAATTGTAACAAAAGAAATATAATAAGCCATTGGACTTTGATAAATCATTGATCTACTTTCTTAAAAAAATAAAACAAAGAAAAATAATATATATTTAGACAACTTACGACTCTTGGAGATCCTGAACATGTATTTATAGTGATAATAAATATTAAAAAATAATAAAAATTCATTTTAAATATTAATTGTAGTTACTAAGATAAAAACCAACTGTCACATTATTGTGTTTTAAATCTGGAGAATGTCTCGTCTGTTTTTTTATTAGTCACTTCACTATTATCATTTGACAGTTTGTATTGTACAATACACACACTATTGCTTGTAATTATTGTTACTCATGTAGATATGTGTATACTTACAATATCTACAATAAGAGACAATAATTTATGCCTGCTCGTGTTGCTTTGGTATCGATGAAAGTTTGGATTTATGAAAATTTGTCCAAATAAATATGAAAGTTTGTAAAATTGCTGATGAATATAAATGAATAAAAGCACAGAAAAATTTACGTATAATTGTATATAAATAAAAATGATTCTATGCAAACTAGATCATCTGTTCAATTTTACAGTTGTTCAAATGACCAACTGAACAAATAAAATTCCCTATTTTTAAAAATACGGACAACTAATAATATGTTTATTTGATTTTAATTCCAAAAGTATAAATGGAAAAATGAACATAACTATAAATGAAAATTTATAAATTTACTAGTTAATAAAAAATATCATTTGAATAAATGATTAATAATACAAGTGTATAAAAAAATAAATGAAACATTCACGTAATGAACTTATGTATTTAAAAAGATAGATCCTTATGTAAAAAAACTATTATAATAATTTGAACAAATGAAATTGCGGATAAATAATGGTAATGAATAAATGTAGAAATGATTTTATGAATAAATGACATTATGATCATTAGTATTTTTGAGGTTGTGTATAAATAAACATTTGTAAATATAATGATCGGTACAAAAGAAAGTTGTCCGAATGGATATTTGAATAAATGAAATTCTATCAAAATAAATCAATAAAAATGAACATCTGCATTAAAGTTAATCAGTAAAAATGAATATTTGTCCAGAAGTTAAACTGTAAAAATGAATATCGGTTAAAAAAAAGATTTTCACGAAATGTCTTATAATTTTATAAGCATGTTGCAATCTATTAAGAACGAATTTTATAACATTTCACCCTCAAAGGGCTGTATGTGGATGTTAAAAATTAAGAAAACTTAAAACTTTTAATGTATAATTTTTATAGGTTTAAAACGGATTTTATGAGTATAAATTTTACTCACTGAGAACAGTGCAAGGGCGTTAAATATTAAAAAAAATTAGGAAACCGGTTGACCCTACGTTTAATAAAACACCATTTTTTGAATTTTCAAACTGCAATAACTTTTGAATGAATGAAGCGATTGTTACGCGGTTGGCGGCATTAGACGCGCACTTTTTAAAGCTTTTCCAAAGAATCTTCAAGTCTAAATCGATCGAGCCAGAAATTTTGAAGTAATTTCGAAAAAACACTTTATTCGGTTTTCTTTCGACAACGATAACTCACGAACGGATGAATCGATTGTGACCGGGCTTGCGGTGATCGACTTAGTTTTTTTTATCTTAATACACACACACACACACACACACACACACAATGCAATTTTAAGCGCTTGGGTATGGAATTAGCGGGAAGTTGCAGGGATGGCTTTTAGGGTCAACCGGTTTCCTAATTTTTTTTAATATTTAACGCCCTTGCACTGTTCTCAGTGAGTAAAATTTATACTCATAAAATCCGTTTTAAACCTATAAAAATTATACATTAAAAGTTTTAAGTTTTCTTAATTTTTAACATCCACATACAGCCCTTTGAGGGTGAAATGTTATAAAATTCGTTCTTAATAGATTGCAACATGCTTATAAAATTATAAGACATTTCGTGAAAATCTTTTTTTTAACCGATATTCATTTTTACAGTTTAACTTCTGGACAAATATTCATTTTTACTGATTAACTTTAATGCAGATGTTCATTTTTATTGATTTATTTTGATAGAATTTCATTTATTCAAATATCCATTCGGACAACTTTCTTTTGTACCGATCATCATATTTACAAATGTTTATTTATACACAACCTCAAAAATACTAATGATCATAATGTCATTTATTCATAAAATCATTTCTACATTTATTCATTACCATTATTTATCCGCAATTTCATTTGTTCAAATTATTATAATAGTTTTTTTACATAAGGATCTATCTTTTAAATACATAAGTTCATTACGTGAATGTTTCATTTATTTTTTATACACTTGTATTATTAATCATTTATTCAAATGATATTTTTATTAACTAGTAAATTTATAAATTTTCATTTATAGTTATGTTCATTTTTCCATTTATATTTTTGGAATTAAAATCAAATAAACATATTGTTAGTTGTACGTATTTTTAAAAATAGGGAATTTTATTTGTTCAGTTGGTCATTTGAACAACTGTAAAATTGAACAGATGATCTAGTTTGCATAGAATCATTTTTATTTATATACAATTATACGTAAATTTTTTTGTACTTTTATTCATTTATATTCATCAGCAATTTTACAAACTTTCATATTTATTTGGACAAATTTTCATAAATCCAAACTTTCATCGATCCAAAGCAACACGAGCAGGCATAAATTATTGTCTTTTATTGTATATCACATTTGTCAAGTCATGTGTTTTGTGGATAAAACAAAATAAAACATTGAAAATATTTTTCATATTTTCCGCTAGGCAGCAGCATTTCCCAGGCACTAAATCTCAGAATCGACTTTTACATATCGATCAAAGAACAACCGCGTAATTACAAAACATGCATAATTATTTTAATTATTATATTTTAAAAAACTCGCAGTCTTAAAATTTTTTTCTTTTTCTCTAATTGTAATTATTATTTTTTTTTTGATCCATTGTTAAAATTCTGCAACATAAAAAACAAATCAGTATTTTTTGACACATAAATTTATTCTGAAAAATTATTTTTAAAAAATTGCATTTTTAGTTTTTTAAAATTTCTACAAGTCAATTTTTTTTTTTATAATTTTTTTTGCCACAATTTATTTGTCAAAAAAATTTTTTAAATTATAAAATATCATGAAAATTAATGTAGCACATATTTAATCATTTTAAAAATTTTATAACAAATAAATCATGACAAAAAAAAATTTGACATCTAGAAATTAAAAAAAAAAAATGCAATTTTTTGGAACAAATTTTTTTATTAAATAAAATTAAAAAATTGTCAAGTGACAACTAACTTGAATATCATTAAAATATCTGTTAAATAAATTTTCATTATATTTTTATTAAATAATTAAGTACTCACTGACATGTAACCAAGCAATATTTATTTTCAATCCAATAATTCCTAAACTTGATAATTTGTCATTGTTTTTAATAAAAATAAAACTGGCAACAATTAAAATATTATTAAAAAAAAATTCACTTATTGGTATTTAACCTTTAATTATCATTAATTAATTTTTTTAAAACTCCAAATGCCGATAAATGTATAAAGTAAATAAAAAAATAAGAAAAAAAAAACATTCCTACCGAAGCGCCACCATTTTCAGTGACGGCACCAGTTCCTTTGGACGTAGTTGCCTTGCGCATATGTCATATGAGTGTTATCAAACTCCAAAATTTTAATAACTTTTATCCTAATCCATTTTTAATGATATAATAATAAATCACAGTTTATTATTAAATAATAATTAAAAAAAAAAATAGTGAAAAGAAGAAATATTCATCGTAAAATGTGCAATAAAATGTTTAAAAATTTTTTTTAAATTATTGACGTATGTAAAATAAAAAAAAAAAAAACTATCATGTAAAAAAAAGATTTTTAATTATAAATTATATTTTTTTTTTTAAATTTATTAATTCCATAAATTAGGATTTTGAATTAGCGTAAATGTCATGTGATGAAGAAAATAATTGGTGTAAGTGGTAAATACTAAAATTACAATCTATACCAATCAGGGAGCTGAACGTGTATGTGTCTTTTGTATGTTATTTAAAAAGGAGTACGTGTCGTCATTTTATCCAGTAATGTAACTAAAAAATATGTTAAATAAATAAGTCAATATGATACCCTGTAACGACGATAAATAGAACCAAGAAACACGAGCGCAGTCATCGTTTAATATTTTTTTATCAATCTCCAAGATCGGTACAAGTAGAACAGCTGATTCAGCGGCTGGTCAGTCCGTTATTATTATTTTTTTTTAACTCACTACAGTAATTTATGAAAATACAACAACAAACAATAATCAATAATAATTATAATTGTTACTCCAAAAACAATTGGTCTTAATTTTTAATACTCGAGATCTAGACATTTGATGAACTGACAAATGTTGAGATAGACCGGCATGTGATCAAAAAATTGTTAAATGTCAAGTAGAGTTAAAAAAAGACAGACTATAATGTCCACGTATGCACAGACAATTGTTTATAATAAGTGATAGCGATAAAAGAAGTTGAAGTAGCGGCAAGGGTCGACAGACGTTACGCTTCAATGCGTTTATTAAATTGTAAATAATTATAAAAGTAGTAATTAAAGTATTTAAGATGAAGTCGAGCCATAAATTTGTATTTCTGCTGTGGTTAGCATTCTTGATGCTCTCCACCGCGGAACTCACCAAGAATAAGGATGAAAATAATAATAGTAATGAAAAAAAGTCTCCAAGGCTGCAGCAACAACAACGCCAGCCACAAAATGATGCTCCAGAGACGCCTATCATTGTTAAAAAAGATATGGATGATGGTGATAGCGATGATAGTATTGTTAATAATGATGATGATAGTTTGACTGACTGGGAGAGTGTTCGTCAAAGATTACAGGAGCTCAAAGCCGTTCGAGATTTAATTCTTGATTTAGTACCAGTGAGTGATTCATTTCTCACAGAAATCACCACTAAACAATCTAAAGAAAGCGATGAAGAATCGTCTGCGTGGGAAGAAGAAATTGAGGAAGAAATTATAGAAGATGATCAGGAAGAAATGGAAAAAATTCCTTTGACACCTGAACAACAAGAAGGTATTAAAAAAATAATATTTTAATTTATTTTATAAAACATTTATTTTATAATATTTTAATTTATTTTTTAGCTGAAGAAATGTTTAACAAAGCACAGAAGTTATTAAACGCCACCAGGAGTAATAAAGCTGAGGCTTATAAATTGATAACTGGAGCGGCAACGCTAGGACACGCTGAAGCGAGATCAATGTTGGCATGGGCTCAGTTATTAGGTACACAAACGGGACTGCCGTCAGCTAATCAAGACATTTCAGCAGCTCTGCAAACATTTAAAGAGCTAGTGGAAACGGGATTGCCGTCGGCGCATATGGGAATGGGTTTTTTTTATGCATTAGGTCTGCAAGGAATTAAAACTTCCCAAGCAAAAGCTCTGTTGCACTATACCATCGCAGCAATTGGTGGAGATACTCGAGCACAAATGGCAGTCGGCTACAGGTACTGGGTAGGAGTGTTTACTCGCCCTTCTTGCGAGAGTGCCTTGAGTTACTATCGAAAAGTAGCTAATAAAGTGGCTGATCAAGTGACCTTGAGTGGTGGTCCAGTTATCCAGCGGACTAGGTTACTTGATGAGCAAGAAAATTCAGAGTTCAATGCAGGAATCCTGGATGACGACTTGATCGAGTACTATCAGCTGTTGGCGGAACGCGGTGACGTACAAGCTCAAGTCGGGCTTGGACAACTGCACTATCAAGGCGGTAGAGGAGTTCCTTTGGATCATCAGCGGGCTCTTGATTATTTTCAGCATGCTGCTAACGCTGGCAATGCTGTTGCTATGGCTTTTTTGGGAAAAGTATGGAGCTTCTTTATAAAATCTTATTTAATTTTTTATTTATTTTATTAATTCGATATTTATTTTTTGATAGATTTATTTGGAAGGAAGCGACATAGTTAAACAAGATAATGATACGGCTTTAGAATATTTTTCAAAAGCCGCGACTCACGGTAATCCTGTGGGACAAAGTGGATTAGGGTTAATGTATTTGTATGGTAGAGGAGTAAAACGGGATACCACAAAAGCTTTGCAATATTTTAGCCAAGCTGCTGAGCAAGGCTGGGTTGATGGACAATTACAATTAGGCAATATGTATTTCAGTAAGTATTGTTAAAAAATTTTATTAATAATAAAAACTAGTTGAAAATATCTTTAGTTGACAAGATAGCAAAGTCAGTTCTTAATTATTGACATTTTTTAAGATATAAGTTCATCCCGATGTTACACTCATCAAGAGCTTTCATTTGAGTACCCACATGCATTTTTCATATATAAATATATAAAATATATCAAAAATGCATGTGAGTACTCAAATGAAAGGTCTTGATGAGTGTAACATCGGGATGAGTTTATATCTTTAAAAATGTCAATAGTTCACAAGATACAAGGTAATTTTCTCTTAATATAATTAAAATAAAAAAAAATAATTACTAATTATAATTTATCAAATATTTAATAGGTGGAATAGGCGTAAAGCGTGATTATAAAATGGCAAACAAGTACTTTAACCTGGCAAGTCAGTCTGGGCACGTACTGGCGTTTTACAATTTAGCTCAGATGCATGCTACAGGTACGGGAATGATGCGAAGCTGTTCAGCAGCGGTTGAGTTATTTAAAAACGTCGCCGAGCGCGGAAAATGGAGTAATCAATTGATGACAGCACACGCGGATTACCGAGAAGGTAGAGTCGACCAGGCGTTCATTCAGTATGCTCTCCTAGCGGAAATGGGTTATGAAGCGGCTCAGAGCAATGCAGCGTATATTCTGGATAAAGGCGAAGTAGGAATTTTGACTCCTGAAGAGGGGCTCAAGATGGCATTGGCTTTCTGGGCACGGGCCGCTGCTCAAGGGTACTCAACAGCTCAGGTAAATTATTTATCAAACACCTTCTATTAAATGTGTAATTTATTAATTGATTAATTAATTTTTTTCAGGTAAAGCTTGGCGATGCACATTACTATGGAAGAGGAACGAAAGTCGACTACGAAGCAGCTGCTCGCTATTACAGACAAGCGTCTGATCAGCAGCAAAATGCTCAGGCAATATTCAATCTCGGTTACATGCACGAACGCGGACTTGGTCTTGCACAAGATCGACATCTAGCGAAACGGTGTTACGATTTAGCAGCTGAAACGAGCCCTGATGCGCGAATCCCCGTTGTTTTGGCTCTGATAAAACTTTATTTTCTATTTGGTATTGATTATCTGAAAGAATTCAGTTTCAATGAACATATGGCCAAGTGGGACCAGATGCTAGGACAAAATTGGGATCTATATGTGATTGGTGTATTAACAGGGATATTAAGTCTTGTTATTTACTTCCGTAGGCCACAGCCTCCTCAGCAACCACAACGAGGAGCTGGTGCTACACCAGCGAGACCCGGAACTGGAGTGGGAGCTGGAGCACCAGCAGCTCCAGGCGCCCCAGTTGATGTTCCTCCTGTTAATTAATTGATTTTTTCTACCTTTAACGTCAATTTTAATTGAATTTACACACGTGTATAGTGGTTTCACGACTATTTTTTAGTTTTAATTATTTAATAATTAAATTAAACGTGCTAACGTACTACTCGGCTGTTGAAAGATTAATATCTTTACTCTTGTTTTTTTTTTAACTTGTAATTTTTTCCCAGTGTAATTGCAATTAAAATTGACTTAAATCTTAATTCTAAAGATAATTAACGTCAGATTGTATTAGTTTGAAAAACTAATTGTTATTAAACTCTCGTATCTCGACGTTACTAACTAAAATAAATAAAATTATTGTCAAGAACTAAATACCTGTTAATGACTGAAGTTTGTATTATGAAAAAATGATAGAAGAGTGTAGAAAAAAAAATAAATGAATAAATTCTTATAATAAAATAAGCTTTTTATTTTATTATCTGTAAAGTTTAATTAAATATTATAGATAGAACGTCTGAGTAACGATTTATTTGCCATAGCAACCAAGAAATAATAATTTCAGTTCAAAGTAACCTTTGTAGTAATTTTTATTTTTTTTTATTAGATTTTTGAGAGATATTGAATATTGTTTGGATTTATTTAATTAAATATTATGCCGAAGAAGAAAAAAAAGGGAGGAGATGAAAAAAAAACAAGAAAAAAATCAAGTATCAGCGAACGTGACACTGTATTTTTTGAGCAACAAATTGTTGACAATAATCGAATCTTAGCTAGGTAATTGTCAATTATTGGCTTGGATAATTTGATATTTATTATATAATGTATTATTAATTGTTTTCAGAGTCCGTGGTCGTAATGAATTTCTCGAGGCTGAAACTGAGACGCTAAAAGGCAAACTAAGCCAACTGGAAGAAGACCGCTCTGATGTAATAGCTCATTTGAAGAGAATTTTACACCAAAAGACTGAAGAAGCACGAGAGTTGAGCGAACGCCTCTTGGCTATGGAGGAATTACGTAAAGAGGAACAAAATCAATTTAAAGCTAAAGAAAATAGCATGTTACAAGACTATCATAATATGGAAACTACTCTTAACGCTGAAGTTAAATTAGTTGGTATGAAAAAAAATTAGGTAAATATTTACAAGTGGGGTCAATTATTTTCATTTTCATTTTTTTTTTAAACCAAATTTTTATTTAATTTTATTGATATAAATTTTTTTTTAAATGTATAAAAAAATTAAAAATTAAAAAAAAAAAAAGTTGAGTCACAATTTTAACAAATTTTACAAATTTTTTAGAAAATTGTGATATTTGTTTTTTTTTTTTTTTTTTGTTTGTTTTTTTATGTACTTAAAAAAAATACATCAAAAAAATAAAAAAAAAAAAAAAAAAAAAAAAATCAAATATCGCACTTGTAAACAATTACCAAAAATTATATATAATTTTATTTTGATCAATATAATGAAAATTTATTCATCTTATTTTTATTTTAAGCTGGAAAATTAAATGCATTAGAAGAGTGGAGAAACGCGCGTGCAGAATTAACTCAAAAGTTTGAAATACAGGAGCAACAAATGGCTGAACAAGAACAACGACACGCTGATACTCTCTACGAAACTGAAAAGTCATTAATTATTGGTAAAGCCAAGTAAGTATTCTATTTATTCTTATCAAAGTTTGCTAATTTATTAATTAATAAATTTATAAATTTATTTTGGGTAAAAATTAAAATAGGATGCAAAAAGAAACAGAAGAACGTTTAAATGAGCTTGCATTAAAATTTCAAGAAGCAACAAATCTCCGTATTGCTGACGCAACACATCGAGCAGTTCGTGAAAATATAGCTCTGCATTTGGAATTAGACAAAATGTTGAAAGTTTGTGAGGAACTGGAAGACAAGACCCAGACTTATAAAGAAAAAGAGGAAAATGCACGTCTACGTGCATCTTTGTTTGAAAAGGAAGCACAGATTGCTCTCAATAAAGTTCTCGAGAGGAATAAAATTATACAGTCTTTGCTGGAGGATCATTTAAGCATGTCACGGGTGAGGACTAATAATATGCGCATAAGATCTCAAGCTGCGAGCAAAGAGGAATTTGTGAGGATGTACGAGGATCAGTATAGTGATGATTTGAAGAAAAAAGAAGAAATAGAAAAAAATATTATTGAAGCTGAAGATTCGAGAAGAAGTATTTTAGAGCAAGTTCAAATTGATAATAGACGGATGAAAAAACTTGGAGAACTTTTGGAGACTGTTAGAAATTTAATTACTGAATTGACGGTAAAAACTAAATCTGTTGATTGCAAAGTTTGTGAACTAGATGAAAGTTTTAAAGAAAAACTTATGAGTATTTATAAATTGTTAGAAAAATTAAACGCTTCTACTGAAATAATATCTGAATAACAATTTTATTTTTATTCAATTTTTTTTTTAATTGCTTGAATTCAGCTTTTTGTCAAATTTTTTTTTTTATATTTATTTTGACTGTATTTATTTGTAAATTAAATAATTAAATAATTATGGAGAAAGTAGTTGAAGAAGCTAAACAGCCTGCAGTAATTCCGAACAATGTTGAAAGAATTTTTTTTGAAATTACTATCGAAGATATCAAGAAGAGAATTGAAAGGTAGTGTTTTAAATATTTTTAATTAATTATTGATAAATTTAATTAAATACACTGATGCATTTTGTAGGTTGGAGAATCGTAATGAACGACTTATTGAAATTCAGGAGCAAGTTAAAAATGACTTTACTTCAACTGATGTTAATACGACAAATGAAATAGCACAGCTCAACAGGGATTTGTCAGCTGAATTAAACAAAATAGCAAATGCGCGAAAAGCTATTGATTTATTAAATAATCAGCGACATGAAGAACAGAATAGACATGACAGTAAAGTTAATTTTATCAAACAGATGCATGATAACACGCGAAAGGAACTTTTGTGCCAGATAAAAATTTCAAGTATTTGTTTTTTATTAAAAAAATTTTCTAAAAGTATTAAAAATATTTTTTTTAAAGATGCTAAAATAAATGCTTTGGAAGATTTTCATAATAATGAAGAATTTATCAGAGAAAAAATGAGAAAAAATGATGATTTATTAGTAGAAAAAGAAGAAAAGCTAAAAGCGAAATTTAATCAACTTGATATTGGATTTAAAATATTTGGCGCTAAGTAAATTAATTTTTTTTTTAGATTTAATTAAAATGTAATATTTAAATTACTCTTTTTTAGATTGATGGATGATTTGAAGATAAAAATCTTCAAGCTGTCCGAGTCATTAGCGAGTGATAATTTAAAAAAAATTCCTCATTCAATTAATAAATTGTTCCATGAAAATGCTGCAATTCGCGATGAAATAGATCTAATGAAAATTTACATATCTAATAAGAAGGACTTAAGTTTAATTACAAAGTATATAATTACTTAAATAATGACATTTAAAATTTTTTTTTACTCGAAATTTTTTTAACAGAAGTCAAGAAATTTCTATTCTCAATAGCAAACAGGATATAGTTAATCATTTGTCTGCTTTAAAATCACAAAAAAAATTGATAGAAAAATTTTTAGAAAATTCGAAAATAGTTATACCTATTTCTGATAAAATACTAAGCGACTACGATGCTCAAGTAGTTAAATTACAGACTCGAGAGACCGATTCCGAAGAAAAATTAGCGCAACTAAAGCATTCGCTATGTTTTAAAACCTTTCAGCTCACAGAAGCACAAAAATTACACAATCAAGTTTGTTTGAACATTAAAAAATATTCTGACACGCTGTATGATATGAAATATGCCGTAGCATGTGCTCTTCAGGTTTATTTTTTTACTTTAACTTATCAAAATTACAATAATTCATGCTTACGTTTATTTTTTTATCACTAGATTGAAAATACTGCGTCAGAAATTTCATCTTTGAATTTAACCCAATTTATCAAACACTTATACAATTTATCTAAATAAAAAAAAAGACAATTACAAGCAAATGACTTTTAATTAAATATTTATTGAATTGCCTGCAATAATTAATGTAAAAAAAACTTTATAAAATTATTTATTTTTCTTAACTTTGGGCATCGTTATTTTGTGATCAGCTTTAATGAACTTTTTAACCTTCGCCTTGTTAAGTTTCCTGTAAAAAAAATATAATTAGTACAACTTACAATAAAAATAAATAATCAAAAATAAAACTATAAATACGTACAATATACGATTACTTGGAGCAACGATACTCCTCTGCTGCAGCGACTTGAAGCGATCACTGAGCAAATTTGTCGAAGGTTTAGTAGAACGTAAATTACCCTTAAGCTCATGGCCCATTTGGAAGTCAATCTCTGGCTCTTCGTATTTATTCTTGGACAAGACTTTGGGTTCAAGAGCTTTTTTGGCCTTTAATTTTTCCCTTATCTCCCGTAGCTTTTGCTTCTTGAGTTCCTTGGCATCCATACTCTTTTTCAGCATTCTTAATCTGTATAAATCACTGACTTTCTTTTTCTCCATTTTGCCCTTTGCCAAATCTAGTTTCAACTTCCTCTGTTCTTTTTGCTTACGTCTTTGCTTGAGGGTTTTTTTTTCTTGTTTTTTCTTAGGTTTTGACGTTTCCAAAGTACCTTCATCATCATCATTATTATCATCACCAGCCTTTTTTTTACTATCTTCTTCATCATCTGGTAATCCTTCTGACGATTCTTTTAACCAATTTTTCGTTTGTTCTTCCGGCGACACCTACAAAAAAATTATTTTAATTAACAACTACACGGAAAGAATAAGATGACACTGGATATCATCCTAGATTATACTGAGTGAAAACAAATTTCAGATAGTAGTTAGTATAATCCAGATTACAATGAGTATAATCCAGATATCACCCAGTATAATCTGGATTATACTAGCTACTATCTGAAAATTTTTTTTTCACCACAGATATCATTGAGTATAATCTGGGATGATATCCAGTGTTATCTTATTCTTTCTGTGTATAACAGTAATATAAAAAATAAAATATCCAATAAATTAATTACCTTTTTAAACATTTTAGTTGTCACTCTCTCAATATGTTTTTCTTCCTTAATCAATTTCATTTCTTTCTCCGCAACTTTCCTCAATAAATCCTGATGATCTTCATAAGATGGATTGTAGGACATACCAGGATGCGGAGCTTCAACCGCCGGCAAGACAGAAGTTTTTTTAGAAAGCGAATTTGGAATTTTGCGCTTACTCAATCCGCTGTTCGCCAGAGTGTGTCTGACAGTATCTGAGCTTAACCACTGAGTGTCCATAACCGAAGACATCTTCGTAACCTGTTCAGGAGTAATTTCCCAAGCGTCAAGGTTATACTCACCACGTTTCGGTTTGTTTTTTCTCCTGGCTTCTGCCAGACGTTTATTCTGAATTGCATCCCGTTCTTTCAACTTCAGCTGACCGTTCAACCGCCTCAGCGCTTCAACACGCTTAGTGACCGGATTCTTACGTTCCTCTGGAGTTCTGACACGATTGCGCTTGGTGATGGGGTCAGGCACTGCTGATGTTGACTTCAATGAGGAATAACACTTGGGCTCGGAATTACGGAGAGCGAGCCTGTAAGCCGCTTTGCTGTTTATCTCCGGCACATTTTCTAATTTTCCAAGATTTTCATCCGGTTTAGTATCCACGAAAAATAATTCCGCTGCTGTTCTTTTTGCAAAAGGTTTACCCAAACGTTCTTCTAACCTTTTATCCTCTAAAAAATTATCCACATCCTGGATATCGATATTTTTACGCCATGATATTTTATTCTTTTTTGATACTCGCTTGCGTTTTTTTACACCTTCACTTTCGGTAATTATTTTCATTTTGTTTAATTTTTTCTTTACAACTAGTTAAAAAATTTTTTTAAAACGTTTAAAAAAATCACGTATCGTCACACTATTTAATTTACATCCATGTGTTATTTGAGGTTATGTTTATTCTTTTTTTTTTCTCTCTCTTGAATATCTCCATCTATCTTTTTTACGTGTGGCGCGTTTTTTGAAAATACAATTTTTAAATGACATTCAAAAATTTTTATAATTTTTTGTTATTGATAAAACTATTGAAAAAAAATTTCATTTGTAAAAAAATTTAAAAACTACGAGTGCAATTTATTAAAAATATTTTTTAATTCTAATTTAACAAAAGAAAAATAATCAAAAAATTATTTTTAAAAAAATTAAATTTTTAATTTATTAAAATTTCTACAAGTCCATTCTTTTAATAATTTTTTTTTGCTACAATTTATTTGTTAAAAAAATAATTTGTGTATTATGTGTCATTGTTGTCAGTATATTGAAGATGCTCTATTTGTCTTGAGGATAGACAACTCCAATTTGACGACGCAATTCATCTTCCAGCGCAGCAATCATTAAAGATTCAGCATGAGATACTTTGGGACTTTCTTTCAAGCCAGCTAGAAGACAAGCCCGAACTTCAGCAGCTTCATAACGCAGTCCAGCACTATTGATGAAATTAAATTGATGTGGAGCCTTTGGCAACTCGATCTTAATTTTTCCAGACGGCAATTCAGCCGTCACTGGACACCAGAAGGTCGGGATTTTGATCACACCTTTAGTGCCGATGATAACAGCTTCATTTGGTAAAGTTACCACTAAGTGTGTCATTATCGTGGCTGTGCGATCATTTTTATAGATCAAAGTCGCTGACATGGACTTGTCGACCCCATCAGCATTCAAGAAGCCTCCTGCTTTTACATCTATCGGTTTTTCTCCATCAAAAACAAACTGAGCCAACTGTAGAGTGTAAACTCCAAGATCCAAGATTGTCCCACCGCCCATTTCTTTGACACTTAAAAGAGATTTAAGATTAAACTTCAATGCACTCAAGTACTTGAGTAAATTTTAAATTATAAAAAAACATTTAATACTTTAAACGGTCAACATCCTCCAAAGCAAATCCAAATGATACGATAACTTGTTTGACATCTCCGATTTCTCCGGCCTTGATCGCTTTTTTAACTGCTTCGTAAGTTGGGAAGCATCTACTCCAAATAGCTTCCATCAAAAATAAACCTTTGGACTTGGCAAAGTTTATCAACTCTGTAGTCTGTTTCAAGTTCATCGTCAATGGTTTTTCGCAAAGTACGTGCTTTCCATGACTTAGCATCAATTTTGCGACTTCCAGGTGCTGAGGATTCAAAGTTCCAATATAAACAATTTCTAAAAAGGAAAATCAATTCTAATTTAATTAATGGAAAAAAAAAAAAAAAAAAAAATTGTTGAACGTCTGCTAATTTTAGTGTCATAATTCAGAGTATATAAATTGAATAAATAGCAATTTCTTACCAACATCAATATCTTTTGCCAGTTCCTCATAACTCCCATAAGCTTTTTTAATACGATGCAATTTAGCAAACTCCTCAGCACGTTTTATATCACGTGCAGCGACAGCGACAACCTCGTGTTCATTAATAGGCAATGTAGCCACAGCGTTTGTAAAATCATGGGAAATTTTCCCAGCACTAGCAATCCCCCAACGTGTTGCCATTTCTATTAAATGTTTGTATATAATTAAAATGTACAATTATTAATTTTATCCAATTTAATATTTTACGATTTCACTTATCGTTGAATTAAAAATAATAATTAAAATATCTAAAATTTGATTGCTAATAAAAAAAAAAAAAAAAAAAAAAAAAAACAGCAAAAAATTGTCTATTTTTTTTACTTAACAAAATTTATTAATTTAAAGTTAGCAGTAATTTAATTTTTTTAATTTTTTAAAATAAGAAATTAAAAAAATTGGCAAGTGACAGCTAAATTTAATATCATACTTATTAGCAAAAATATGAAAACTGTCAAATGTCTGCTGTTTTCATTATTATGATTATTGACATAATTAATAATAACAAAAAGGACATACTTAACCTATATAATGTAATTTATTTGACACTTGGATATTGTGAACAAATACCGCAAGACAAATATATAATACAGAAGGGTTTTTATATACTTCAATACTTTATTATTTAACAATTTTATTACTTATAACTGAATTATTATATCAAAGCTCGTCTCTCTTTAATTAACATCACAATTGACCACCAAGGTTATCTACCCACTAATATAATAGTTCTGCCGCTGCAGTTTTAAAAATAAAGAAAATAAAATGCAACACTTGATGTTTGGAATTATTTAATGTAAATAAATTTATCTATGTCCATATTTATATTTCAAACTAACGATTGATATTGATATGATACCCGTAGTAATATTACATATTTAAAAAATAATAGTGGTATGCTTTAAATAAATAATACTTGTTGCAGTGAAGATTAAAGAATATACATGATACTAAAATAAGCTGACATTTAAAAATTTTCTCTTAATTAACAAAATTATCAAAACAAAATATAGATATAAAATTAATTTGAAAAAATGTAATTTTAAAAATTAAAAAATGCAATTTTTTAAAAGTAATTTTTTTTTAACAAATTTGTTTATTAAAAAAAAATTAAAAATTCTCTCGTGTTCAAATTATTGTTTAAAAAAAAATTACTTTTAATAAATATTTTTTAGTTTTAATTCAATAAATAAAGAAAAATCAAAAAATTAAAAACTTTGGTGAACTTTATCATTTTTTTAAGTTTTTAATTTTTTTTATTAATTAAATTACAAGTAAGAAAATAATTTAAAAAAAAATTGCACACATAATTTTTAAAATTTTCTACATGTGCAATTTTTTTGTGATAATTTTTTCAATAAAAGAAAATGAAAATAAATTTAACAGATATTTAATAATTTTTTTTCTAAATAAATTATGGTAAAAAAAAATTGACATGTAGAAATTTGAAAAAATAAAAAATGCAATTTTTTTTTATCAAATTTATTTGTTAAAAAAAATTAAGAAAATTCTCTAGTAACTGCTAACTTTAATATAATTAAAATAAATAATAAAAATTTTTAAATGTCAGCTAATTTAATTTTCATAAAATACATGACGAACTTTGATAGCTCGAAAAATAAAAAAAAAACCGAGTTTAAGGATGAAGGACTTAAAAAAAAAATAATAAACTAGGATCGTGGATAAATCTATATGTCTGTACACAATTACTTGTTTTTAATTGTAATAATATTAATATTAATTAATTATAATAGTAATGTACAATCGACGTAATAGCATTTGATACTATTATAATTTTGTTTTATTGTTTTTTTAAATATATTTAAATAAGTTTTTCGTTTAAGGATTTGGGCGCCATGATCTATTTCAGATGCTTATATCTTTAATTAACATTGATAATAATTTTTTGATCTTGATTGCCATCTTCTCGACCACATTCAAGAGTGCAAACACACTTGGGCAGAGAAATTAATTTTTTACAACATTTCTTCTCGTTAATTTTAAATTTAAAACGTTCTTCATCTCATAATAAATTTGATATGAATGTCAATAATAATAATAATAATAATAATAATAATAATAATAATAATAATAATAATAATAATAAATAATAATTATTCTTCTTTATGTTTTTTAGTTGGCTTATTTTTAACTATTCTTTTATTCTATAAACATATTTAGTCGATATTCAAGATAACAACAGCCGAATAAATTACATGGGAAAACATAATTTTTATTATCATTATTTTTTTCTTTATTTATTTAATATTAGTTATTATTTTTGGCCCAGCTTGAAACGCGTTCATACAAATGCCTCAATAAACTGTATACACTCTTATTTAAAATATTCATATGCATTTTTTTTGGTTTTTTTTCTTTTTATATTTTTTTTTTTTTATTTTTTATCAAGTAATCTGTAAAAGATAACAATCACAAAAGCATAATAATTGTATTTTAATTTTTTTTATTCGTTATTAGCGATTGTTTGCACAGAATTACGTTAATGCAATTAAATGCTCTTCTTATTATTGATTTTAAATCGATTATTTTAAATAATTATTGTCCCCCGTAATCCCCAAATACTCATTTTTTTTTTTTTTTTTTTTATTAAATATCGATAAATAGTCATTATATTTTAATCCTTTTATTATTTTCCTCCTGTCATGACGCGTCTCTTTAATTAAAGATTATTATAATTATTATGTTAATCTATATAAAGATCTGACTTGCATAATTTTATTTAATAATAATTATAAATGCATTCTTATTATGTTTTCGATCGCTTTAAAATTCACAATAAATGGAAGATAAAAACTTATAAGTTCGTCTTTTTTTATTTATTATTTTTATTATTATTATTTTTGAATTTTGTCCGCCACTAAAATACACAGTGACTTTATTTCTTCTTCATTAAATATAGTTTACAATAACCGTTTTTATCTTTTAATTATATTTTTTATTGTTTTTTTTTTTTTGGAATATTTTTTTGAAAAGATTTTTTGTTTGTAATTATTATTTATTTTTTTTTTGTTAACTTATATTGATATTTGTATAATTATCGCCTACGTTTGCTTACAGATACATAAGAATGTAGGTTTGTTATTAGTTTAATTATTATTGTTAAATCAGAACATACATGTAGATTCGTTCTTGACATATAAATGTATTATTTTGTTATGTTTTATTATTCTTCATTCCTTTTTCGTAACATCACGCAATTGTAATCCAGGAAGCCGATATGTATTATTTAATTTTTTTAAAATTATTTTTGAATAAAACATTCACATTTAAATAGTCACATATCATTTTTCTTCATACGTATTCTTCGTAATCCACATTAAGAAAGGCCGTTTCGTGGAAGACACAGTAAAAAATGGTCTTGTAATGGAATGATATAATTATAAAATAAAAACTTAATTATTATTATCAAGTAAAAACTCAAAAAGTACATTTAAAAGATTAAAAAGTATTTTATACATGATGAATAACTATCTCATTCATAACATTATAAATACAATCATTCGGTCCATCTCTGAACAATATAACGATTTATCACTTTTTTTTTACGATTTTTCTTCATTTTTTTTTTTAAATTGAATTAAAATTTTCCAAGTAATTGAACGTTTTTTTTTCTTCTCTTTAAATATATTATATTGACAATCGTTAAGAATTGGCTGTAAAAATTTATTTCCAAACTGTACCTTACTCATCTTTCAATACTAAATTGCAATAAAATTTTCATATATTCTCTATACAACAAATAATATTATCTAAACTGTGTAATAATAATAATTACAATAATAATAAAAATGTATCTGCTTTTAAAATACACTCACAATTTTTTTATAGATACATTTAATAATACGAGCTCATCATAAAGTGAGTACGAGTGCTCAACGACAAACAATAAATGAAAGCTTATTATTACAAATTGTCTATTATTTAATAAGTAATAAACAAAATATATAATTTATAAATAAAAATAAATATTATATAAATTTATTTAAAAGACGAAAGCTTAGAACCAGTGAGTCATGCTGCACAGATCCATTGAGAGTCATTTAAAATAACTCATAGCTTCGTTGGTTTAAAATTTTACGCTCAAAAAACAATTATTATTTATCATATATATTAATTATTATTTATTTCTCTAAATAATAATATATATTTATATAAATATTAATAAGTTACGATGATAACTATTTATACATATACATATATATATTTATCATAATAAATATATATACATATGCATACATATATAAATATATGTATGTAACTTGGTGCAAGCATAAAAAATTCTTGCATCCAAATTGTATTGTCTAAACATTAATTGAACCGTTTTTTAATTTCGGTCCAATATTTTTATTTATTATAGGGGAGTCGCACTCACGGACGGCGAATCAATCCCAAACATCTTCACGCTTCGCTCTCGCTCACTCTATTTTTTTTTTTTTTTATTATTTTTCATAATTTTTCTCATAAATATTTTGTTTAAAATTCATCTCCCAATGCATTACAACAATATTCAATTATTATAGATGATTATAATAATAATATAAGTTATAACATCTTTGCAGAATTTTTTTTTTTTTTTTTAATTAGTCTTTTTACGTTGTATTTATGTTATGCGTTTATTTAATAGCCGTTTTATAAATGGACAATCGAAGAAATAAATTTATTAAAATCTTATTCATTTTTTTTTTTCATACCCACACTGACTTTTTTTAATATTTATTATTATTTTTTAATTATTATCCTGTTCCCCGTCATTGCTATTGCTCTGAGTACTACGCCATAAAATAGCTGCATGTAAACTCAATTTAAATAATAATAGTAGTTATAATAATAATAATATTAATTTTAATTTTAATAATACAATAATAAATATATTATATATTTATATTCAAATACGTAAATATATATGTGTGTATATGTATATATTTATACGTAAGTTACTCGTTGAATCGCGAGATAGCTTCCGAACCGAGTCACGTAAAGTATATCGACAACAAGGCGACAATGAGGCCATACGATAAGTAAAATTTATTAGCGCTACCGCAATATTTTATTTCCATTTCTTCAGGATGATAATTGATGCATTTAGGTGGTCGTCGTCGATAGAGCCGTTCACGTCGAGTTGAACAAACTCCTGGTTCGTTAACTGCTTCGACGGGTTCGATACTAAGCTGCTTACTGCCACACGGACAAAGAGTATCCACCACCAGTAAAATAAGATTCGTGTGAAGAATCTTTTGGACACTGAAAGGCCTGTGGGGAGATTGATAAACAAGTCAGTTTTTCAATCAAATGCCATAAAAGAAGAAGAAGAAAAAAAAAACTTATAAAATGTAGATTAAAATTTTTTTTTATTTTATGTATGTAAGAGCTGACAGACGTTTTTAAAAAAGCTCACCTCTCGCATCCGGTTACGTGGCAATTCGTCAATTTACCCTTGAGTGGATTGCTCTGACCACTTGTGTTCAATCTTTCAGGCTGCAAAATGTACAGATCCGTCTTCTTTTCACACGGGCGTACTTTATTGATCGTATATTGAGCTGATGTTGCGTGAGAAGCAGGCGGAACTGTTGGAGGAGACGCTACCGCCGGAAATGAAGGTGCCTTATCGCTTCCAGCCGCTGGCTCTTCCGACAAATTTTTCGATTCGTAAGAATTTGTCTCGTCATCACTTTTAATATCAACGTCATCTGTAATCGACCGTTAAATTTATTTTATACTGTATTATCATAATAATTATCATAAATTTACAAATCCATTTATCTAAAATACAGTAAATAAATTACTTATTCACTTAATTACTTTGTTTCAGACTCTCTCAACTAATTAGTTTGATAATTACCTGAATTAGCGTCATTTGGCCAGGCAAATGCCGGACTAATTGCATCGTAGATATTTAAATTTATTACTGAAGACCAGATAAGGTTCAAACTTGTTACAATTGTCTTGATAATTGATCCGGATACTGTTCGTGGTGCCGATGATAAATGAGACTCCTGAGGTGGACAACGACCCTGATAATCCACTACTGTAACTTTTCTAAAATACAGTAAAAAAAATTTCAATAATTATCTATATTATTAAGAACATAAGCGAAATTTTGTGGCCAGTGTATTTATATGATAAAATGGCTTTTTATGATTAAATTTAGTAAATAAATAGTTAATAAAGTACAGTGCAATTTAACAAAAGCCGTTATTTAATAAATTTAAATAAATAAAATAAAGTTGATAAAATTTATAATTTTAAATATAAAATTTAATGGAGTTATTTTTAACAGCATTTTATAGATAATAAAACACGTCATACTGGTGAAAAAAATATAAGTGAAGCAAAAATCTGTGATACATCGTAACACAATATACGAGTAATAAAATTTTTACAAGACTTGCCTCTAAATCCACCCTTCCGTGTCATATATTTCATATAATATGTGTATGCATTATAGCGTAACACGAATGACAACCCCGAAGACAAATTCACAGATTTTCGATTTTATTTTTATTAGATAGTAAAATTCGAGCGCATACCTGTAGATCCTGTCCTGTACGAGCGAGTCCATTATAGTACCATCTATTTCACCGAAAAATTTTCCCGTGTGTTCATTATTTTCGCTAATAATTATGAATCCGCTGTTATCAAGAATGTAACAGTCCAGATCTTGAGACGCGCAATTTTTCTTGCAAGAAGTGCACTGAAAATAATTAAATGTATTATTAAAAACATTACTTTGTGGTTTTCTGGTTTAGAAATTACAAAAAAATGGATTTCTTTTTAATTTAAAATTAAAAATTTTTTTATTTTAAACTTCCCGCTAAAAAAATTTTAAATTAAAAAAAATCGGGAAGTTATTTTTAAAATATCAATAAATATTTAAAAAAAAAATTAATAATAAAAATCTTGATTGCCTTTTTTGCAGCACTTAAAAAATGACCTTAAATTCAAACTTCTATTCCAGAATTACCTCTTTAACGATATAAATCTAGGTAATTACCGTGGAAGTAATATTCATGAAATGGGATGATAATGATGAATGCTGTAGTTGGATACCAACAACAGCTGCTGGTGCCTTATGTTGATTTTTACCCTCGAAGAAGACTGCGTGAGTTGCCGTTACAAGTGGTTCCGTCATTTCCGCTAATTTATTTATTATTTATTATCATTAATATAATATGTAGATAAATTTATTCGAAGTTTTAAGTGATAAAATAAATTACCGGCGTTGAAAGGCACACTAAATACGAAACTCTCAGGCTCCACAGCGTGTTGTTCGGCGGCTCTTTTGTACCATGATGTGTCCATAGCTCTTTTGTTCATGTCAGCGAAATGCCTGGTCAATTAAAAACTTCAATTTTCCCGTTTAACATTCTCATAAACATAATTATCGCGCGACAAACGGATTTTAAACTCTACTCAGAGAACTTTTAAAAGAATTTTTATTTTTATTTATTTTTTTTTTTTAAATTATTTAATTATTAATTCATGATCATTGACATTTACGGTTCGTCTTCGGTTTCCTTATTGTCTTGATGGTCGTGCCATCGAAAGAGACCACTCCTCGTAGCGATGAAACTTCGGACGACGTCGAATCTCCCCTTTCCTTGGCTGCAAAATTTCAACAAAATTAAATTAATCTTCACAATTATTTTTAATTTCTTCAACAGCTATTGAGACTTCTGTTAATTATCATCAGTCTCATGATCATTAATACCTTAGCCACAAAATATATATTCATTTTTTTTAAATATTCTGCATAATTATCATTTATCAGCAACATCTATTTTTTGTTCGTCTGTATAAAAGCACAATTGAGTTAAAAAGAAAAAAAAACGCTGTGTTTTTTTTTTTTAAACTCAATCGTAGTACAAATAAAATATAGACATGAAAATCCAGCAGATGAATGATATATATTTTTTTATTTTGAATTATATATTTTTTATGCGCTCAGCTGAATATTTAGCAGTTAATGATTGTAATATTAGTAACATAAAAAAATATAAAAAAAAAAATTCCCAATGAGTAATCGGCGACAATGATTAGGTCTATTGGGAGACGCAGGAACACAATATTTCGCTGGAATGACCGTGAAAACAATTGGTAATATATTTACCGTGCAAGACTGCGAGTGAGGATAAAACATATAATTGTGCATAATAAATTACCTGTGCAGAAGAGCCATCAGTATGGCAATGGGGCTGGCGGTGGAGACACACAATAATAAAATGTAATAAAAATATATGCAAGAAAAATATAAATATTAATAAATAAAAATTATAATAAAAAGTGTCGTTTAAAAAGGTGCAAAATGTGTCGTATAAAAGCAGTATAAATATACGATTTATTATAATATAATAAAATATTATTTATGTTATTATTTTTCAGCTATTATATATTATATTCCTCGCTCATATATATAAATATATAAATATATAAAATTGATCTCCTGTTAGCTTCACTCTATTTAATTATGCCTTAGTATGAGGAGCTTGAGTTTCTCCCTCACATTGGTCATCACTATTTCAACATAATAATAATTATTACCACCAATATCGTCCTTTAAACTCAGAGAAACAAAGCTCCTTTGCATATTCCTCTCCCGGATATAATTACGCCGGGCAGTAGATAATTGCGGAGATCGTTTTCACCCTCTCTTTATCTCGCTTTCTCTCTTTCTCTCTCTCTGTGTCTACTTGTGGTAATCACGTACAACGGAAATCTATACAAAACAATTGATCTGACGGAACGATATGTCTTATCAATAATAACCGTGACAATAACTTTGAATAATAATAATTATTATTATTATTTAAACACAATTTGTCACGATTAATAATTTTTTAATTATTACCCGCGGATCAATGAACGAGAAAATATCATTAAAATTATTATTATAATAATTAATAGTTATATATATCAGTGCTTTGTGCATTTACAGGTGCTTGGGTTAACAAGTAATTATTGCAATGCATGCTTCTTTAAAAGTTATTATTTACTTGTTTGTATCAAAAATATATTTTAGTTTTTCTTTGGTTCATTTTAATTTGTTTTTACAGTCTTAATTCCTGTCACTTACTTCTGATTATCTTCCCTGTGCATCAAGTTAGAGTCTCTTTTATTGAACCCACCAGTTACTACTGCATCCATAACTAGTGATTGTACTAATCTTTTATCGCCTGTAATATAAAAAAAAAAAAAAAAAAAAAAATGTAATTATTAATCAAATCACCAATTAAATTAAATAATAAATGCACTGATAGAAGGATTTGTTTATATTTAATAAGCTTTAATAACTGTTGATAAATAATTTTTTTAAATCATAGGATTTAATAAATATTTATTAACAGTAAATTAATTATTTATTTAATATTTATTTAAAATAAAAAGCAAACTATAAATAAAAAAAAATTTTGCACTGTATTTTTTTTAACTATTGACGTTTTTGAAGATATAAGCTCATCCCGATGTTACACTCATCAAGAGCTTTCATTTGAGTACCCACATGCATTTTTGATATATTTTTCATATAAACATATATATATATATATATATATATATATATATATATATATATATATATATATATATATATATATATATATATATATATATATATAAATATATGAAAAATTGATGTGGATACTCAAATTAAAGATCTCGATGAGCGTAATGTCATGGTGAGGTTATATCTTTAAAAATATTTGTTTACTATTAATAAATGTACTTTTCTCCCAAATAAATAAAATTAATAATTACTAAATCCATCTATCAGTGTGCGAGCAACTAATAATTACAATACGTACAATAATGCGCATCTTTATCGGGCTTGCTCGCTTGATTGTGATGCGAGCTGGGACTCTTAGGTCTCATAGACATCCACTTCCAACCCGGCATACGAGTACGACCGAGGAAATGGAGAATACGTTCCTCGGGGGTTGAAAATTGCTTATCAGACGCCGAGCTGTACTCACAGTAAACCCAATCCGGGTGAACTTTCCAATTACTTCCATTTAGATAGTCAAACACTGAATCATAAAGAAAAATAGGATTTTTTAATATTTTACTTCTTACCCTTGCTACGCTTTATATTTCAAACAATTTATATTAGAATCTATTTAACTTATTTCTTTTTTTTTTTTATTACCATTTAAAATAGCGTGTTTAAGCTCCAGCTCGGCGAGCACTTCCAGCATACCATAGCCCTCGGGCAGTGCTAACCCCAGAGAGAACGGAGTCCCGACAATAGGCTCGTAAAAATAATTGTGTCGACGAATCGTTACACGTTTCTATAAGAAATGAATATCATTATTTATTATTCTCCGACAATTTATTTATTAAATGCTTACCATATTGTCATAATGAATTTTCACCGCAAAATTCGTCTCTCCCTCTTTTTGCTCAATCATATCGCGCCTTAACTAAAATATTTTACAAATAATAATTAATATTATTATTATTATCGTTGTATTTAATAATAAATATTGTTTTACTCAACAATAACTCTTGTAACTTACATCAAAAAGCAGCGAGTTATTATTATAAATGTAACTAGATCCTTCAAACTCAGCTAGTTCAACTTCTGACAAGTCAACGCTCGTGTATCTAGGATGCAATGAGTTTTCATACTGCAAAAAAAAAAAAATATATATATATATATATATATATATATATATATATATATATATATATATATATATATATATATTATTGAAAACCATTATGATACCTGAGTAAATCAATACTACAATAAAATAAAAAAAAAAAAAAAAAAAAAAATAAAAAAAAAAAGTTAGTGTACTTAAAACGGGTCGACGATACTTACATTTGGACTTGTCGGCTGTGTTTAAATAAATAAATATATATTATTTAAATGACTTTGTATTTTTAAAATTTTTTTATGTAAATCAATCTTACCAAAGGACGTAGATCTGGATGATACAAGACACGACCATTATTGTCGACGATAAACGAGTAGCCATTTACACCCAACTGGAATAGAGTAAAAAAAATCGTTCGATAAATTCTACGTGTATGAATAGAATAAAAAAAAAAGTAGCAATAGCAATAATGATAATAATAATAATAATAATAATAAATAGTAATAATAACAAACATAGAGTTAAATGATTTGAAAGTTACCTTATAAGGTGGTACGAGCTTTTGTACTTGGTCTATCGGTACATCTGTCCCAACTATTCCCAACAAGTTGGCAGTTTTTACCTGAAGATTATATCAGATTATAATTTATCACGAATGAGGAAAAATAGCACAAATGTTTTTAGAGTATAAATATTTAAACTCACTGTGTGATTACGGCGATCTAAAATTGGGGCAGTTACTGATGTCATTAATTGACCACGTCTTTCTTCGCCGTATCTACTGCTCTATAATTACAAATAAATAGACAAAAGTAAATTATTGACGTACGTAAGATAAAATAAAGTGATAATATTATAGAATATAATTGTTTAAATACAATACCTCACCGCCTACGTAAGCAGGTGTCCAATGAATTGGATGATCGTGTTGATACAAAACCATAGGTCGTGCTAAAACTTTGACGTACTCAAAAACTTTACTTTTTACGTCTTCCATTGACGTCACTCGCGCGTAAAAACCTTTTTATGAGTTTGTAAAAGTAAATAAGATGAAATAAAATATATAAATTGTAGAGCGTGATATATATTGTTATATATTATATCTATATTTTATATTAAAATCAATAGTAAAGAAAAATAATATTAACAATATAATAAGTAAGGTCGAAAAAAAAAAAAAAAACTAAGTGTACCTTTATTAACACAAGCCATTTCTTCAAGTTCTGAACTTTTGTCCCCACCAATAAGATAGGTGAATATCCTGACGGGCATATGAGGCCAATTATATTTTTTAATAAGGTCTGATGACGGAGCCTCAGTATTAGAAGTAACCAACATAATAGCTTGATTGCACTGAGCCCCCTTTCCAGTTCTATTGTATCTGTAGAGAATTTCAAAGCCAGTGGCCATTGCGGCTGATATATTTGCCGTCGAATCTGATTGTATTGAGTACAATGAATTCTTCAGGTTGCGTACATTTTCCGGCGACGCTTGCACCAGCGAATCCTTGAAGCATTGAACAGTTTCCTCAACACTCTCGGCAAAGCGATAGACATTCACGTAGTCGTTCGTCGACAGTGTGTCTAAGATACTTTTTGTCGTGGCTATAGCCAGTTTGCGAATTTTTTTAGATGAAAAACTCGTACTGTCGACTAGAATTGCCAGATCTTTGGGGCAAGTAGCACCACCGACGAACCAGTCAGACATACGGAAGTCATAGACGTCCGGGTCATCAGGCCTTGAGTCTCTCCCTCTTGCCGGCCATGATATTGCTGGAAGTGAGAAGAAATTTATTATTAATGACTATTTGACTGCCGTGACTTGTGAACTATAAATAAATAAAATTTTGATTTATTAAAAAATGACTTTTGTTAAATTGCACTGTACTTTCTTAAATATTGACGTTTTTAAATATATAAACTCATCCTGATGTTACACTCATCAAGAGCTTTCATTTGAGTACCCACATGCATTTTTTATATATTTTTCATATATACATATATATATAAATATATAAAATATATGAAAAATTGATGTGGGTACTCAAATGAAAGCTCTTGATGAGTGTAATATCGGGATGAGCTTATATCTTTAAAAATGTCAATATTTTATAAGATACAAGGTATTATCATAAATTTACTATCGGTAGTATTTTCAACAAAATTTTCCTTATTTTCTTAATAATACAGATCATGATAATTGATAATTGAAATTAGAGTGGGAATTTGTCTGTGAATATTTACCTGGGAAACGCCTTAAAAAGCCAGAAGTAGAGCCGAAGTATTGCCAAGACAAAGTAGGATCACTTTCATAATTATTGACAAAAAGTGGGTCCAAGTGATCGCTCCACTGAAGCCCAGAAGAGACTTGGCTGTCTGTAATGTCAATGAAACTTTTATAAACTTTTAATCTCTTTTATAATTATGACTTGTGAGTTATTAATATAATTATATATTTTTTAATAACTCGAGTGTAATCTAGCGAATTAAATGTGGAAGAGAAGGTCCATTTAATGCGGATGAATAAATAAAAAAAAGTAGAAAAATAGAGAGTAGGAAATACAAACCAGAGTCGTCAACACTCGGCGGAAAAAGAACTGCAGACATACTCAAATTGACGGGTAAATTGTCAAAGTGACGATTCATCGACAGTAACAATTCACGAGTACCGGGTGTGAGTTTACCATCATCAGTGAATCTGTTGATCTCATGGGAACTGTAGTATCGGGGTGATGTAGTTGGGTCCCTTGGCAATGATACTGCAGCTTGCTCCGCACTTTCCATCAATCTCTATAATAGTCAGAACCATTTTTTACATAGATGTTCATTAGTATGTTGGTAAATATATAAAAAAACATCGACATAGCAAAAAAAAAAAAAATAAATAAATAAATGAAATAAAATAAAATGAAAACAGAACAACAACTGACAACCAAGTAGTGAATAGAACCGAATAATCCAACCCAACCGACCGAACAAATAAAGCAACCTAAATAAAAATATCGGTATTGTCTTACCATAACGGCATTCATCTTAAAGTCCATCATATTTTTGACTTCCGCTGCCATTTCACGTACCAAAACTAGACCATCTTTTTTATTCACAGCAGCATTCATCCCATGGTAATTCTAAAAAGCATAATCGAGAAGATAAAAAAAAGTAAAAATTTAAAAAATGTAATAAAAAGTAAAAATTAAAGTTTATATAAAATAATATTAAAACTTGCCCTCTGTATTTCCCCAAGTTTAGTTGCCTGTCGTCCAAACTCCCACAGATCGACACCAAACTTAAGTGCCCAGTTTCTCACTCTGTAACACATCGAGCAGCAGGTTGTCGCATAAACTATCGATAACCATTTGGCCTCACCTTGAGCTCCTCCACCTCCTCCTCCTTCACTGGCTCTCTTTAATTCAATCTCTCTCTCATCTCTTCACACTACCTACAACTACTTATACAGCAATACAATGCAATACAATTCCATAGTATGGCATATTTATCCAGACACATATATACATCCTAGAGAGCATATTCTTCTCACTATATCTTCTACATACATATAAATATAATATATAATATACATATATATAGAGTGCGATCTAATCTTCTATCCTAACCGGCGCCAATACTCATGCATTTAAATATCTCTATCCCGCGACTAGGATATATATTATTCACCAGGAGATGTGTGTGCATCATATCATCATATATTACAGATTTATCAGTGGCGTGAGATCACACACCGTGTCTCTCCTCTGCTATTGACTTTGTGAAATTCTTCCGGTATGTATATGATGCACAAATGTTACATCATTGCCCGCCGAGAGAGACAGACAGTCATAGATATTATATATATATATATATATATATATATATATATATATATATATATATATATATATATATATATATATATATATATATATATATATATATATTATATATATAGATAAAGTGAGAAGAGAATGAGTGAATGAGAGAGCGAGTGGAAGAGAGAGACGGAAATACCGCAACGATCGAACACGGCCGCAGCCCCATTTCAAAAGTTTTAAACAAAAGCCAAACTTACTCATTGTGTGGAATGTCCTCCTCCTGTTGATGACTGATTCCAATACTTATAAGAAAAAGTATGCTGATGTACAACGTGCTTTTAACGTAACGATACATCTCGTTATCTTCTCCCGCTTCTTATATTTATCAGAAAGACTATTTATCTTCCTCCCTCGTTGTTGCTCCAAACTTACTGTTGATGTTGTTGTATTTCTTCGCCGCTGGAGCAACAAATAAAATAAATTCCCGCTTTATTTCTTCTTTTAAATTTATTTTTTTTTTTTTTTTTTTTTTTTTTTAAGATTATTTATTGTCCACGCGGTCGATGGACGTCCACAAGGTAATAAATAATAAATTAAATAAATATCAATACAAATTACATGTAAAATCCTAAAATAAATATTATTTAAATTGCAGAATACACATTTATAATGAAGATATAAATAACTCACGTTAATTCATTGGGCACAGCCGGACGACGATGATGATGCTTGTTGATGACGATAAAATTATATCTGGTGTGTCGGCCTATGCAGTAGCCAGTCGTTTATCGTTAACTAGGGTGTGCAAGTGACACCTCCAGGTTCAGATCCAGTGATCCATGTCCAAGTAGCAGCAGTAACAGTTATGATAACGGTCTGAGCAATAAAAAGTCCCAAGAACTGAGGCGTCTTTTCTTATTCGGCGAGTAGTAAGAGGCCGCTGCAAAAAATCCATAGGTCTCGTCAAAAAGACGTGTAACGTCGCGTTTTTTTTTTTTATTTTTTTAACACACACGTTGTATTGAGCAAGTAGTTATATACTTTTTCTTATTATTATTATTATTATTTCATTATATTTCTTCTTCTTCTTTTTTTTCACAACAGCTCTTACATCAATTACTCAATCAACTCTTACTTGAATTATTGAAACATGATATAGAACTACAACAACAACAACAACAATAACAATTATTATTATATACTGAAACTATTAATTCTATAAATGAATCTAGTGTAACGTTGTCTATATGTACAACACCCACTAAAATATTAACAAAAATGATAAACCACCTCTACGTTTTGGTGTTTTACGTTCTGCATTTACGCGTACTCTCAACGCCACCACAAAACGATCCTCGCCCTCTACTACACCCTGCATCCACGACCTTCATCCACGCTTCGCACCCTCTTTCCACGCACACTCGTCTACACTATTCGTCGAGCAAAAAAACCCCTAACCAATATCCTTATCGTATATATCTAGCTTTTCATTAAAAAACTATAAAAAAAAGAGCAACCCTACCATCTTCATCAATAAATAAATAAATAAAAATCTAAATTAATTAAAAATTTTTTGATTTAAATTTCTTCCTTAGAGAAAGAACCGTGAGCATTTGATCTACTATATCTTCTTCACCTCCAGCTCCAGTCAGTCCATTTATCCATACATAAAATCTTCACCAGTATATTCTTCTCGTTGTAAATGTATTGTCATCACCCAGCATAATCCTGAAGAACAAAACAGACAAGATAAAAGAAAACGCACTTGCTCACTTAGTAAATAGTTATTATTATTCTTACAGTAACAAAAATAATAATAATAACCATAATTATCACAAGTACAAGCACATCCCTTGGTGAGAGAGTCACAGTTACACTTACACCAGGTATTTTACAAGTGTGTATCTACCACCGAGTAAGTAAGCCTCAACGTCTGGCCCTCACAGAAGTCCCTTTTATTATTGTATATTATTCTTACCCGTTAAATACGCGGGGCTTATTTTCCAACGGGAGTCGAGTAACGAGACGGAAAATATAAGCATCTTCCTACTACTCCCAATAGTAGCCTTGAGTCGCGCGCGCGCATAACTCTTACTACGTCTAGTTAAAGAGGAGTAGCACGTCGAGCGGGCGTTTAGGAGTAGAGAAAACTGTAGGACGTGAATCTACACGATATAGTATGGAGTTCTCACCAGCACAGAGGAGTTGACGTCCAAGTCGGGGGTGGGGCCGGCTCCGGATGAAGGGTAGCGAGTTAGGCACCAAACCTCGGTGTAGCGCCGTTTAACAGAACAGGATAGACCAGAGAGAGAGAGAGAGCAGTCTCCGGGAGTGTGTATGAGTTGGAGTAGGGAATAAGGTGGAGGGCAGTGGGTGGTGAGAGGTGAGGGGTGGGTGAGGGTGGCTGCTCGCTTGTAGGTGGAGTAGTCGCTGCGCAAGAGTTTTCCCAGTAGAGTGAAATAGCAGGTGTGTGGATGTAATATCCCGCTTCACCACTGCTTCAATCCTCACTACCACCACTTGGGACTACTACGACAACTGTGATCATCATCATCATCGCCCTCACACGACTCCCTCTTGCTTTCTTCCTTGTGCTTGGCTCTACCCTCTATATTCTGTCTTCTATCGTCTCTCCCTCGATTTCTTCCCACTCCTCGCCTCGCACCTCGTTCTCGTTCCTCATATTGTGCATATATATACATATATACCCCAGACTACGGTTGACCAGGACTCCCAGCGACGCGCAAGCTCAGCATCATTGATTTAACATGTATGTTCACGTTGTACCAATACTCCGGAGCGGCCAAAGGAGTTCAATTCACCCCACACATATATTCCCATTCGTATCCTCGATATGGCGCGAGGCCGATCCTGACTCCCACCAAACCCAACACCCCCAAGTTTAGGTAAGAACCTTTCCCGATCTCCCGTACGCAAGCTCTCGTCCTCGCAAGCACCAGTTCCTTTGGCTCCTACCTAGCTACCTTTTCACTCCCCGCGGATCTCTTCCTTTTCTTCCGACGTCTCTCCTCTCTCTCTCTCTCTCTCCTCTGTCTCGGGCTTTTCTTTACATCCTCACAAGCACCACTACAACTTCAGCTACAACTACTTCTTCTGGCATCACGCGCTCGCGACCTCACCCTCTCGCCTTTCTCTCATGCAAGTCCTTGCGCATTTTCCGGAACGCAGCCAATTCTCCCCCTTTTACTTTGCCATTTCTTCAGCCTTATATTCTTTCGTCGCAGACCGATGATTACCGTAATGACGTCTGGCTGAAAGGCTACCTCATGTTTTTATTATTATTATATTCATATCGTAACTATACCAGTTTGTATTTTTACTACTTATCATAAAATGCATACTGAAATTAGGAGAAATTTGATAATATCTTGAGATTTTTTTATGAAAAAAATATTTACCATTTATTATTATTATTAAAAATATTTTTATTTTTTACATTTCTTCTCAAGTGTTTTATAAATAATAAATTATTATTCAAAAAATTCTTCAAAGAAGAAATAAATTAAGAAGAAAATATTTACCAATTACTCTTATTATTAAAAAAATTTTTATTTCTATATTTCTTCTCAAGTATTTTAAAAATAATAAATTCTTTAAAGAAGAAATAAATTAAGAACAAAATATTATTGTTATTAAAAAAAAACTTATATTTTTAAATTTATTCTCAAATATTTTGTAAGTAATAAATTATTTTTCAAAAAATTCTGTAAGGAAGAAATAAATTAATTATAAGTAAAAGTTACTTTATCATTTATTATCAAGTGTGTTTTAATCCACTATAAATGAAAGGAAAATCAGACAACTTGTATCTAAGCTCTAAAAAATTCATTTCTCGCTAAACTACCCATTCGCTCCACCCAGCTCCTATTTATTATAAAAATAATGATAATGATATATATTATTACAGCAGAGCTGAAAGTATACTCGCATAACATGGGTCATAAGCCTTTGGCATTACGCGTGACCAATTGCTCGGTATCTATCTGCTGAATCGATTTTTATTACATCAGCCAACTTTTTTATCACTTTACATAGCGCACCGGGTCTTGTGCCTGTATAAGAGGAGAGAGTATGCCGTTGTACCCAAAACTCTGTACCCAATCCCATGACCAGACATTACTTATACTCAGGGAGGATGCCAGTAGACTGTGCTGGTATAATACCGGACTTTAACTAGGGATGCATGTACTGGCGTCCTATCCCGTCCGATCGCTCAAAAACTTTTGGCACATACTCGACCTCCTGTACCCAGCATACGGGAACTTGGCACATAGATATCTTCTTCTTATTCTTATTTTTCTTGGTAGTTTCCGGTCGCCCACGATGACATAATGTACTTTTCTAGGAGAAAAATAAAAAAAGGATCTCCGCCGGATAAGAGTGACACGGCTAAATTTTTTATTTACAATTTATTTTATTTTATATTCTTTTTTTTATGCACGATAATATCTACAGTATATATCGCTTCTTTTTTTTTTATTTCTTCTATTTTTTTTTTCTCCTGTGATTGATTGCTCGCGGTTTTTTATCTTGTATTTTTTAATATTGTTTTTCTTTTTTATTTATTTGAGTTGGCCATTCAGTGTATACAGATCCGGGTACGATAAACAAGCCTAGAGAGACGATGAATGCGTTGTAAAGTAGCGGAAGGGAGGCCGGAAAAATGGGTGGAAACCTTGGAGTAACCCTGACCCATGGTTACGTATTATATGCCCGCACGGATTTATACTTGGGTATTTAAACTAAATTTCATTGAATTTATTTCATTATAAACGATCTCTCTTGTATAGATACTGATTGAATAAAAAAAAAAAAAAAAAAAAAATATTATTTGCTGGACAAATTGTCTTATACAATCTTATAAATCCTACTCGTACAGACTGGATTGAGTTTTAAATTGAATCCCATTTAATGCAATTTAACTTTTATATTTTTATTTATTCATCAGTTTTTTTTTTTTTTTTTCACTTGGTTTTCAAACAAAATAGATGAAATCAAATAAACTTTTAGTTTCAGTTATCAATTAGATAAATTGATGAATAAAAAAAAAAAAAAAAAACTTTACACTGCCAATTATTTTTTATTGATTGGACTTTACGCTTTTGTCTCGGATTTTAAAAATCTTTATCCGAGTATCTTGTTACCTTTGATTCTGTTATCATTATCATTATCAATTATCACATAAATACATACAAAAAAATACAACACAGTAATTTAAAAATTTTGTTATTTATTGTTTTCTTTATTTCTTTTTTTTTTTTTATTGATTTATCGAAAATAGTGACATTAAATATCGCGATTACACATAATACACGATGGTCCGTCTGTTATTGATTCATGATTTTTTAGTAAAGTAAAAAAGAAACTAGATGAACGTGTGAGAAAAATAAAACAAAAGTAGAAAGATATATATATGTAAAATATAAGAATAATAGTAATGATAATAATAATAGTAATAATAAAAGTGTTATAGTACGAAAAATAATGAAAATTTTCGACGGGTTGCTTTTTTTTAAATTACAAACAGTGAACTAAAATATAATTTACATAGAACGTAAAGATAAGTTTTCAGTCGTTACTATACAGTACACTTGTTCTTTTTTTTTTTTTTTACTTTTTTCATTAATTATAAGTATAATATTGAGGGATCGTATAAATTGACCACAAAAATGGATTAAAATTTACATTTTAACATTAACTAACTGTCGACTAATTTCAAAAGCAATACTGAATTGTTAGTTACAAAATATTAATATTTATTATTATTAATTTTATTTATTCTCTGTAAAACAATTAGTCTGAAAATTTATAATTGTACGATATTGTTCACAAAAGCACAATTTTAAATATTTGATTAATCATTTATTTCAATTGGCAACATTTATTAATAATTATTATTTTATTAATAATAAAAAATATTGGAATTATTTTATAATTCAGTGAATGTTTTCGATGAATGACCGTCTAAAAATGGTTTAATTTTTTTTTTTTACTTTTATACTACGGAATGCAATTGCAACGTTGCTTTGGCAACATCAAAGAAGATACGTATCCGCTCCCTATATAATTCAATTTATTTAATTCCTACTTAATATGAACACTCATATATTGATCAAAAATAATCGTAATAATAATAATAATAATAATAAAATATTTTTTTTTCTTGTTATGTTCATTTAACGTCGCTTGTGATTTTGCTCATGTGCTCGTTAATTTTCTTTAGCTGTTATGACATGTACAAAAAAAAAAATAAAGTGGGAAAAAAAATTCTGCTGACAATTGAATAAAAAAGATTCAATATTTTTATATTTTTAGCAATTAAAAACATCTTGAGCGTTAGACATACATAATAATTATAATTATAATAGTAATAATAATGATAATTCAATTCAATTATTTGCAGAAATTTTTTTATCCATTATAACTAAATCGTCGCGCCGTTGTATTTTATTTAAATTTACTATTTCATAAAAAAAAACTATTTTAATTAAGCTTTATAATTTCATTTAGCTTTTATAAATTAAATTTAGTGGCGATTTATTTTTTTTTTTAAATCGATTCATCATAATTATTATTATTAATATAAATTGATTGACAATAAGCCACAGTATCATTTAATAATTAAATAAATAAATTCCGTTGTTGGTATTTATTTAAATTGCTATAAATGATTTTTAATAATTATTACTTAAAACTAAAACGTAAATAACGTTTGCAAGAAGCAATAAATTTTTACATCTCATTGTTACTAACTTTAGCGCAGAACAAAGCTCTTGCTAATTTTTAAAAAATATTTAATAATATAATCGCAATTAAATCAATATTTTTATTTATATATAATTGTAAATTTTTTTTTTTTTTTTCAAACTGGCTTTAACTTGTGAACATCGTAATACATATTTAAAAAAATTACAAGTACTGCCAATAAAGGATATTATTTTTTTTTTTTATATATAAATATAATTTTTAAATAATAAAAAAATATCTTTTAAATCAATTGAACCTGCAAAAGCTACAAATTGATATTGCAAAAATTGTATTAAACTATTTTACAATAAAAAAAATTTTTTATAACGTTCATAAATGAAGTTACAGATTTTATCAAGTGTTTTTTTGCCATTAAATTTGTTCCGATTGTTTTTTTTTTTTTTTTTTTTTTTTTTTTTTTTTGAATTTTTATATAATAATTATTTTTTAGAACAAAAATCATTATCTTTGATAAACCTCGGGTATAATTATACAACGAAATAATAAAATAAAAAATAATAATAATAAGAGATAGAACCGGTAATTTTGATAAGAGAGACATTGGTAGCTCATTGTTGAACGATAGACCGTGTGAATGGGGATGTCTATCTAACAACTAAACCCACTCTCTCCTTTTTCTCCCTCTTATTCTTAAACTCTCTTTCTCTATACATATATTATTGAAACAAGCCATTGTACATTAGATTCACATTCCATCACGTTCGTAAGTAAGTAATGAGTCTCAACATTGTTGGCATAAGGTAAAATCACATGGCAGGCGTGTTGTATATGTTGTTGCTGTAGTAGTTATTACTTTACTTATTATTTTTCTTTATCATTATCTTTTTTAGTTTTTTTAGTTTTTTTTTAGTTTTTTTTTTTTTTTTTTTTTTTTTTTTTTTATTAACCACGAGGAATAAAGACTAACTAATTATTCATAATTTATGATTACTAGTCAACCAAGTAAGGCCTTCGTAAAGTCCATCCCCCGTCGTGGCACATGACGGCTGAACATACCAATTTCTATCTCGTATTCTCGTTAAGCCCAGTTTCTCTTGTATTTCGTGTGGCTTCATTGCTACAACATAATTTAAATTCCATTTAATGCATTATCTAATAATTAACTACTTTCTTACTAATTATAAACTAACTACTCGCTAATTACTTTCACTTTCATCAGCTTGAAATGACTCTTAAAACGGAGCTAGCGATAACTTTTCCGTTTTACTTTCCACAAACGTTTAAAATTTATATTAAACGGTTGATCTATTAATTTTTACACGGAAAAAAAGTAAACTAGTAAATAATAATCGATTTATAATAAGTAATGATCGACTGGAATAAATTGCCATTTTAAAAAGTAAAATTGAGATATTAACAATCACTTTATAATATTTAAAGTATAATAATTAAAAATTTTGACTTTGATATTCATCATTTCGTACCTCGAGAGAAAAAAAAATTTCAGATAGTAGCTAGTATAATCCAGATATCACGTAGTATAATCTAGATTATAATGAGTATAATCCAGATATCACTGAGTATAATCTGGGATGATATCCAGTGACATCTTGTTCTTTCCGTGTACTAATCACATTTTCGATAATAAATTATAAATTGTGGTGGCTTTTACACTTTCTACATTAAGTTTTGTAATATTTAAATTTGTGCCACCCCGATGTCCGCAATACTGTTTCAAACTATATAAATCAACCGGAATCCGAGTAAATTTTACAGTTTACTTTTTTACGTGTACTCTTCATAGATTGATAGTAATGTTTTTTAAATTAATCTAATTGAAATAAAAAATATTTATTACCATTAGGAAGATCTTGCTTATTGGCAAATACTAATATAATAGCGTCACGCATTTCTCTATCGTTGATAATTCGATGCAATTCTTGACGAGCCTCGTCAATTCGATCACGATCTGCACAATCCACTACAAAAATAAGTCCTTGTGTTCCGGTATAATAATGACGCCAAAGCGGGCGTATTTTATCTTGACCGCCCACGTCCTACAATTATTTGTTTTAAATTATTATTATTATTATTATTATTATTATTATTATTATTATTATTATTATAACCATCATTATCATAATTTTAAACTCATAATAAATTAAATTCACAATAAACTTACCCAAACATTGAATTTAACATTTCTGTATGTTACTGTTTCGACATTAAATCCTACTGTTGGTATTGTTGTGACAGACTGTCCAAATTTAAGTTTATATAATATTGCTGATAATAATTATTAAGGAATAAAATTGATTAAAAATGTTAATTTATATATTTATTTAATTATTTAATTATGTAAAAAGGATACTAGTTTTTCCAGCTGCGTCTAATCCCAACATAAGGATGCGCATCTCCTTGTTGCCAAATATTTTTGACAAGAGTTTGCCCATCTTGCCTGCCGGCTCACCAATTTATCTATACACACTTCACCTATATCAGTAACAATTATTATAATTAATATATTACATCATTATTATTTATATTTATACACTTAATTGATATAAGACTGTATAATATGATTAATTTACTCGTTTATATAATTTTATTCACCGTAACGTATTTTTTAATTTTATTAAGTCAAAAAAAAAATAGTAGTTGCTGTTTCACAGCTAGATTTAATTTGAGGTTGTAATTTAAACTGTGAAATCAATCATAATAATGATAATGATGATGATGATGAAGATGAGAAATAGTGTGAATTAAAAAAAATGTTAGTATCGCAGAAATATGAGCCGATTTACTGAGAAAAGAATTCCGTGGGTTAGAAAAGGTTAAGTTGTCGTTGGTTGATGGCGTCCAATAAAATTTTATAAATTTAATTTATATAAAAACAACCCAATAGCTGTTATAGTAATGGATAATTTACTGTTTAGGTAATATAAATATTAAACTCGTTGTGTATGATGTAGACATATGTAATAGTGAAAAATGTGATGCATAAATTCTGGTTAATTTAAATGACAACGAGGACATCCTGGGACACCGTCGGGTAACAGTATTTTATAAAAACCGCTAACACTTATTTTATAACCTTTCAAATCGTCCCGTGTGGCTGGTGAATAAAAAATATTTTTTAGTTTTTAGTTTTTATATTTATTAAACAAAAATTAATCACTCAACTCACCAAAAAGCATCTACACCGAGTGAGTAATTTATCATCAACAAACAGGAACATCACAACACATTCTCGCGATCATTTACTATGTAACTATAATGTGCATCAATGACACACTGGATATTGCTGGTTTACTTTATGCTAGGCTGAATATTCTACTTCAATTCTATCCAACACCCAACACAACTGCGTCCCTGCCCCAACACACCAACACCTACATTCACTATCGATTGTCGCTACTCGATAGCGAGAAGTCGATGTTGCAATGGGAGAGTCACTAATTTTTGATGACACTGAAGTTGACAGACATAAAAAATATTTTAAAAATTTTATGGCAATTAAATTATTATTAAAAAATTTCACATGTGAAAATTAATAAAAATTACAAGTGAAAATCTTTAGAAACACTTTTTTATTGTAATTGATTTGTTAAAAAAATTTTTTAAATTGACAGCTGACGGCTAACTTCAGTATTATACTTTTTGGCGGGTTTTCAAATAAATGCATGATACTGAAGTCAGCTGACAAAAGTTGACTTTTTTAATTTTTGTAACAAATCAAATTTAATTTTAAAAAAATCAGTACTGAAGTATTATTTGCTTTGTATTAATGTCAATACTCTGTCATAATTATGACAGAAAAAAATCAATGTATGATTTAATATTATATTTATTTAATGGACAATTTTTGTTGTAATTATTATGTACAGTTTTCCAAATATTACAATAGAATACGCAATTAATATTTAATTATTTATAATTAGTATAACATGAAGAATAATAATATTAATAATAATGAAGAAAAAATGTATGTTTACTTTTGAATTGCGAGCACACCTGTACACTCATTAATTACTTTATCATATCTATATAATTGTAGTCATGAATAACGCCTAATAAATTGATCAAGTTGGACGAAATTGTTTCATAGCTCATAGTGTCTAAAAGTATAAATTTCTAGCTCTCGTGATTTTTTAATTAAATAATAATTACTGCAGAATACTTGTTCATATGATTTTAAAGTAACTAACTAATTAATTAATTAATTAATTAATATCATCGCTATATATTTATGTCATTAATAATCAATAGATGACTTTAGTATGAAATAAATATAAAAAAAAAAAAAAAAAAAAAAAAAAAAAAAAAAATGAAATCTTAAGGAAGTAATATTTCCTAGAAGTGTGATGTAACGATGAAAAAAATAGAGATTTAAAAAATTTGTTCCTTTTTTACATGCAAAATGATTTTATGAGGTAAAGATAAGTTTTAATTAAATAAAACTGAATTGGGGTCTTCGTCATCTAGCTGTTTCACGTGTCGTAAAACATCTTTTTTCGTAATCACTCCCAATAGTCGTCTGTAATAATTTAAATCAGTATTATTTTAATGACTAATACAATCATTGTTAATAGTATTAAATACTTACCCATTGTGAGTTACAAGTGTTTGACGTAGACCTAATTTTCTAAACATATCAACGACTGTTTCCATCGGAGTTTGATCAGTAATAGTAATAGGCGCCATATCTAGTATTTTCTTCAATTTCAAAGGCGTTGATGTATGAACTGGTAAATTATTACCACTAGTAAAGATAACTAATGACTGCCTCGTTATACCGTCCATTATTTTTTTAGCATTGGCGATAGCTAGATTTAAATCACGCCGTAAAACGAAACCCACAAGATACTGTGACTCTTTGGATACTATTACAGGGAATCCATTATGTTCAGTTTCTTTTAAAAGATTCTCTACGTCCTCGACGGTCATTGAATCTTGAGTTAATACGTGTAATGTTTCATTACGCCTGCAAATAAATAAATTAATATAGTAATTTTTCCAAAAACCAAATCAGAATGTAGTAGACCAAAAAAATAATTTTTTTTTTTTCATTTATTTAAAAAAATTAAATTAAAACTCACTTGGGCTGCATAACATCAGCAGCAAGTGTTGTATGCTGAAATTCGTCTTTGCTGTCCAAAAATGGGTATCCATTGAGTCCAATATGCGCGTCATATATTCCCTGTTTACCGAGCGCATCGCCAACCCATTTACTAGCCATAGCAGCTGCCATTAGTGGAACAATATATCTTACTCCACCGGTCAATTCAAACATTATTACAACGAGAGACACTGTCATACGTGTAACACCTCCCAGTACAGCTGCTGCACCAACCATAGCATATAAACCAGGTGTTATACAATCAGTGCCGATAGTACACTCTTCGCTAAACATCCAAATATGAGGATAATTATATGCGAGTTGTTCCATTCCAATACCAACAATTCGTCCGACAATTGCTCCAAGACATAATGACGGTATGAATAATCCACATGGTACTTTAATACCAAATGTGAATATTGTCATGACTAGTTTCATTATTAATGTCAGTACTAAAAACCATACGGCTTTGTAAACTCCTGGTTCAGCTCCAGCAGTTTCAATTGTTGAATTGAAATTTGTAAAATTTCGCTGATAGTCACTGAAAATTTTTTTTTTTTTTTTTTTTTTTTTTTTTTTTTTTCATATTAAATTAACTATGAGTCGAACTTGATTACTAAATTATCAAAAAAATATTTTGCTTACCACAGCATGTCACTATTTGATACACCACATTTTCTGAATAGTAAGTATATCAATTGACTCGTACTCATTTTTGTATACGGGTTTGGAAATGCAATCACTGCTGTTATTACAGTTACAACTAAAACTTCAGTGACTGGATATTGACCAAGCTTTGACGTTTTTCGATAGCGACACCAAAATAAGTTCGCTTTGATGAATAATGCTGCAATTACTCCCTGAAATATGATATATTTAATAATTTATGGTTTAAAATTAGTACAGTAATAATAACTTACTCCAATAATTCCAAGCATTACAAATGGTATTAATTCAAAAAATATCCAGGGTTTATTGTACTCGACGTAAAATAATACCGAGTGTTCGTTGCCAAATGGATTAATTGAACGTAATACGAAAGCTGCTATTAAGGCACAAAAGAACGATCGCCATAATGTTTTCAGAGGAAAGTAATAACTCACCTAAAAATTATGATATTAATTATTAATTATTAAATATTAAAATATTAATAATTGTCTTACTTCTTCAAGACTGAAAAGTACACCACCAATCGGCGCTCCAAAAGCAACAGAAACACCGGCAGCTGCAGCGGCTGACAAAATTTCTCTCTTCTTAGCCTCATTTCTTCCGTACTTTGGAAATAAGTAAGAAAATATATTTCCTATACAACACGCAATGTGAACCATTGGGCCTTCTTTACCCAAACTCAATCCAGCAGATACTGAAAGGATTAGACCAACTGACTTGATTATCAGCGTCCATTTACCCAAGTATCCACGAATAATAAAACCACTGAGTATTGTTTTTATCTGTAAATATATTAATTAGAATTTAAAAAATATTTTATTTATTGAAATTATAGTTCATTTAGGTATAGATAAAATTACAAACCTCTGGAATACCAGAACCACATGCATAAGGAGCAAACATCCTGACAAGAGATGCAGATAGTGATGCAAATAGTAAAGCCCACGCTATATAAAAGAAATAAGAAACTATATAATGTCCTGCGCCTTCTTTTGACTGGCCGAAAATTTCAGCCCACTCCATCCACTAAAAATAAAAATAAATAAAAATTTTTTCTCTGTTGAAAGTTATTTTTTTCTTTATAATTTAAATACCTGGGAACAATTGCCATCATCAAAAATCGAATCACTGTAACTCCAGCAACATTGCTCTTTATTTAACCAGAAAGCACCGGGACATATACCGAATTTAAGGTCAGTCATCCAGGATGCTCCAATATCAACAACACCAGCAGCGACTCCAGTAAATAAGCCGACTAAAAGAACACACAGCCATCCAGACCATGCGTCGTGGGCTCCCTTAACAAGGTCCCAAATAGAATCGTGTTTTTTCTTTATGATATACCGATGTCGCATCCGATCTCGTGCAATATCTCGCTGCCAATCGATCGTATGAAAATCCTCATATTGGCCAATTCCTGGGATGTCATCTGCTTCTGCCGAAACTGTTCAACAAATGGGATAAATCAATAAATTAAATATTAATTATCTATATTATTCAGAAAATAAGAAAAATTTTATTTCCCGGATAGCCATAAATATTAATTAATACTTACAATGAGATGAGGCATCATCTAAACGTAAGCTACGTTCTAGATAAGCATTGTTTCCAGTGTTGGAACTAGCTTGATGACTCTGATCATCCATATCGTCTTCGCTGCTCAAGCTTCCAGCACGATTTAAAGCACTGCTTCTCAGCCGAGCGTCACCATTACCATCAAGACCATTCGTTGTCTAAAAAATAAATCATCATTTTTTTTAATAAAATTCAATAAAAAAAAATTTTTTTTCAATGAAATAATATTTACAATTGTACGTAATTACAGCATGCAAGTACGTAAATTAAAACAAACCAGCCAATCTTAAATAAACATATTTTTGTAGGTGAGAAAGCGTGCAGAGGGTCATTATCAATATAAGAAAAAAAGAAATTGAAGAAATAATAATAATACATATTATCAGCAATGAAAACAATAATCTAGTGTTTAAAAAAATATCTGAAAATAATAAACATAACAATAAAATAATAAATGCGTTGTCTAAAAAAATTATACAGGTGTTTATTCTTACTTCTGGTATTAACCGCTGACTGCTGATATCCCCAGCACTCGAGCGGTTTTTAGTCAATTTTAATTCGAGATACGTGGTGTTATTTTATTATTATTTATATCATTAAATAAAATTGTTATTTTATTTTTTTTTTTGTTTTTTAGTAGTCCAACTTAATTTAAATACACCTCAATCCTTAGTAGTTTAGGTAAATAAATAGTTTCTTCAGACAGTTTAATTCTGGAATAGGAGTTACATAAATGTTTGTCTAAGTTAGGTCACTAGGAAAAATACAGAAGCATAGCAAGTATTTAGACGTCTAGTATAATTTATTACAGCAATCATCAATTGTCTCATAAATAATTTCATTGTACATTTAAATTACACTAGTTACCTGAGCAGCTGAAACAGAGTTGTAGGTCGTACCCAAAACAGCAGAAGAAACAGCAATATTATGACTAAAATTACTCAGCGATGATGTACCTTTCAATGGAAACTTCTCCATATCATTTCCTTGATCTAGTTTACAGATAGGGACAAAGAATTTTATTTTTACAGCGTGACACATCTAACGGCTAATTTTTAAATTAAATAATTGTCAAACCAAGTCAACAACCGAGAGCATATCAAATAATACTATTCCATTTAATAAATATTCAATTGGCTACGTAGCTTATTAAGATATGACAAACAGATAAAAATCTTATCCAGATTAACTAGAAGAATTATGTATTATTGTTTGTGTTAAATACATTAATTGATATTGTTATTATTATAAATCTTGACCAGACCATCTGCACATGTCAATTGTCATTCAATATCGGTTAAATATTTCGATTCGCAATTATGATACCCTCAAAGTTAATTAAACTAATATTAGCCGACAGCGAAAAAATTTAATTTTTTTTTTTTTATTATTCGAATTACCAATAAAAAAATATTTTTTAAAAATTGCACGTAAAGTTTTTCAAATTTTTGCATGTGGAATTTTTTCGTACTAATTTTATTTAAAAAAAAAAAAAAAAAAAAAAAAAAAAATTGTCAGCTGTCTGCTAATTTCATTTTCATCAAAATTAAGTTAGCCGAAATTAAAAAATTAAAAAAATTTTTTTAATTGAAAAAATAACAACAAAAAAAGAAGAAAAAAAAATTGTCATTTGTAAAAAACTTTAAAAACAGTTAGTGCAATTTTTAAAAAATATTTTTTTGTTTTATTTAATTATTAAAAAAAAAAATCAAAGAAATTCAAAACGTCGGTTAACTTTAGTATCATCAAAATCAATTGATATCTTGACTGGCATTATCAGAAAATACTACCTAAATTAATTAAAACTCAATTTTAACAGATTAAAAAAAAGTTACTCAGCTGATTACTGGTATTTTAAATGTCCCTTATCCTCAATCATTTTTTTTTACAAGTATATCATGATGTAAATGTGGTTAAGTGTATCATGTAGATTGAATTACCTTGACCATGGATATGATAGCGCATTCATGCATCACGTATCATGGGTACGTGTATTTATAGATAGATCAATTTGACACATCCCCGCGATATTTCATTTTCTTCAATTACACAAATCTTCAACTCACCATTTCTAACGTCGTATGCTCTTGATAGTCCTTAATATCACTCGAAAACATTCAAATTTGACAGATTAGTTCTTCTCATAGAATTTTATACATTCATTTTAGATAAATTTTTACTTTTCTCCTGACCTGGAATTAATAAATTTTTCAGGTTAATAAACGCTCCAATTGTTGTAAGTTCAACGTGAAAAGACGACATACGTTTCAACACACAAATGACTTATTGTTGAAAAAAAAATGTTGATCATATAATATAAGTTTTGTACGTGCCAATCTCAGTGACAGATGGAAACACATACAAATTACCTACGTACCAGTACGTACAAGTATTGCACAAAGCACTTGGGAATTAGTGGGTGGAAAAAATGTTGTTTTTTTTTTTTTAATTTATTGCTAAAACATTCTTCAATAGTTTGACAGCTTCTCTTTGTCGTATCATTCATGAAAATGTCGCTTTAATTCAATCACAGCGCCATTGGAAATATTCGCGACTATCCCACTGAAGTTAACAGATATTAAAAATTTTTTTAGCAATTAAATTATTACAAAAAAAATTAATTAAAAAATTCCACATGTGAAAATTAATAAAAATTACAAGTGAAAATTTTTAGAAGCATTTTTTTATTGCAATTGATTTGTTAAAAAAATTTTTTAAATTGACAGCTAACTTATGAAAATTAAGTTATCCGACATTAAAAAACTTTGATAATTTATTTTATTGCAAAATTATTAAAAAAAAATTTCACGTGTAGAAAATTTAAAAAATTACACATGCAATTTTTAAAAAATATTTTTTTGTTATAATTTAATAAATGAAAAGGAATCAAAAAATTAAAAACGTCGACTTACTTTAGTATTGTAGCTAACTTCAGTTTTATCGCGACTGACCTGCCATCTGTCAGACATTTAAATAAAATGGCGCGAGTTATTTTGAATCTGTGGGAAAAAAAATTGTGACCCAGTTTTATCAATGGAATAAATTAAAATGTCAATAAATATTACAAATAAAATAATCTGAAGATATATCCCGTTATTTAATTTTTTTATTTTCATAAAAATATGAATTAAATTGATTAATTGTTTTTATATTTTTTAGGTCAAGGTTAAAATATGTAATTGCAAAATAATGAATGGAAGTGATTAAGAAATAATAATTACTTGAAAAATATTATTATTATTGTTATCAATAACAATAAAAATGAGAATTTCACAAGTTGGTAAGATTTTAAAATTAAAAAAAAAAATTGATAATTGATAAAATTAAAACTTATCAATTTTATTATAGCAATCAATTATCACTGAGAACATTCTAGTGCTATTAATAAGTCAATAAGTGAATAGGTAATTAGAAAAATGTCTATACGAGGTTAAATAGGAAATCAAAGTCTCGTAATTTTAATATTCTAATTTAATTCCAATGGACATATTTACAGGAATTTAAAAAGTATGTGTGTTGTGTTGATGATCGTCGGTTTCAGTGAGGAAAGGGACGTAACCAGTTACCATTGAAGCGAAGTGGGGGTTTGACTACGTAACAACGAGAGACAAAATGAGCAAAGCAACAATTTGTTGAAGCAAGAGAGAAACAGTCGCACCGGCAAAGTAGGTTGTGGAGGTAGTGAATTGTCATGTCTGTCTTTCTCCGTTGCCGCTTGATCAACACCAATTTCATTCGCCCGACAACCTTCTTATCGCACTCGAGTAATACTTTCCTTGACAAGAGGACTTTGAACACAGAGCAATCCCAACGCAGGTCTTTGCTTCGCTGTCCTGATCGGTGCTCAATTACACAGTTAGTTAGAACATTCAGCTGTACTTCAGTAGCCATGGCTAAAATCAAGGTAAATACTTTCTCTATTTTATTTTAATTTATTAAAATTCCATTAAAATTTACAATAATACTGCCAAAATAAAATAATAAATCTATATTAAAATTCACAATCTCAAATTATCATCTGACTAAAAACGACGCAACATTTGTTTACTTTAAGTGACGTGTATTATTATGTTGATAAAGCTAACGACATTTTATTTATCTTTATTGCCAGGCGGGGCCAGTAGTGGACATCTTGGGCGATGAAATGACTCGCATAATTTGGGAGTCAATAAAAGAAAAATTGATCCTTCCCTACTTGGACATTGAACTGCATGTCTATGATCTTGGTATCGAGCACCGTGACGCTACGTCAGACCAAGTGACAATAGACTGCGCAGAGGCGATCAAAAAGTACAACGTCGGCATTAAGTGCGCTACAATAACTCCAGATGAGAAGAGAGTGGAGGAATTCAAGCTCAAGCAGATGTGGAAGAGCCCCAATGGAACTGTCAGGAACATTTTAGGCGGTACTGTATTCCGCGAAGCAATTATCTGTAAGAATATACCGCGTCTGGTCACCGGGTGGAACGAGCCGATTATTATTGGCAGACACGCCTACGGAGATCAGTACAGAGCCACTGACTTCGTGGTACCAGGTGCTGGAAAGCTGGAGATATCATGGACAGGCACTGACGGAAATAAAATCCTCCACACTGTCCATGAATTTAAAGGAGCTGGAGTTGCTCAAGCTCAATTCAACACTGATGACAGCATTCGCGACTTTGCGCACAGTTCATTTGAGTACGCTCTTTCCAGAAAGTACCCTCTGTACTTGTCTACCAAGAACACAATTCTCAAGAAGTACGATGGAAGATTCAAAGATATTTTCCAGGAGATTTACGAAGCTGAGTACAAGAGCAAGTACGAGGCAGCTAATATTTGGTACGAACATCGTTTAATTGATGACATGGTTGCCTACGCGATGAAATCAAACGGAGGATTTGTTTGGGCGTGCAAAAATTATGATGGAGACGTGCAATCTGACTCGGTTGCTCAAGGCTTTGGGTCTTTAGGTTTGATGACATCGGTGCTGCTGTGTCCCGATGGCAAGACTGTTGAAGCAGAAGCTGCTCATGGAACTGTCACCAGACACTACCGCCAGTACCAGCAGGGAAAAGAAACTTCTACTAATCCTATTGCTTCTATCTTTGCTTGGACTCGGGGACTTCTTCATCGGGCTAAACTTGATAATAATCAAGCTTTGAAGAACTTTGCAGAGACCCTTGAAAAAGTCTGCATTGATACAATCGAACAGGGCTTTATGACCAAAGATTTGGCGATTTGTATCAAGGGTATGGATAAAGTTAAGCGGTCAGATTATCTTGAGACTTTTGAATTCATGGACAAGCTTGCAGATAATCTTAAAAAAAGTCTTGGGAAATGAAGCCAAAGGTCGGCTGGGTTTAAATATCATCTATAGTTCATGTATACTTTGTTTTTGTAAGTGTATGTAATTTTTTAAATTTTATACATTTTTAGAAGATTTTTTATCATTCCATTTTTATGCATTTTTATCATGTGGCAATATGGCAAAGAAAATATATTAATTTTAATATATTAAATAAATAAAGATAATATAAATTAATAATTTAATTGTTTAAAATTTTTTTAATAGTAATTAGTTACCTTCTGTACCGATCCATTTAAATCCTGTCTTTTTTATCAACTGAACAAGTGTGTAAGAAAAAAAAAAAAAATATGTGGTCAGTTTTCTGTTGATCCACGTGCTCTCAAATATTTTTAAAAGGTTATTGTTATTAAATTGTAACAATGGAAGTAGAAAGTAATATTGAATGTTTTTGGAGTGATCTTAAAACTCACCCAAAATGTCCTCACGGTATTTTATCATAAATTAATTTTTTATTTTAGGCTAATGGATAATAATCACAATAAAAATGATGACATTGAATGATACTAAAGTTAGCTGACATTTTTAATTATTTAATTTTTTTTTTTAATAATTAAATTAAAACAAAAAACTATTTTTAAAAAATTTCATTTATAGTTTTTGAAGTTTCTTACAAGTGACATTTTTTTTTAAATTTTTTTATTACAATTTTTTCAATAAAAAAAAATTTTTAAATGTCGGCTGACTTGACAATTTTTTGATTTTTATTTAAAAAAAAAAAACTAGGTCTAGAAAAATATTTTAACAAAATCCCATTTATAATTTTTTAAAATTTTTGAAGATGAAATTATTTAAATAAATTTTTCTTGATATAATTAATTTGTTAAATATATTTTAAAATTACCAGGTCTTTCAATTTTAGTATTATTAAAAATGTTATTTTTTATTAGGACCAACTTTATTATTTGCAATGCGTTCTAAGGATGATCTTAAACATTTTTACGCTTGCTCAGCCTGCCGAGACCGAAAGCTGTGTAAATTTTATTTAAAAAAAGACGGAGAACTGTCAGAAAATGAGAAAAAAAAATGGCAAGCAGAAATTAAAACATACAATCAGATGTATAATCACCAGAAGAGTTACATACGATTCCATGAATTGCTTTCTGAGCAGCCTGAAAGAAGAGCGTATTGTCATACGTGTGAAAAATTAATTTCAGTTAATGAAATTTCTAAACATCCAGAGCATGAAATTATCAAAAACATCTCCAATGACCAGATGTGCAATCCTACAACTCTTTTGAAACCTCGTACTGACTCTAAAAAGGAGGCTCAGTATTTATTTTCAAAGAAAGCGACTTCTGAAATTGTCGATTTGTTGATAAATCTTGGAGCCAAGCATGTTTTGTGCACTGGAGCTCCTAGAATTCATGAATATATTTCTCAAAATCATGAGGATAAATTGTCTAGTCTTTTGCTAGACTTTGATGGAAGATTTGTGAGTAGTATCTTTTATTTTATAATTTATTTTTATCAATTTAAATTTAAAAACTATTTTTTTAATTGCAGCATGATTTCTTCGGACCTCTGAGCTTCTGCTGGTACAATCTGTTCAATCATCACTTTTTTAATAAAGAATCTCAGTCTGTATTCAAGGATTTCATGACTCAGAACAACGGAAAAGACATTTATGTGGTATGTGACCCACCGTTTGGTGGTAGAGTTGAACCTATGTCGCAAACTATAAAAACTATCAGCGATTTACATAAAAAATGGAATGGATTGTCTCAAGATGATGAACTGAAAGTAATGTTATTTATGCCATATTTTATGAAATCAATCATACAATTTAAATCAAATCCTGCTGGCGTGGATGGTGGTTTGAAAGAATTAAAAATGGCTGAATATAAAGTTGACTATGACAATCATACCTTGTTCAGTTCTGGGTCTAATGGACGAAAGTTTGGAAGTCCTGTTCGTATTTTTACAAACATTCCGCTCAATTTGATCAAACTTTCGGAGGATGATGGATACAAGTACTGCAAAAGGTGCGATAAATGGGTCGGTGCTGAAAACAAACATTGTAAAAAATGTAAAGCTTGTACAAGTGAAGACGGTAGACGATACAAGCATTGCAATATTTGTAATCGCTGTGTTAAACCCACTTGGAAACATTGTCAAAAATGTAAGCGTTGTGCGCTCGAAAAACATTTTTGCGGGTCAAAACCCAAAATCAGTGGCCATTGCACTGAATGTAATAAGACAGGTAATTTTTTTTATTTATCTATTATTTTATCTTAATAATTTAGATTATTTTATTTATTTCTTTTTTAGATCATGTTAGTAAAGACTGTCCAGAAATTATTGGTACTGTGAATGACTCTTCAGCTAAATCATCAAAGAAACGAAAGGCTAGTGATAATAATTCAATGAAAAATAATAAAAAACAAAAATTGAATGGTCCAGATACGATTGAGGTGAAGAAGAATAAGAAGAAGAAAAATAAAAAAGTAGAAAAACATGAGGAGGATGAAATAGTTGAAGAAGAAACACATAATGAAGTACAATTTACCAAGAAGAGTAATTTAAATAAAGCCGAGAAGAAAAAATTAAAAATCAAAGGTGTAAAAGGAGAAATTACTGAAACAGGCAAAGAAAATGGACACGTGAAAGATAAAACAACGAATAGAGAAAAAAAAGGCGATGACAATTCTAAAGTGAAGAAAAAAAAGAGGAGTTTAAAAGAAATAGAAAGCGGTTCAAAAATGATGTTACATAAGAAAGTTAAAAATGTAAATTCAAAGTTAAATTTGAAAAAGATTAGCAAATAAAATTTTTTAATAATATATTGTATGTTTGTTATTCATTATTGTAAATCCCGTAGCTATTATACAATGACGTAGAGCATAAAATAATATCTTTATATGCCTTTAAACTTAAAAAAATAATCTTGAGAGTGCCCTATTGTGAGTTATGATCCCGGCATTCTTGTAGTGAACGTTTTTAGAATTTTAAATAACTAATTGTAGTGAAATGTATAAAAACCTTGGCGCTCTTTTGGTTTTCAACAGAATACTTTCTTCCACCGAATTTGCAGCAACGAAAAATTTAGTGAGCTGCTAATAGTTATCAAGGCTCTGAAAAGAAGAAAAAAAAAAATAGTAAATTTTATCGAAAAATGATGCATAAATTTCTGCTGGTATATTTTTTTATCACTTCTAGTTTCGCGTGTCTTATTACTAACTGCCCACGAGGAGGAAAACGCGGAGAATCTCCATTACTATCAATGCCAAGTTTGATAAAAGAGGTGAGTCTATGAGTTTTGTAATAAGATGTAATTAAATTAATTAATTAATTGTTCCAGTGTTCAAGTTGTGGACCTGGAGATCAAGGACAATGTTTTGGACCTCATATTTGCTGTGGAGCGTCTATTGGCTGCTTCATCAGAAGCCCAGAAACTTATAAATGTCGTAAAGAAAGTCTTTACTCGCACCCTTGTGTCTCTGGTTTTGCAATGTGTCGGGATAATACTGCTAGATGTGCCGCCAATGGCATTTGCTGCTCTCAAGGTAATTTTTAATTTTAATTTCTTTGAAAATCATTTGATATAATTTAATGATTAAAATTTTAAATTGATTTCATTTGCAGAAAGTTGTTTCTTGGATTCATCATGTAAAATTGGATATGAATTTTTGAGCGACCGCAAAATTGATCAAGAATTTCCAAGGCTAATTGGTGAAAATTACCAAATGATAAATTAGATCATTTTAACTACCAAGTTACTAAAAAAACAATTCATAAAAATATGTACTTACTTAGAATATACTGTAAAATGATAACGCCTCATAAATAAACTAAAATGCTGCTATAATTATAAATTTATTAATTTTACTTATTTACCTTTGTTAAATTAAGACAACTTTATGAAATTAAAGTTAGATGAAAATTAATTCAGCAGAAATTTTATGATTGTAAGATTTTTTTTAACAAATAAATTAAATCAAAGAAAACGAGAAAAAAAATAATAAAAATTAAGTTTATTGAAAAAATGATTGAAAAAAAAATTTTCATTATTTTTTTTTTTTTTTTTTTTATATTAATAAATATTTATCAATAATATAATGTATTTAATTAATAAAATTATATTTTACAATTTTTAATGTGGATGTAAGTTGAAAGATTCCGCCAGTTTCAATAGAGGGCGCAACAAAAATTACGCGCCACCTAGTATCAAGAAAGCAAATCACGTGTTAACTTGTGACGTAATAAAGATGGCGGAGATTAGAGGAAGGAGAATAATAAAAGAGAATAAAACACAACATAAATGAAAAGTGAATCTATTTGTATAGTGCGACGCAGCTCGACGTATAAATATTTTAATTAACAAGCTACAAGCTTGCTTAGGAAATTTAATTAATATAAAAATTAAAATTATTTTTGACTATAACAAGTAAATAATTACTTATAAACATTAATCATGGCGATGTCAAAGACTACAAATACATATAACAGACAAAATTGGGAAGATGCTGTAAGTATAACCTCTTATTTATTACCTCGACTATTTTATTTCATCGTGAAATTTTTCATTATTATTAACTGTAATTTTTTGTTCTCCAGGAATTTCCAATTTTATGCCAGACATGCTTAGGTGATAATCCTTACATAAGAATGGTGAGTAATTTTCTAAAAAAAATTAATAATTAATTTAGCAGATATTTAAGAATTTTTAGAATTTTTTAACAAATATATTGCAAAAGAATGAGCAAAAAATACTGACATAGAAATTAAAAAAAATCATAAATTCAATTTTTTAAAAATAATTTTTCAGAAAAAAATTGTTTATTAAATAAAATTAAAAAATTAGCAAAAAAAAAATAAATAAAAAAAATTGGCATGTAGAAATTTAAAAAATGAAAAATGCAATTTTTTTAAAATTATTTTTTGGAGCAAATTTTGAAGGTTAAAAAAATTAAAAAATTATCTAATGACTGCTAACTTTACTATCAAATGTTAAATTTATTTACAGACCAAGGAAAAATATGGAAAAGAGTGTAAGATTTGTATCCGGCCCTTCACAGTGTTCAGATGGTGTCCTGGAGCAAGAATGCGTTTTAAGAAGACTGAAGTTTGCCAGACGTGCAGCAGATTGAAAAATGTCTGTCAAACATGTTTGCTGGACTTGGAGTACGGGCTGCCCATCCAGGTACGTGATGCAGCGCTCAAGGTCAAGGATGACTTGCCACGTTCCGAAGTGAATAAAGAGTACTACGTCCAGAACATAGACAAAGAAATAGGTAACATTGACCCAACTAGTCCAGCAGGAGCAGTGGGTAAATCAGCAGCAGCAAGTGACTTGTTGATGAAGCTGGCCCGAACAAGTCCTTACTACAAGCGAAATCGCCCCCACATTTGTTCATTCTGGGTGAAAGGAGAATGTAAGCGTGGCGAAGAGTGTCCGTACCGTCACGAGAAACCCACAGACCCAGACGATCCACTGGCTGACCAGAATATCAAGGATCGTTATTACGGAGTCAATGACCCGGTTGCCGACAAGTTAATGCGCCGGGCAGCTGCTATGCCAACTCTTGAGCCACCGGAGGATAAATCTATCACCACTCTCTACATCGGCGGTCTCGGTGACATTCTGACGGAGAAGCAGCTCAGAGATCACTTCTATCAGTACGGAGAAATTCGTTCCGTGACGATGGTCCCTCGTCAGCAGTGTGCCTTTATTCAGTACACCCAACGAGCAGCTGCAGAACTGGCTGCCGAGCGCACGTTCAACAAATTAATCTTAGGAGGCCGACGATTGATTATTAAATGGGGAAGATCTCAAGGGCGACAGACAATTTCTGCCGTAGAAGCGACTCGAGAGATGTTGGAGCCTGTTCCTGGACTCCCAAAACCGCTGCCTCCGCCCGAGAGCTTGGGCAACAACTTCTTCAATCTTCAAGGTGCTACCGGTATCATGCCTCCGATAATAATTCCACCGCCTCCAGTGGCTCCGCAGTTTTTGTTCCCGTCGCAGATTGCGACTGCTGCTGCTGCTGTTGCTGCTGCCAGTGCCGCCACACCGATATTCCCTCCTGGAACTGCCCCCATTCATTATCCCAGCCAAGATCCGTCAAGAATGGGTGCCAGTCAAGGGATAGGAAAACCTTGGCCTGAAGATTAATTTAGTTTTAATTGTATAAGTTTACTTTCAATATTTATTAATCAAATATTTGTAAGATTTTTAAATTTATCAATTTATGTTTTAATATTATTAAATGTATTTGTTTATAAATAAAATTTATGATATTATAAACAATTAATTTTGTTGTCACAATTAATTTAAAAGATATTTGATAGTTTTAAGAATTTTTTTGATAAATAAATTATAGTAAAAAAGTAAATAAAAACAAATAGACATGTAGAAATAAAAAAAAAATTAAAAATACTTTTTTTTTGTCAAATAAAATTAAAAAATGGTTAAGCGACTGCTTTTCATAATTTTGTTATAATACTAAAGTTAGCCGACGATTTTAATTTTTTAATGATTAAATTAAAACAAAAAAATATTTTTTAAAAATTGCACTTACAGTTTTTAAAGTTTTTTATTAGAGAAAATTTTTTCAATAAAAATAGAATTCTAAAAAATTTTAAATGTCAGCTAGCTTAATTTTCATGATCTTAAGTATTTTTTAAAATTTAACTAAGATCTAATTCATAGATGTCGCTAGTTGAAGTTAACATCTGTGCATTTAAATACCTACAGCAGTTAAATAACAATAAATTTAAGGTTAGTCATTTAAAATAAGACCATGGTAAAGGTAATAATTAACATATATATTTTTTAATTTTATTGTTACTCATTGTTATTGTCATCAGTCTTCCGTCATGATATTTTTATTAAAATAGTTCATTTTAATATTTTAAATTCTTGTTAACAAAACCAAGTGGGAAATGCTTTGATTAATACTTGAAATATTTATATGAAAAATAAATGCTGAGTTTAGTGTCAATAAAAAATTATTGATAGCTGTAATAAATTGTCATAGTGTTTGTTTAAACAATTAACTTGCGCTACACCATGGACATCACAAGGTATCAATTATGAAACATTATATATATATATATATATATATATATATATATATATATATATATATATATATATATATATATTGCATAGATAAGCATGCATGATTTATAAAAAATAATCTTGAATTTAAAAATATTAATTATTTTTTTTTTGTTTTTTTAGATATAGGTGATAATGATTAACCGATAAAAAATAAAGTTCCAAGAGGTTATAATCAGGGAGATAATTAAATAATTATTAGGGAAGGATGTATTGTCTACAGTGGCTGATACCAGTTTTGCTGATTCCAAAACCAGTGAATCCTGCATTGCTTCCAACTCATGTCATGTTTATGGTACTTTATCTTATAGGATTTTTCTTGGAAAGAAGGCCATGCATTATCTGCAGCTTGGTATTTTTTGTTGCTGTTTCATTAATTTGTTACAGTGGTTTTGGTAATTGTTTATTTTGGAGTAATAATTGCGATTTAATAAAATGTGAGAGTGAATAATAATTTAAATTTGTATAAATTAAAAAAATTAGGATCAAATCCAATAATGTAAATTAAAAGTTATTTAATAATGATAATCTATGAACAATTGACCGTATCAAATAATTTATACAATGTACATAAGTATGAAAGTATTGAATCGTGACAAATATGTAGATATAGTATTTAATACCCTTGGTGCAATTTTACTCAGTGATACAGTAGCCAAAAAATATTCACTGTAAATATTGTAATAGCACAATTAATCATGGCTAGTTTATAATTATTAATTGGTACCTGTGAGTGATGCGTAAGAGCGACAATGATTATTATTTATTATACCCATGGCAATAATAAATATTTATAGATGCTAATTATTAAAACTCACTACTCATAAGATACAATTATAATTATTTAACTTTAAAGTTATTGTATCACAATATGTTACCTGGTTGTTTACGGGTATAATGTAATATTGAATATTTTTTTTTATTTATTACTGACTACTGCCTTCTTTGATAATTTATCACGACACACTTTCGTAGTTATGCATTTTAAATAATGCTTATAATTATTTACATACGACTATTGTATATTATGTACATGGTATTAATAATTAACTAAAAAAACAAATTATTTTTTCTATTATGCCTAATTGCGATGTTAAATAAAATAATATACTCAATTATAAATATTTTTAGTAGCGTAATTTAAAATGCAAATAATTGTCAAATTTTTTCTATATTATAATTATTAACTATTAATTAATCATAAAAAAAAATATGATAAACGCTAATATTCAAGTGTAATGACGGATAGTTATATAAGAAATAAAATTATTTTTTTAATAAATTTTTTAATGTAATTCTTATTCATTTTATGTTTACACACATTACTTGACTTTTTTTTTTTTATTATATTTAAATGCAATTTTTAATTATTTACAGTGCATCAATAATTTTCAATATTAAATATTTTTGGTAATTTTTTACAAATGGGCTCAACACCATTTTGGGCCATAACTAAGTGAAAAAATAAAATCAAATAGAAATTTCGTTTAAAAAAATTAAAATTAAAATGATTGACCCCACTTGTAAATATTTACCATATTTTTTTAGTCTAAAAATTAATAAAATAAAATTTATCTATGTAAATAAATTCACTCATTAGTAATAATTCGAACAAGTACTCTCAAAAGATCTTTCTGATAAGCATTTAAATATTTCCACAGTTCTGTTTCTAAATCTAAAATAGCTTCAATGTCTTCAGACTGACACGCCAAGATCAACGACTGGAGTAAAATAAATTCGTCATCGCACAAGCAGAGACAATTTTTAGTGTTTTCTTCATTGGCAATAAAATTATCCAGAATTTTTTTATGCACAGGTTGGATCTTGAAACACGTGGGATACATAATCAACACCAACAATATTCGATTGATTTCGGCGTTGTGTAAAGAATGGCGATAGCGAGTCAACGTCTTTGACTTTGTACTTTCAATAAGACTGATTAGTTCATTAATCGCGTTGAGAGCTTCAACATAGTTGTCTTGCTTTATACTGTTGACTATCAAAGCGTCGAAGGATTCCACGGTCGCACACATGCTGATGGATTTTTTCAGCAATTGATCACAGGCTGATGTGCCTTTTTGATAGGACGCAACTTCTCTTAGGCACTCAGAAACGAGCACCTTGAACTCTGGTGCATCAGGAACCCGTTCTGAAGCATCCAGGAAGCATTTAGTAGCAGCTACAATATTCTCTTGACCCAAAGACGGACACCCAATGTCTTTATTCTGTTTTTCAGCTACCAAGTACTGTCTTCCAGCTTGCACCAATGAATTTATCTCAGACGTTGTTACTCCCATTATGTGATAGCACTGTGATGCCGCTGTATAACACAAACCAGCATACTGCCAAGCTTGGTTTTGCTCACATTCTTTTGCTAATGAGATAAATTCTTCGCTAATTTCTGGGTAATTCGGATTTTTCATAAAACGTTTTTTTAATTTGTTATTAATAATATGGTACTTAGCCATCAAATTCGTCGGTTCTTTTAAATCTGACATGTTGATATTTTAATTACAAGACAGTCAAGATTAACTAGTATTAATCTGAAAAATTAAATAAGAAATTATTATACTGAAGTTAGCTGACAATGAAAATTAATTTAGCAACTATTTAATAATTTTTTTAACAAATAAATTATGGCAAAAAAAATTGACATGTAAATATTTTAAAAAATTAACAATGAAATTTTTTTTAAATAATTTTTTAAACCAACTTTGTTTGTTAAAAAAAAATTAAAATATGTTCAAGACTGCTAACTTTAATATCATCAGCTGACACTTATCAATTTTTTTAAATTTTTATAACAAATTAATTATAATTAAAAAAATGTTCCTAAAAATTTCATCAAATAAATTTTTTTTATTTTCACACGTGGAATTTTTTTATTAAATTATTTTCACTATAATTTAATTGCTATAAAGTTCTAAAAATATTTCATGACATTTAAGTAAGCTGTCACTTGACAATTTTTAATTTTTTTAACAAAAAGATTTATTTCAAAAAATTATTTTTAAAAAATTACATTTAAAAATTTTTTTAATTTCTAGATGCTAATTTTTATTTCTTATTTTTTTTTTTTACTATAATTTATTTGTTATAAAATTTTTAAAGTTATTAAATATGTGCTACATTAATTTTCATAAAAATTTCCAACGTCAACTTCAGTGCTATAAAAAATAATTACATTTATTTTACATACCATTCAAGAATTATTTTTTTATTTGTAAAAAATTTACTGACAATTGGGACAACTTTGCATTCGTATACATCATATATATTGTTGTTGTTGTTATTATTATTATTGACATCTGTAATTTTTAATGATACTTGGTTTTTAGTTACTAGAGCAAGAATAAACACCAACAACTAGAGACACCTGGATTGATTAAAAAACTCAAACTTTATGATTATTATTGTTATGGAAAAACACGTTCTTGTAAACATAACCTTAGTGTGTAGACATAAATAAGAGTCCAAGTGTGAGCTGATTTTTTATTAACAGTAATTTAATTTAAACATTTACTAAAAAGATGGAAAATCCATTAAGTTTAGCTGAAAAGACATTTATTCTTCACGGTGTAGATGTAAGAATAATTTTTTTATTAAATTATTTGTTAAATAAATATTTTTATTGTGACATTTATTTTCTTGCATAAAATAGGCAGATTTGAGGATAGATGGACGTCGTCAATGTGAGTACCGGTCAATTGAGATTGAGACAAAATTAATGCCACAAACAAATGGATCAGCGCGATTAAAAATTGGGAATACCGATGTGCTCGTAGGTGTTAAGGTTGAAGTGGATACTCCATTTCCCGATAGACCTTATGAGGGGAAACTGGAGTTCTTTGTTGATTGGTACGTTGTTCGATAATAATATTTAAGTTAGCCGACGTTTTTGACTTTTTGATTTTTTTTTAATTTATTAAATTAGTTTTATTACAATTAAATGTTTTTTGTAATAATTTTTTTAATAAAAAAATTCTAAAAATTTTCAAATGTCAGCTAATTTAATTTTCATTGCTTGCTTGATAAAATCGTTACTAATTCCTCAATAATTAATTAATTGATTAATTCATTTTTTTATTAAAGTTCTGCTAACGCAGCCCCGGAGTTTGAAGGTAAAGGCGGAGACGATTTGGCTACAGAGATCAGCAATGTACTGACAAACACTTATCAGTCACAGAAAACATTTAATCTTAAATTTTTGTCAATATTACCACATAAAAAATGCTGGAAAATGTATGTTGACGTTTTGGTATGTTTAATTTTTAAAAATAATTTTATTTAATTGTTAAAAATAATTATAACCATCATAATCAATTCTTTTCTTGTAAATAGATTTTACAATGTGGTGGAAATTTATATGACGCTATTGGAGCTGCAATAAAAGCTGCTTTATTTAATACAGAGCTTCCAAGAGTGACAGCTGCAACATTGGATGGTGGAGAAGCTGACCTGCAAGTCTCTGATGACCCATTTGACTGCGTCACTTTGAATGTTGAATCTTTTCCAGTGCTCGTCACATTATGCAAAGTAATTTATCAAACACTGTTTCATTTTTGTTATTCTATAGTCAATTAGTTGATATTTAATTTACTGATTAAATTGAATATTTTTTAGATAGGTGATAATTGTATTGTAGACCCCATAGCTGAAGAGGAAGCTTGCGCAGCAGCTAGTGTGGTTTTATCAGTAATTCCTTCAGGAGAAATCACGTCAGTTGTAAAAACAGGATATGGAAGTCTTCAACCAGCTACGTTTATAAAAACTTTGCAGGTAGTTCATAATTTTCAACAATTTTTATAAAATAAAAAAAAATTTTGGGTAATCATTTACATGTGGGGTCAACCCTATTTTTGGCCATAAAAAATTGATGAATTATTTATTTTAAATTTTCACTCGTAAATAATTACCAAATTTTGATTGACAATTCAAAATAATTAATTTTACAGACTGGAATTGCTGTAGGAAAAAAATTAAATGAATCATTAATGGACGCTCTAAAAAAAGAACAATCACTGGGACCTAAAAGACCAATCGTTAGTTTTCTACGTTAGTAAAATCAAATCATTATGATTTAATGAATTTAATTTTTTACACTGTACATGGAGTAACAAAAAACAACATTTTTAATTGAATTACTGTACAACAAATATTATTTAAACACTCATCTGTCAACCATTCGAATCTTCTCATCAATATACCTAAATATTGTTTTTAAATTCTTAACATATTTATTACTACTATCATTAACTTTTTCCAACTCTAAATCAATGCTAAAACCTTCATCCGGAGAAACCTTACTAACATGTGAGTGCCAAAGACTGATACACTTGACCCAAACAATGTCCCCATTTAAATCAGCAATCTCTTTGTACAAATTAACACAACATTTCTGCAATTCAGGTTGCTGATAGCAGTCAAGATAAGGCTCGGTAATAGTAACCAACTTCCAGAGATCCGGTTCTTGGAGTTTTAAATAACGTGTCACGGGTCCCATTTGCATAAGAAGTAATCTTTGTAATTTAAATTTCTGGGTAAATTTATATCCGTTTTTAGAATCTTTTTTATAACTATCTTTAGCAGAATCATTTAAAAATTTTGCCAATCCTGGAGACACTTGTTTGAGGGTGCGACTTCTAATAAAGTCTTCAGACACCTGAGCTAGAGTGAAAAGTAATTGCCAGGCGGTATTTATAATAAGTATATTAGAATCTTGAAATCGATCCACCAGTGGATGCCAAATTTCGTGTACGATAGGTAGCAATTGATCCGTCCAATCTTTAAGAATAAAAATACCTTCCTGAAGTGTTTGCATGCTCAGCAAAAGCTTGGCCATGTCTTTAGACGGCAAGAAGTGTAAACACTGTTTCATTATACTCTCAATAATTTTAATGTGCATTGGAGGCTCTCTATTTTCTTCCGTAGCATTATAATCTGGATTTTCATCCTCTCTATTCTCAATATCTTTTAAAATATCTTCAGGGCTGCCACCCAGTTCGTCATTCTCAAAATCTTCAGACACTTTTTTCGATTCACAGTGCTCTAATAAATTTTCTATCACTCTCTCAGCGATATTTATTTCCTTTTCTTCTTCTTTCTTCTTTACACTTTCGCTAATACCCAACAATTGCTTCAAACACACAGTAAATGTGTAGAGCACTTTGAGCAGTGAGTAAACATTTGCCTTCTGAAAATTGGCCCCCAGTTGAGTCAAAGCATCTTCAACAATTTCTTTCAGACAAGGCAGCACGTCCATAGTACTGTACTTCATGACAACAGCAACGACATTTAGCACACCAGGATTTTTTTCAACCCTTCTTAATTTAATGGTAACGTGGTAAGAAATATAGTCTACATTTTCGCGAATTAAATCAGTTATACTCTTCTTTCCTTGAGCATTAGCAATATGATCAAGAGTCTGAAGGCCCACGAGACTTATCATCCCGTGACCGCTTCCCGCTCTTTCAATTACTAAGTACAGAGTCTTTAAGAGAAATTGATGATAATCCTCCTTGAGTACCGACGCTAAGATCCCCAGACCTTCTGTCAATAAGCAAGACTCGACGACATTGTATTGCAATTGACGAAGTGAAGTACCTTCATCTTGGATAGGCAGGTACCAAAGCTCAGGATCCGTGTAGTAATCTACAACTTGCCGCAGAAGAGACACCGGGGCTTCGTAACCTGATTTGAGCATCCAGTTTAGCAGCAGAGTCAATTCTTTACGATAGTGAGGCATGTCGGTAATGAGTTCGAAGATACTGTTGACTAAAATTGATAATTCTCCAAGACTACTCAGTAAACTGCAAATGAGAATTAGTTTTTCTTCAGTTGTTGAGTCACGAATGAATTTGAACTTCTTCCAAGACCGCCGTGAGTCAACAACATCCTCGATTGTCCGCAGCTGATTTTCTTCAAGAATTGTGACATCACTGCAGTCAAGCTCAGCTACGTAGACCAGGGATAAAATCAAACGTCTTAAATGAGCGATGGAAGTCATTATTTGAGGAAGACGTTCTTTTCCGAGAAGTCTCAAGTAACCAGCCAACTGGTTCAAGTACGACAATTGCGCTGCATCGTCTGATCGGCGGATGATTCGCGGTAACTTTGTCAAAAGCTTGTAAAACCTTTCTTCTAGAGTTTCAACAATTGATCTCATTTTATATTGAGTGACAATATTGTTAACTTGGCTCAGCAATGAGTTTGCTAGATCTCGTACTTCTGGAACATCATCTTCTGACAGGGTTATCAAAATTTCAGTCAGTTCTGCAAAACTCTGGCGAAGGTTACTTGGACATTTAGTGAGTAGTAAAATTACTGTTACAGCTAATTCTTTTCTTACTTTATAGTGAGAATGTTTTTTTAGATTTATCAAGTCACGCATTGGAGCTTGGAGTTTATCAGCAGCTGCGTCTAGCCATTCTTGATTACGCACTACTGTTTTTATATGTTTCTCCATACCTTGACGACCTTCCTGGTTTAATTGGATACCCAGAGGGTCTGAGGTAGAGCTTGACATTTGGGGCAAAGCTGGGAGAGTTGATACTTCGGTATTTTTCACTAGATCTTCCATTACCAGTGCTACAATACGTCCCAATGCTCTTACTGCCATCTAAAATAATTTTTTTATAAAAAATTTTAAAAATTATTTTTAAATAATGTTAAATAAATAAATAAATAAATATATTGAAAATTACCAGGGTAATTTTATGATGTTGAACATCGCTTCCTTGATAAATTTCTTGTAATTTTTTGACAATACCGGGAAGAAATAACATTATAATATTCGCTACATCATTACGTAAAACAACTTCTGAGGCATCGACACTGTCGTGGACATAGGAGAGAGCTATAAGTGCTTCCAAGGCAGCAATTCTTTTTAAAAGATAATTTTAAATATTAATATTTTTGTAAAAAAATAAATTAATTCAATAGTTTTAATTGACTACCGTAAAGAAAATGATTTTTCTGTAACTGCTATTGATAAACAAGTATAAATACTTTGGCTGATTTTCGCTGCATTTTCACGTGTGTAAAATTCTTCTATTACGTCAAGCGATGTATTGACAATCAAATATTTTAAACAATCGACAACGCATTCTTTTAGTTCTTCATGTGACTGAATTACTGAAAAATAAATATTGTGAATATTTAACCTTTTTTTTTTTTATATTTAAATGACAGAAAATAAATTAAAAATTAATGTCTTACCTAAATTGCTCTGTGCAGAATCATAAATAGAAATAATAAAACATACATAAAGTTTATTAAAAAATTCAAGTTTGTAAAATCTTAATCTGGTAATGACTGATTTGACAATATACATCAAATGTAATTTGACATCTTTGCTGAAAAAGAAAAAAATTAATTTAGCAGATTTTTGATAATTTTTTTAATAAATAAATTGTGGCAAATAAAAAGTCGGAGAAAAAATTGACATGTAAAAATTAAAAAAAAAATAAAACTCAATTTTTTTTAAATAATTTTTTGGAAATAATCTACTTGTTAAATAAAAATAAAAAAATGGTTAAGTGACTGCTGACTTTAATATCATAAAAAATTATAGTAGATTAATTAAAAATGAATTATTATAATAAAAATAATTACCTTATATTATTTTGTAAATGAATTATAACTGGGAATAAAATATATTCATTAAGATTTTGTATTACTGAAGCTGGTAAATTTTTTACACATTTTTCAACATCAATAGCATTTTTAATTGTCGGTTCTTCTATTAAACAATCACAGATTGGCTTAAGCTTAAGAAAAGCTTGTCGTATAGTAATGTCCTCCATTATCAATTAAATAAATATGTCACTGAGATAAAATAAATAAATTTCACCGGTATTAACTTGTTGACACCCACATGTAAATAAACAAACGTTTAGGTTAGAGTAATCCCATATTATTGAAATGTGTATATTATTTTTTGAGGTTAGTTCAAACTATTGCTGTTGTGATTTCTTGTTGACTATTCATAATACTGAAGTTAGCAGTCAGCTGTCACTTTTAAAAATATTTTTAACAAATCAATAACAATAAAAAAATGCTTCTAAAAATTTTCACTTGTAATTTTTATTAATTTTGACATGTGAAACATTTTAATAAAATTTTTTTTTTATTATTGAATTGCTACCAAATTCTAAAAAAATTTTTAATGTCTGTCAACTTCAGTGTTATGACTATTCAATTTAATTTAACAGCTGGTATCACGTGACAGGTGTTTTCGGACCAATAGCCGTCATTTAAAAATTTCTAAAATCCACTTGCGGATATGACGTAACCCAACGAGCTCTAAGAGAAGGACCAATAGAAAAACAGAAAGGAAATAGTCTGTTAAAAGAGCTGGAGCGGGAGAGAGAGAGGAGGAAAGTGTGTGTGCAGTCGATGGAATCATCTCTCTTCTTGAGGTAGTTGACAAAAAAATTACCTCTTAAAAAAAAGGTCTGCCATTTTACATCACTGCTGTAATTTATAATTTTTACCTAGACCGACTGTATAGCGAGTGTCGTTGATAAACCACCCGCCACAACAATAAGTGTCAGTTGTTTTACGTGGTGATTTTAACAAAAAAAATATTAAATCGACGTAGCAACAGCCTAAGTCGCACATTGACGCGACAGCTACTTTATCAGAATGAGCTTCCTATTGTAAGTATTTTTTATCAATAATTATTTTTTACATTTTTACCAAGTAAATTGATTAATTAATTAATTTTAATTGATTATTGTCAAGTTAATGATGAAGATTGATTTTTAACTCAAATTTATTAGCACGTCATTGATCAATATCCTGAGAAAGTGCTATTTATTTAGAAAGATCCGTTCTTGTTGTCGATTGATATGACAGAATACTTGACTATCGGAGCACTATCTCCACCCAACACTGTTGTTAATTACTGACATAAATATTATTACTGGATCAAGTTCTTTTTTTTTTTAAATTTAGGTTCTTGACCTGTCTACATGAATTCATTTCTCTCAAGTCCAATAGTTTATCTATAAATAGACCACCAATTGAGTCTCATCAGAATTGTGTATTTTTTAATCCATTAGACTTTAAAAAATAATTATTTATTTATCCTCGAAAAATTTTTTTACTTACATTAGTCGAGGTTTATTTTTTTTTTTTTTTTTTTTTTTTTTTTTTTATTTTTATTTATATTGCACCGTTGACTCACGTCATTATTACAAATATAGTATGTTATGAGTCATTTGTTAGATTAATACTCTTACATTATTATGCTAATTTTTTCGCACAGGATTATTGTTATATTTAGTAAAGAAATTAATTGGGAGTTTGTATTGATTTTATTTTTGTTTGCAGTGGAAGCCGGTCTTCTAAGACATTCAAGCCTAAGAAAAATATTCCTGAAGGGACACATCAGTATGACTTGATGAAACATGCTGCTGCGACTTTGGGCTCGGGGAATCTGAGACTTGCTGTCATGTTACCTGAGGGAGAAGATCTGAATGAGTGGGTAGCAGTTAACAGTAAGTAATTTGTCCGAGATAACAAGCTAATGATTTTAATTACAATATTTGATTAATTTTATTGTCTTGTTTTAGCTGTTGATTTTTTTAATCAAATAAACATGCTGTACGGTACAATCACGGAATTTTGTACTGAAGAAAGCTGCCCGATAATGTCGGCAGGACCTAAATATGAGTACCATTGGGCTGATGGTCACACTGTTAAAAAACCTATCAAATGTTCAGCACCCAAGTACATTGATTATTTAATGACTTGGGTCCAAGATCAGCTGGACGATGAAACTCTTTTTCCTTCCAAAATAGGTATGGTAAATTTTATTGGAATATTTAATGTAACTATTAAAGTATAAGAAATAATTTTTTTTTTAATGTAACAGGTGTTCCTTTTCCTAAAAATTTTCTCTCAATTGCTAAAACAATTTTAAAACGACTGTTTCGAGTGTATGCACACATATACCATCAACATTTCAGTGAGGTGGTTCAATTAGGAGAGGAGGCACATTTAAATACATCATTTAAACATTTCATTTTTTTTGTTCAAGTAAGTTTTTTAATAATCTTAAAATCTTGATCAGGCCCAGAAAATTTAGATGACTTAAAATTGGTAACAGGAATAATTTGAAATTATTTTCCTGAATTTCTTTGACCAATTTTAAGTTTTATAATTTTGAAAATAATAATCTGAACTTGAATAGTAAATAATTGTTAATTTTTTTTTTTAGGAATTTAATTTAATTGAAAGACGAGAGCTGGCGCCGTTGCAAGAGTTAATTGAAAAATTAACAGCTAAAGATGCTCGATGAATGAAATATGGTGACAAAATAAATTTATTTTTATTTAAAATACAACAAGTGGAACAATAAATGTGTAAAACTCCAAAGAAACCAACTGCATCGTTATCTCCTGGCTACTTGCGTATTATTTGGATATTATTTAACTGGATTTAAAATCTTAAAGTTTGCTAAGCATCGTTTCCGGTAGGTTGTTGATATTTATATGCTTTTACGCTGCAATTTAAGTCTATAATCATATTAGTCTGCAATGCAGACCTAAATTTCGTACAGCTTTTAATCTGAGACGTATCATTAAATAATAGTAGTTATTATTATTAAAAATAATAATAAGGAACAAAGGATAATAAATTTTTGAGCGTTAGCATAATTATTAAGAATTCGTTAACGTTATTCTTGTAATATAGTTGTATGGTTAGAATGTTTTTAACGTAATTTATAATTACTCTCTAATTAATGTAAGAAGGATACTTCTATTATAATTTATTACCGTCGTGTGTTTTTTAAATTTCATTTTTTAACTTAAGTATTTTTATTGTTTTTATTTTCTAGATTATTAATGTTAGCGGGTTTTAAAAAGATTAAGGCATTACGCGTGTCCAGCGAAGATATTTAATTATTGTTTTAAATATTTCTTTAATTTTTTTTTTTTTTTTTTTTTTTTTTTTTTTTTAATAAATTAATTAAATAGTTGATAATAGATTTATTTTATTCTAGAATAATTTTCTTGGCATTTTGTTACAGTCGTGCACAAATAATGCGTACCACTAGTGTATATTTTAAAACAGAGATTTTTTTAAAATTATTATTATTATTTAATTATTGCAACAAAAGTTTTACTGCCTTTATTTTTATTTACTTTTATAATTTTATTTTATAAATTTGGTGCGCATTTATGTTTGACAATATTATAATTATTATTTAGTGTAACTATCTATTGACAGAAATAAAAAAAAAAAATCATGTATTTATTACAAGACAAATGTCGATAATAAAATAAATTAATGTGGAGAAATTGAAACGTATAAATATTCACAGTTAAAAGAAACTACACAACTAAAATACTAGCTATCTTTCTGTACGTCTTTTGAACACTTGATCACAGTCATGCTGAACAAAAAAAAATATTAAAACATAATTATTAAAATAATAATAACAAAATATTATATTTTATATATAAAGCTTTTGCGGATGAGTAATTTTTAAAAGCAAATTTGAATACGATATTGACTAATGTGAATAATTATTTTTTTGTATTCAAACTCAGATTTCAGATGCCCGTTAAGTGTACTTTTACATATTTACTATAAATAAAACTAAATTTAATAATTTGTATACTAAAAATAATTATTAATTATCATAATAATGAGTACTTAATTAAATATGACGCATTGGATTGTCACGTAAGGATAAGCTTTAAATTGTTATTATTTTAGAACGTCATTATAATTTTAAACTATTTAATTTTGTGTGATACTCAATTTAACAGACATCTAACAATTTTTTAGATTTTTATAACAATTAAATTATAATGAAAAAAATTTAGAAAAAAAATTTTATATGTATGCAGAAAGAACAGGATGACACTGGATATCATCCCAGATTATAAGGTAAAAGACCCAGCTATTGACACTTGCAATTTTATTGTAATTAAAAAAATAAAATGTTCTCAAAAAATTAATTATCAAATTCATAGTTCAAAAATTATATTTATTAATTTGTTAGAGTTGATTTTTTTTTTTTAATTAAAATAAAAATGCAAGTGTCAAGAACGGGGTCTTTTACCTTACTGAGTGAAAAAAAAAATTTCAGATAGTAGCTAGTATAATCCAGATTACAATGAGTATAATACAGATTACAATGAATATAATCCAGATATCACCCAGTATAATCTCGATTTTTCTAGCTACTATCTGAAATTTTTTTTTACTACAGATATCATTGAGTATAATCTGAGATTATATCCAGTGTCATCTTATTCTTTCTGTGTAAAAATTAAAAAAAATTATAAGTGCGAATTTTTAAAAATATTTTTTTTTTATAATCATTAATTTGTTATGAAAATTTCAAGAATTTTCAGAATTTGAGTGTCATAATTTTATTTGTTTTAATTATTTTTTTATTTCCAAACAATACAGGACAAATTTATTTATACTGACTATGATTTAAATCAAAATACATTAAATTAAATTTGCATAATGGTAGTCAAAATATTTCCGTCGAAATAATTGTATAAAATCAAAAAAAAAAATTAATTTAAAGAAAAATGACCGTTCTAAAATTATAAAAATAAAGAAGAAAGTTTTAATGAGTTTACTTGAATTTTAAAATAATTGAGTAAACGAAATAGAGGCTCAAATTGTATGGTATGGTAAAAAAAAAATGCGTCAAATTGCTTATCTTCTGTAAAAACAAATCGTTATTTCGCGTTAACGATTAATAGTGATATCTGTGCAATGTAAATAGTATTTTTTTCAAATAAAAATAAACAATGGCTCGATATAATTTGTTAGATTAATTTTTAATAATTATTTTTATAAATTTAAAAATTTTTAAATGTTCCTTTGATTCAATTGTTTGTTTAAAATAATTTTTTCAGCTGACATCTGTCAAAAAGTAAAATTAAAAGAAGAAAACCCTAATTATCAATTCAGTATCGTTAATTGAGTGTTTATTTAATAAAAAATGTGTATTTATCCAGACAATAACATCAGAGAGCGAGTATCAAATATTGACTGAGATAATTTGTTGTGGAACAACGTTATGGAAGAAATAAATAATTAATAATCGGAATAGTCATAATAATAATTAAGTCATGGACGATAAGCGTACTAATAGGTAAAATAATGAAGCCAAGAAAGCGTTTCTTTTTTCTCAGTTGCTATTGTGGTCACCCCACTTGGTTTGTTGTACGGCAAACTTTATAGAAGCCTTTTTCTCTCTTCTTCGTACATAATTTCAGTCGTCGCGAACCATTCACCGGGTTCGGATAAACTCGATAATTTATTTTAAATAAAGTATTCCAGTCTTTGACCAGTTATTCGCCACACGTGGCTCGTAATTCATTTCTTCAATCTCATAATTTATTTCTTCTTTTAAATTATGATCCTAAAGTGTGCTTTTAATTTCTGACTATTTTTATTTTTTCATTTCACTCACTCGGGACTGAAAAGTCAGTAATTGCACCGAAGAAGAGGGAAAAAAGTGAAGAGCAAAGCTGCAACGAGAGAAGTAATCAAGTAATCACACGTTTTGACAGTTTACCTCGTCTACTAAATTTATTCGCATGAAATTAATTCATTTTAAAATCCATAATGGTATGTAAATTCAATAATTTGCTCAATAAATATTTAGCATAAGAATAAATAAGCTTTTTAGACAACATATTTATTGATTATTATAAATTATAATTAATAACACAAAAAATACTAATCTATTGAACGTTCGTTGAATAAAAATGAACAAGAATAAATTTTACTGTAACTAATACGCTTAAATTTAAGTTTTTTTTTGTCTGATTTTTTTTTTCAATGTCAAGAGATTTTTCAGTACAAAAGATAATATTGTTTAACCGCTAATACATAACGCATGAGTATGACGTAAAGTGTTTGCTAAAAAACGTTAAAAATTTTAAAAACTACCATCAAAGGATCATTGTAAATTTTCAAAAGAGTTTTTAAGAAAACAATATTGCATCTTATAGATTTATTATCATTTTTTGTCATTATCATCATTCAAACTCTTCAATTACACTTTAAATTGTAAAACATGTTTACTTATTTGTCTAGAACTTAAACTTCAGGCTTATAATTTTAATAAATTTTTCCTAAGTCAATTATTCCAACAATTAAACTACTTTTTGTTTATCAACTATCGATGTCTTATCTTTTTTTTTTTTTTTTTTTTTATACTTTAAAAGACAATTGCACTATTTTATCAGTTAGTTACCTCAACAGTATAATACACCGCGACAGTCTAACAAGCAAATTGTCCTACTAAATTATTACCAGTATAAAATTGCTTGTACAATGAAGAATATTACTTAGAAATTTATTTTGTTCAAACAATTTACTTAAAAAAATTTTATAAAATTTTTTCTTGAGTGCATTTTAACAAGTGTTTGCAAGTATTATTTTTAAATATATTTATTTTACTATTGAGCAATATTTCAGCTAAACATAAGGTGTGACAGATTATTTAGCACTGAAAAAAAATTTACACCTGCATATAACGTTATAAAATACACAAGCTGGAGTAGCCTTCCCTTCTAGAAATTCTATTCATCAATTCTCTCTTTACACTCAATAGCTCGAGTCACTTGAAGTCTATCGATTTATCGCAAATTACGCATTGCATTAATTAATTATGCAACTTCTCATAACTATTCAGCCTCTGAAAAAAGAAGAAAAAAAGATTAACACGTTTAATCACTCAATTAAAAAAAACTAGATTGTAAACAGAATAAAAAAAATTTTTTTAACTTAAAATTGACTTAATGGTTCAAAAAATTGGTTTAAAAGAGTTATGGTTTGACTTATTAAATACAGTTTTTTAAATTCTTATTAAACACATTTTTTTAACTAAAAATTGACTTAATAATTAAAAAAAAAAAAAAACTTACATTTAATTATAATTTATTTTATTAATTGAAATTTTATAAAAATTAACTTTATTAAAAACTCTTGCAGTTATTTAAACAAAAACTTTGTCGCATAATTTTTTTGAAGATATTACATAAATATTTTTAATATATTTACAACTCAATCGATTGACTTAATGAAGATATATCTTCAGTAAATAAATTATGCAGAATAGTAATTTATTAAATGCATTTTTTTAAATAATTAAATACTTATTAAATCCATTTTTTAACTTAAAATTGACTTAATAATTAAAAAAAAGCTTAAATTTAATTTTGTTAATAGCAATTTTATAAAAACTAACTTAAAAGTCTTGCAGTTATTTTGTCGCATAATTTTTGAAGATATTGCATAAATATTTTCAATATATTTACAACTCAATCGATTGACTTAATGAAGATATATCTTCTGTAAATAAATTATGCACAATAGATTTAAAAGAGTGATGATTTGACTTATTAAACACACCGGTGTCTTTTACATTTCATAACGCAATCTGCCAAGGTTTGCGGTTTAGTGGTATTGGCATGGCATATTAACATTGTGCATGGTCCCCCACTGTTCTTCTATTCATACTATTCATGCCGTACATATCAGCGCATTGACAGAGTTGTCCATAACGCACTACATATATATCTTCTTTGCTCTTTAAATATCTTACACCCATCCAGATGACCTGTAGTCACTATCATCTTCGCTCCGAAGAAATATCTCTGTTAAAAAAACCTGCAACAAGATACAGCCAATTATTATCTAATATACAATATATAATAACTAGTTTCCTATGCGCATTAAATCCGAAGTTACTTAATTGATGATTGTCGCGTTTAAACTTGTTATCGATTTTTAATCCACTTTTTTTCCTTCAAACAAGTTCTCCAATGTATCAGTGACATTGCAACATGTAATAGTAATTAGATTAAGAAATTCTGGTCTTTATAGTTCTTGAATTAAATCTCACTATTTCTTCCCTGAAATAATAATTAATTGTTTTATTATTCAAGTGAATTAAAATTGTAAAATACTTACAGCTGGATAAAATAATTCAGTGTTATTTTTAAAAAGTGGTAAAATAAAAATTATTTAATATAAACAAATAGATCAATAAAAAATAAAAATGGAATTAGCTTTATCTGGATTAACTCTATTGTATGTTAATATAAGACGCTTTGATTACGCGGTAAGTTAACACGCGAGTAATAATTTATAATTATCGTAACCTTGACATTGAATTTCTAATTTTAAATTGTAAAATTATTGGAAATTCATTCACGGATATTTATTTTAATTTTATTTAAAATATGTATTTTTTTTTTTTTTTTGTTTACACAGGAGTTTGTAAATGGTGCGATGAAAGTATTCATAAAAGCATTTGTATTTATGGTATCATGTGCAGTGACGCCTTTTTTAAAATTAGCAGCTTTTAGAAAAATAAATCGATGCCCAGCAATTTCTAATAAATTATTATTTATTCATGCTAATGAATTAGCAAGAAGAATACGCAGAAAAGAGGTATCGTTAGTTTTTACTTATTATTACTTGTATTAATTATGACTTATGACATTTTCTATTGGCTAAGCAAATAATTGTTTTTTTTTTTTTTTTTTTTTTTTTTTTTATGGCTCGGCGAATAGATAACCAGTGAAGAAATAGTAAGAGCTTATATAGAACGATGTCTAGAAGTTAATCCAGTGCTAAATGCAATAGTGGAAAATCGGTTCGAAGCTGCAATCAAGGAAGCACGTGAAGTCGATCTCCTTTTGAAATCCGGCACCAGGTCTGAAGAATTACTGGCTCGCGATACTCCGCTTCTTGGTATTCCCGTCACTGTTAAAGAAAGTATCGCTGTTGAAGGTAATCAATTATTTTATTACTTTTATGTTGTTTTAGTATTTAATTTATATATAATTATTATTTATATATCTTCTTAAGACTTGTAAGACGCTAATTTGATTATAATATTGGAAACACATTTCTTCGATGAAAGTTTTGACATTAATCAATTCAGAAAGTATCTGTTATTAAATTTTATCGATTCAAGTTTATATTATATATGATTTTATATTTCTTCCTTTTATTTCTATTAAAATTAGTTCAAATAGGAGAAAATTTTATCTAAGTTTTTAGATTTATAAACACTTTAATTTTTTATGGCTTTAAAATTATATAAAATCGGCAATTTTTTATATTAAATAAAAAAAATCATTAAATACAACTATTCAAAGATTTGTGAAGAAAAGTATTAAATAAAATTTATTTTAAATATTAAATTTATAAAATAAAAATAAAAATTTACATAAATCGGTTTTTTTTATGGTCAATTAAATTTTTCTAGTACTTTGTTTGAATTTATATGCAATTGAAAGAATTTTTAATAGTAAAATTTATGAAATTCAACAGATAATTTTTTATATCTTTAAAATTATATAATGGCGGCAATTTTTCATATTAAATAAAAAAAAATCATTAAATACAATTATTCAAAGATTTATGAAGAAAAATATTAAATAAAATTTATTTTAAATATTAATAAGAATTTTTAATAGTAAAATTTATGAAACTCAACAAAGTACCTAAAACACTTTATAAAAAAAAAAAAAACAAGTATTTTAAAACAAATAAAGACTGCACTTTGTCTTGTGTACTCTGTAATACGAAGAACTTTAAATATTTCTTCCAAACACTCTAATGGAGTGATTGAATATTCATCAATCAATCGGCAATTTTTCAAACTTCATTGAGTGTATCAATTAATGATGGCCCAATTCGAAATCCATTAGAGATTGATTGAATTAATGACAGGTCATAGAAATCGTGAGACACTTGTCGGGCGAGTATCAGTGTAATTATTTTGATTAGATGACTTTTGTCGTGCTTAACACGAGACATGTCCCTACAATGTAGATACATGTATATAGATGAATGTTGCGTGCAATAAGAACAATTTATCATCAGCGGACTTGATCCGTAGGCTTGTTAAATTTAGCTCGGAGATCGAGCTACTGCTTGTTGACTGGAATTGACGATAATAGATGTTGATTAATCTAAAACGGTGTCTCTTTCCTCGTTGAAAATGTCGAAACATTATTTGTTATAAATCATAAATATACTTTTTTTTTTTATTATTTATTTTTCACCTGTTGATTGCTCGAAATTCCTATTATTTTGGTGAAAAATATTAGGGTAAAATATTTGCAGTCATAAGGAAGAAAAAAACATTTTTTGTAATTAAGAAATGACCTTGTATCTTGTGAAATATTGACATTTTTAAAGATATAAGCTCATCCTGATGTTACACTTATCAAGAGCTTTCATTTGAGTACCCACATCAATTTTTCATATATTTATATATATATATATATATATATATATATATATATATATATATATATATATATATATATATATATATATATATATATATATATATATATATATATATATATATATATATATATATATATATATATATATATATATATATATATATATATATATATATATATATATATAATATATATAAATATATGAAAAATTGATGTGGGTATTCAAATGATAGCTCTTGATGAGTATAACATCGGGATGAGCTTATATCTTTAAAACGTCAATATTTAAGAAAGTACAGTGCAGCTTAACAAAAGTCATTATTTAATAAAGCAACATTTTATTTATTTATTGTTCACAAGTCCCGGCAATAATTGGCTGCAAGGTTGCTAGTCAATTATTAATTACTTATAAAATTTTCAGGAATAAGTCATGCTGCTGGACGTAAAACGAAGGAACCAGCAATCGCACTATGTGACGCGGACTCAGTTCAACGTGTCAGAAGAGCCGGTGGTATAATTATCCTTGTTAGCAATACCCCGGAGATGTGCATGTGTTGGGAGACTTATAACAACGTGACCGGCACAACATTAAATCCATATGATACACGAAGAACATCTGGTGGTTCTTCTGGAGGGGAGGTATTCCACTATTTGTATCAATAAATATGATAATTAAAATTAATTTAATGATAATTGCAATTGCAAATAAATTTTCATTGAAATGTCAATCAGGATTATTAATTAATATTTAAATATTTCATTAAAATCTGTAAATATTTTAACGTTTTGATGAATAATGAAACGACAGATATAAAAATACTTGAGAAAGTTGTAGCTTCTTTTATTATTTCTTTTGAAGATACTCAAAATTTACGTCACTTAAACTTTTACGACTTTCTCTTTGCCGTCTCGTTTATTCGCGATTTAAAGACCGATGAATGTCTTATAAATATTTTGTCTAATGTTTCGCAATTTATCGTCACTTAAATATTTTTGTTTTACTTTAGGCAGCGCTTCTTGGGTCAGCGGCTTCACTGCTGAGTCTCTCCTCTGATATTGGGGGATCTGCAAGACTTCCAGCGATGTTTTGTGGAGTTTTCGGGCACAAACCGACTCCAGGTAAAATTATAGCGTTAATTTATTTTATTAAAATAAATATTATAGTCTTCTTGAAGTAACTGAAGCTTGAATTTATTTTATTTCAGGATGGGTTTCAACTGACGGACACATGCCAGGTTCAGTAGATCCAATGTGGCCTTCATTTCTGACCCTTGCGCCAATGGTTAGATACGCTGACGATCTATTGTTTTTTTTAAAAATAATGATCCAGTCGGACGTTGCTATTTCGCATGTCAATGAGCAAGTAAATATTTAAATTTTTAAAAATCAGTTATTTTTAAATGTAAATTTTTTTAAAATTTAATTTAAACATTTTTTTAATTTAATTTAATTTTTTTATAAATTTAATTTAAATATTTTTTAAATTGAATGTAAATTTTTTAAAAATTTAATTAAAATTTTTTTTAAATTAAATTAATTTTTTTTTTAATTTAATTTAAATATTTGAACTTTTAAAAATCAGTTATTTTTAAATGTAAATGAATTGATTTACCTTGTTTTGATTTAGGTTAATATTAAGGATATTAATTTCTACTACTTTGAAGAAATACCATCATTTCTTACTCACAAAATAAATTCTGAAATAATAACCGGTATTCACAAGTTTATTCAACACTTGGAAAGCTCTCAAGGAATTAAAACCCACAAGGTATGATATTTTTTGCTATTAAAATAAATTATTTATTTAAAAATCTAATCAAAGAAAAATTTAGGCTGTTATACCGGATCTTAAGTATGCTTTTGAAGCATCATCAACTATGCTTCTTAAACTAGAAGGTGTTGATACTGTTTTCGATGAAGAAACAAACGCTCCTTTAGTAAGTTAAAATTTTTACATAATATTTATGTATTTATTTTTTAATTATTAAGCTTAAAATAATTTATATTTATGCATTAGAAATGGAAAAGCGTTCTTGGAGAGATATTGAGGTATTCAACTTGCAGATCTTCGCATTCCGTCAGCAGTCTTTTTTACGGCTTGCTGAAAAAAATAACCGATTCGTTTCCGAAAAATCATTTTAATTGGTTGCATGAAAAAAATGAGTCGATTAAGAGACAATTTCAGGTAATTTATTTAATATGTACACTGAAAAAAAATTAACTTGAATCAAGAGAAAAATTCTTGAACCAAAAAAATAATTTAGATGAATTTTATTATTTTGAATTAAGAAAAAAAATTATTGAATCAAGTAATATTTATTTAAAATAAGAAAATTTTTTTAGTTTTATATTTTAAAAAAAATTGCATTTTCGTTTTTTTTTTTTTTAATTTCTACTGTCAATTTTTTTGCCATAATTTATTTGTTATAAAATTTTTAAAATTATTAAATATATGCTAAATCAATTTTCATACAAATTTTTCTGATCAAATCAAGAAAATTAAGTTTTTCAAAATTATTTACTTGATTCAAGTTAATTTTTTTTCTGTGTAAGATTACTATTACATTACGCAAGCAATAAACTTATCTAAAATTGATTTACAGGATATTCTTGGTGATAATGGTGTTGTAATATGCCCGACATTTATTGATGGGCCTCATTATCCTTATGAAATTTATCCAAGAGTTTGTAATGTTACTTATATGATGATCTTCAATGCAATCGGACTTCCTGTGACTCAATGTCCTATTGGATTTAATAAAAATGGTCTTCCAATTGGATTTCAGGTAATTTTATTTAAAAATAATTATTTAAAAAAATTTTTAAATAAAATTACAAGTATAAAATATTTTTATATATAAATAACAGGTTGTTGGAAATGTAGGACAAGATCATTTGACAATCGCCGTAGCGCGAGAAGTCGAGCGAATTTTTGGCGGCTGGAAACCTCCACCAAGTTGTTAAAAACAAATTTAATATTTAATCAATTTTATTTACAACGAAAAAAAGTATTTAAATTAATTCTATGCATACTAAATCAATCAAAAAGCTTCGGTAATTCGATACTAAATTTGATTTATAAAACAGTGAATTAAAATTACTTGTGAAAATTATTTTCAAGTGATTTTTTGTGGGATAAAGTGGTAATTTCTACCTCTATTAAATCGTGATTAAAATAATACAAATCTGTGATGTGTACGATAAGAGTGCATTAACTTTATATTTCATCGTGCGATAAATATTTTTACTATCATAAATTTTCTATTAAAAAAAAAAAAAAAAAAAATTATTTGTATTAACAAAGAGCCATACACTAAGATAAATTTGTAATTTAATTAAGTTATTGCTTGTCAATTATAGTTGATAGCCTAAATATTAAGAATGTAGATAAATTTTTTATCTAGAAAAACTAACTAAACTGTCAATTAAAATTAACAAAAATTCATTATTATAATTTTTATTTTTTATTATTTATTAATTTTTGTGATTCTCGTATATTAATAAAAAAATAAATTTTAAAATAAATTAAAAATAACAATAATTCAAAATAATTTTATAAGTACTGGTGATTATTCTGAACTTTGTCGTTATCACGTGAACTTTACATTACTAAAATTTTTTAAACATTGACCCGACCAATATTTATGTTGTAATTATAAAAACTTTATTTATTTATTTTTATTTATTGAATTTAAATGCCAAGGCATAAAGCCAAATGTCAAGAAGTAAATACATAGAATTTTGTTTCACATAAGTAATATAATTAAAATTAGAAGTTTAAAAATTTTTGTATTATTTATTTTATTTTTTTATTCAATTTTTATGCCAAGGTAAAATAGCCGAATGAAAATAACATACATAATTTTATAATAAAGATCACGTATAATAATATTAAATACAGAAGACCGACATAATTAAATTTTAAGGAAATTTATAATTCAGAATGATTAGATAATATTTAATTATCCATAAATAAAATAATTAAAATTTAAAGTATGGCTTGAGTATAAACAATTTAGTATTTTTTAATTATCTTTAACAAAAAAATTATTTAAATAAATTGAATTTTTAATTTATTAAAATTTCTACAAGTCCATTTTTTTAATAATTTTTTTTGCTATAATTTATTTGTTAAAGAAAATTAAAACAATTGTGAACTGACAGCTAAATTTAATGTGATGTATCTTAATACATACATTTTTTACACTTTACCAGCAATTTAAATAAAAATCCAGCTTATCTAAACTTAAAAGAAGATCACTTTAAATAAATCACTTAAAATAAATTGTAAAAAAAAAATGTTAACTAATATTTTAATTTAAGAAGGAATTAAAATATTTTCCTTCAGATTTGACAGTTCGATAATAAAATAATGTGGATAACATCCGGAAATTGGTTTGATTCGATAAAATGTAGATTAAAATTAGAATATTCAAGCCATCAGGTCGTATGTCGAGATCCCGATGGATAAATTAGCAAAAAACGTCTCATTACTTATAAAGTTATTTATAATCAACTTTTTGTTTTACATATGTTATGACTAGGCGGTCTGTAATCGGTTTCATACACATAATGTACGTATGCCATCCATAATCAGAAGAACCGGTCAGTCTGTAATCGCACGTTTTGGGAGACACGATAACGTTGTGTTGTGTCGGGTAATTTAACTTGTATGTAACTTGATTCATTTTATTTCTGGTCCAGACTTGATCGTGGACATTCGAACAAGTGGGAGATCACTACCTTCTTTTACATACATTCATTTGCAACCAGTTACAACTCGAGATTTATTTTATCGATTTCAATTTATTTAAATCGCTTATTTTATTTATTATTTTATTATTTATCATCTTCATTTTTATTTCAATAAAATTGTTACTGATATTTCTTCCTAATTTCACAAAAATCGTAAGTAATTATTTTTTATTTTTCTAATTAATAAGAATTTTATTTTTTTATTTCTTCTTTACAATAATTTTCATGTTTAATTAATTTTTTTTTAATTTATAAATGTTTTATAAATTAATACAAAATATTTTAAATTAAAAAAAAAAATCTTATCAATATTCTTCTTCAAGTATTCAAAAAAAATTTCAAGGCCGAGTTTTTCTCGATATTTATAATTGTAATATATTAAACAAACGATAATGAATATTTAAACTCGTTAAAAAGTGATTAATGAAATTCAATTGATAAAATAAAAAAAAAATACTTTTAATCAGTAAACTTACGAGCGATCAAAATAAAAAACTGTTTATAACATTGTAACAGATAAAATGCGCAATTAAAAGAAAAAAAAAATAATAATAAGTAGTAAGTAGAATCAAGGTTTTATTGCAAAAAATTATTGATAGAAATTTGATTCATTATTTTGTAATTATGCATGCAAAGAGGAAATACTTATAAATGTGTATTAAAAAAAAAAAAAAAAAAAAAAGATTAATACACATATCCTTGAGTAAGAGTTTGTTAAACTTGTAATTTATATATTATATATGTCTAGCAGCGTTACTTTTGCAATTTAAACGCGGTATTCAGGTTAAACGCCGATTTTCACAAACCATAAAAGTCCCTCACGATTATCTTATTTTAAAATACTTTAATAGCTAACTCATTACTTTATGAGCTTGAAATTATGTCTATTAGCTTCCTCGAGTATATTTACGCAAATTGTTTTATATTTATAAAATTTTGCTTGAGTTAATTTTAAAAAATTAACGCGCGTGATAATTATTAATAAAGTAGAAAGTTAAATAAATAAAGTCGAGAAGAAATCTACTTGAGAAGCTATCTTGATGGTTTTTATGGCCTATTTTGTCACAATTGCTTCGCCCATCACAGAAAGGATTGATCGATGCAATAGTAACGGCAATATTTCGCTTTTCATTCAGTACAGAGAATATTACATATTATATTTAATATATAACACTCATGGCCATATTCGGTGCAGCGCAATAATAATTCGAATTTTAAAATTTACATTGAGCGTTTAATCAATTTTTTATCTCGTGTAAATAAAAAATTTCAAAATAGCCACTGTAAATTGATAGAATTTTTCAATGTCAATTGTCAGAATTTATTTGTTTGGATATTTGATATATTTTTTTATATGATTATATTTTTATGTGTAAAATGTTTAGTATTACTGATTTTATACAATAAATAGCATCTGCAAGGAGAAGACATGTTTAAAAAATTTAATAACAAATTAAAAAAGAAAAAAAAAATTTTTTTTTATTGTATTAAATTATCACAAATTATCACAAAAAAGTGTTAAATATTTAACATAAAATTTTTTAACAATAAATTTTTTACTGTGCAAATTATAAAGTATACGGATTAGTTGCGGTATTTGATATAGCGTGAGAGAAGAAATCGTTACGTAATTTAATTAATAACAATCACTGTCGGATTTAAACCGATAAAAAGTAACAGATATTTCTGTTTATATAAAAGATGCAATTGATACTGCGATTTGCGACGTGGCTTTCAGCCAAGCTGTTGTTTCTTTTGAGGCCACTTTTTTGGTACCGCGATTGCATAAAACCGGCAAGTATTCCGCCGTCTACAGACTCATTGTTTGATCTCACAGCTTGCGAATTGGCTAAAAAAATAAGATTTGGACAAGTAAGTTTATAAAATAAAATAATTACAACAATTAATTGGACTAGCGGCTTTTAAAATAATTAATAAACTTTTTAGATATCAAGTGAATCCGTAATAGAAGCGTACATCGAGAGAATAAAAGAAGTAAACCCTTATCTTAACGCAGTAGTAGATGACCGATTTGAAGATGCTTTACGCGAAGCCCGACACTGTGACAAAATGCTGGAGGCGGGGGTTGTTACACCAATGCAGCTTCAATTGGAAAAACCTTTCTACGGTGTCCCATTCACTGTTAAAGAAAGCTGCGGACTCAAAGGTATGTCCTTGACATTGTTCTTCTTGTCCATTAAGCTGAGTACTCGAGGACTATTTTCTTCTTTTAGGGCTCAGTTACACCGGGTGTACTTTAGTGCGTTCCGGAATCAAGGCCGATGACGACAGTCTTATTGTCAAAAGTATGCGCATGGCTGGCGCTATTCCTCTTTGTGCTACGAATACTCCGGAATTGTGTTCTGGATTTGAGTGTACCAATCCACTTTATGGCCTAACTGTTAATCCTTATGATGGAAGACATTCTGCTGGAGGATCTTCTGGAGGCGAGGTAAGTTTTCAGCTGCAGTTTTTTTTTTTTAATCCTAAAACTCAACATTGATGACTTTTAGGGAGCTTTACTGGGTGCTGGAGCGTCTGTTATTGGCGTTGGATCAGACATTGGTGGATCAATAAGAATACCTGCGCAATTTAATGGGATTTTTGGACACAAACCAACTCCTGGTAATTTTTTTTTTTTAAATAAATAATTAAAAAAAATTTTTTTTTAAAGTTAAAGATTAATTTCTTTTTTTTTTTTTTTTCTAGGAATAATTCCAATTGACGGACATTTTCCAATGGAGGATTGTGCTGAGTTTCGACACTATTTGACTCTAGGTCCAATGACCAGATTTTCAGAAGATCTTCATATGGCTGTTAAAGTAATGTCTAAAGACTGTAAAACAAATTTACGTCTTGATGAACCGGTAAATATTTCAAAACTCAATGTTTACTACTTGGAAGATATCGAAAACAATTATGGTATTCCTCCTGTTGATGAAGATATCAGAAAGTCGATTCGAGATGCTGCTAAGCATTTTGAGAGTTGTGGTGCGAAAATTACCAAGGTAAATTTTTTTAATTTAAATACTGACAAAAATTGATTAAAGGGAAAAATTTTTGATCTTATAAATTATTTTTGATTCAAGTAAATTTTACCTTTAATTTTTTAAAATGATATTTTTGATTCAAGAATTTTTCTCTTGAATCAAATTAATTTTTTTTTCAGTACTTATCAGTATTTTTAAATTAAACGATGACTAATGAGTTATTTGATGATTTTTTTAGCCTGTAATTGAAGAGCTAAGCGATGTGTGTGAAATTGGAATCACGAAACTTTTTTCAATGAGTGTTATACCACCAATTTTGATGCATCCCACAGATCCCAAAGTATGTGTATAAAGTTATTCAATGAAAATAAAGCTAGCCGACATTTAAAAATTTTTAGAATTTTTTTTTATTGAAAAAATTGTTATAAAAAATTTTTTTCATTTGTAAAAAAATTTTACAGCGTTAAAAATATTTTTTTGTTCTAATTTAATTAATGAAAATAAATCCAAAAATTAAAAACGTCGGCTAACTTTAGTATTATAGTTTTTTAGGATAAAAATTATAAAATAAGCCATTAATTATTTAATTTTTTTGATAGGGAAAAGTAAATCCATTTTTGGAATTGTTAAAAGCAGCAGTAGGCTGTTCATCGTATTCTAAATCTGCGATATTTATGGCCATGGTTAAAGAAATACATGGATTTGTTCCCAAATCTCAATTTCCAACGTATGAAGAAAAGTTCAAAGAATTGCAGAAGAAACTTTTGGTAATTATATTTTTTAAACATTACCGTAAAAAAAAAAAAAAATACGGCAACATTTATTTAGTTTGTAAATAATAAAATTATTTTTTGTACTTGAACAGGAAATTTTGGATGAAAATTCCGTGCTATTCTTCCCAACATTCATAAGTCCAGCGCCACCAGTAGGCCAATGCGTTTTTTTAACAATCTCGGGTGTATTTAGCGTTCTTTGCAATATTCTTGGGCTACCATCGACTCAAGTACCAATGGGCTTAAATAAACAGAGCTTACCAATAGGATTTCAGGTAAGAAACGTCAGTTTTATGAATGAAGAAATTAACTCGTAAATATTAACACATAATTTATTACTGAATGAATTAATAGGTGATTGCAGCGCCTCATCAGGACAGACTCGGCTTAGCAGTTGCGAGAGAATTGGAAAAAGCGTTTGGTGGCTGGATTCCACCAACAAAAGTCTAGTTTAAAATCAATTAGTTATAATTATTATAGAGATTTATTTTGTAATATTTGTACAAATATATAAAAGCATTAATATGCCAAATTTTTATTTTATTTTAAACCAAAAATCCAGCGTAAGACTTTTATCATCTTTAAATTATTGATTAAAAATAAAAAAACGGTAGTTTATTTGAAAATTAAGTGTATCATCATATTTATTCAGCTCATTATGCTTTCAATGGATGATTTGAAGTATTTCACAATAAATATTGAATTAAATTAATTAAAATTGCATAACTCATTGCTTAAAATTAAACTTGGTATAGTACATCATCATTGATACGTTAAAATTAAAATTTATGACATTTATCAACTCTTTATCTTGTATAAATAAAAAATATTAAATTAACCGCGACGTATTCACGTAATATATCAAATATCAACGTTGACGCATATTTCTTCATTGTTTCTGATTTAATTATTTTATAAAAATACTTTTATATCATTTCTTCTTTTTAACGCTCTAAAAATTACATAAGTACACCTGCCGAAGAAGAAAATAGAATTGACTCTGCGATGCATGGGAAGATATTTCTTTAGAAAGCATTTTTTAGGTGCAACAAAGCTAAAATTTGCATTTATGAGTTTTATCAATTTTTTTTTATCTTATGTAAATAAAAAATTAAAAATTTACACAAAAAATTGATGGAATGTTTAAATATTAAATGTTTCAGTTTTTTCCTTCATAATCTTGATTAAGTTATTTTATCAATACACAAAATCTTAAATTGATAAATCTATTATATATTATTAGATAGCGTGGAATAGAAATATTTTTACGTAATCTAACGATTATAATAGAATTATAGCTGATAGCTATTTCAGTTTATATAAAAATGCAATTGACGTTGCGATGTTTGACGTGGCTTTCAGCCAAGCTGTTGCTTCTTTTGAAGCCACTTTTTTGGTACCGCGATTGCATAAAACCGGCAAGTATTCCGCCGTCTACAGACTCATTGTTTGATCTCACAGCTTGCGAATTGGTTAAAAAAATAAGATTTGGACAAGTAAGTTTATTAAATAAAATAATTATAACAATTAATTGGACCAGCGGCTGTTAAAATAATTAATAAACTTTTTAGATATCAAGTGAATCCGTAGTAGAAGCGTACATCGAGAGAATAAAAGAAGTAAACCCTTATCTTAACGCAGTAGTAGATGACCGATTTGAAGATGCTTTACGCGAAGCCCGACACTGTGACAAAATGCTGGAGGCGGGGGTTGTTACACCAATGCAGCTTCAATTGGAAAAACCTTTCTACGGTGTCCCATTCACTGTTAAAGAAAGCTGCAGTCTTAAAGGTATGTCCTCGAGATTGTTCTTCGCGTCCATTACGCTGAGTACTCGAGGACTATTTTCTTCTTTTCGGATGACATTAAAGTTAACCATTTTAAAATTTTTTTTAACAAAAAAAATTATTTTTAAAAAATTGCATTTTTAATTTTTTTTTAATTTCTTCATGTCAGTTTTTTTTTCAAATTTTTTTTGCCAGAAATTATTTGTTAAAAAAATTCTTAAAATGATTAAATATACGCTAAATTAATTTTCATTCTTTTAGGGCTTAGTTACACCGCAGGTACATTAGCTCGTTCCGGTGTCAAGGCTGATGAAGACAGCATAGTTGTCAAAAATATGCGCGAGGCTGGTGCTATTCCTCTTTGTGTTACAAATACACCGGAATTGTGTTATGGTTTTGAGTGTACCAATCCAGTTTACGGCACTACTGTTAATCCGTATGATACAAGACGGACTGCTGGTGGTTCTTCTGGTGGCGAAGTGAGAAAATTTATTTATTAAATTAATTAATTAAATTTAATTTATCATTTGTAATTATTATATTAGGGCGCTTTATTAGGAGCCGGAGCATCTATTATTGGTGTTGGATCAGATCTTTCTGGGTCTATTAGGATACCTGCATTATTCAACGGTGTTTTTGGACACAAGCCGACTCCTGGTAAAAAATAAATTTTTATAAAAAAGAAAACATTTTTTTAGCCATATTATTATTATTTATTATTTAAAATTTCCCGCAAAAATTCTTTCAGTAATAATTAAATAATTAAATAATTCATTCAGTTTTTATTTAGGAATAATTCCGATGGAAGAATATCTTCCGACGATAGAAGGCAATGGATTTTATCAGTATGGAACCTTTGGACCAATGACAAGATTTGCAGAGGATCTTTACATGGTACTGAAAGTAATGACGAAAAATTGCAAGACTAATTTGCGTCTTGATGAACCGGTTGATGTAAAAAAACTCCATTTTTATTACTTGGAAGATATTGAAAACAATTTCGGTGTTTCTTCTGTTGATGAAGATATCAGACAATCTATTCGACTTGCTACCAAATATTTTGAGTCTTGCGGTGCAAAGATAAGCAAGGTTAAATTTTTGTAATTAATTTTTATACACTTAATGTAATTCTTTATAATATGGAGTAGTGTGCTCAAACCTCGAAATTTTAAAAAGTGTAATTAAAATAATGGATTTTTTATTGTATCTAGCCAGTTATTGAAGAGTTTAGCGATGGTTGTGAGATAGGAGCAGTAAAACTCTTCTCTTGGAATAGTTTACCGCCTATTCTAACGCATCCCAATGATCCAAAAGTACATGCATAAAATTTACCAACTTTAATCATTTAAAAATAAGTAATAAATAATTTAGAGCTCATAAATTTTGCAGATAAGAGTAAATCCGTTTTTAGAATCCATAAAAGCAATACTTGGGTTTTCATCACATTCAATTTCATCTATTTTTGTAGCGATTGTTAGGAAAATGAATGGATTTGTACCTGAATCTCGATTTCCGCTGTACGAAGAAAAATATGAAACATTGCAAAAAAAGATTTTGGTAATGATAATTACTTAATTGAAGATTATAGATCATTATTCTGGAGTTTTAAAGAAGAAATGATGTGCAATGAACCAATGTTTTGTTCAACAGACAATTTTGGATGAAAATTCAGTGTTATTATTCCCGACATTTGTAAGCTCAGCTCCAGCAGTTGGTCAATGTTGTCTGCTGACAATCTCAGGCGTATTTTGCATCCTTTGCAATATCCTCCGGCTACCGGCAACGCACGTTCCAATGGGTTTGAATAAGCGAGGCTTACCAATCGGATTTCAGGTAAGAAATTTTTAAATTCACAAAAATGACTCATTATTTAATTCTGAATGAATTAACAGGTGATCGCTGGACCTCACCAAGACAGACTCTGTTTAGCAGTCGCTAAAGAATTAGAAAAAGCATTTGGTGGCTGGGTTCCCCCGACAAAACTCTAGATTTAAATATATTGATTAAAGTATTGTTAATTTTAATTACTGTAATATAGATGGTTTGTAATAAATGTAGAAATATGTGATAAATAATAAAGAAAAAATGTTATTTTATTTTAGAGATAATAATGTAGAATGTAACATTTCATTATTTAATAATTATGATTATTTAATCGTCTCACTCGGTATCATTCTCCGCCTTCCATTTGCGGTAAACTTGCAATCTTTTTCTAATTTCGATAATAGATGCCTGAAAAATTGAAAAGTTTATAATTAATTAAAAAAATAATTACAAATAATAATTTTATTTACTTACCTCTTTTATTTGAGAGTTATCACTATAAAAACCGGCATACAATTGTGAGTACTTCCACGTAGATGCGTCGGGAATTTCTGTGGCCATTTTTGCTTTACGATTTCTTTCTTCCTCCAATCTAATCCGCATAAACCAAAATTATACGCAATAATATAAATAAATATATAAATAATTAAATTTTTGATAAAGGACTATTGCTTAAAAAAATATAACTGAATCTTACTTAATTCTAGCCAACTCTTCCTGTCTTATTTTTTCTTTCTCAGCTTCAAGTTCAGCTAATCTCCGCTCCTCTTCTCTTTGCTGCTCTAGTTCTTTTTCTAGTTTGATAATTGCATCGTCAACATCGGTCTTTAATCCAGTATATATATTGTCTATTGTTACCGGCTGCATATTTTTATCTTGCTGTATAAAAAAATTTTTTTTTTTTAATGAAAAAATTAAATAGACTTACAAAAAAGTGAAATTTTTAAGAAAAAAAATTTCTTGAAAAAAACTCCGAAATTTTACTTTATTCAAGAATTTTTCTTCTTGATTCTAAATAATAAAATTTTTTAAAATAAATGAAAAATAAAAAATTTTACTATTTCAAACAAATTATTTAATAAAATAATTAAATTACCTTGATATTTTCCAACGCAGCGTTTATTTTTGACTCAAAATTTTTGATATATTCAATTCTCTTCTTTCCTGTAGTTTTTAATTGATTAGCTATTCCCATCATCTCAAGAAGTTGTTTTTTCAATTCTTCAATTTTAACAATCCGCGATTCTCGTAGCCATTTTTCGACATTAGCCACCAGTTCCTTCATTTCTGTCTCACTTGACATCATAATTTTGTCAAACTCCGCAAACTTACCAGGTTTGAAAAATACCCTTTTTGTACCAAACTTAAAATCTTCATCCTTCAGCTTCAAGCTCCGAAGAAGCGATTCGCAGAAGACCTTCTCCTCAAGTTTAGCCAGCTCCGGTGAAAGATACGATTTGTACATATTGTAAAGATCCTGAAAGGAAACGCGACTCGGGTAGCCGTGTTCCATTAGTTTAAGCACTGATATCGTACCAGAATATTTTAATTGATTGAGGACACAGCTGCCATCAAAGCGATGAGAGGTCATTTCATTATTAGGCTTAATACAGCGAACGAAATTAGCTCCATTAGTCTCTAATTCATCCAGAAGTTCACGGAGCTGTTTTTTAAAATTGCTACTGACACTTGGGGCCGCTCGTTTTTTTGTTTTACTCTCCGGATCTTTCATGAAGCGAATTCTCAAAAATTCCTTGCTACTGTTCTGCATTAATTCTATGAGCGAGGAGTGCAGAGCGTCATTATTTTTCTCAATAAATTGATTCGTATGGTAGCAAACATCGCCTGCGAAATGTTTTATCAAAAAGCCCTCGTCCTTCCTCAGTTCACAAGAAGATTCACGTGTTAACGCCGGCTCTTTGAAATTAGGGTGTTTTGCCCAAGTTTTATAAACTTCTTTAGTAAAATCTTCTGGTTTCGGATTGGAGAGTCTCAAAGCGTTTTCTAAAATACTAAATATCCCCTTTTCTGAATCCCCGATCATTTTAATGCAATCTTTGTTGTCATTGTAATCAATTTCAGGAACCTCGAGCTTCTCTCTCTTGTACAATTCTTGTTCGGATTTGAGAATTCGCTTGTTAAAGAAATATTGAAGTTTTTCGTTGCAGAAATTTATGCAGAACTGCTCAAAGCTGTTTACCTCGAAGGACTCGAAGCCCGCAATATCGAGGACTCCGATATAGTAGCTGTAAGATTCAAAAGGAATACTTTTGTTGATGCACGAAACAATATAATCGAACAGTTTGATGTAAACAGCTTTGGCGAGAGCATTTCGGGCGTTCTCTGCTTGATCTGGTCGAAGCGGGCTTTTGATAACTTCGATGTAGCTTTGCTTTTTATTTATTGTGATAGTTTCTTCGAGCTCCTCCCGATTAACGCCTAAAAATTTAGCGGACATTGTGACGGATTTTTTAGAACTATCCAAGATTTCACAGCCGTCAGACGTTTCCTTGAAGGCAATGTTGCCGAGATGAAGAACAGCTGCTACCGTTGAGTAGATCTCATTTTGTTCGGCTTCAGTGAACCCGAGACGAGTGAAAGCCTAGTAAAAAAGTAAAAAGATGTCAATTGATGCAGCCTATGTAAAAAAAAAATATATTCAAAACATCAAAAAAAGATAAAATAGAAATTTTATTAAAAAATATGAGAGCCAAAATTTTTTCCTACTTTTAAAGGCAAAAAAGCGATTGAAATCTTTATTATTTTCTTTCATGATTTTTTTTTATCATAAATGCGCCATGAAAACAAGTCAAATAAAAAAAAAATTGAAAATGTTAATTTTCCACCTAGTTATGGCCCAAAATGGGGTTGACCCACTTGTAAATACTTCCTTGATTTTTTATTGGGTGTTAAAAAAATATTCACAAGTTATGAACAATTTTTTTTTTTTTTTTTTACAGGGGAGTAGCTTGATTTTTTCATATTTTATCAAATGAGAAAGAAAACTCACTTGTTTAACGGTACTAAAACCGACAAAGTCATTGAGAATTCGGTCGGAAAGACCTCCCTTCTCCAGGTGGCTCCGTGATTTTTGGGCTTCACTGAGCCTCTTCTCGGTTTTTTTGTCACAAAAATACTGAGTGCATCCGTTTTTCAGGTAAAGAAAGTCGTCGGGTTTGGTGATGCCCAGTTCTGAGCGCAATTCTGCTGGAGCACCGGCGCATAACATGTAAAATATGTGATAATTTCGCTCATCTGAATTCTGCAGACAAATGCGAGACTTTTCCAGGAGATAGTCGGCTACAGAACCACCTACAATTCTAGGCTCTTTATCAAAATAAACTTTTATAAATTTTCCAAATCGAGAGCTGTTGTTATTCCTTTTAGTTTTTGCGTTACCAAACGCTTCCAGAACTGGGTTTGCTGGAGAATAAATTGATAAATTGTTTATTTATTTTTTTTTTTAAGTATATTACATTAATACACCGCCCTTACCATCAAGGATTTTTCGTTCTAGTGAGTCGTCGCTGGAACCCTTTAATTTGCAGAGATAGTTCAGTAAATATTTAGTTGATTCTGTTTTTCCCGCACCAGATTCACCAGATACAATTATACTTTGCGATTGTTGATCCATTTCCATATCTCGGAAAGACTTGTCGGCTTAAAAATAACAATTAATAGTTGATATTGTTTTAAAGAAGTTGTTGAAATTTTTAAATTGAAAAATTTTTAAGATAAAAATAGAAGAAATAAAAAAAAATGATATAACTTACCGATAGCAAAAATATGAGGAGGTTCTTCACCAAGCGATTTTCCTATGTATGTTTTAATTGTTTTTTCTGAGTATAGGTTTTCAATATGATAATAAGGATTAACAGCAATGAGAATATGAGCTACGTAAGTCTGAAAAATTTTTAAAATCGTTTAAGTTCAAATTTTAAACTGTAGGAAGATATAAGTACACTGTGAGTTTTTACTCACGTATATTTTGTCTTTGAAGTAGCGAATTTTGATGTTATTGAGGAGAGTCGCCTCATTCAGAAACATCAACGCACCTAAAATAGTCAACAAAATTAATAATTTTAGATACTAATAGCCGGAATAAAAAGTTATTCAAATTAATTGTATTTTTCTTCTTTAAAATTCTTAAACCAAGAAAATTTTCTCGACTCAAGAATTTTTTCTCTTGGCTCAAAAAATTTATTTTCTTTAAAATGGTGTTTTTGGTTCAAGATTCTTACTCTTGAGTTGAGTTAAATTTTTTATCAGTGTATGTAAAAATTTTTTTATGCAAATAAAATAAAATTCTAATTTTATATTTTTCTTCTTTTTATAATTTATAAAGATGAGAAATTAAATTTAAAAAACAATTTAAAAATATCAAATATCGTACCATATTTTCATTCAAAATAAAATCAACAGTTAGCCTTGAGAGAATAAAAAAAAAAGTAAAAAAAATTTTCTTCATTCAAATCGATTTAAAATAATCTTAAAAGTTATTCATGTTAACCATTATGAATGAAACAAATCATACATTATGATTATGTTACAATTTTATATTTTACTTTGTATTGTTCACATTTATCGTTATGCGCAATTGAAATTATCTCGAATATAAATCTTACATTTTTATTTTTTTAAAATTGACATTTTTCTAATTGTAAACTTTACAATTCTATTTATAAAAAAAAAGACATTTTACAAATTGGAAAACGTGCATTTTTAATAATGTTAAATTGACATTTTGGTACTTTTTAAAATGTAAAGATGACATTTGTTCAATTAAACTAGCTAGAATGATCGATTAGCCAAATGGACTGTCCTACAGATGGATAATTTATCAAAATTGTGATTACATTGCGTCAAATCTGATACAGTGGTCGCATTTATAATAATTATCTTTTTATTTTGTTTCGCTCTAATTATATTACACTGTAAAAAGTACGATGGATATTTTTATTTTTAATATTTTTTGAGATCTTTATTATAAAAATAAAAATATATATTTTTTATTGCTTATTATTCGATAAATAAATAAATAAATTATAATTTTTATAGTTATGTATTTTACAGAAGTAAATTTGTAAATTGTTCAGCTTTTTTTAATAATTTTACAAATAAAAAAAAAAAAACATTCAATTCAAGCGCAAATAAATAAAAAAAAAGGAAATATAAATATATGTGTAAACACAGCGTACTTACAGTTATCATCTTCGTCTTTTTCGCGATTTCCAACTGGATATTGTTTATCCGTAGTTACAACATTTTTTTTTTCAAGTTTAAAACCTTCTTTCGGGTCCGGGACCCATACTTCTTGATCGTAATTCATTATAATAATTCTGCAAGAAAGTATTCATCGTGTACCATAATTTTTATTAAATTAGATTTGTATATACTTATTTATAGACGTAGTACTTAATAAAAAATTTATTACCTCGGATAAAATTATTTAAATACTTCACAATTGATTTGAAAGCACTAGGTGCCGTCGAGCTGCTTTTTGCGAATAATATAATTTAGAATTTTTCTTCCCTTTATATAATCACAAATTTTGAAATTTCTAGATTAAATTAGATTAATCTATTGTGACAAATAATTAATCTAAAGAATAATTTTACTTTGTAGAAATTTCCCGTAGAGAAGCGATAGATCGCGCTTAATTTTTTAGATGCTTATAGAATATTTTAGAATTTGAGACATTTAATAATTAAATTTATTGATAAATATTCTTATTACTGCGAGAACGAATTGTTCTATAACATAAAAAAATTTTTTTAATTGTAAAATATGAGTCATATTTTTATTTTTAATTCCCTCATTTTTTTTTAATTTTTTAATTCATGTTAAGACACTTTTTAGTAAATTTTGAGTTTTTTTTTTATTATTAATCATTCAAAAGATTTAGAATAAAAAAATCCTTTTTTTTTTAAATTTATTTCGGCTTCTTCTTTGAATAAACTTACTATTTTATTAAAATTTTATATTTACAAAAGAAATAAAATATAGGAAGGACATAAAATATTTTTTGGAGTGTAAAGTAAAATAAATAATAATTTTTTTTTTTTAAATAACTTTATTGAAAATTTTTAATTTCAAACTCAATGTAAAATAATTTTTTTTACAGATTTCAATCAAATTTTCTTCCATGATTATCAAAAAAATTGTTTAAAAATAAAACAAGAAAACTTATAGTAAATTTTATGAAATTTTTAATCTATCATATGAACATACAGCCTCGTGTTGCCGCAAATAATTGACAGTATCAATTCTAATAACAAAAAATATAAGATAAAGAGTGAAGCAAAAAGAGTGAAGATATAAATGAATAAGATTATGTTCATACAAATAAATTTCCAAGTTTCAAGTATACAATAAGATATTATATACCTATTGTTATTAAATATATGTATATATAATAAACCGATAAACCGTGATAATAATTTCTACCTAACTCATTTCTTACGTTCACCGGGAATTACGTAGGGTTTACCACCGTGGCGCTCCCATTCGCGGTTAAATTCGTGCTCGAGAATTTCAGCGCCTCGTTTTCTCGTTAGACCAGTCTCTTCTAAGCTTAATTCACACATTTGCATATCATCAATTCCTGTAAATCCAAAAAAATTACAATTATAAATAGTCAATTTAATATGATAAATATTTAGGCTGGATTCGAAAGTACTCTCTAGATATATAATCAAGAAATGACCTTGTATCTTGTGAAATATTGACATTTTTTAAAATATAAGCTCACCCCGACATTATACTAATCGAGACCTTTCATTTGAGTACCCACATCAATTTTTCATATATTTATATATATTATATATATTATATATATATGTATATATGAAAAATATATCAAAATGCATGTGGGTACTTAAATGAAAGCTCTTGACGAGTGTAACATCGGGATGAGCTTATATTTTTAAAAACGTCAATATTTAAAAAATTACAGTGCAATTCTTAACAAAATTCATTATTTATTAAATCAAAATTTTATTTAAATTTATAAGTCAAAAACAAATGACTCAATTACCTGCTACCAATAAAATTGGAGGTTTATCCGGATGTAATTCCATCTGTCTTGCTACGTATTGTCCATCAAAGTGAGCGTACCACCACCCACGCTTACTTCCAGCATTAGGATTTTCTGTCTGTCCTGCAGCATTGGGACGCACGAATGGAATACGGAAGTAACGCTGTGACGTTTCTGTTATCTGATGCTTTAGTGGATTACGTGAGGATCTAGCAGCTGAAAAACAATAAATTTATAAAATAATTGTAATTTAAGATACCATTAAACACAAAAAAAAAAATAAAATTAATAAATACCCGCTTCCATAATTGACTTCGGAGCACGTTCATTTTCATCCATTGTAGTACGTCTGCGATTTCTCGCCTTCCAAGCGTGATACACTTTCAATCTACGATGAAATTCGTGACGACACGCCTGGAAAATTGACAAGTACATTTTATTATTTATTACCTTAATAAATAATATACAATAATTTTATTCTATTTACCTCGAGTAATTCAATGTCACAAGAAGTATTGATAGCGTCACGCAATTCCGAGTACTTCCATTTTGACAGATCGTACTTTTTATTGGCCATCATTGCTTGATGATTTCTCACTTGCTCCGACCTGAATTCAATAAACCAATAAAGTTAGTCAGTTCTTGATAATAAAATACAGTTTAGAACAGCTTTAACATGCATTACTCAATCCTAAGTTGTAATTTTATTAAAAATAAAATTTATTAAAAAACAAAGAGTTAATTTACAGATAAATTTTATGGTACACATAAGAGGTCATGCAAATTATACTAGAGTTATGTTATAAATTATAATACATGTAATAAAATTAAAGTACGAAAAAATATGACTGAATTTAGCAAACATACATTAATTTTTAGAGTTAAAAAAAATTTTTTAATTTTCTTCAAGTACATTTTTTTTTTTATTTTTAAATTATTTATTTTTTCTATTGTTCTAAAAATTAATTAATGCTTGATAGATTCATGATCATAATAAATGACACTGAAATTAACTGACAGAATTTTTTTTTGAATTTTAAAGCTATGAAATTGTTATTTTAAAAAATTTCAAATATGAAAATTAAAAAAAAAAATTATTAGTGGGAATTTTTTATTGTAATTGATTTGGGTAATTATTTACAAGTGGGGTCATTTTAATTTTCATTTTTTTGAACTAAATTTCTATTTGATTTTATTGAAATATTTTTTTTTTTAATACACAAAAAAATGAAAAATTAAAAAAAAAATTGACTATCACAATTTTAACAAATTTTCAAAAAAATTTATAAATTATTCGTTTTTTTAAGTACTTAAAAAAAAAGATAAAATAGAAATTTTATTCAAAAAAATGAGAGCCAAAATTTTTTTCAACTTTTGAAGGCAAAAAAGCTGTCGAAATCTTTATTTTTTTCTTTTATGATTTTTTTTTTGTCACAAATGCGTCTGAAAAACAAGCAGAATAAAAAAATGTTAATTTTGTGTCTAGATATGGCCAAAAATAGGGTGTACTGCACTTGTAAATAATTACATTGATTTATTATAAATATTTTAAAAATTAATAGTTGTCAGCTAACCAGTATCATCATAATAAATAAAAAATAGTAAACAATTAAAGGATTAGAATTAGTAAAATTAGTTAAGTTGGTGTCAAGACCCTGAAAAGTTTGATACCTGTTGAGCCTGTTGTTGTTTGTCGTGGTTACCCGCACGTCTGAGCCACTGTGCAATTACATAAAAATTGGAACGTGAATATACATAGGTTTATCTTTGTACAATTTTTGGTGTAATATCTATTAAATAACCAGCAATTGCCAGCGTTGTATGACCAAATTAATCGGTATTGTATGCTCGATCATTTACACTCCGATTTCATTTTATCATCATCAAAATTATAAATAATAATAATAAAAATTACTGAAACTTACTTCCTGATAGGCGGAGGCGAGTCCTCGACTTGTCCATTAGACTCCTGAGCCAGCCGCACAGCCAAGTCATGGTCTCGTCGCTCCTGTTCCAGGAGCTCTCGGTAATGACTCTCCTCCATAGCTTCTTTCTCCAATTGAGCCTTAAGTAATTATCGAGATGAGTCTTTTGCCCGATAGAACAACGGGCAGTAAAAAACTTAGCGGAAGATAATTAAAAGTAAAACACCGTACCTGAAGACTCAGTGCTGCTTTTTGATCTTCCTCTTCAAGTCTCTTTCTTTGTTCTTCTTCGGCTTTTCTTCTCGCTTCAATGTCCATCTTCTTCTTTTTATTCTCCTCCTCCTCTTTTTTCTTAGCCAACTCCTCGGCTTTTTTTTTCCTCTCTATCTCCATCTCAGCTTGAAGTTTACGTAATTTCTGCTCCTCGACTTTTTGCTGCTGTACTTTATCTTGTAGGTTGGTCATTTCATTGTTAACAGCGATCCTCAATTTTGTGTACAGGTTTTCTATTTCCGTACTTTTTATATTTTGATCCATCTGTACAGAAAAAAAAATTTACTTTAAAGAATTAAGTAAATAATTTTGAAGAACTTCATATTTCTTATTTAAGTAGAAAAATTTTTAAATTAAGAAATTTTTCTTGGCTTAAGTAAAATTTTATTTGATTCAAAAATTTTTTGTCTTGATTCAAATTACATTTTTTTTCAATGTTTTTTCAAATTAAATTTTTTTGAACATTTTAATTATGTTAAATTATATTTTGTCTACAATAAATTACCTAATCATTTATAAAAGATACAGAGAAAGTATTTTTGACTAGTAAGTTAATAAATTAAAAAAAAAAAAACTTTCAATAAGTCAATAAATAATTTAATACAACAATAAAATTCTATTTACCTTAATCTTCTTTAATGCAACGTCTATTTCCAACTGTAAATTTTTAATATCTTCAATACTCTTATCCCTAGCGCTTTTTAATTGATTAGCAATCTCCTGCATCTCTATCAGTTGATTTTTCAAATTTTTTATTTTCATAATTCCCTTGATACGCGGCTGGTGTTGTTTCATAGCAATAAACATTCTAACATTTTTTTGTATCACGATAAGATGGTTTCGCCGATAAATAATTTTATTTTTCAGCTTAATAACCGAGAGCGCGCAAAACTGTATTTTATTCCACCTAGATTTCAGAAGCCATTTCTTCACCTCAGCGACGAGTTTCTTCAAATTTTCCGGGTCTGACTTCATAATTCTGTCAAACTCTGCAAACTTTCCAGGCTTGAAAAACACTCTAGTGATACCAAACTTAAAATCTTTATTATTGAGCTTCAAACTCTGAAGCAGAGCCTCGCAGAAGAACCTCGGCTCAAGTTTAGCCAGCTCCGGTGGAAGATACGACTTATACATATTGTAGAGCTCCTGAAAGGGAACGCGACTCGGATAGCCGTGTTCCATTAGTTCAAGCACTGAAGTCATACCAGAACAGCGTAATTGACCGAGGATACTGCTGCCATCAAAGCTGTGATCGACCATCTCGTTATTGGGCTTAATACAGCGAACGAAATTAGTTCCATTACTCTTTAATTTATCCATAAGCTCACCCAGCTGTGTTTTAAACTTGCTACCCACGCTGATGAAGGTAAGCTTACCTTTTTGACTGGCCGAGTGATTCGCGAATTGAGTGCGTAAAAAATTATTGCCGCTTTCCTGAATCAACCCTTCGAGCGAGGCGTGCAAAGCGTCATTATTTTTCTCAATAAACTGATTAGTCTGGTAGCAAACGCCGCCAGCAAAATGTCTTATAACAAAGCCCTCATTGTCCCTTAGCTCGCGGTGAGCTTTAAGCTTTGATGTTCGCGGCAATGTGATTCTAAAGTGACCGTTCCAGGTGCGATGAACTTCACTGGTGAAATGCGCGAAGCTCTGAGTAGGCAATTTTGATTCCTCGTCTAGAAGACTGAATATTCCGTTCATTTTAGCCTCGATAAGGTCAATGCAGTCTTGATTATCGACGTAAGAAATCTTCGGGATGTTCAGCGACTCTTTTGCGTACAACTCTTGCTCAAATTTAAGAATTCGCTCGTTAAAAAATTGCTGGAGTTTTTCATTGCAGTAATTAATGCAAAACTGCTCGAAGCTGTTGACTTTGAAGTACTCAAAGCCCGCGATATCGAGAACTCCAATGTAGTAGCTGGAGGCTTTAAAAGGAATACTCTTGTTGATGCGCATGACAATGTGGTCGAACAGTTTGCTGTAGATAGCTTTCGCGAGGGCATCTCGGGCATTGTTCGCCTCGTATATCTTCAAGGGAACCATGATAACAGTCCCTTTGTATCCTCCGCGGCTTGTCTGCATTACTTTTGATACCAGCGCTTCTTTGAGCTCCTCCGGATCGACCCCTAAAAGTTTGGCGGACATTGTCACGGATTTAACAGTGCTACCGGCGATTCTACAGCCGCCACGCGTGTCTTCGGGATTGTCCTCGAAGACAATGTTGCCGAGGTGAAGAACAGCTGCTACCATCGTGTAGATCTCCATTCGTTCGACTTCAGTGAGCCCGAGACGAGTGAAAGCCTAGGAAAAAAGTAAAATGTGAATTGATGCGGTAGCTTGATTTTTTTCATTTTAGATTTTATTAGATTAGAAAGAAAACTCACCTGATCAACGGTACTAAAACCGTCGACGTCATCGAGAATTGGGTCGGAAAGACCTCCCTTCTCCAGGTGGTTCCGTGATTTTTGGGCTTCATTGAGCTTCTTCTCGGATTTTTCGTTACAAAAGTACTGACTGCATCCATTTTTTAGGTAGTGAAAGTCGTCGGGTTTGGTGATGCCCAGTTTTGACCGTAATTCTGCTGGAGCACCCGCGCACATCATGTAAAATATGTGATAATTTCGCTCATCTGGGCTCTGCAAACATATACGGGACTTTTCCAAGAGATAGTGGGATATAAAACCACCTACTACTTGACACTTGTTGTCAAAATGGACTTCCATAAATTTACCAAATCGAGAGCTGTTGTTGTTTCTTTTAGTTTTTGCGTTACCAAACGCTTCTAGTACTGGGTTTGCTGGAGAATAAATTAATAAATTGTTTATTTATTTATTTTTTAAGTATTTTATCAGAATTCCAGAAAAAAGTTTTTCATTAAAATTATTTCATTATTTCATTAAAATTATAATAATCGGCTGCCTAATTTCAAAACACAGGACTGACAATTTCAAGATTGTTAAATAATATTAAAGTTAGCTGTCACTATTATAATTTTTTTATTTTTTTTAATAAATAAATTTGCTCCGAAAAATTATTTCTGAAAAATTGCATTTTTTACTTTTTTAATTTTCTAAATGTCAATTTTTTTTGCCATAATTTATTTATAAAAAAATATTTTTTAAATTAATTATTGTCTGCTAAATTGATTCTCATCATTTTAAAAAATTTTTCTTATTAAAAAAAGAGTGATACATTATTTTTATTTTATAATAATTTCAATGAAATGACATTAATTTTTCGTGACTTTAAAATTTTTTCCAAATACCATTTTATCAATTCGCAGTTCTTACCATCAAGAATTTTCTGTTCTATTGGTCCCGCAGTCGAACCCCATAAATCGCAGAGGTAACGCAGTAAATATTTAGTTGATTCTGTTTTTCCAGCGCCTGACTCTCCAGACACAATAATACTTTGAGATTGCTTCAGTACTTTCATGTCTCTAAAAGACTTGTCAGCTTAAAAATAACAATTAATATTGTTTTTAAGTAATTGTTCAAATTTTATTGTTTAAAATTGAAAATTTGTTATAATTTTAAAAATAAAAATTGAAGAAATAAAAAAAAAAAGATCTATGGCTTAAAATTAACAGTTATGATGCGTAAGTGGATATAAATCTTGATTTAAGTGGCCCTAAATATTTGCAAGAATTTATTACTAAAAAAATATTGGACGTTTGCAAGATCATAACTTACCGATAGCAAAAACATGAGGAGGTGTTTCACCCAGCGATTTTCCTTGATAAGCTTTTATAGTTTGTCGTGAGTACAGGTCTTTAACTGGACAGTACGGATTAACGGCAATGAGGATATTAGCTACGTAACTCTGTAAAAATTTAAAACATCATCAATCATTGCCCGTAATTCAGCGCGGAGCGTAATCTTTACTTCAAATCCCGGGGTTATGTGGGAGTTCCGTACTAATGAGAGGAGCAAGTATCGTTCACCAAAGAAAAAAACTAAGTAATGATAATAATTGTTGTAATAAATAGCGATGTGAAAGTCATCACTCACTGTGTTTCGTTACATTAGTGGATTATCTCTCACAGGATCTCTTGGGTGTGCTATGAGAATTTTATTTTTTCTGTGCATTTTTTATTCAAGCTCTAAAGCCGGATAAGTACTTTGAAATTTTTACTCACGTATATTTTGTCCTTGAAGTAACGAGTGCGTATGTTATTGAGGAGAGTCGCCTCATTCAGGTACATCAGGGCACCTAAAAATATTTATTACTTCATTTATTTCTTCATATTTATTTCTCAATAGCCAGCAGGCCAGTTTTAAATGCTCATTGATTTCTTTTTCAAATCAGCTTGTTCTCTTTTGTTAATTATGTGATAATTACACTAATTTATTCGAGTAATGCATTATAATTTTAACTTATCAACAGAAATTTTTGTTCTTATTTCAAACTTATTGTATTATTCAACAGGTCTTGTTATAAAAAAGTATTTCGAAGGATTCGCCTCAATATAAAATAACGTTTTTTTTTTTTTTTTTTTTTTTTTTTTAGGTCAAGCAAAAGCTAATTTTTTAAAAATATTTTTTTCTAGTTAAAAATAAATTTTTTTTCTAACAAGAATTTTTATTAAAAAATTTAAAGACCTGTATTTTTTAACAAGAAGAAATGTGGGAATTTAATTGTTAATTAATTTGCAATAATTTCAAGGAAATTATTTTTAACAGTTTAAAAATTAAATAATAATAAAAAAATAATTTCTAAATAATGACATAAAAAATGAGTATAAATGAATGCGTAAACACAGTGTACTTGCAATTGTCTTCGACGTCTTTGGTGTATTCTCCAGCTGGATATACCTCGTCGAGTGGGCACGTGCGTTGAGGATATTTCGGATCAAGAGGAACAATTAATGCGTCACCGTCTACCATGTCCGTGAATTTACCGATTATAAAACCTTCTTTCTGGTCCCGGACCCATACTTGTTGGTTCTCCATTGTAATTACTCTGCAAAAAAAAATATAAAAAATCACAGTCGTTTTTTTTAATTTTTATGACAATTAAATTAATTATAAAAACAATTTAAAGAATTACAAGTTAAAATTTTTTTTTTGTAATAAAAATGTCTTCTGACTTTAATATCACAAAATTAATAAAAAAAATGAACTTGATTTTCAAAAAAAAAACCAAGAAAATAATTTTGAAAAATTTATTTTTAATCAAGCAAATTCTAAAATATAAAAATTTAATTTTACTCCAGAATTTTTTTTAGTTTAAGATTTTTTCTCTTTAATCAAGTTTATTTTTTTTTCTCAATGTATTAAAGACACACGTGGTACTTATTAAAAAACTTATTACGTCGACTAGAATAATTCAAACAGTTCTTTATCGACTCGGAAACACTAAAAGTGCCGTCGAGTCGGTGCTTCGCAAGTATCAGAGTTTATTATTGTTTTTTCCTTGGTATGATGACAAGTCTGCAGATTGTCAAGGCTAATGTAATCTATTATGAAAAATAATTGGTCAAGAGAAAAACGTTACAGAAATTCTCCGTAGAAAGCCGATAGATCACTAGATATTAAGACATACACTTATAATAAGTAGAACAAAAACTATATAATACAAAAAACGAATTTATTAATAAGCATTCTCGAATACGGGTCGCTTATCAAGACGCATTCGTTATCGCGATAACTAAATGTCACATAACCACATAATCTTTTTATTTGTAAATGTAACTCATGTGTATACGTATGTAGAATATTATATTTTCAGTTTAACTAATTAATCATTAATAAGTAAGAGAATTTTATTTTTCAGGAGGAAGAAATTAAATTGTATTACGAAGGTGACTTTTGCGGTGAACTTTTCACATTAATGTAAGGAGTTCACCGTACAGTACGGAGTAAGAGCAAACTGCAAACATAATATAAGTAAAAGCATTGAACAGGACTTAGACTTGACTACAAAATCGACATCATGGCATTTGGCGAATTAATACGGTTACAGTTTATTAAACTCTCCGAGATTGAGATTAATTCGTGAAGACAAAAAACGTTCTATGTATAATCTTGGTAATTATTTAAATCTTCTTCACCGTTCAAGATATCCTTGTTTTTTTATTATTATTATTTGTTCTCTTATTTTGTCCGCTCCTTTTTTACAGTATTCAATTTTAGTTCTTTCTCCCGCCTGCATCCCGTTAAAGATCTCGTAACGGTAAACACCACCAGGTAAACACTTCTGAAACGATTCTTATGTGCACGCTGGATCGAGTTGACTTTTTGGGTTTTCATTCTATTAAATAAACTTACTATTTTATTACAGGTCAAAAACCTCGAAATTTTTATCGAAAATTCAGAAGAAATTTTAAAATTTAATACATAAAATATTTCCTGTTGTGTAATATAAATTTAAACAGAGCAGACGAGATCAAGAAGATCGAGTTGGAAAATATTTAAAAAATAAATAGGGTTAAATATTTACCAACAGTTCATTCACCTTGTTTTATTATTTCATTTTCTTTGTTGTACTTTTTTTGTTCGTCTTTATATTCGTTGTACCCGACTAGTCGTAACTACCAGCTGTTGTAAGATTCTTTTTAGTTGTCAGAGGCTACTGGACAGTTTTCTAATGAAAGTAATTTAGCTTCAAGAACCCTTTATTGCTCAGTGTACTCAGTATACCAAGCAATACATCATGATGCGCAGTCTTTATGCTTTATTTATTAAATAAAAACATGTAATTGTAGCGGTTTTGAATTTTTTTTATGAGGATTTCATTAAGTGTTGATTCGAGTCTTTTGCATCGAAAATTATATACATTTTATGTGTTATTAATTTACATTATAAGAGATTATACTCCAGGAAAATTGCTTTGATGAGCATTAAACATTTTTTAAAGTTAAATTTTTTTTTTTATTTCAAACTTTTTTAAATATTATTTCTTTTTACGTTAATTGAAAAACTCTTTACCTTTAAATTGTTCTGACTATTTCTTCTCATTTATTTACTTTAAATTTAATATTTTGAATCTTTTAAAATCATTTTTCATACAAGCAAAAAAAATTTTTTTAGTTAATTTTAATTTAATTAAATTTTAATTTAAAATCAGCAGAAAAAATTGTTTTTAAAAAATTGCAATTATAATTTTTTATAATTTCTTCTTTGTTGAAAAAATAATCAAATGTTTTTTTAATTTTATAAAATAAATTTCTAAAAAATAAGATTTGATATAATTTTTTTAATTAAATGCACAGTTGAATAATAACAATAAAAAGTATGTAAATACACTAAAAAAAAAAAAAAAAAAATTAACTTGAATCGAGAAAAAAATTCTTGAATTAAATAAAATTTACTTAAATCAAGAAAAATTTCTCAGCTCAAGAATTTTTCTACTCAAATCAAAAAGATGAAATTCTTCAAATTTATTTATTTGACTCAAATAAATTTTTTTTTCTGTGCATTCCTTAAAGTATTTATCTGACATTTTTTTTTTAATTGTTTAATTGAAATTTTTTCAATAAAAAATTTCTAAAAATTTTGAAATGTTGGCTAACTTCATTTTCATAAAAAATTTTGTGTTGAAAATTTTTATGTTAAATATTTAACACTTTTTTGTGTTAATTTAACACAATAAATCTTAAATTTACACATAAAAGTGTTAAATATTTAATACAAAAATTTTTTGACGCATTGACGCAAAATTTTTTACTGTGTATATATAGAGTTACGAAAAGATCGACGATGATTGAAAGTACCCGCAAAACTTCTTGAATAATGTACTTAAAGTGCTTCTCGATTAACAATCAGTAAACTATCACAGCTCACATTATTCATAAATAAAGAGTAAAGAGGACGTAAACGTATTTGAAGCACGACGAGTAAGCTCTGATGCGTCAGTGGCTCATAGTATAGTTATTTTCTTTATTTTTAAAATAACCGGTGGTAGTTTTGCGTGGCCTACTATACAATAAGCGCATAACGCATATGTACATATACGTCTGTATATTTAAATATAAACATAAATATACATACGCATGCGATGCGTGATAGCGGGGTGCTCACGGATAACTGCTTGTCCGGAGTTCAGTGGCCGTGACCAGGAGAGAAGACTACCTCTTACTTTCTCGCCGGCTAACAAATCGAACCATCATTTTCCTACTGAGCTCCTGAAACTCCCGGGGGTCGTCTTTTACTTAGTTATTTAATTTTTAATTAAAAAAATTCTTCGCGAATACTGGAACAGCTTTTACGTAATACCAAATTTATTTATTTATAAATCTATGGATGTATAAATATAAACAAGCAAAGACATGTTTGGAATGAATGTACTCGTCGATGCGTGTTTCCCTGTTAGCGCCTCACCCAACGTATTTCCTGCTTCGATCACCTGGGCTGACAAAGTCCAACAATACTTTTCCCATTTCACTATTTATTGTACTAATATTCCTTCAACGGGTTTCAAAACCCTAATTTTATACTTTCTGTCCCCGCGCCACTTCCACCGGACGTGATAGGGCGAGAATTATCAATAGAAATCATGAATTCTATTTGTCATACTTTAGAAGTATGATTCAGATCCGCTGAGAACAAAAGACCAATTTTATTTTATTTATTTTTTATCTAACATCTTAAATATTTACTAGCAGCCTTTAAAAAATTAAAATTTTGCTTTATTAATATTGAATTTTGTTAAAAATTACACTGTAATTTCTTAAATATTGACGTTTTTAAAAATATAAACTCATCCTGATGTTACACTCATCAAGAGCTTTCATTTGAGTACCCACATGTATTTTTATATATTTTTCATATATACATATATATAATAAATATATAAAATATATGAAAAATTGATGTGGGTACTCAAATAAAAGGTCTCGATGAGTTTAACATCGGGATGAGCTTATATCTTTAAAAATTTCAATATTTCACAAAATACAAGGTCATTTCTCAATTATGTATCTAGATTGCAGCCTAAATATTTATCATAATACATTAACTATTGGTGAGAATAATATGAAACCTTGAAAAGACACAAATTCAAGTTAAGACCTTTGCAATGACACTAAATTTCACTAAAAAACCGATTTTATCACGTAACTATCCCGGAAACAAAATTTTTCTTATTCTCTTAATAATATAGATAAACCGTAATCAGGTTCAATAAATGTATTTTATTTAATCGTAAGTCTATAAATATGTTTTATAGTTTCTACTATCATTGACATTATTTTTTTTTTTAAAGTATCATTGAAGTTTTTTTTTTAAGCAAACACAAAAAATCTGGAATTTTTATAATTTCTTCTTTTCAATATTCATAAAAATTTTAATTGCTCAACAAAAAAAAAACAGAAATAAAATTTTTTAGATAATTCATAATTAAATTCAATAATTGTCAGTAAAATATTCAAAAAGAGACTTGAGTTCGATTCCAAGTCTAAATTATTATTTCTTCTTCATTTTGTACAATTGCAATAACATAATAATTTAAAATAACCGATGAATTAAAGACTCTATTGCAACTAAAAATAAAAATAATATATTGCAAGATATAATGAATTATTAACTTAGTAATTATTAAATTGGCCTGCGAGAAAGTAATTGCCGAGACGTAAGTTAAGCTTTAATTATTCTCTGTACTCACACATTTACAATATTAATATTGTTCATACATAATCCGGTGTTATAGAATATTACGATCGAGGTAGTGTTGAATGGTATTAAACTAAAATATAAGTACCCGAGGATACAAGTTACGACGTAACATGCGTTTATAATGCGTAGGATCCCCCATCGTCGGTAAAACTCCGAATGAACTATCATTTAATATTAATTGGTGCAACCTTCTCGCACGATCATGGTCAGAGTCATGTTGCGGATTCTATTTGCGTGGGATGAACTGACGCATCGCTAATTATTTTCCCTTTTACGTACTTGAGGTTTTGCCGAAAGGCAAAAGGTCTTTTCATTTAAAATTAATCTTTTAAATTGTCAATCGATGCCGAGTAATAATAATAATAATTATTCTTATTATTATTGCCATTAATTTAGATCTTTATAGATTAAATAAATCTATAGAGAGAAGAGATAAAAGTAGGTTGCATGCAACTGAGAAGCCGGACTATATTACGCGGATTTTCTTTCATCCTCTTCATGGTTTTATTTTCTCTTCTTCATTCTCTTTGCTGTATCTACTAAATTATACTATATTATATTTCTACACACTTGGTAGTGTAGCATAGATACTTGTTTTAATTTTTTATTCAACCTAACATTATTTCGCGCTTCTTCGCGGTCATCGTATCACATGCCGTGACGGCGATAATCCTTACTAGCTGCCTGCTGCTGTAAATCCACGCTCTTATGCAAGTACTCAATGTGAAAAATATTACCGTACATGCAGTATGAAGGGTCTCGAATACAAATACTAACACAAATATATATATATATATATATATATATATATATATATATATATATATATATATATATATATATATATATATATATATATATATATATATATATATATATATATATATCTATATATATATATATATGCATACATTTGCTGAAGAACCCGCAGGAGCGACATATGGGTATATTTATCGCAAACAAGAAGCTCACAGATTAAATTACGAAAATAAACCCGCCTAATTTTTATTGTCCGCAGACAATATATTGTTAAGGACGTTCTTGTCTGTGTTCAATAAAAAAATTTTTAGATGAATTGAAAATTAGTAGTTTTAATCATTCAAGTCAAAGAAGAAAGAAACGCCGTCGAGTTATTTTTAAGTATTACATTTTGTTCCTAGACAAAAATTTTGGATTTTTTTTTTTAATAAAAAAGTCTATAATATTACCCTGAAAAAAAAATTGACTTGAATCAAGTAAAATTTAATTAATCCAAGAAAAATTTCTTAGTTTAAGAATTTTTCTACTCAAATCAAAACGAAGTTCTTCAATTTTATTTACTTAATTGTAGTAAATTATTTTTTTTTGTGTAAAAATATTATTTTGAATTTACACTTGATTTAATTTAAATGGTACCCTTTAAATTTATTTATTAAAAAGTTGATGTGAGGTTTTTTTTATTGTTGTCGCTTTTCGTTGTTATGTTAACCACTTTAGCAACGGTTACCATGGCAACAGTTTCCATAGCAACGGTTACCAAAAAATTAGGAATGAAAATACATGTAAAAAAATTGTAAAAGAATTTTTTAAAATTATAAAAACAGAAAATAATGAATTAAATCGATTATCTCTTAAAATTTGTCTAGCAATGCGGGCGGGAACGGCTAGCAAATAAAAAAAATTGATAGTCATTACATTAAACGAAATGATCTTAACAATGCTGTAAACTGTTTCGTAATGATGTCGTGAGACGCATTGTGCGATGTTATAAATTGATAATAGTACAATAAAACTAACTGTAGTAATAGTAAGGCTGATATATAATATAATAGTGGAGCACGTATAATTTGGGCGGAACAAAAAATAGGCATAGACGTTATTAATAAAGGGGAACAATGAAACGAAGTTAAGAACAAAAGTAGTATAAGTATTTGTTAGTGGAGTATTAACCATTGAAAGATGGTAATAAAGACAATACGAGGTGTATAATGATGAGAATGAAAGTGCAACTTGTTGTGCAAGGTGAGAGTTTCTGGATGATGTACATTTTTTTTTTTTTTTTTTTTTTTTTTTTTTTACGGTTTTTTGATAAATTAATTTGTTAATTGTTTCGGTAGTTGACTTTTGATCAGTATCTCTCTCCCGGGTTTATTGTTTCTCCGGCTAAGTGATGAAGAACGAAGTAAGGATAAGACAATTGTTTATGTAGGCCAGAGATCTCGGTGTTGATAAACTTCTTGGTATTTTTTCACAACAATGACTAATGCAAGAAATTGGTTTGAATGTTGTCTGTAACTCGGCTAATTGAGATCACAGCAACGAGACTTAGTATCATTTATCACGCAAACTTTTTTTCTATTTATTTAGAATATTTTTGATCACGCTGAAAAAAAAAATCGGTGCTTTGATTTAATGGTCAAGTTAATTAATATAAATGAATGCGTTTATTACCCGTCGACAGTACTCGGCGAGAAATTAATAGTCTTCGGACTTGTAAGTGATTTAGAGTGAGATTTAAAGATTTAAACCTCCGATGCTGTGAAAGCTTACACTCAGTACAGCGTTTAATTTTCGAAAGTGTTAATAAAAATTTTATCTCATGCCACCCATTAGCGGGGATAATAATCTAATGCATGATTTATAACGTGCGTTACGTGCGGAGATAAAAAAACAATTGCTAGACTCTTCCAGAAAATTTTATTCCCTGCAAAATTTTAAACTATTCCGAAAAATGAAAGAATTCTCTCTAAAATTTTTGAATAAATAATTTTTAAAAAATTAATTATTTATTTTAGAGGTCGGATATTAATTTATACCTATTTTTTATGAGTTTATATGTTGATATATAATTTAATTATACAGGTAACATGTTATGTTAAAAATAGGCAAGAGTGACAAATAACGAGTCTTGCACCTGTAAACTTTTAGTGTACACTTGTCGGTGTACTTTTTCGAATGAACGATAAGACACGACCTGAGTTTGTGTATTTTGTTCGTCATATTATAAAATATGAGACATTTAAGAAGATATATAATATGTGCAAAGTAAATTATCTGGCAATCTCAAGTGACCAGTAATCCAAGCGAGCAAAGTCCTGTTACATAAATTCGACGAATTTATTAAAAATATAATTAGATATTTTCACTAGCTTTTATCTGATATCTAATCTTTAATTATTTATCATTAGCAACACACTTCTACTCTTGATACGACGGTCTGTTTGATTCATTATGAATTAGATGAAAGTGTCAGTGAAATTTTGAAAGTACTCTCGATATCATTTGGATTTAAATTACATATCAATTAATTTTTAATCTCGTCAATAATTTACGATTTTTTTTTTTTCAGGTTAAAATTTAATCAAATTTGCATCCTAATTTTTTTTTAATCTAAATTTAATGAATTTAATTTTATATTTTAATGTTTTACTCTTGTAAAATTTTTCCATTATTTTTTTAAAATCAATACACTATTATATTATTGTACTCTTTCATAAAATTGTTTAACCTAGATGTTAACTATGTACTTTATTGTATATTGACGGTCCTTTACGTTAGCTTCTGTGCTATAAAATTTATTAAATAAACAAACTTGGCTTTTAAATATGATTAAAAAGTCTATAAAAATAACAAAATATTTAAAAAAATTCCTACTAATAATTTTTTTTAAATTTCTTCATGTAGAATTTTTTAATAATTATTTTATAATAATTAAATTAGCAGACGTTCAAAAATTTTTGACTTTTTTTTTATAAATTAAATTACATCTAAAAATAATTTTTAAAAAATTGCACTTATAATTTTTCAAGTTTTTTACATGTGAAATTATTTTTTTAATTTTTTAATTGACATTTTTTCGAAAAAAAATTTTCTAAATGTCAGCTAACTTAATTTTCATAATTAATTTAATTATAAAAAATTTTAAAACTGAAATTATCAAAAATTGGAGCAGTTTTTTTTTAAACAAAATTTTGGATTAAATTTTAATAGATAAAAAATTTTTTCATTAGTTTAATCTTTTTAATCGCAATAATAAGAGAAAAAAAAATCTGTAAAAGAAATAAAACACAAAACAGGAGAACTTGCCGACAAAATCGCTGAGAAAATTTATGACGACGTTATCATAAAAGTTAGCGACATTAAACAAATGGCAAAAATTGAAGTAAAGTAATTTATTATCGGCAATTAGTTTTTTTGTTTCATCACAAACATTTCTCGCTATTGAGATTTTAATTTTATAAAAATAAATTTAGCAGATATTTAATAATTTTTATAATTTTTTTTAACAAATAAATTGTGGCAAAAAAAATTGAAATTTAGAAATTTAAAAAAATTAAAAATCAAATTTTTTAAAAATCATTTTTTTGTTAAATAAAATTTAAAAATTCTCTAGTGACTACTAACTTTAATGTCATAAAATATTTGATTGAAAAGAAGCTAATTTAAATTTGAATTAGGAAGAAATTCGGAGGGAAAATTCAACCTCAGAATTTAAATTTAAATTTAAATAATAATATTTTGATGTTATATGTAATATCCGAGTTTCCGTTCTCCTTGACAAGCGTTTCGGTACAGGTGTCTCGGAATCATTAGTCATAACAAAGACTAAAGACCAAAAACGGATAGTTGAGAACCGTTTTAAAAAGATTCAAAAGTAAGTAATTAATTAGTATTTCTTCCTGAAATTATTTTAAATTTAATTTTATTATTACTAGTGCAATTGATTGCAAGTTACTTACTAAGAGTTTTTGTATTGTTTCCTTAATAATCACTGATAACACACGACACCAACAGCACGAGGTTCCGCGCTCAACTGCCGCTTAGATCCTTCTGCTCGTTTGATCTCGGTTTTACTCGTAGCTCGTCGTACCTGCCACGCGAATGTACCTGGGATCCAACAACCAACAATCACTTTTCTATACCGTGACCGTAAATTTATATTTGTACCATTCTTGTTCTGATAAATTACTGAAATTAATACTGTAAACAGTCGACATTACAATAGGATCCTTAATTTTATTGTCGATGAAGAATAGGTCGTTGGAAAATACTATGATTTATAATATAATAAATAAAGAACATTTTTTTTTTTTATTGATACAAAGAAATTTTTATGCATTAAAGGATTTTTATTAAAGAGAATTTATTTTTTTCAGTCACAAATTTACTTATTTTATTTGTAAAATAAAATAAAAATTTTTATTTTGTAAGAAATTTTTAAAGTAAAAAATCTGACAATTTTTTCAAAATACTGGGACAAAAAAATATTTTTTTACTTTAAAATTAATATTTTTATTAATTATAAAAGTTTTTTTTTTTATTACGTCGCATGATTTCTGCTGAATGATTCATTTTTTGTGACATCTGATGAAAAAATTACACAAATAAAAAATATGATGTAATTTATTCCATAATTCATGCAAAAACGTTTTCAATTACTGATAATTTTTATCATCCTATCCTTATCTGTTAATTTATTACCAATTCTTGAGATTGAAATAATTTTTAAATTTTTGTCAAATTGATAAAACAGGAATTTAATAGTGGGTGATAAGTGATAAGAATTCTGGGAGTAAGGTGTAGATGGAGTACGCGTACGGAAAGAACTGTTGTTACTCCTACTTGCCGACAGTATGAAAGTTAAAATTATTCCGAAAAATTTATATAAATAATATAAAGATAATTTACAAGTTAAATAAAATTAATAATTAAGGTAAAAGACCCAGTTATTGATACTGATCTAGTTTTTTGACACTTGCAATTTTATTCTAATTAAAAAAGAAAATGAAATGTTCTCAAAAAACCAATTATCTTAAAATTTATAATTTAAAAATTATATTTATTAAATTATTAAAGTTGACTTTTTTTTGTAATTAAAATAAAATTGATCCTATCTGTTTTATATATTTAATTTAATTTTGTTACACTAAAGTATACTTTGGTATAAACTTACATATATTTTTGTCATTTGGCTATTTGCCTTGACGTAAAAATTAAATAAATAAATGAATATTAAAAAAAATTATATATTTTAAAATAATTTCTCTATATTTAGATTCAAATCAATGTATTACTACAAAAAAGTGAAATTTTCAGCAAATGAATATCTGATACATGGTCACTTTGTTCAGCGCACCAGAATTTCCTTACGGATGTGTGATATGATCAATTTTACCTCAAGAAAGTCAAAATTAAATTATTTATCCATTCAAAAATAATTGTACCGACGAGTTTTCAATAATTAACCTTTTTTATAGATCAGAATGACGTAAGTTACATAAATTATTACTTCAGGGAATTCTGATAAAAATATAGCTGATAAATTCGAAATGAACAGCTCCTAATTGGTTAACTTAGAGACTCCAATCTCCCTATTGGTTATTCAATAGCCTGAAGATGATTAGGGCGCGTGCGTAATAAATTTCTACCAAATTAATTCATTTATTAAAACTAAATATTTGTTTATGATTAATTAAAACTTGTGAAAGCTGTATGACAACAAACGCAGTCCGGCGAGCTGGGAATTACCCAGATTGTAGTCCTGGCAATAAATTAATCGGTCCGATACAAGTTAAGCTGTAAAGCTATACCTATTAACCGTAACCGAAACAAGAATTTCCGGCCGCTTCTACTTCTTTCAACTAAAACTTGTGCGTCTAAACTTTTTGCGCAATTATGCATATTTCAATGCGGTGTTAACAACCGGGACTTTTTTTATCGTTAAAAATATTAATTGACTAATTATTTTTTCATTTTTCAGTATTATGAGTACATAAATCAATAAAAACTTGGTGTTAAAAATGGTTTTATGACTAACTCTACTGAGTATTTGACGATTTCTTTTCAAAACTCAATTACGTATTTTCGAAAGTATCTACTAAAACCAATTGTTATTTTTACACTCACATCCTTCGAGTGCAATAACAATAAAAGTGAAATTTTAAAGTCATTTTAGATTGATCGATCTTTTGAGAAAAATAATATTAAAATTTGAATTTAATGCGGTCATTAATCATTTATTATAAATGCAAACAGACAATAAAGGATCGTATTTTTTCGCACATCGTAAGGTTAAATTTAATATTTATTTAATATTGTTTCGTTGCCTAATTCTAACAATCATTGATGCCTATCATATAATTAAATTAAATTATATTTATTTGAAGCTTAAAATTAATTAAATGATAAGGAAAAAACTTTTTCTGTTCTGTTTATCTTAAAATTTACTGAGAAGAGATCGATTGATCTTTCCTGAGACTGATTGAATTAAATAAATTCTATTCTATTCTATAATATTACAATATATATAAATGAATGAGAATATCGTATCGTGGGAGTGGCCAATAAGAGAAGATTTCATAAGCGACTTAAACTTTTGAACGATTGAACCGTTGAATTAAACAAACTCACACGGTGCCTTTCTTTTGACCTTTTGTTTACGTGCTTTATTATCTTGTTATACAATAGGCTAATATAAACGGAGTCGAAAAATTTATAAAATTTATTTCTATTTATATCTATTTTAATTCTATTGATAAATGACTCGTTAATTCTTATAAAAACAAAAAGTAATTCCGGATTTTATTACTTTGCGATTGGATTTTATGAGTGAAATAAAAAATATAAATTTGTGTTAGTTAAAATAGATATACACCACTAATGGGAGTATGGTTATTAAAACTGATTAGTTATCTAACCCGCTAATCTTCTGATATTTGAACAATGGAATTTACGAACCTCACTTCACTCTTAATTTAAAATGTCTAAGCTCAAATGTTAGTTAAGCGTCAAACTTCAGTTTGATCAAGCAATCATTTTTTATATTACATGTAAAACAAAGACGAGCAACGTGACAAACATATGCCAGCGATAAAGATAAAAATTTCCCATTAGTTGTACTATCTTTTTTTTTTGTTAATTACTTTGGTAATGGATGATGGATAGGTAATTACAGGCGGATAATAAAAAAATTACCAGCTATGTCTATTCTCAATCGAACAAATTGAAATCCTCTTGTACCGTCGTTAGTAATTTTTTATTTTTTAATTTAAATTACTTTTTTTATTGCTGCTCATTTTCATTGTTTTTAATTCTTTAAATTATTTTTTAACAAAGTTAATTATTTCTTAAATGAAAAAAAAAAAAAAAAAAAATATTTCTAAGAACTTCTTATTAGTAAATTTAATAAAATATTCAAATTACATAATTTTAAAATTTAAATATAAAAAGGTTGTCTAGTTTTTTTTTTAAATGACTAATTTCTTCTTTGTTAAAAAAATTGTTTTTCTTCAATAATTATTAATAAAAAAAATATTTATATATTTCTACATTACAACAGGAAATTCCTAAGTTTATTTGTGAACAAAATTAATTGATAAGGAAAGAAATCTTTCGTTTGTTTTAAATAATTATTATTCTTCTTTGAAACGATTACTTTATTATTTACAAACATCATTTTATCATCCTTCTGTGAAGAAAAGAATTTTACGAATTTTTTTTTTTTCAGATTATTCGATATTAAAATCTATAAAAAATTTAGATAGATAATTTAATAGAATCACTAAAAAAAAAAATTGATACTGAAAGTAAATAATAATTAATTTTAAATTAAAAACTCTGGCTATTTAATCATACGCACATTCAATCAGATTAAAGATTCGTAATATATCTCATTATAATTTCATGAGGTACTACACCGCATCTCATTACCCTCCGCGACCTTGAAATTCGCGTACTCAAATTAAACGATCAGTAGCTTCACATAATTTCTTCTTCAATCATCTAGCAAACAATAAATTTAGGCAATAAATTTCTTTTCGATCGTAAAATAAAAAAACAAACATCAGTAAAAAATATAAAGTGTATTTTTATTTGTAATTTATAATTTTTTTTTTTAATTATTGAAGATGCCTGGACGTGTGATGATAATTAAAAATAAATTAATACAAAGTTATCGTAAAATAGAATAAAATCTAGAATGTAGTTGGGTGGAAAGGAATTGGTGTAGGTACAACCGAGTGGGGAAGTCAGGGTGAAGTGAAGCCAATTGGTCCTGAGGCAATGCATTATGACTTGAACGGGGGAATTCACCGTGGAAAGGTAAGAGACGAGGTCCCAGAGAGTCCATAAGCCGTTTATTCTTCTTCGCGGCGCCAATTTCGCGCATCAACTTGCCGTGACTTGAACAAGATTCTTCTCCTTTTGTTTTGTATTTTGTATCTGCGTCGAACCGCAACAATAACGCAAAAGACAACATAGACTCCGGTTCATTTATCTCAAGCTTACTCCAAAATTTTTCACAAAAAAATCACGCATGAAGTACATTTATATTTCTTCACAATTAACGCTTCATATTCAGTGAAATAAAATAAAAAAAATTAAAGAGTGCAACACCGACCCGTGACATGTGAGTTTTATTATTTATTTACTGATTATTATCAACCTAACAGATCTCTAGATAAATTATAGATTGATTTGCTCTAGATTCATTTTTAAAACCATCCTCTTCTATAGTTACACACAATTCCAATATTAAATTTATTCTATTTCAAATAATATCAACTAGAATGCAATAAATGTCCTTCTATAAATAACCACCGGCATAAAAAAAAAGTATTTAAACTATTTATGGTAATTGGAATGTCTCTTCGACAAATTAATAAATAAAAAAAAAAAATAAAACCAACACATGACGAGCATATCCGCAAAATAATTCGTGTTTGTTTACATTTATTGTCTTTCCTGTTGAAACTCGTATGCTTACACTTATCAGCAATTATTTTTATCACATTATTTAAATAATTATTTATCTGTCATTAACATTATCATAATTGTTCGAGCTGAGTTATATTTATTACAACTATTATTATTATTGTTATTATTTTACTATACAGAAAAAAAAATCTCGACTGGAGAACAAAATTCTTGGCTCAAAAAATTTTTTGAGTGCCTGAAGGAAGGCCGAAATTGTGTTAGCCGAAGTAAAAATTTTTTTTGAAATTCTATTTTTGGTGGAAGTAATTTTTTTTTAATTCAAATTATCATAAATATTTGATACAATAAATTTTTATATTTGATCAAAATTTTTAGATACTTTTCTCACCTTGAGAAAATTTTTCTCTTGAATATTTGATACCCATTTTGATATGTTAGTTAATAAAAATTTACTATCGAGATATTTAATTTTTTGGAGCAAGAAAGAAATTTTTTCAAGTCAAAAAAATTTATTTCTATCAAGAAAAAAATTTTTTGGAGCAAGAGGCTAAATTTTCTCAAAGCAAGAAGATTATTTTGACTTAAATAAATTTTCTTGTATCAAGATATTTATTTCTTAAAGCAAGAGAATTAATTTTGTTGGAATAAGTGAAATTTTTTGAGTTTTTTTTTTCGCTCAAGAAAATAATTAGGAAAAAAAATATTTTCCTGATTCAAGTGAATCTTTTTCTGTATGTATGATTCACAATGGAGGAAAATTTCTGCAAGACAGTTACCGGAAAAATGCAGGCTGGAAAATCGTAGTGGTGAATCCCTAAAGTAAGATAATAACAGAGATAAGCCCGCGGTTTCGCCTACGCGTTTCAGTTGCGTGAATCCCGGTGTAAGTAAAGTGAGTAAAGCGCAAGTAAGCGGACGCAAGCTGTTTCTCAATATATTATAGCTGGATGGACAGCAACTCACTCATCCGTGGCTTTCTCATGTAAATCATCTGTAATAAGAACGCTGCTTAGAGCTATTGGGCTTGGTTCTTTACTCTATTATTACTATCGACTGTTAACTGTTAACTGTTATCCGATAATTTTTATACTTTAATTTTCCCGCCTTTCGGCGTTTTAATTCTGTTCCTTTCAATAGGAAGGAACTGCGGGAGAAGTTTCGTCACTCGATTTCAGTTCTATTATCGGTTTCGAGTGTTTGTCATTAGTGAAGCTTATTAAGTGTAATTATATACTTATACTTACATTCTTACTGTTATATATCTTATACAGCAAGTAAAGTTAGTGTAAAGTGTATGACACGTTTACAGCTGGGTTGTTATAAGGCACCCAAGGCAGTAAATTTTCATCAGTCGTCGAGAAAAAGTCTGCTGTGCTGTTGGCTAATTGCTTTTCTCCGGGATTATAAGTATTTTTCTTCCCTCAGCCTATGGCTCGAAACTAAACGAACAAACCAGTTAGTTTTTGTACCGATTGTCGGGCGGATTAATTTTGTAAGTGTTTTTATATCTATAAAAAATTATTCAAGCTTATTATTATGTTAATTATAATTTTTGTTTACTGAGATGAATTTATAGTGTTTGCGTCATGAATTTTTAAGGAATCAAATGAGTAATTAAATGATCGAAGACTTAGTGCGTAATTTTTTTTTTTTATTTTAATTTAAACAACAATTTAAGCGGGTTTTCCGTTTTGTATACAAACAAACCTACATATATTTCGTAGAAAATAATTTTTTATTGGTTCATTTGTATTCACATCAGACGTGTGTATTCTACGGCTGATAAATGTATTTTAAATGCTGACAAGTGAGTCATGTGTGTCGGTTTTTGAAATTTTATTCCAATTTACATTTTATACTGTTAGAAATGTCCCGCAAGTAACAATTTTTTTTTAAACGCGGAAACACTGTCTATAATTGTAACGAAATATAAAATTTTTAACGATACTTTTTAAATATTTATTGTGACATTTTAATGTGTAAGATGGCCGTGAGATTAAATTTAGTAATGAATGTTGTAAATAAATAATATTTTTTTAAAAGACACTCGGAGCGCAAATAGCATCATATCAATAAGAATTAAATTTACCTGATGATTGACAATGAGTTATTTAATGACATGCGGCAGTATAACTCGAAATAATTGTTAACTAAATATATGGACAAGGAAGAAATTTTTTAAACACAATTTTATAATAAATATTATATCACACGGATAATTTTAATATTTGCGGGGTAATTTGTTTGTTTTTCGGATTAAAAGTTTTTGGCTTAAGATAAATAATAATATTTAAATTAAACATGCAGCTGTGCATTGTAATCTCTTTGCGTTTATCGTGAATTTCGTTGGGTGATGTCAGAATTTGAACAAACTCACTGTGGATGTGTAAGGTACATTTGTATTGATATGTATACATTTATACATGACTTTACGATTTAGTTCACACCTGTATCGTCCCACAGGCAATATAATATTTCTACTTTTATGAATGCTCGCTCATTGCCTGATAATACTTGACAAACGTTTGCGAGTACTTGACTTAGAAGCATTTAAGTTCTTCATCTAATGTGAGTATTTTCATAATAAAATTTTTTCGAAGTTATTTTAAATTAATTTATAGGATTTTATAAACAATTAATTATCAGTGATAGGTATTTATATTATTAAGGGAGAAAATTCAACCCTTAATTTTTGTAAAATTTTTTTTAATGAATATATAGTTTCATTTTTGGTTTAAGAATTTTTTATTTTATATTTTTCGGCTTAAAAGTCAAAAAATTTTGTGTTAAAAATTTAACACTTTTTTGTGTAAATTTAACATTTATTGTGTTTTTTAACACAAAATTTTTCAACGCATTGGCGCAAAATTTTTTACTGTGTGTATAAAGTGTATGTAAAGAGCTTGTAATTTTTTGTAATAATAGGGGTGGGAGTTATGACCATCGTGAAACATTAGTCCGTTTCTTTCCGTCCAAATCGTGTTTTCCAATTCAAAATAACCTTAAAATTTAATTTTCTTATATTACTTGGAAAATCTACTGTGTTAAATGTTTAAAAGTGAAATTTTCCGACTTAATTATTTTAATTAATTTTTTTTTATCATCTTTAGATTTATTTAAAAATAAATCATTTTATATTTATCTATAAAATCAAAATTTGTGTTTAGTAAATTTTTTTAAGTTTAAATTCCACCCACGCCGGGTTTTTTAAGTGTTAGTAAATATCGAATTTTAATTTTTCCACTGACAAGATTTTATAAAATCTCTCCAGGTAATTTTTTTTAAACTTAATTAGAAATTTTTTTAACAATTAAATTATTATAAAAAAACAATTTTACATTTTGAAGTTTAAAAAATCAATGAATGCAATTTAAAAAAAATATTTTTTCAGAACTGATTTATTTTTAAAAACAAACTCAAAAATTATAAAATTAATTAATTGATATAAAGATAAAATAAATATCTTTGATTTTTTGTGATTACTTCATAAATAATTGACGGAAAAATGAATAATAATTTCCAATTGATGACCAATTTATCTTAAAAAAATTATCATCATTATTATTAGAACAATAATCACATACGGAGATAATATAGTTATAAATGCGTCAGTAAAATAATAATGCTGTCTGTTGTAAGCAAAATAGTTTGAGTTTCCTCAACCCAACATGACGTGCATTTTTCATGTAGCGGAATTCCCAGATCGTCCTGGAGTACCCAGCAAATTGTCCAAATAGACAGCAATTACCATCAGCAAAACCGGAATCTGGACGAGATTCAACACATTAAACCCCTTGTGAAGTTTGCAAGCGTGTATATGCCAGTCACGAGGCTCGCCTTGAACAAATCTTTCGCTAAATATCTATATATATATATATATATATATATATATATATATATATATATATATATATATATATATATATATAAAGATAAAAAGATTTATTTTATTTATTCTCTGGCAAAGTAGCTTGCGGCTTCCCCTTCGCTAATTCTTCGCGAATACTTTCACTGCATCACTCAGAGACACAAATGATACACAACAGTAGGCTACAAGTAACAACTATTCACTTGCTGCACGGTATTAAATTAATGAGCGACCTTTGAAGATAGCGATCGAATTTCTGTCTATATATCTAAGGCCTTACTTTTTATTAAATTATATTATCTCATAAAAATACTCAGAGATCCGGCAGTCAGCAGCCAGTCACCGCAGGAGTCTTTTTATACATTTTTACTCTTTTTTTCTATAAATATCTAAATTCATCTCATGAATATTACACAATCTGTAGCGCCTGAGCTAAAATTAGTTTATCCAAAAATCAGGTCTGTTATAAATAAAATTATAATTATTATTAAAATATTATAATTTATTTATTTTATTGAGGTAATATTTTAAGATTGCAAGTGTCGAATGTCGAATATTAAATTTTGTTTGATTTATGGAGTAAATTTAAATAAGCAATATTGCCTTGGAATGAAAGAAAGATAGACATAATTTTTTATTAGTTAGAACTACTTGCTCTAAATCAGTAGTTTTAATTATTGAAAATTTTTAATGATATTTTATTTCATTGTTTCAATTTTTATAAAAATCTCAGTGGCACACTGAAAAAAAAAAAAAAAAAAAAAAAAAAATTGACTTGATTCTTGTGAAAAATTCTTAAATAAAAAAAACAATTTTGAAGAGCTTTATTGTCTTGATTTAAGTATAGAAAAATTTTTAAACTGATGATTTAAGTAAATTTTCCTTTAAGAATTTTTTGTCTTGATCTAAGACAATTTTTTTTTTTTTTTTTTTTTAGTAAACTATTTAAAAAAAAAAAATAATTGTGATTTTTTTAACACGCAAAAATTCTAAAAGTTCAATATTTTTTTTACTAATTATATATTACTAATTACTAACATAAAATTACTAATTACTAACATAAAATTTTATTAAATTCTAAACAATGATCCTAAGACCGACAGTACTACCTTAACCGCAGTATTAAAGCGGTTATTATTACCCGGCAATAAATATCAACTTGTTATCACCACGTATTCGTCGATTAGTAAGATTGAGAGATGATACTAAATACATACGAGTATATCTGAATGTCACGGACGGAGACAGTTAGTAGTAAGACAGTTAGTTACACGATTCCCGCGGTGATTTAAATCCTCAATCATTCATCGTCGTTTTACATTATTATTTTAAATATTATTATTTATCTATTTAAATAAATATTCAATGCTATTTTCAATTAAAATTCTATTCTATAATTTAATATTATATCTCAGTTCTGTTCAGTTTTTTACAGTTTTTTAATTATTGATAATTTAAAATTAATTTTTAAAAATTTTATGGTGATAAGTGATAATCTATTGGAACTAGTAATGTTCTAAGTGCATACATACTCGCAGGTAAATTCTTAAAACAGAAAATAATAGTCTTTTTCATACATATTTTTATCCAGCGAATTAGAAAATTTTTTTTAACGAGTAGCTTTAAACTATATTTTATTTTATTGTACCATGTATACGTATATAAATTTATTACATATGCTCGTTGGGAAGAAAGATAAAAAATTGTCGACGTTTGATAATTTTTAGCTTTCATGTTCAATTTATATAATGGAAAAATACTAGAAAAATTTGCATACGTCTTTATTTAAATTGTTTTCATTTTTTCTATCGGTATTAATATTTTATTAATTAAACTTGAAATATCAAATTAATTTTTTTTTTTAAATTACAGATGTAGAATTTTGTACAAAAAATTGAATAAAGTAATAAATTTAATAAATATAATAATAAAAAAATTGATAATGTAAAAATTTAAGTGAAAGTTAAAAAATTCTTATTTTTCTAAACTTCTTTAATTTATAAAATAAATTTTTAATTAAAAAAAAAAATTACTAATAAATTGTAATCTAAGAAGTAAAATTGCATAATATATAAATAAATTACTTAATTACTTTGAATGTAAATAATCCTATTAAAACTAATATTGACTCAGTTAAAAATAACTTTATATAAGAAGAAAGTAATAACAACAATCATTATGAGCAATTGATACCCTAAGGCTGAAGAAAAATAAAATTTCTTCCCACTGTAATAAAAGAATCTTCCATAATAATCACATGAGTTGTGATTTATGCAAAATGTCAAAAAGTGAGCCGATAGGCGGGAAGAATAGAGACAAATTAGTAAAAATAATCAGAAGATCGATTGCGCACGAACTCTTACTCACTTTTCTCTGATTGCAAAGCAGAATAAAATAAAATAAAGCATTACACCCGGATGAATGTACTTAGTGCCCACGCCGATTCGCATTTTACTGCTCTCGCTACTTGTATAATAAAGTATATGTGTAATGAAGACTCTTTACTGTATCAGACAATTCAATTCGTGTGTCCACGCTCAAATCATTCGCTCTTTATATATTATTCTTTATTATTGTCATCTATATCCCGACGGACTAGTTGATACGTATGCTGTGATATGTAATATCTGCTACGCAGATACAGATACAGATGCTGATGGTTGATAGCAAATGCCCATGTTCGTGTTTCTTGGCAATTCGTCGAGCTTAATTGAAAAAGATCGTTGAGAAATCGTATTCTTCCGGGCTCATAAAAATCACACTAACTCTCACACTTAAAATTGAATTGTCTACTCACTTTTTAAATTTCTTCGTGAAGAAAAATTTTTTTTTTTAATTTTTACTGATCTATATTATTAAATATATTTAATTTTTTATAGATACATAATTAAGATATGACCCTGTATCTCGTGAACTATTGATGACAATAAAGTTAGCCGGCATCTAAAAAGTTTTAGAATTTTTTTTATTGACAAAATTATTAAAAAAAAATTAATTAAAAAAATTTCACATGTAAAAAGTTTATGACATTACATTTAGCTGTCACTTCACAATTTTTTTAATTTTCTTTAACAAATAAATTATAGCAAAAAAAAATTATTAAAAAAATAGACTTTTAGAAATTTAAATAAATTGAAAATGAAATTTTTTTTAAATAATTTTTTAGAACAAATTTGTTTGTTAAAGAAACTTAAAAAATTGTCAAGTGACAGCTAACTTTAATCTCATAAAAAGTTTTATAAATTACAAGAGCAATTTTATAAAAATACTATTTTTTTTCTAAATTAATTGATAAAAAAAAATCTAAAATTGTCAAACGTCGGTTAATTTTAATGTCATGACATTACACTAATCAAGAGCTTTCATTTGAGTACCCACATCAATTTTTCATATATTTATATATATTCGATATATGTATATATGAAAAATATATCAAAATGCATGTGGGTACTCAAATGAAAGCTCTTGATGAGTGTAACATCGGAATGAGCTTATATCTTAAAAAACTTCAATATTTAAAAAAGTACAGTGCAATTCAACAAAAGTAATTATTTAATACAGCAAAATTTAATTTATTTATATTTCACAAGTCACGGCAGTCACATAGTGAATCAAAATAAATTATAAATCACAAATCATACTATTTACAAAATAATATACCAACCAGATAACAGTTCTATGGTAAAATTTATTACTAATACGATTCAATTTATTACCATATTTTTTCCTGGTAATTTATTAATAACCAGATGACATCAATTATATACAATAAATATTTAAATTAAAAATATTCAAGTGTGTAACTGATTTCAAATATTTTTATTGAACAATAAAAGTGATTGGTGGACCCGCTTACCAACTGTGTAAGCATCAGTTGACGATGAGGCTCATCTAAGCGTTTATTGATACTTAAGTACTCATCATCATCATCAGTATGCTTAATAACGCGATGATGATACAATAGTTTGTTACAAAACATTTTCTGAAAGGCTTGTAATAAATTTTTAAATTTAAATATTTTTATTTTTTACCGTAATTCAAACTATTCCATAATACTCACTATATCCATTGAATAGTATCATTCAGGTACAGCCAAGAGTTGCAACATTACAAAAAATATACATACCTGCTTTATCATGCCCGTAGTTAATCGATAGTTTGTTTGCCCCAGGTGTTTTCGTTTATCCATTTGTTGTTACATTATCTTCAATGACTTTCTTGACTTCGCTATTGATGATCATTGATTAATGATAGTGACTGTTACTATGTAGTTAATATTTATATATATAATAATGCGTATTAATTGATTTTTATTTTTGTTTTAACTTTCAGACAGTCTGTGCCGGTTTTATTTTACTTAGTGAGAAATGACGACGCAGCAGGAAGACATGGAAAGCGGCCAAAAAATGGCCATCCATGTCGAAGATATTATTAATCCGTCGACGGTACTTATGGCAAAAGCCGTGACCATGGTTGTTTTGTGCGTGGTCAGTACTATTATGGGGATTATTCCCATTCAGCTTGGCAAATGCTTCAAGTGGGGCACGCACGATAAAACTGGAAATCCAAGGTAATCTATTTTTTATCAACTTTCAAAGTTTTGCAATATTTATTTTTCTCTTCGCCTTTGCTTTTAAATTTTTCTAAAGATTTTTATTTTATCTTTAATTTTTGTGATTTATGATTAACATATGTAAATTTTGTGGGTGGATCTCTTAAGTTGTGATTAAAATTTATGAATATGTTTTTAGTAGATTTTATGTTATATAAATAAAAATGTTTGTAAACTTTCTTGTAATATTTTTTTTTTTTAATACAGAAAAATTCAATTTGATTTTAGGAATTTTTTAAAAATTTTATTTCTTCTCTCATTAGAAAAATTTATTATTAAATTATTTTTTTTTTAAACATAAAATTAAAATTGATTAATAATCAAATTTTTTAATAAAATTCTCAAAAATGTAATTTTTTTTAAACATAATTTAATTTTTTTTTAATTAAATAAATAAATTAATTTTAATAATAAAAAACTATCCGGGAAAATTTTTTTATTAAATAAAAAATTCGCTTTTTAGATTGAAGATAAATTAAAAAAATTTTTTTTAAATTTATTATTAAATGATTTTTTTTTAACATGAAATTAAAATTCATTAATAATTAAATTTGTTAAAATTTTTAATTAAATTATCTAAAAAGAATACAATTTTATTTCTAAATAATTTAATTTTTTATTAATGAAATAAATAAATTAATTTTATAAATAAAAAACTAGCTTGAAAAATTTTTTTAATGAATGAAGAATTCGCTTCTTAGATTGAAGATAAATTAAAAAAATTTTAAGCTATAAAATGACTTAGAAAAATTTTAATCTTATTATAAAAATATTACTGTAAATTATAATCATTTATGCAATTCATATTATATAATTCACATTATAAATAACATATTTTAAAAATAATAAGCACATTAGAATTGAAAGTTTAATAAATTACATCTAGACTCAAGAAAGTTGTTTTTTTATAAAGGAAATTTTTTTCTCAGTACGCAATGGTGCGAGTTTAATGTCTTAATAATAAATAGTTATAATTATAATTATAATATAAAATAAGGAAAAAAAAATTTTGTTTCATAACATTAATTATATATTATTAATAAAATGTAATTTTTTTTTTTTTTTTAAATAGATCTTCTAGAATAGTTGGAATGCTCTTAGGATTCGGCGGAGGAGTTTTATTCTGCACGACCTTTTTGCACATGCTTCCAGAAGTCGTAGAAAGCGTTGGACTACTAACAGAACGCGGAGAACTTCCCAAGTTTAATTTTCCTCTCGCTGAAGTATTTGTTTGTACTGGGTAAGTTATTTTCAAATTAATTTCTTCAACTCTTTTTATAAATTTTATCAAAAATAAAATATTTTTAAGACATTCTGATGTTAGTTTTATCTTAATTACTTCAAATTAATTAATTCACCATAAAAAAATCCTAAAAAAATAAAAATACAGATATTTAATGAATAAATTTCTAATTAAAAATATTTTTAGGTTCTTTATAATGTACTTTGTAGAAGAAATAGTTCACACCAAATTACGGCACCGTGAACACCACGTGGCCCATCAACACCATCCAGAGAAAGATGTTAATCACAGCACGAATGATTTAGTTGAAAACAACGAAGGCTGTGCAGTTGGGCACGTTCATCACGGCCATTCTCACGGGTAATTAATTATCAATAAATAATTCATAAAGTATATCATTTTTTAGAAAAATACACACTGACATCTTCTTTGTCATAATATTCCTCATTCTTATTATCATATCTTACTAATATTTATTTACATATATTATTTATTCAAGTTACGGTCATGGACATACCCATTTGCCAGCAGCTACAATAAATGATAATCATGATTTTGTAATAAGTTCATTGAGAGGTTTGCTCATAGTTCTCGGTCTATCTGTTCATGAACTGTTTGAAGGTCTTGCTATAGGACTGGAAGGATCCGCCAATGATGTATGGTAAGTAATATTTTAATTAATTTCGACTATTTTGTGAACTATTGACATTTTTAAAGATATAAGCTCATCCCGACATTAGACTCATCGAGACCTTTCATTTGAGTACCCACATCAATTTTTCATATATTTATATATATATATATATATATATATATATATATATATATATATATATATATATATATATATATATATATATATATATGTATATATGAAAAATATGTAAAAATGCATGTGGGTACTCAAATGAAAGCTCTTGATCAGTGTAACATCGAGATGAGCTTATATTTTCAAAAATTTCAATAATTAAGAACTGACTTAGCTATCTTGTCAACTATTGATATTTTTGAAGATATAAGCTCATCTCGATATTAGACTCATCGACACCTTTCATTTGAGTACCCACATGCATTTTTATATATTTTTCATATATACATATATATAATATATATATAAATATATGAAAAATTGATGTGGGTATTCAAATGAAAGCTCTTGATGAGTATAACATCGGGATGAGCTTATATTTTTAAAAACTTCAATACTTAAAAAAGTACAGTGCAATTAAACAAAAGTCATTATTTAAAAATTTTAATTATTTAAAAAAAAAAATTATTTTATAGAGCTTTATTTTTATTCAAGTAGAAAAATTCTTTAACTAATAAATTTTTTTTTATTTGAGTAAATTTTAATTGATTTAAAAAATTTTTTTTCTTGATTCAAAACAACAAAACTCGTTAAAATAATAATAAATTATTATATTACAGCCATAAAAATGTCCAAATACTAAATTCTGAAAAAAAATTACAAAAAATAATTACAAATAATCTAAAAACTAAAATTTCCACTCAATCAATAACCCTGACCTAGATAACAAACCATTTGAGTAATAAAACGTTTTAATTTAATGAATTTTACTCTTACAGGTACATGTTCGCTGCAGTGGCTGCTCACAAATTCGTCATAGCGTTCTGTATTGGAGTTGAACTGGTTGCTTCAAGGACGCACCAATGCTTGAGTATCATCTACGTTTGTACGTTCGCAATTGTCTCGCCGATGGGTATTGGTATTGGTATGCTGCTTGTCGGCGGAGATAGTCCAGCAGCCAGCGGACCTCTCCCCGTCATTCTCCAGGTAAACATTCCCCAATACATAAATAAATAAATGAATAAATCTTTTATTACGAAAGATTTCGACCTTAAAAACACCAAATTTAATCCGAAAAAAATAAATACCACAGGGAATTGCCACGGGAACTCTTCTCTACGTCGTATTTTTCGAGATATTGCATCACAATCGGGATGGACTCCATCAGTACTTATCAATCATCGTCGGATTTATTCTGATGTTTGGACTCCAGATAGCAAGTAAGTTTAGATACAAGTTACATTAATTTTTATCATTATCATTATAATATTTATATTTTATATAAATATTATTATTCATGTTATGTTGATCTGAGTTTGACGTCAACGAACCGGTCCCAAGGTATTATTATATGCTCTAGAGATTAAATAAATAAATATCTTAGCTGTTTTTATAGGTTTAGAATTTTTAATGAATATTGAAGACGTCATTGCACACTTTTGAAAATATTTTATTATTTTCTGATCAAAGTGGATGGATATCTTCTTACGATATTGGCTCAAGAATTTTTAATAATTATTTACAAGTGGGGTCAACCCTATTTTGGGCCATCACTAGGTGAAAAATTAATATTTTTTTATTCTGATTATTTTTACAGTGCATTTATCACAAAAAAATGTCGTAAAAGAAAAAAATTAAAATTTAGATAACTTTGTTGTCTTCTAAAAGTTGAAAAAAATTTCGGCTATCAGATTTTTGGATAAAATTTCTATTTTATATTTTTTTGATAAATTTTTTTTTTTAAATACATAAAAAAACAAACAATTAAAAAAAAAAAGTTTAATTTATAAATTTTTTTGAAAATTTGTTAAAATTGCGATAATTAACTTTTTTTTTTAAATATTCATTTTTTCATATATTTATCAAAAAAAAAAAAAAAAAAATTAACATGGCCCACACGGAAAGAACAAGATGACACTGGATATCATCCCAGATTATACTGGGTGATATCTGGATTATACTCATTGTAATCTGGATTATACTAGCTACTATTTAAAAATTTTTTTCACTCAGTTTAATCTAGTAGAAATCTAAAAATTCTTTAAATTTTTATAACAATTAAATTATTAAAAAAAAAAATAATTAAAAATTTTTTCTATTATAATTAAATTGTTAAAAAAATTTTTAGATGTCTTCTAAATTGAGTATCATTTGAAGTTAACATAATGTTAAATCAATAATACATAAATTTGATGCATTAACTTGATAAAGGTGTAAACTACACTTATTTAATATAGGAAGATAAATATGACATTAAGCGGTTAAAATGATAATTGAGAAATGAGAATAAATAAGTTGGAACTAGTTTAATAATGTAGGTGAATATAGACAAAGAAGAGTAAGTAAGTCACTGGGAATCTTCAACGTCATTTGGCCTATTTACTGCTCCAACTGCATCGCATTGATACAAGTATGCACAAAAGAGTAAACTTGTTAATAAAAAAAAAAAAAACGAAATTAATAATTATTATTTTCAGGTATTTTGTACTAGGAAATTAATAATTTAAAATAATTAACATATCTTAAACGATTGTTACGACATGAATGTTTTGATTTATGCTCTCAGACTTTCAGCATTACAATAGAGATATAACAACGAGGAAACAATAGGCCAGGCCGTGGAGATATGCAACTTCATATATGCAGTTGATATGTGTACCGTGTACAATAATAGTGACCAGCGATGACTTTTAAGCGTATGAGTATATAGCAGAGTAGGAGGATGATGATTTGTTTTTCATTTTATTTTACAAAAGCGCAAGAGAGAAGAAACGACAATGAAGTAGAGCGAGAAGGGGGAATTCGCAAAAGGATGCTGATGAAGAAGAGGGAGAAGCTTGATTTGTCGTGAAAATACAACAGCCAGTATGATGGAAGGGGATGGATGGAGCGACGTAAGACGTGCGAAGGGATAGCCCGCAACAAGCCGCTCACTCAAACTCTGACTGCTGGCTATATATTTATTTGTATATATATATATATATATATATATATATATATATATATATATATATATATATATATATATATTATACTTATACTTACAACCAGCGGGCCACGAGTTGGAGTAGAGTTGGAGTTGGAGTCTCTCCTCGAGTTCAGTTTGCTGGGTGATTCGCGAGGACGTTCCCACGTGACGCTCGCGAGTTTTATTATGGAACAGAACTAGTCATGAGCAAGCAGGTGTTCCTGGGTCATCTGCTGATGTAACACCTCTTGTATTGTCTCATTTTAATTCTGGTTGGATTAATTACTCAATAATGACGTTATCTTCAATGGACACGTGTCGGTGTCAGTTGTAATTTTTACGATAGAGTTTTTTTTTTATTTTTTAAATAAATATGCTAAGGTAGTGGATGAAGAAAAGATATAATTAATTTTTTGAAGAATAAGTTGAAAAAAAAAAAAATTAATGAAGATGATAATTATTATGTAATTAAATTTTTGTACGGTGATTATTACTACTGTGCTGATATGTAACTGAGGTAAAACTAAAACGTCAAGAATAAACTTTTTGGATAATTTGTTACAGAGTTAATATATCTGTATATAATTTTCTTGGCGAGATAAGCTATCAGAGTTATGTTTTATTTTTTATTATATTTCACAAAAGGTTGTTGAAGTTTTAAAGCAAACTTAAACAAGATATCGAGCAAAGCATGTGATTGAAGTAAAGAAGAAATCGGTAGTGACGGACTATGAGCAGACGATAACATTAAGAAGAAATAAATATATACATATGAGTATTTAACATACTTAATATTTATATTTATTTATTTATTATGCTCTTATTGACTTATGGCTGATATATTGCTGCTATACTGGGTGGACCTTTTGAATGTCTAGGATGTTTGTTTCAAGATGATATCACTATCGAGTTAAGTAAACTCGTTCGACGTAAGTCCGAGCTCAGAGGGGAACAATTCAACCAGTGATAAGTTGACGGTGGTCACTAATAGAACCGATTCGAAAGTGCACTGTGTTATAAGTAAAACCTTCGTTGTAAATTGTTGTAAATTGTTAATTTTAAATTCTAAATGGAGAACTCCGAAGCTACGGTGTCTTACCAGACAAACCAAGTGTCTTTATTGATGGCTAAAATAGCCGCGATGTTTATTCTCGGACTAGGATCACTCGGACTGGGTGTTCTTCCGCTGATTATTGGACGCTGCAGGTTCAGAAGACGACAAAAATGCGCGCTCTCTAACTGCTCCAGTACTTCTACTAATGCTTCTTCGACTATCGACAAAACGGCCCAAGTAATATATATATATATTTTTTTTTTATTTTAATTTATTTACTTGAAAGGAGAATTTATAATTAAATTGCGAGTTCATCGAGTTTCTTGGAATTTTTGACATACTATCTATTAATATCTTCTTTAAAGATATTTTTATCTAATCCTACTGATATATGCTTAAGTAATTTGTACAAAAGTTCAATATTCGAAACTTGAAAATTTTATTCAAATTTTTTGTTAAGAAAATATTTTTTAGATTTCGAAATTAAAAATTTTAAATATATTTTAAAATTTCAATTTCAATTTATGTAAAAAATAATTATTTTTATTCAATAAAATAATTAAGAAATGACCTTGTATCTTGTGAAATATTGTGACATTTTAAAAGGTATAAGCTCATTCCGATGTTACGCTTATCAAGACCTTTCATTTGAATACCCACATCAATTTTTCATATATTTATATATATATATATATATATATATATATATATATATATATATATATATATATATATATATATATGTATATATGAAAAATATATCAAAATGCATGTGGGTACTCAAATAAAAGCTCTTGATCAGTGTAACATCGAGATGAGCTTATATCTTAAAAAATGTCAATAATTAAGAAATTGCAGTGCGATTTAACAACAGTAATTATTTATTTATAGTTCACAAGTAACGGCAGTCACATAGTTTGATATTAATAAATTAATTTAAGAAAAAAGTATAATTTACCAGTAAAAAGGACAATTAAAATTTGGAATTTAAGACTTAAAAAAAATATTTGTCAAGTAAATTAATTAAATCATAAAATTTAATCTTAAATAAAAAAAAATTTTTTCTGATAAAAATTGAAATTATATTTACATAAATAAATTATTAATCCAGGGTTTGCTGACATCTCTACTCCTTTGTTTCGGCGGTGGAGTTCTACTCTTCACAACATTTCTTCACCTGGCGCCAGAAGTCCGTCAAAGCGTAGAACGACACCAGTCAAACGGTCAGCTAACAAGCATAGGAACTTTGAGCATGGCAGAATTGCTGTTCTGCATCGGATTTTTCTTGGTATACTTCGTCGAAGAAACAGTGCACGCGACATTGACAGGAAAGCGATCATCTCCAGAAGATCTGCTCTACCGCACAGTCTCAGTGCGAAGATGCAACAAGCAAGCGGCTGTTTCAGCATCAAACACCACGATAACGACAGTGGCGACCAGCAAGAAAGCCTCGTCGCCAACGTCGTGGAATATCGGGAAGCTGCGGTACGACGACGAGGACGAGAAGCACAAGACAGCCAGCAGCTCTCCAACCAGCAGAGAAGAGATAAGCAAAACTGACGTTCTACCCGCGGTGTTTGTGCAATCTTCGCCGTCGATGGACCCACCAGTGGATGCTGGCCAGGAAGAAGACCAGTTCGTCGCTCCTCCGAGCTACAATTCTCACGCTCACAAGCCTCACAGCCACGCTCAAGCAGACACATCCGTCCGCGGACTGCTGACAGTAGTCGCTCTGTCATTCCACGCGATATTCGAAGGCCTGGCCGTAGGTCTAGAGCCATCGATCGCTTCCGTGGTCTACCTGGCAGCCGCGATCGCGACTCATAAATTAGTAATTGCCTTTTGCGTCGGGATGGAGCTGTACGTCACTGGCGCTTCGACGAGGACAGTCCTCGGGTACATGTCTGTGTTTTCCCTGGTCACGCCTCTGGGGATCGTCTCTGGACTCGCTCTCGGATACTTCAAAAATGACAGCGACAATCTGGGGACCACCCCGACTATTCTTCAAGGCATGGCTGCGGGAACTCTTCTTTACGTTGTCTTTTTTGAAGTTCTCGCGCGTGAGCGAGCCAATGAAAAAAGCGGGCTGCTACAATTAGCAGCCATTGTTGCTGGATTCATGCTGATGCTGGGGCTTCAATTACTCAGTGAGTTTGCGTTAGACTTCTGTAGTAATACACAAGGAACACAAGGATCATCATCATAAATTACAGCTCATGTAGTGATGTGAAATGACAATCATTTTTTTACTTTGATCAAATTACGGGCAATTGACGAAAAATTGCTCGACATTTTTTTTTTTTAGTCAGTCACAAAAATTCATGAGCATTTTTTATTTTTTTTTTTTACGAAAATTCTTCTCAAAAAAAAAAAAAAAAAATCCAAACTATTTCATATGCAACATAAATATTTTAAATATTCAAAACAAAATTTATCTAAAATTTCTGACGGTAATAAATAAATCTGGTTTAGATGGAAAATTACTGTAAAAAATTTTTCGATTATTTTTTGATCAAGTTTTTAATAATTTTTTAAGCCTAGACTTGCCTAGAAAGCCCCGTAAATTGCCACAAATTTTTTAAAGAAATTTTTTCTTAGTAATTTAACGTTTTCAAAGATGTTTAAAAAAATTATTAATATATTCTAAAATGTTTAAGGAACAAAATCAAATTTTTTTGCATAATTTTAGTAAATATTGAAGATGTAATAAAAAAAATTAGTTGAACGCGGCGTCACACTCATACGTTAACCAGTCTAGGGTTAAATTCGAAAAAATGACCGGCGGTAATTTTTTTTAGTTGGTCAATTGACGAGCACATGCTTTGCTTTACATCACTAAGTTCATGACTTAGCTGTAAATTAAGAAGAAGAAATAAAAGAAGAATAATTATTTTTAAAAATGAACTCCTGCTGAGAAAGTGCTAAAATAGCTCTGTAATTTATTTCTTTGAACACCTTTTTTTATTGCTTTTGTTACGAGGAATTTAACAACTGGAACAATAGGTTCACTCGGGCGAAAGCAATTTTTATTTTACGACAAAAGGTCAAAGATACTTGTTCTTTCGCTTAATTCAGTACGGTGGCGTTAACGATCAACAAAACCCAGAGCTATTTCAAGACACGTCCTTGCATTTTACTTTTAGTTGTATGTACGGTCTACATATGTATTAAATATCCATATCCATTGCAGATTGTAGAGCAGGTAGTCGTTGTCTGACGTTGTGAAAAGATTTAAAGCGATCGATGAGTTTTAAATCAAGTGAGAGAAAGAGAGAGCTCTCTTTAAGAGTAAGCTTTATGTTACACTTGTATAAAACAAATTCCGACTTATCCACGAAACTCAACTAGCCGTCAGGTCACGGTGATGAGGCGGGGTCACGGCCACGTGGATCGCGTGCTGATGAACGTTTGGCATTGATCCACCGTTACATTAATCGCTCCCGAATTTGTCTTCATTTTTTTTTTTTATTATTTTATATTATCCATCTCTTCACGTCCAATCACTGCTATTATATTGAAGAATATTTATTCCAGAGCTTTTACCTCTTTAGTTATTCTGTGTCTAGTAATGTAAAGAGTATTATTGATTCTAGTGGCTCTTCATTTCGTCAGCACGCTATCGATTTTCATTGTAAATAATAAATATTATTACTCACTATGTTTTTTAAATATTCAGACGCTATTTACGTGAATTTTTTCTCTTATAAATATTTCAATGATGAGAAATTTATGTTTCTATTCAAATTATTTCGATTCAAATAGTTCCGGATGCGTTGCGCAATTAGATATTGTCCTCGGTGGTTCAACAGACGTAAATACAGGCAGTGACACTTCCTGGTAAATTATTTGCACGCTTTCATCTATCTGGAATTTTATTTTAAATTATTATTGTTAATTTACTAGCGTTGAGATTTTCGCAAATTCAAAATTATAATTTATAATTAATGATTCAAATTTTTTATATTAACGTTCATAATTATCACAAAATTTGAATCTTTTATTATTAATCTTAATTTTGAAATTACAGCGCAATTATTGGTTTTTCTAAAAAATCATAAGAAACATTTTTTTTTTATAAAATTAAATTTTGAAGAAATTTTTTTGGTAAATATTTAAAAGTGGGGTCAACTATTTTAATTTTCATTTTTTTTAAACAAAATTTCTATTTGATTTTATTGACACATTTTTTTTTTTTTGAAAAATGTTTTAAAAAATGAACAATTAAAAAAAAAAAAATTTATTATCACAATTTTAATAAATTTAAAAAAAAATTTATAAATTAAAAAACAAATGTGGTATTCATTTTTTTTTAATTATTCTTTTTTTTATGTAATTAAAAAAAAAAAAAGACATCAAAAAAAGATGATATAGAAATTTTATCCAAAAACATGAGAGCTAAAATTTTTTTTAACTTTTGAAGGCAAAAAAGCTATCGAAATCTTTATTTTTTCTTTGTTGTATTTGTTATAACTTTTAGATCTTAATTTCAAATATTTTTTCTTTAAAATATTTATATACAAGTATTTTCTATTCATAAATCAAATTTTTTATCAATTTTGATTTTATTAATGACAATAATGAATGATTTTAATGATAAAAAATTCTAATGATTATTACCTCATCGACTAGCCCCCAGTTGACTTTTATAGATCCAGATCTATATAAATAAATAGACCCAGATGACCCAGATGTGTTTAATCAGTGAGCTTTCTCCGGTACTGGCAGTGGACCTTTGCCGAGGTCGACGCACTAGTCGCTTGATTGACCGACTTTCGACAGCTTTCTCGTGTACCTAAATTACTATTCGCAAATTCAATAGCTAGATTATACCTCTACGGGTTTTTCCGATAGTAAATTCTAGGAGAAAATGATACCTACTTTGGTAAATCCGGAAAGCGTTGGCGTCAACAATATTTATTTTACTTTCTTTTATTAATCACTTGTATTATAGCTTCTGAGGATAAATACCAGCGGGTAGCTTATCTGATATCGTTGATTTATCTTTTGCAGCTTCTCATGCTCACTCACATGGCCATGGACACTCGCATGGACTCGAGCACAGTCATGAACACTCGCATGACCACGAAGAAGACCACGAGGGACATAATCACACTGACCAAGATCACCCGATCACTTTAATTACTGATAGCATCGACAGGATATCAACTAAAGTCGCTAATGCTGTTACTGATGCGCTTGTGTCTTCAACTCCGTCAACCACGGAAGCAGGAGACTCTTAATAAGTTAATAATTATTATTTTAATTTTAATAATAAATGTACAAGTATTAATTTTATAATTCCTTAAATAATTCCCGAGTCTGTTATTGAGTTTTAGTAACTCCAAGACTTATCGGTCGCTTATTTATTCGTGATATTTATTTACGATAAATTAAGTGATTATTATTATGATTTTAATTTACAAATTTATTTTTGTAAAATTTATTAAGTTAAGATCAGTTTTTTTTTTACTTTAAAAATATTCTTAAATATCCTCGACTTTTTAAAATTAAAATACAATAATTTTACAATATCTAAATAAGTTAAAATATTAAATTAAAAAATCAAAGTAGTTATAATTATTTCCAGAAAGGGTCAAACATATTTTTGGCCATATCTAAGTGAAAAATAAACATTTTTTAATTTTTTTTTATTTGGCTTGTTTTTGAAAATGTCAAAAAATTAATATTTCAACAGCTTTTTTGCCTTTAAAATTTGGAAAAAATTTTGGCTTCCATGTTTTTGGATAAAATTTCTGTTATCTTATTTGATTTATTTTGTTTTTTTTCAAAAATACATAAAAAAGAACAATAAAAAAAAATTATTATCACAATTTTTTAAACAATTAAAAAAAAAATGGAAGTTAAAATGGTAAAACCCCACTTGTAAATAACTACCATTATTTCAAAGTGTAAATTTTATAAAAAAAATTATCTAGAGTTTATCAAGTAGCATTAAAATAAAAAGATAAAGATTTAGATTTACAAAGCTAAAAATCCTATTAAATCATTTCTACTTAAAAATTTATTTATCTGCTAATTGATAATTGAAAATAATTTTTTTTTTCAAAATGTATATCATAAATAATAATAACTACATTGATATATTTATAAAAATTGTACAGTTATACTTCTAAATGATCGAGTTTGTTAAAAAGTCGAGGATGTTATTTAATATCCGTCTCAATGGCTCTCAACCTGTAAAAGTAAAATGTATTAATTTTTATGACAAAAGCTGGAGTAAATTGTAACTTACGATTCATGAAACTTCATGAATACGTTTGACGATGATTTATCCTATGGATAAATATTTATAACAAAAAACTTAAATAAAGTGACAATAAATTTGGAGGTTGCTAGAGCTAAATGTATTAATCAAATTTACGAGCTTAAAAAGTTGATAGTAAAAATCATTATTCAGTTAATTCTTAATAACTTTCATCATGTAAATACATTTAAATGTAATTTTTCAATAGACTACTGTTAGTTTACCGCTAGGTTTTAATTTATAATTATTGTATTTCTACTTTTTATATTAACTGATAAATATTATTTTATTTTATTTTATTTTATAAGCAGGCGTTGAAAAAAAAAAAAAAATTTATTGAATCTTTAAATGTTAAGCGTCGCTTGTATTATTTATTAATTGTATGTTAGTCTTTAAACGCTGGTTGTAATATAAAATGGTCTGGTGAATCAAAAACCATGTTTCGTAAATTCGAATTAATAAAAGGATTTATATCCCGACAAGTAAAGTTGAATATTTATTTAAAAAATTCAATAGACCTGTTTGAATAATAAAAAAATAAAATTCCAAAAAAAAACTTATGTCACTGAAATAAAAAGCAAATGAGTAAGATAAATTTTCTTTTAATAGCTTCTATTTGATTTAAATTCAACATAATTATAACACTAGGATAACAATTTACATAAAGTGTCAAGAAAAACAGCAAACACTTAACAGAATTAAAATATTACTGATAAAAAAGTGGGAGTACAATTAATTAGTTACTTTGTATAAGCGATGGGAGCTGAAGAAAAATATTGATTATTTTTTGGAGTTTTATTTGTAAATATAGTAATGAGTGGTGTGTGTATTTCATAAAATAATCTAACAGTATTATTAATATAAATAAATAAACACCCGCTACTTCTTGGCGACTTGGCTGTCAACAAAATTGAGGTAAACGTGACCACCTATGATGAGCGCGGTTCCTGTAGCAGTTCCTGCCAATGTGCATTGCGTTACTTTATTCATTCCAAAAACTGATTTTACGACTGCCCAGATCAAAACTGATCCAAAGTTAAACAAGAGTGCTCCAGTGACACTAAATAAATAATTAATTAATTAATTAAGAAATATAAAATTCAAAATTAATTATTTTATTGAACCCTTGTTTTTCTATTTATGAAAATAAAATTAGTAGACATCCAAAAAATTTTTTAATTTTTCTTGGTAAAATATTAGCAGAAAAAAATAAAACTTTGAATAACTATAAGTGCAATTAAAAAAAAATTTTTTTTCAATTCTTATTTAATTAATTTAAAAAATGAAAAATAATTTCGAATGTCAGCTGATTTAAGTATCATTTATATTTAGTTAAAATTCGATATAAATTAATTTAGTAGATATTTGATAATTTCAAAATTTTTTTAAAAATAAATTACGGGTTTAATTATTGATACAATATTTGCTCCAAAAAACTATTTTTAAAAAATTGCATTTGTAGTTTCTTAAAATTTCTAGATGTCAATTTTTTTTTGCCATAATTTATTTGTTACAAAAATTCTTAAAATTATCAACTATCTGCCAAGTTAATTTTCATATTATTATTACTATCAAAAATAATTGTTTATGTAAATTTTAATGAGTATAAATTTCAAAATAAATTTGTTCTAAAAATGTTGTTTTTTAAATTGCATTTTTAATTTTGTAAAATGTCTAAATATTATTTTTTTTGCTATGATCAATTTCTTACAAAAATGATAAAAATGATCAAATATCTGCTGAATTAATTATCATTAAAAAATTGAGTTGTAATAAATAATAAAAAAAAAATCTATTAGATTTAAATACCTGTACATAACTCGAACAACCGGACGGGCTGGTTTCATGTGTTCTCTAGTGTAAATGTATGATCCCATGCCCACGAGGGAAGTCCCCAGGAACATGTTGGTTATGTCGACATTTTGGGAAAATCTAAACAAAAATAAAAATTTATTATTAATGAAATATTAAATAAGTCTGGTGATTATATAATACTCCGTGATGCCGAGTTCTGAAAAAATAAAAAACGGCACAGAGTAAAAGTAAGGTTAAACATGCAATAGCAATTTTTAGTACCTTAGCACCAAATCAGGGTTCAATACACTGTATCCAAGTCCTGAGTAACCAGCAACTCCTAGAGCGGGAACGTAAAATTTAGCCAACGAGCATCGTGTTACTGGTTGGAGACCGAGTTTTGTCAAAAGCGAGTCTGCTGAATTTCCTGAGCTGGCCATTGTTCTGCAATTATGTTTGTAGTAATTTCACGTTTTATATAACACTGTATTCACTTGATGAACTTTGATTTAGACACGTGCTCGAGGTATCTTATTCAGTCAAGTCGTGCGATAATGAGGGTGGCTATTCACTGAATCGAAAAATTGCAAAATTGCAAAATTGCAAAATTGCATCAGAATAATTTTTACGAGCACGAGATGAATTTTTTAATTTTTTTTTTTTTTTTTTCTGAAGGAATTTACTATTATGAAAACTACGGAATCTAAATTCTCGACTGGTGTTATGAAGAAACCTTTATTTTAATTTTTAAAATGAAAATAAAGTATACATTTCAAATTATTTTTTAATTATTAAATGATTACAATAATTTTTATAAATAAATAAAAAATTATTTAAATAATTAAAATTGAATTATTCTAATTACTTTTTTCACAATTTATTTTTACACAATTATTCCACATTTACACATCCAGCATGCAGTGTTTACATTAATTCATAGTAAACACACCGCCGATTTGTACAATGGCTGCAAATACTACAAGTAATAATTTAAAAAGAAAATTAAGTAACCGTGACAGTGATTCAGATAATGAAAATGAAAGTAAGTACTACGATAAAACATCAATTTTTTAATTTCTAACAAAACTATCAGATAAATTTATCATGACATTTTCTTGGAGGTTAGGTTTATAACCTCATCTACAACTAGAACACTTTTTAATTTAAAATTTATTTTTTTCAGATACTAATTTTTTCAGAAAAAATAAAACAGATGCTCCAAGACTATGTCCGTACTTGGACACCATAAATAGACAATTTTTAGACTTTGATTTTGAGAAATTGTGCTCCGTTTCCCTGTCACGTATAAACGTTTACGCTTGTTTAGTATGTGGAAAATATTTCCAAGGAAGAGGTACTAATACTCACGCTTACACTCACAGCGTAGCTGAGAGTCATCATGTGTTTTTAAATCTTCATACCCTAAAGTTTTACTGTCTTCCTGACAATTATGAAATTGTTGGTAAGTAATTTATTATTTAATCTATATTATTAAGAGAATAAGAAAAATTTTGTATCCAGGATAATCATATGATAAAATCGTTTTTTTTTTTTTTTTTTTTTTTTATAAGTGAAATTTAGTGTCATTGCAAAGGTCTTGATTTAAATTTGTGCCTTTTTAAAGTTTCATTTTATTCTCACCGATGGTTAATTTATTATGATAAATATTTAGGCAAGACACTAAAGTTGACAGACATTACAAATTTTTTTAGAATTTTATAGCAATTAAATTATTAAAAAAAAATTTAATTAAAAAGTTTCACCTGTAAAAATTAATAAAAATTGAAAGTGAAAATTTTTAAAAACATTTTTTTATTGTAATTGATTTATTAAAAAAATTTTTAAAATTATCAACTGACTGCTAACTAATTATTGAAATTTATTTTCAATTTTTCTTAGATTCATCCTTGGACGACATTAAGTACGTATTAAATCCAACATTTGGTAAGGAGCAAATAGCTCAGCTTGATACGAGTGATAAGCAGTCGCGAGCGATTGATGGATCTATGTACTCGCCGGGTATCGTTGGGTTGAACAACATTAAAGCGAATGATTACTGCAATGTTATTCTACAGGTAAATTATTATTTTTATTTTTGTAAAAAAAGTAATGATTATTAATAATAATAATTAATTGCTAATAAGATTGATTTATCTAGGCATTGTCTCATGTCACTCCACTGAGGAATTATTTCTTGCGTGAGTCCAACTATTCGCATGTCAAGAGACCACCTGGTGACTCGCAGTATCTTCTAGTTCAGAGATTTGGCGAATTGATGAGGAAATTATGGAACTCCAGAAATTTTAAAGCTCATGTCAGTCCTCATGAGATGCTTCAAGCTGTTGTTTTATGGAGTAAAAAAAGTTTTCAATTTACTGAACAAGGTATTTTATTAAATATTAACGAAATACTAAATTTAAAAAATAAAATAAATTAAATAAGAAATTTATTATTAAAATAATTTTTTTCAGGCGATCCAATTGATTTTTTGTCGTGGTTTTTAAATGCGCTTCACATTGCGCTGAACGGCAGTAAAAAACGAGACTCTAGTATCATCTATAAGACATTTTTGGGCCACATGAGAATATATACGCGAAAAATCCCACCGCTAGAATTAGAGGAAAGCCAAAGAAGTGAATTATTAAATACTGTGGAATATGGAGAAACAGTTACCGAGAGTCCATTCTTGTATTTGACATGCGACTTGCCACCTCCACCGCTTTTTAAAGATCAATTTACTGAAAATATTATTCCTCAGGTATTTAATTAATTATTTTGTTCTTATTTTTATCCAAATTTCATTAAAATTTAAATAAAAATTTTGTACTTATTAATTTTAATTATATTTAGGTGAACTTGTACACTCTATTAAATAAATTCAATGCTTTCACGGAGAAAGAGTATAAAACTTACAAAGAAAACTTTCTGAAGAGGTTCGAAATAACAGAACTTCCACCTTACTTAATACTCTACATAAAAGTAAGTATTTTAAACAATCAAATTAATTAATTACTAAAAATATATTTTAATTAATATTTAAATATTCCAGAGATTCACCAAGAATACCTTTTTCGTGGAAAAAAATCCCACGATTGTCAACTTCCCGGTTAAGTAAGTTACTTTGTTTCTCTAGAGCACTCTACAGTAATTATAATAATTTATAGTGATGAATAACAATGATAATTAATTCATTATTACTTTTACTACAGGAATGTTGACTTTGGAGATATTTTGACTCCAGAAGTAAAAGCTAGGCATCCATACACTGTTTACGACTTAGTTGCAAACATTGTCCATGAAGGTGAACCAGGTAAGGGAACTTACAAAGTTCACATTCTACATCGCGCTACAGGTCAATGGTACGAGATGCAAGATTTGCACGTCACACAGCGCTTATCTCAAATGATAACTCTCAGCGAGGCTTATATACAGGTAATTATTACTCTGAACGCATGCATATGTCAGATTTTACTACTTTTTTATATTTATTACACATTAATAAAATTATTAATTTAAAAAATAATTCTTTGTTACAGATTTATGAATTAAGGAAAAAAGACAGCACTGAAAATGGTACCAAGACGAATTAACGATTAGTTTTTTATATTTTAATAAAGATTGAATAATTTTTCGTACAATTATCCATGGGTTGGTAATTTTTTACCTTCAATTTCATTCCAAAAATTTTTAATTTTATTTTACTAACAATTTTTATGATACTGAAATTAAATGACAGCTGTCAATTTTTTGAATTCATTATTTTTATAATTATAGTTAGTCGACATTTTTGATTTTGCTTAATTAATTAAATTAGAACTAAAAAAGGTTTTTTAAACATTAGATTTACAGTTTTTTAATTTTATTACAAATGAAATTTTTTTTGTAATAATTTTTTCAATAAAAAAAAATTTTTTAATGTCAGCTAACTTTATTTTCATATTATTTTTTTCTTAAATTTAAGAACATTTAATTTAATTGAATCAATATTCAAAAATTCTTACTTAAAACAGCTGCAACTTAATAAAAGAATTTTCTATTAAATTAAAAAAAAAAAACAATTAAATCACAAAAAATAAAACTCTAAATTTTTTTAATTTTCCTTCTGTTGAAATTTTGAATTTTTACTCAATAATGATAAAAAATATTTCACCAATAAGAGAATTAGACCAGGAAGTTTGCATTAAATTAAATTATACTAATTAAATTACATATATATACATATACTTGAATATAACTTACTTAGATCTCAATATATGTAGACAGTATGTGTGTACGCACTGAAATGTGAATGTACTAGAACATTCGAGCATGCTCCCCAATTTAAATTTGAATTTAGTACCAAAACTGTCCGCGTTGGCGCGCTGGCGCTTTCTGTGGTGGGGGAGCCAAAAGTGTATCGAAATGGAGGGAGCGAAGCGTCGCGCCAAACGAGTCCGATGGACGGGGCACGACGGCAGCCGGCCACGCGAAGCTGTTCCGAGCACTTAATTTCTCCTTTACTTTTGTATATCCTACCTGTGCTGTCTGACTAACGTATAGTACGCGCGCGTTTTATTCCTCACCGAGAACGAGAAGTAAACACTAACTTATATTATGGGAAAAATTAATACCTTTTTTGAATTGCTTATCTCCGTATTTTTGAATCACCTTGCAAATAAAAAATACCGTGCAACCGAGGCTGAGTTTTAATAAGTTTTAATAACTAAAACCGTTAACAGTTCAGTGAAATTTACATTATATATATTATATATTTTACATCAGTGTTACATTTTATGTCGTGATAGTGTTTTTTTATTTTTTATTCTTTCGTGCATTGTTACTTTTACCTGTGATGTGAACATTTGTGGATTAACCGATTTACAACCCAAGATAGCTGCGAGTCCTCGTCACGTAAGTCACTGATAATAATAATAATAATAATAATAATAATAATAATAATAATAACAAATGAATATTAATATTGATAATAATTTATTAATTACTAATAAAAAAAAATTCCTCTTTTTGTAATATGACAAAATTTTATGAAAATTAATTTAGCAGATATTTAATAATTTAAAAAATTTTTTTTACAAATAAATGATGGCAAAAAAAAATTGACATGTAGAAATTTAAAAAAATTAAAAATCCAATTTTTTATAAATAATTTTTCAAGAACAATTTTTTTGTTAAATAAAATTAAAAAAATTGTCAAGTGACTACTAACTTTAATGTCTTAAAATATTATTAAAAATTGACACTTGTAATTTTTAAAAATTTTTACTTATGATTTTTTCAATAAATTTTTTTCATTATAATTTAGTTATTGTAAAAATTAAAAATTTAATGTCATTAGAATTTTTACTGATTTAAAAATGTCAAAAATTTTAAAATGTTTGCTAATTTTAGTATCAAAATTTTTTTTACAATGATGTGAGCGTCATTAATTTTTTATGTCCAACTTCTTTTCTCACAAGGTGCTTTAAAGATGTTGCCATTCATGATTCTAAAAAAAAAAAAAAAAAAACTGATGTTATCATTAGCTTTTTAATTTTTTTCTCATCTGGAACCGTGAGAGTTAATAGGAATTTTTAAGCTGTGCAAAATTCAAAACATAAATCGGGTTTGTCTTGAATTAGAATTTTTTAATAAATATTAATATGAGTATCTATATCTCCCAGTTCGGAGTTGCGAGTTGCCAATTGTCAGTTTTGGTATAAATGTGCCATGCGTATATATGTACATATTAAATGTATATAAATATAAATATTCTTATAATGGAATACAACGACAATGACAGGACTAGCATTGAGCATTGTGTTTATATTGTACCCTCGTAGTAGGACTTACAAACGATCGTCCAACTAGTCACTACTTCTGTTGTCTACTGGTCTTGTATTATATTGGGGATCTCCACTCGCATCGGTTTGTCCTGTATTCTGTTATATTATGTATTAGTATTATTATATATACTATTCTACTATTATATACTAGTTGAGTCGTTTATCGCTTGTATTGCTTTACTGTGCGGCATATAATACATAGCAAGAAGCAAGACTCGTACCTGTACCTGTTTCACGCGATGCAATATACTCTAATACGAGTTTGTTTAACTCCAAGATGAGAGAAGAGAGTTGAGAAGCGGACCGGCACCTAACCAGAGATCGGAGGTCTGAAAAAAATACCCAATTTCTGGGGGAGGCTGTAAAAAAAGATAATGCAAGAGGTCGAGAGAAGATTTACTTTAAACTACTTCTATATTATATACTTATACTGGTATAGCGGTTAAGTTACGGGCTCGATGCTACACTAGGTTTTTTATTTATTTATTGTTATTGCTTTACCACGTGTTAATATTAATTTATTTTAGTATCAGGCTCTGGAATACGTTTGTCGAATTATATGCTTGGGTTTTCGGTGGTTAGGCGTGATTGTGTACTATTTTTTTAATTCAAGGATTTTTTAGGGTATTGGAAATTTTTCTACGCAATAGAGAAATTAATAAGTCAGATTATATTTTTTTTTATAAATTATATAATCTTTAATTTATTATTTTTTCAACAAATGAATGTTAAAAATATAAATATGGAGAAAATTAAAAAAGTTATGAGCAAATTTTCTTAATATATATTTTATTTGTTGAAAAATTGTTTAACATTGAATAATTTTAGTAAGTCAGTAGTTTAATTAAATTAAAAAATTGTCGATTAGAATTTTTAGGATCACGAAATGTGGATTAAGTTTTTAGTGTCCCGAAAAATTTTATATAAAAATTAATTACTGTAGGCAATTATAAAAAGTACTAAATTAATTATAAAACGTGACTAATTAAAAATATATCTTCTGCGTCAATTAAGTTAAAAAGTTTAATTTGAAAAATATGAACTAGTCTGAAAATTTTAATTTATTTTTTATAGTAAGATTAATGAGCTTTGAATTTTTAAATAATAGTTAATTTACTGAGAGAAAAATTCCTTTGAAATAAAACAAAAAATAATTTTTACAATTTGTATCTTAACATTTTCGAGTAATGTTAAGTCAAGTGTCTAAATATCGCGTTTGGTTTAATAGACTCCAACTGGCAAGTAAATATTATTTCTGACAGCAGTTGAATAGATACAATATCAAGAATTACTTTTCTTACTTTTAATGTCATTTTTAATTTAATAAAAAATTAACAATTCTTCAATTATTAAAACTCACAAAAATCAGTTAAATCTATTCTCAATAATTTCTTTTAGATCAATTTGTCAATAATAAAATTTTTAATTGATTTAGTTATTTTATCGGCAATTTTTAAAAATTCAAATAATTAATAAGAAATATTTAAATGTTATGTCAATTAATTTCCATCAACTAAAAAATAAAACCGACTTACACGGAGAGGAAACAAGTGTCTCGGCAGTTAAAAAATAAGCCTAAGCCAGATGGCAGGTGGTACGATTAGTTTGCGGTATATCTCCATATATGTACGCATGATAAATGTGTAATAGTTATGGTAATGATAGTAATGCATATTGATGTATGTAACGTTCTTTAATTCAGACATACTCCTTGTAAGTAAGAGTGAGCTATCAGAGAGGATTATGCAAGGCTTTTAATTGAATCCAGAGTCAGAGAATGAAGAATAAAGAATCTGGAGTATCCGAACAAGAAAAAGCAATGACTAATGATCAACTCCGTTAGTTTTGAAACGGCTTAAGTTTAATGTTAATCCAGTTTATTAAATCAGAATGATGAATAATTAAAATAGAGTATTATCGATCCAAGTGATGGATGTACTAAGTTCCAAGTCAAGTAGCTCCAGATGTCAATGTACTTAACTTTTCACTCGATCACCGAGTCAAGTATTTAAGGACGTACCAGAGATATTTTTACAGTATAAGATAAAGATAGATACAAGTTGTTCAATCGACTGCAACCCGTCTTGATTCGCCCCGTTACATGACCGGGGAAGATTCTTCTGGTGAATAGAATCCTAGAGCAGTGTCTAGCCAAGACTGAATACCAGCTTAAGATTCTGCTCTGCTCAGGACCTTTTTAAACTTCAGACAATCTATTGACGTCAATCCAAGCAACACATCTACCGTTCATTTATTTAACACCAACTACGACTGTTAGATCTAGACTTGTAGCCTTCATGTCTATAGAACACGTGTTTCAATTTATTTGGGTACAATTGTGTTAGCAGTGTTTCTTTTATTTTTATATAAATGTACATAAATTTTTTATACGCTTCCACTTTAGTAACTGTCGATGACGTGCTTAGAAAAATTCTTATCCCACGGTTAATAATTGTTATCACGGGATCTATATAGTATGGAGGACGAGGCATGCCTTTAATTGTCTTTTCTTTCTTCAAAACAACCACGTGTGACTTATATATGAATAATGTACGTTTAGTCACATAAATGTATAAAATATACATTTTTAAGTTTTAAGTAACAAAACTGGGCCAGGAGGTCGGGAAGAACGCAATCGGAACTTCGTGTCGTTAAATGCAAGGCTTTTAAGGATGGGAGAGTTTCATATAAAGCTGACAGGGGTGCACGCTGTTGTGACTTTTTAATACTGCGTGCGGAATAAATTGTATGGATATGTATGTATTTTTTTTTTCATTCTGCAGTACAGTACATTACACTAGTTCTATGTTGCGCTAGGGTGTGGATGTTTTCGAGTAACGTACCGCGACGGTATTACACATATATATGCATAGTACTGTACGTAGAGTACAGTAGAGTTGTAAATATACGATAATAAGTACAAGTAAAAATAAAAATAAAGAGTCTTCATGGTCGGTTGATCAGGAAGGCAGCGCAGGGACACTCGGCTCTCGGCTGGAAGATAAATGAGTGTATGCATAGTTATAGTTACTATTACTGGTGAGGTTTTGTTTGAGGGACAGGATAGAAGGTGAGAGGAAGTACTCTGTACTGTAGATTGTGTTGCAAGAGTGAGGATGAGGCCACGGATACAATAGACAACTGAGCTGAGGGCTACTCTCATTTATCTAATGCATATAGGGTGCAGACAATACTCCTCGTAGAACTACACACGACGGTTAATCCGTCATACTTGACAAGGTGATCTGTGTGCTAATTCCTGTTCGCGGTTTTCACGGTTCTGAGTCTGGAATGTTTATTGCAAGGAATTTATCATCTAGTTACCAAGACTTTGGTGCGGAAGTTGAACTAAATTTCTTTACTGATAAAAAAATTAACTTGACTGAAGAGTCACATTCTTGAATCAAGAATACCATTTTGATTTTCTTGAGTCAAGAGAATAAATTCTTGAAACAGAAAAATTTTTTTAGCCCAAGAATAATTTTTTAACTCAAGAATTTTTTCCAAAATGGTATTCTTGATTCAAGATTTTGGCTTTTGAGTCAAGTTAATTTTTTTTATCAGTGTTCAGACGGAAGATTGATTTCAAAAAAATTCAAAGATAATTTTTACACTAAAATTAAAACATTTTTAATTTATCTCGTTTATCTGTTTGTTATGTGTAAAAAAAGGCTGTGCCGACAATCTTATCTTAATGTCACGGAAGAGTTTTTTTTTCCATTACCCGGATTTAGCAAATAGATTATTTATGGGTTGAAAATACCTTTAATTGCTCAATAATAATAAATAATAATTGTTATTACGCTTACTAGCCATTAAGCCATTACCGGGCATAAGGATTAACTATTCGTTAAGAAGCGATGATTCACTGGAGTGTAACCACGGGAAAAATCGGAACGATTTGTTATCTGAGTGAATACTTGGCTGTTAGTCAGTAGTAAAGTTCTCAGAAAGTATTGCTACAGCTAAAATCGCCCGCATGCACGATACGGTGCAAGGGATCATTAAGATTTTTTTTTATTTTGTACCTCAACTAATTCTTATTATTATGATAATATATAACTAAACTAAACGAGAGTCCGCCCTTTTATTTAAACGGTTATCTCACTGCGCCTTTTTGTTTTTTTTGTTTGCCTTTTAATTTACACTCGTTCGTTTTTTTTGGAGGCATTTTTTTTACCCTCCACCAGCACAGTTGTTGTCAGAAGTGTAATATTTATTTGTTGGTACGGCACCTGTTTCTTCTTCACTTGGGTGCTTTGTTTTTGAATTATTCCTGTCAAACGTGCTGTACGTCAGCGAGAAGTTAATTATTTCCATTCGACAGAATATACTGTGCATGTGTTGTGTGTCATATATATCATCCATTATTAATAAAAATAATAACCAGTGACGTCTTGGATGTATAAGAGTGACACATGGAAGTTAGTGCGTTTTGTTACACGGACTTCTGTTGTTTCTCCACTATTTTCTCTTCTAGTTTCCTGTGTCCTCTTTACGCCGGTGATTTTCTTTTTGTCTCTATTTTTTTAATGTTTAATTTCATGTTCTTAATGTAATATTAATGACTCTTTCCACGTTGGTTTTCGTATCTTACATGAAAATCTTGGATATTTGAAAAATTCTAATTACACAAAATTTTAACTGACGAAACTTTGAGCTTAGGTGTGTAGTAATTTTTAGGCTTATTTTTTTTTTTAATTATTGCGTCAAACTGATTTAAAATTAAAAACTTTACAATCCATAAAAGACACTTTATTGTTATTAAAAGACGATTTTAATCGATTTTCTAACAAAAAAAAAACAAATTTATTGACTATAAATTTTTTATCAAAAGTTGTAAAAACTACAATAGTCCTAAAAAGTATTTGTCTATGATTCACAATACAAGTATGAGCGTAAATAAACATCACTGATGAATAAATCCAAAAAAGTTGTCAATAATTTGAGATAGTATTTTATAAAAATACATGCAATTAAATATACACAGATTTTTATAGCCATAGTTAGTCGAACACAAAAAATATGTAAATTCACATGCGTAGGCTGGAATTAAAAAATGAAAGTTTCGATGTCGATGACAAAGTGTTAACACATCGAGACTTTATATTGTATACATATTATATATACACATCCACAAGCATGACATGTCTACATGTATGCTCGAAGTAGATTTTCGAGGTCGCTGGAGACCCCTCGGCGGAAGCCACCTCTACGCCACAGGTGAAACAATCTCAATCCGCGTCTTTAGATCTTTTATTTCGTTAATATAATATAAATAACTTAAAAAGAAAAAAAAAAAAACACAATTTTTGACTGAAGATTCCGAGGTTTCCGGTCAAAAACCTCTTCCGGCTTGCTAGTGTCACGCATGCATACCTGCTGCATTCTTTTGGAAATTGTGTGTGTCAGAACGGTTTGTTTTGTTGTAAGTCATAATATTTTTGTTTTCGATTTCATTTTTACACTGGATCGTAGTGAAATTTTGATTTTTTTAACTTTGGAAGGTCCTGAGGGACATCTGGCTCCAATTTTATATTTTAAATCCCACATTTTATTTTTTTTTTGTTAACAATTGTTAGAATTTATTGTCAAGCTGATTAGTTTGTTTTGTAAAATTTTTTTTGGCTATAAATTTTTGTTTTGGCTTCTACTAAATTACACCCGACGCACATTCATTCAATTATGTTTTGACGCGGACCCGAAAGTTGGAGAGAAATGAGAGGCAAAACGACAAGAGGGTTTATATTGGGGATGCGCATATCCAGAGGGTTTGTGTCAATTTTCGGGCAATTTCACGCCTATTTCCTTATTCCCGCATCAAATCATGGCAAGAGCAAGAGTTGACTTTCAGAATATAAATAAAATAGAAAATTAAGCGGTGTGTGTGTGCAAAGTGAGGGCTGATCTGATGGTTGGTTGATCTCTGCGTTAGTTTCTTTATTATTTTGTGAGACTCCCATCCATCCTGATGTCGCTTAGTGTCGTCGTATAAATTCATGTAGATAGCTAGATATAGAGTAGCATATATGTTGTTATTATCATCATTATTATATATATTTATATATATTGTAGGGGAAAATGCATACTACGGTTGGTGAACTTTAAACCGGATGCTTAAGTTTGGGGAGAAAAAGTATAAAACGGCAGTTATCCTGCCCCAGGGCTCGGGTTCGCTTATGATAACAGATAGGGTGTGATGTTGTAATATATATACATTTCTCTGATCACTGCTATATGCTTCTAGGGTTTATACACCCCGTCTCGATATTGACATACCGATTGATTCATAGCCCTCTTGAGCCTCCGCTCTAAATTTTATTAACAGAAAACTCATCTCCGAAATTTATCTCTATATACCGCGGAAAATGAATATTTTAATAGGGATATTTTTTTTTTTTTACTTTTTGTTTGATCGACGCAAAGTTTTGGGGTTGATAGCTTTTTTAAAGTCACGAGTTACGAAAATATTTCGCTAATCGTTATCGTCAAGGTTACATTTAAATATCGAACGCGATATGTCAAAGTATGAAATATTCAATGATAAAGTACCTGAGGACACAACATTCCAAAATACAAAATAATAAAACTTTATAAAAGGGAAAAAATTATTAAATATTTTTGATTTAAAAAATTGAAAAATTTCAAATTTTTCTTAGTACTTAAAAATATAATTGAAAAAATCTTGAATCAAGAATGTAAAAATCTTTAAAATGATTTTTTTGGTTGAATATTTTTTTCTGAAATCAAAAATATTATTAAATAGGAAGAAACATAAAAAAAAAAGTCTTTATTCACACTCAACAACTAATTTTTTCTTTTCGAATCAAATATTAAAATTTGTGACTCTAAAGTTTGATTTTTATCCACAAGACCATTAAGATATTTAAATCTTTCAACTCAATAAACAAATAAAAATTATGACTTGTAATTAGCAAACTAACTATTAATTTTTTTTTCTACACCAGGAAATCCTCCACCAGTCTCTAAGGTCAGGCAGACATTTTATTAATCTTCATCAAGAAATAAAAATTTATTGCTCGATATTCTAACGGTTCGATTTTTATATTTAGCTGTTAACACGTTGATCACATTAAAAAACTTTTTTATTTTATTATCCTTTTAGAAACATCCTATTATATATTATATTATTATATTATTATATTATTATATTATTATATTACATTACATACGATTGCGATGAGTTGGTATTGGCGTCACTGCACGTGCTGATAATTGCAGTGCAATTATAAAGAGTCAAGTTGATACTATCTAGTGTTCTGTACTCCCTATACACACTCATACAATATAAACATGTATAAATGGGTTTGAATCGGGAGACTGCCGGGTGTTGCGATGAGGAATTGGAAGTAAAACGATCGAGCGACTTGTGTATGCACGATCACGTAGGATCAGTCAGGTAGATCGTACTGAGAACACGAGTGTTGAATTCGATAATTTATTTCGCCTAGACACACTACCCAGACAAAGCCTGTTTTACATTGCATGAGGATTGTAGGTGTAACGTCTAAGCTAAGAACTAAAGCCAGATTCTCATTCTCATTTGCACTTAAGACTTTACTTGACACCTTATCTGCTCGACTGCTTTAATTCGGTTCTTACTCTCTTTTGGGTTTAATGATTGTTCTTGTTCCCAGTAGTACTTTCAGTTGATCGATCGTTGGCACACACGAGTAAAATCAAGGGTCGCGACCTTCTCAAATTTACAGTTTATACTAATGTCGAAGTTCACTGCAATTTTGCTCTTAAAATTGCTCGCTGTCTTCAATCTTAATTTATCCTGACTGCTTTCGTATAAATAACTTATTTCAATTTCGGCTCGACATTTACTCCAACTGACACTAACACTTTAATTCTAATTGAAATTCACGTTTATAATTCCCATTTTATTTGATTATAAATATTTGGTTTATTAATTTAATTAACCTTAATCTATATAATTAAGAGAGTAGAGAAAATATGTCTCTGGCGTATTTTATTTAATAAAATGAATTTTTTTAATATCATCAGAAAGGTCTTGACCTGAATTTGTGCTTTTTTACGATTTAATATATTTTTAGGAGTAGTCAATTTTTTATGTTAACTCTTTAGAAGAGTATTGAATAGTTCTTTGGTTCTATAAGTTTGTGCATGTGACATTTGTCCATTAAATAATTAATAACTGATCCTAAAATAGAAACATTATTTTTTTAATTTATTTCAAAAGAACCTAAAAAATCTGTATTGTGATTAAAACTATCGAAAAATCATTAAGCCAAAGTTCTGGTATTACATAAATTAATTAATAAGTTGAAAGTTTATCGTCAAATAAACTATCGATGAAAATTTAATTATTTTTGTTTGTATGTTTGTGTATTAAATACGTGCATTAAATCTACAATATATAAACTGTTAATTGAATATTATAATTACACTTTACGTTTAAGCATAGATTATCCAGTCACGTTCCCATAACTTAAGAGCACAATAATTTAATTTGTCGGTAAATGAAACAAAACCCTTTTCAGAAATATTTTACACATATATTAGAAATTAAATTATATATTAGTTAAATTTAATTTGGAAATTATTTTATAAATTGTGTCATTAATAATCTTATATTAGAGCTTACGCTTATGAGAAAGCAATCAAATAAATTTCACATAATCATTCTCCTTCTCTAAAAAACATTTTTTGCGCAGGTGGGAACACCTGACTGCCCCCCAGACAGGTGTTTTCACCCCAAAAAATAGGGCAACCCTTATCCACAATGGTTCAATGCCTTTCGGATCTATAAATATGTATGCGCCTTTTTATTTATTTTTTTCAATTGCAAATTTTCTTTGGACCGGGTCTCAGAAGTGCTTAGAAATTAGCATTTGCCAGTGATACATAAAGGATAAAAGAACCAACGAAATTAAGAGCGTAAAGGAAACGTTGGCGGATGCATCACACGCAAGCGGTTTTAAAAAATTGAGAGTAGAGTACAAGCTAACCAACTTCTTGGAGGCAATATCGTAAGCCGGGGAAATAAGAACGCTTTTATTTCGTGGTTGTTTCCGAGTACGAACAGAAGCCGTACGCCATATGTCAGAGAGGTCCCATGCTACGCTTACTTATATATAGGTCTATATACATAGTATAATCTACATACGCTATATATGGAGTAAACATGTGTGTAGCGGGCAATACTTGTCTATATACTATGTATTCTAGTAACAGAACCTTTGCTGGTAGCTCAAAGATTCAATTTTAATCAAATTTTTTTAAACTTTTGAACATTTTTACAAAGAAAAATCCAATCTTTATTCAATAATTGAAATTTATGATCAATTCACTTCGGATTACTTTTAATTTATTGGATAAAATTAATTAATTTACATATAAAGTATTTCATTTTGTATATTACGGCTTTATGCTAAAAAAATTAGAGTTACAGTAAATTAAAAATTATTTTTTATCGAAAAATCAATTCAATATTAATCATCACGAAGACAACATAAATTTTTTTTTTATCTAACACAACCATTTTTGAATCTCGTCGACAATAAGTATCAAAAATGACCAATTATTCCTAAAAAAAACCTACTTTACATAAATACATTTATATACATACGTAAATATATACACTGACACCAAAGTCCACATTGAAAAGTATATCTACATCGACATACTGTTTCAGTTAGTGCAGTTCGTTGCTCAATAAACGGCGAACTGAATACAACAAGTCCAAAGTAAAGTAAAGACAACTCAACTTAACTCAGCTCCATAATATGCGCAAACTACGTTAAAAGTAGCATAATAGAATGAAAGTATTATATACATTACTCGATACTTATGTTACCACTCTCATTTTTTGCCTCTTGTCTCTTGTCTCCTGTCTCGTGTCTGGTATCTTGCTCAGTCGTCTGTTCTTTACAGTCTACTGTTCGCTAATGCAACAAAGTTTACTTCTACCTGTGTCCGTGATATACATATATAGTAAATATTATGCATATGCACGAACATACAATACACACATAGACACGGTATCAGTGCATAGTGCAGTGCTCCGACGAATCCAAGTATGTAGAAAGAGCTCACGGTGGCTCCAAGTAAAGTAAAGCCAGTTCGAAACGCGAAACGTATATATAAACACATAGAACATGCACACTTGAAACTTTATTCATGCCGTTCGATTATATCCACCGTTTTATCGATTTTTAGTTTATATATACACAAAATACTCATCCTCGTCAGACAGTCCTTTATGCAATGGCAACGTAACATGAGTTTTCTGTTTATACGCGAATCTGTCAACAACGAAACGCATCCAGAGTAGTGAACTTATTCCTGATTTTCCGCCAACGTCAGACAATTAAAATTCATCTATTCACAGTCTAGCGTTCGGTGAAAAAAATAGAAAAAATATGAAAAATGGAGACCAATTTTTCTTTCGCATCACTTCGCAATACCACGAGCCTCGAAACGAAAACGAAATGAAAATAGGGTTTCATTTGATTATGGTACACCGCAGGTGACGACATTGTACATCGTTTCTGTTTTGTTCTACTTTAGTATTATTTCCCAGAGTAGAGCATACGGCTGCTTGGCGTTTGTGTTGAATTGTTAGCAATAGCTTTTTTCATTTCATTGTGTTACTGCGAATTTATTTGATGTAACGAAACATACCGGGCATAATATACTATAATGTAATAATATATTAACACGCATCAAGAGTCTGTTGTCAGTGTTTCAGTATTTGGACGATGTGTTGACGGCACGCCAATTTGTACATACGCATATTACATATCGTAATGTGTAACGAAATATATACATATGTGTGCTATGTACTGTAATCACTTGTATTTTACTTAACTGGAATGCGTGTACAATACACGACCGACAAAACGCTCATCGTAACAATAATTTACAGTGAGAACTATCTCACGCATCTGAATGATATGTATATGTGCTGAAAACTGAATTTGGTGTTTTTATTCTATTATTTTGGTTCAAACAAAAAATTTAAAGCAGAATTGGTATGCCAATACTTTTGTTTGCCGGCTTTTAAAGCCCTTGCATTTATTACGGCTCGTGTTTCGCATTTCGCATTGTTTGATTTCGAAACGGCATAACGAAAAATTCGGCGCTTAGTTTTGCATTATTTGAGTATTGATTCAAGCTGAAGCATGAACCTGGGAAATATAGAAAAATTAATTTGTTGATTGAACCGCCGGAGGGTTGATCCGCTAAACGGCATAACAATATAGAGCTAATTAATGAAATTGGTGATTAATTTTGAATGGAGGTATTGTCAAAGTGGATAAAGATTATCAATCAGCTCTTCCGGTGCTTTCGATCCGCTATTATCATTATCACGCCCGACTTTCAGTATGTCAAGTTGCTAAGATAATAATGGATAAATATCGCACGGATAAGAAAGTTTGTGGGGATATGTACACACTTAATAATAGACAGCGATACGATGTCTATAATAGAAATGCGACTCATTCAATACATTCATAGTTCTTTTGAGAAAACTTTCGTGAGATTTTGAGCTAGATACACTTGTTATGTTTGTTGGCACAGGCTGTGCCAATTCACATTATTTCATTTCATTTTTTATCATTGCTAGATCACACATCAGCTTGAAGTAGTATTGGTTGTAAGCTATGAATAATGCCTTGACAGGTGTTTCAGATAATTTTTGTCGAGTCAGCCTACTTGGCTCGGTCTTTTTTTTCCACAAAAAAGCGCCGGTATATGCTTGAACAAAATTAAACGGCTGTCAATCTCGTAGCACATAAATTGAAAAAGATTCACCGGAAAATTTCTCAGACTACTGTTCCATGGGGTGACACAACCCAGTTACTAAAAATTCTACAGACGTTAGACGTTATGATATATCTATAAATTTCTATGAGCATGAGCGACCTTATTTTTGTTCCTTTATCTTCACGATATTCACTAGATAAATATTTCCAACGCGTGATCGGAAATTAAATTTTAAATTACATATCATAAATTTTATTGCAACGAATTCGATTTACACAAAGTTCTTCGGGGATTATGTCATTATTTTTGTTATTATTATTATTACTTAGGGAGGAAAAACTTTTTTAATTTCACTTGGTGGGATTAAAAGCAAATACTCTGAATAAATGGACTTTTTCTACGGATGGAAAGAAGGTATGCAGAATGCAGATTCACACATCCCACTCTGCTCGCAAAGTCGAATTAATAGAGTGTTACGAAGATAAAAAAAGCTGCCGCGTAGATAAATTATCGCTGAGAAGAGGGACAGCAACAACAGGGACAATCGGTAGGTTTAGTTAATGAGGATGTAACGTGCATACACCATTTTATACAAGTGTGTAGGCGCAATATATTAACTAAACAGCACAAACTTTTCCCATTCATCAGCCATTTCCACGGTTTTTAGTTACTGCAGACTATTTAATTCTGCCCACCCGCGATAAATTCCATTTATAAATCATGGGATTTCATTGACACCCAAATGATTGAGTACATAATTGTTTTTTAAACATCGAACTCTAGATCAAATTTTTTCTAAAAATTCTTCTAATTAATTTTTAATCAAATCAGAAGTTTTTGCTCTGATTGAAGTTTAAATTGAACTCTGTCTTAAGAAATGGAGAAAGTGTCGTGTAATTTTATCACTGGTCTAAATATCACTTTTATTTTCTACTATACTTGATTATTCCAAGAAATATACACACATATGCAGATGACGGTAATGTAATCTAATCATTAATGATTTTTCTTCTGGGCAAAACAAGGAATCGCGTGATACCGACATGCGAAACTAAACAAGTAATTGGTGGTGCGGTAAAACCACTGTTAAATGGCATATAGACCAGCTGTAGCTGGTAGATCTTACCAGACTTGGGTTCTCTCAACCGAATCCATTTCCCGTTCATTTTATACGCTTCAGAATATAAAACGTTCAATTTAAATCCACGTGACAATCTCGTATTTTACATTGTTCTAACCCTTTAATCTTCATTCGATCGAATATTTTTTCAGCTTAATTATACGTGATCAGGTCTCGAGTACTTTGCGGTTCTTCTATTCAGTTTACTTGATCTAGTCGATTTCTATTACACTGAGTGTGCAACTTTTAAAGGGATACTCATTATCATTACACTGATATGAAATCTCAGTCTCTGAATGAATGTTTCATTTAATTCCTTCATTTCTAACGACGTAAAGATAAATGCAAAAGAATAATATTAAAATAAATGTGAATGTGGAGTAGTATCTTGTTCTTATGTACGAATAATAGGGATGAAGATGGTTTAGTTGTAGTTTTCGTGGTCAACGTGCTGAGTCGCGATCACGGTGCCGTGAATTGCTTAAAGCTGGATACCGTAAACCGAATCTCCTCCACGGAAGAAACGGGTTTCCATTTCCTGAGTACGTAATTTTATATGTGTGTGCTCTTTGTTTAACGTTTTAAACTGTTTATGATCATATTTTATATGATACTCTCATTTATTTGCAATGCTAATTACATATTTATCTATGCATATTATTATAAATATTCAGTTTGTTTCAGTAGGTCATTTAAAATAAAAAATTAATTTAATAATTCCACATGCTGTCCCTTCCACAATTTACATATCCAACCGTAAAGTTAAATTTAACGAAAGCTACAAAGTTTCACGTCATTAAAATAAAACTAACATCATTTCACGCCGTCATTCGTTGCAGAACAGAGAGCAGATAATTGAAAACTTATCTTCCAACGTGATTCATCAAATTATGTTTGCATATCGCTCGAAGATTAATCATCGATGAATTTCTTTAGCAGATTCAGGCCATTGCAAAGTGTCATTGAAAATAATTACACATCTAATCGCAAGTCACATAACACACAGCCACAATCATAACAGCTACTATATAGAATAAGTGACAGAAGTAGTAGTCAGATATTAAGTCTCGGTTCGTTAGACATCACCGACATGCCTCGTGTCGTCACTGAATCCCTCATCACAGCTAAAACAATGGTCCAGTCAAAACTAAAACTCCTATTACTATTGTAGATCCAAGAACAATGTCGTTTTTGCGTAATGCGAAATTAAAACCGGGTCATAGGCGCGATTCTAGCGAAGAAATATAACTACTCTATTATTTGCCAAACAGTTATATATTTTGATGGAGTATAAATAGATTCAAACTTATTGTTATTATCACTATTACAAGACGGTGTGAATAAGATGAGGAAATAACATAGTGTAGTAGCTGCCTCGATCGACCTTTCTTATCTCTTTGATACTCAGCCTTCACGACAGGGTAAACCATAGTGTCAAATGTCATATTTTATCTGTATATATAAATGTTTCGGATACCATTGATCCGTGATACTCTTTAAATGTTTTTTTAGATCTTGAATTTGATTATTTAGTGTCGTTATTTCACACTTGATACTGTCAGTAAAAAAATTTCTAATTTGGCCATAAATAATCAGTAAAAGAAAATCATTTAGTAACTTTTCATATTTTTTTTTTGAAATTTTAAAATTTAATTCTTGATAGGAGGAGATTTAGCGATCGGACGCCATCTGTTGGAGATTTTTAAAACTACTTTCGTTAAAAAAAATTATATACGGGCATATATGACCATGTCAGAAATTTTTTTTACGGATAATATCCCTATTACGCTATATCTACCATCATCCATCCGGTTTTTCAACTAAATCTTTTGACATGTTAATAAAACGCGACTTATCACTATTTTTCCATTTTCTACTGTTCCGTGATGCTTTGGAAAAAAAGAGAAGCATTTTTCAGGAATATAATAAACGTGAAAAACTTTTTTTTTGTTTACCTTTCATTCCCAGCAAACAAAGCTCCTTGATTTTACTGCCAGCGATAATAATCGCCGTGTAGTTTTTTCGAGTACGCCCTTTGAGATACTTGACTCTTGCAAGTACTTTGTCTATACTGCGCTGGCTAAGTTCTGTTCAAACCAAAGATATACATTGAAACGTATAAATATATAGACGCAGTTGAATTAAGGTAGTTAGTAGTTGGGTTAATGGATATCCAGGCCGCGCAAGTCCGACCAACAGTTAAATAAACTAACGTTCATTACGAATGGTATATTTCTAGTGCAAATAGACTGCGGAATCGCAGAACTATTCTTGGATCATTATATCGATCGTTCTTAGCTTATTAATCATTACCAAACTGTTTTGTTTTACTTCAAGTTTTGCACTGTTTTCTTTGCAATGTTTTATGCAATTCGTCAAAATTCGACTGTCTATATCTGTATCAATATTGTATAAAAAAGTTCGTGAGCAGCAGCAGCAGCAGCAGCAGATATTCGGTTTATTATGTCTAGGTGGAATGCGCAGGCGAGTTATTAATAAATTTGGACGTACGTATTCGAGGGTCTATTATATTCACTTGACAACTTTTTCGATAGCCAGCTCCGAGTTATTGTGGTGAAAAGATTAGCTCTACATATTACAAGAGGTGTACATAAGAGGTGGGTACAATGCCCTACATACAGAGTGTATTTTAGCCGGTGACTTGAATCTATGCCCCTCCGGGTAAAGACGTCAAGTACATTATCAATCGCAAACTTTAAACTAGGTTTTTGAATCATGCTAATTTTAGAAATTTCTTTTATTAATCTGACATTCCCATTTGCTCGCTCTTTTTACGTCAACTTACCAACTTTTATGTTATTTTCCGTGATGACTCGTGGAATAAAAGCAAAAACTGGCATTTACATGCTGCAATTTTCTTTATGGAGATATTTTGATGGAAAGCAATAAAGTATTTGCGAATAGCTTTAACAGAATTCTTACATTATGGCTCGCGCTTCTTATGAAGATAGTTTATGAACGAGACGCAAACTCAGCAGCTTCTCTAATTCTCTACAAAAAGAAGTTGTGTAAATAGGCGTGGATGCAACTTTTAACTGGATCTTAATAATCTTGAAATACAAATTCAACAAAATGTTTTTTTGCAGAATCTTGCCGAACACTGCATAAACTAGTGCTGATCGTTAAAACACTTTTTGAATAATTCTTTTGAAGTCGGCTAGTTAGGTATTCAAACGCTGGATTCTTTAGAATTTTTTATTTGTTCCGCAAGTTTGACTGAAAGTGAAATGTTGCAAATTTCAATATTTATTTAGTTAATTTAACAATTCAGTGAACTTGTGACTTCTGAGTATGTTATGGCTGTGATTATTATAAAATATGAATAAAATTCATATTTAAATTCAGAAGTAACTTTAAATTTTTTTATCACGGTTTTTCCTCAAGAATTACCATCATTGAAGCTAGCGTAGTTTTTGTCAAATGAATTGGTTGTATTTCTCTCTCTGGAGAGTTATTTTCTCCGGAGAGTCGAGCATCGACTTTCAGTCTGCATTAAACTCGTTGTATCGTATCTTAGTTACTAGATTTCGAGGTAAATTTGTACTGTCGATAATAATCTGAAATTGCTTTTAGATTGAAAATATTTCTGAGCAAGTTTATGTCCATTGTAAACTCCCGAGCGACGGTTCTCAAATTAAATGGTTGACAAAAAAAAAAAAAAGATTAAAATTTTTATGATTATTGATCTAACTTGAATCCAAAGATTACCGTCTTTATATTTTTTTTCTTATACTCTTTTAAGAATAAAAAAGAAAAATCAATTGATAGAAAGAAATTTTTTAAAGTGTTCCGAAAACTACATTTTTTTTTTTGAGTTTGTCGTTCACCGAAGATTTACAGATTATTTAGTTAAAGTATGCCGAATGGCCTGAATAAGTAATCGCGAAAACGAATCGTTCCCAATTTCGGTGATTATTTATCTTAGGCCTCAAAGACACGTTTTTAAATCTTCCAAACATATAGTAGCTGTACACACATAAGCTAAATAGAAGATGAAGTGTCTAAATATAGCGATGCACGTGCAGCTTAGCGTTATACAGTCGCTAACTGGACACATAGTCTGATCTATCTTTAAACGTTTGCAATTTAAATAAAATTGTTAGCTGTAAAGCTTAAGCCGCAAAGTAAAGCGAGGACGATCTAAAAATCCGACGCAATTTCCGTGCGTCAGCGGAACCCCGAAAGAGCCACAATGTGATGGTGGATGGTAGCGTGGAAAAAAGGGTTGATGGAATCGAGAGTCGGGATTTGGGACGTGTTGCAAAGTAGCGAAGAGTTATTGGATGAAAAGCAAAAAGTGAGGGTTGAAAAAAAGCTGCGTAAAAGCTTTAACGGCCAGGCTATAAATTTTCTCGTCATGATCTCTGGTGATGCTGCGAAAAATATCATGCTTGTCATATCACTAACACGAACTATGATCTACGAACTACGTAACGATCATATCATAGTAGAGATGTTGACTTTTAGCGGGACGAATTCCACCGAGATATGAATCTGCAATTTTTAGTCAAGAGAGTAAAGAGCTGCTATTACACAGCCAGGTCGTTGACCTATCTCAGTCACAATTCATATGACACGTTTATGGGTTAACGTTAATCGATAATTCTCAAGTTTGTCGGATATTAATCTCGTGTCACTACATTGATTTCCTTTCGCTTGATTAATTTTTACTTTAATTCATAACAGTTTATAAATTATTTATGCTAGAGCTTTCTGCTTTTGAAACTCTAGTCTGTCGATGAATTTCATTGATTTTCAGCGAAGCTACTTGCTAGTGGAAACTACTTTTTAAAATATTCATCACGTTGCGGAAATTGACCGAAATACCTGAACTCTGATGATGCTTTATTCTGTTTGAAATTTATTGTCTGCTTTCTGAATTTTATTAGAAATATTTCTACTCTAAATATTAATATCGAGATTCAATATCGTTGGTCTTATCAATATTTAATTCAATATCAAAATCATATTTAATAACTTCAAGTAGATCGAAAATTTATAAAATTCTTCAGAATAATTACAAAAGCAATTATTGAACAAAATTAGAATAAATTTCTAACTTCCCTTCAAAATATTTTTTTTTCATCATTCAAAAAGTGTGTCGTGAGCCGGGTTAGAATATTTGCCTTTCAACCTTCCAAAACTAGTTTCATAACTGACCCATATTCCGAAATATCAAAGCAACCTCTTCGATTTAATTAGTGACTTTCGACACAGAACATTTAATGCCCCAAAATCGAAACGCGGTTCTTACAGTTACTCATTAATTAATTGCAACAAAAATACCAAGACACCAGTTTAGGAAACCGTCTCTCGCTCAATTAATCAACTATCAATTTCTTGCCCCAGAACGGCATAAACCAGACTCGAAATTTATTTCAATAACCCGGATTCTAAATAAAAGTAACCTACTGTCTGTAGAGGAATTTATCAGACGCCGGTTATTGCTTCAATGAAGCAGTTCAGAAGCGACCTGTAATATTTAACCCAAGAATACATGAGGTGAATAAAACGCAAGGAGCAATAATCCTATAATAATTCACGCGGTAGACTCCGTTTTCGCATTACATTGGGTATTGGTAGCCCGACTCGCTGACTCTTCAGCATCTTTCTTCTCCAAGAAGCTAATACACGTATAATAAAGCGTGTATGCACCGTGTGGTGCTTGTATGCGAATGCAGATAGTGCAGTAGGTAGCCAACCAGTAAGGAGTAAGTGTAGTTGTCTTGGTCTTTGTCTATATAATGTAATACCCAACTTGAAAGTAGTCATCGTGTATATCCCGGGGTGTACGTATGACCTCGGCGCGTACCTCTCAAGGTAGATTCAAGTGGCGACGTCACGCAGTTCATCCAAGGTCGGATGATGAACCACGTCTGATAGTATATATTATACATATTTTATTTTATCCTATTTTCATTTACTTACACATTTATATTTATCCATTCTTGTACTCTTCATTCGTGGTGGTCTCACCACATTTACTATCAACTATAAACTATCAGCTACCGCCCCTTGGCAGTCTATTCTCGAATAGCCTGCAAGTTCACTGTCTAGAGTCTACTTATCCTATCAGCGTTTTCTTCTTCAAGTAAGATTTAAAAGCTCTGGCATCAAAACCACTTGATTATAATTATTTTTGGTGCGGTAGTTTGTGTAGACGGCTACCTTTGGTGATTATCATTCGGGCGTATGACCGGTACGAATGAGAGCGCAGAATAAGAAGGAAGCTGTAGATAAAAAGACCGTTAACCTTCCGTTTGGTCGATACTTAACAGCAGCCTCGTTTGTGTTTTATTTACAAACACGTTATACAAAAAGTTATTCTTTATAAAAATGGTGATTTCACTGTTAAATGCCGCTTTTATGTTAATTGCAGATCATTTTGTGGTAATTTTCAGTTGAATTATTTAGAAATCTCACTATTGTGTTTGTCCTCTTGCTGTGACTTTCCTAGTTCTTTTAAAAATTTTGCAATTTCTTCAATTGTCAAGAAGCTTTACAGAATATCATTAATTCAAAAATGATGTTTGTAATTTTGAAGGAATCTTTATGAAACTTGGTACAACTGCTTCTGGGGTTATTATTTTGGATAAAATTGAAGACGATTAAAATCAGTTAACTAGTTTACAAATGGCGACTATTAACAATTTTTTATTTGCTGCTAATTTTAATGCAAATGACTAAAATGTTTTTTTAATTAAAAAATTAACTAATGTTTCCGCTCTTTAAAATATATTTTGACGCAGAAATTTAAATTAGAGGGTTGTAAATAAAATACTAAGTTTGAGAATTAACATTACCAATGCGTGAATGAGTAAGAGTGCCCGCAAAAAGAACAAATAAGAATCGTGCATGACTCATCGACGTCTAACTTTTACTAAACGTGTATCTACATAAAAGCTTTGTGTTGGTGTTACAGATTCCCGTGGAGAGAGGAAAGGTGATCAATTGATGGAGTATCGTCACCAGATCTTGATTTTCAAAAGTTCCGAGCACAACAACTGATCGAATTTCCTGGAACAAAATTCACAGAAAGGCGTCACGAGTGACCTGGATCGTATGCAATGTTGAAACGGCAATTGTCTGAGTGAAAGTGTCGTGACCCGGGTGCATGAGCCGGGCTCACCTCTTCCTCTTCTCATTGTACTGTTTTCTTTATTTTGCTTTCGTTGTTAAATTTCCTTATTGAGAAATGAGAAATCAAATTGTTACTAAAAGTTCGCGACGGAATTTGGATATTAATTATTCGCCGAATCCGAAGTAATTGATGATCGTACATCGGACGAAGACGACGTCCGAGTAATAATGAAAGGAACCGGGTTCCAGTTTGAAATATTTTTATCATCCGAGTTTATCTTTGACTGTAAAGTTGGAGAGTGACATTGTGAGTGTGTGAAAGAGTATGACGGACTATTTGGACCCACATTTTGTCCGAGCGCTCTGTCGGGATCCAGACAGAAGGACACTGCAAGTAAGTTATTGACAAATTTATTTTATATATTTTATATTATAATATATATTGGAAAAGTTATGAGCTCTGGCCCTTGTTCAGCATTTTTCTCAAGTCCGTTTGACTGGTATTGTCCTGCAGGGGGACTAATAAATATTGTGGTCGATATTCTGCACTCAGAACCCCCGGACTAATTAACAATTGCCACGGAGTTGGGATAGCTATTATATGTATAGATATATATCGTTGAAGCCAATCATGAAAGCCGATATCGGTTGCCAAAACCCTCAAATTCACTATATGGTATTCTCTTCATGGTATTTCAGGCTTTTTAGTTTTTTTATTTAAATTCCGTATACTCGATTCCCGTGAATAATGTTTTGTACAATAAATCATAAGCTTTATTTATCAATACGGACTCTGTCAAGAATTTTAAATGAATTTTTATTTCGAAATTGCGTTCTGATAAAAGTAAATAAAAAATTCCTTTTAACTAGATTAATTTGAATGACTGAAGTAATTAATTTATCAATCACTCTCTTGTTATTTAAATCGAAAAATCTCAATTGTAGAACTGAAAAACTCGAGATATATTTTTCTTGATTTTAAATTAAAGATACGTCTTTGATCTTTTAGAAAATAATTAGAATCGTTACGACAAAATGCTGTAACACGTAACTGTGTATCTTAGACACTCAATTATCCTCGCTGAGCAGAGATATCCCAAATAATTTATAGATTTACCACGACAAAAAATTCTAACTCATTACAGAATTTTTTTCTAACGAAATTGATTTTCTTTTCAAAAGAAAGTCCTGTAGAACCTTTAAACGTTATTTTCTCGAAACTTTTATTTAAAATCCAGCTTTTTGTCGTGATACCAGAAATAGAGTGACATTTAAAGGTATGAACATGGAAATTGAAAATAACGAAACAACAGTGAATACACTATGAAGCTCAAATCAATAAAAAAAAAAAATCACCCCTCGATGTTAAATAAATTATAAAAAGTAGTTAATCTTCAAAAGGATAATCTTTAGTAATGTATTTATCATTAAAATTATTATATCATCAGTACCGTAAATTATTACATCAATTATTAATCGCTACGCACTTTATATTGCGTCGACTATAAAATATAATTTTAATGCGTACCCCGTAAAATTAAATAGCTGAAGTGGACAATAATTTTGGGCTTATAGTTGAATAGGATATTTTATTAAAAACATCCACAATATCTCTTCAATTTTATAGAATTTACAATTTACGTAGGCTTGCTCATTAAAGTCAAATATGTTGAATCATAAATTGCGTAAGTATTATCAGGCTTGATAGAAAGTATTCAAAATAATTACAGCTATACTGAAGCGTCTATTTTTTTTTTTTTTTTTTTTTTTTAACAAAAGTGAATATATTTCATCATTTCGTAATGTTTCAACTCTAAACGACTTCAGTTATTCAAATATTATTGCAAATTGTTGATATGAAGTCATGTGTGTACCAAACAAACGATAAATAACAAAGAATATTTAAATTTCCTCCTTCCTATTTGCATTCAGCAGAAAGTTGAATTCGATGAGGGCAAATATCGCAAATATTATCAATGAAAAGGAGGTTGTACATCAGAAATACGCACCTGACGTTGAATTGTCAGGTAATAAAGATTCTTAGTGCCGTGAATATAAACCTGCTTGAGCCTTTACGGAATGCGTGTTATGCGAGTGAAGACCAAGAGAAGCAAGATGAAAATATATATAGGTAACGGTACAAATACCCGATGTACTCGTGTGCCTTTTATATATTTATATTTATCCATTTATTTTCTTCGAGTCAAAACGCCTTAACTCTCTTTCTCTCTTCATCTCATTTAGATTTTACTTGATATTATATAGAAGCAAAGATACAAAAAATTAAATAGAAGAACCCATGCCGCGTGAATTCGTCGAAAATAGTGACGATTATTGTATAATTCAAAATAGGCTGAAGCTGCCTTTTTTATATTGTAAATAATCTTCATTCAAGGATCAACCTTTCAATTCAATTTAGCTGCTGCATCAACTTAAATAAACTCGGTACAGGCTTGTAGAATAAAACGTTAACGTTCACACTTAATGAGATACAATCTCAAACTTCAAGGTCGCCGGGTACTCGTTTTGTTCCACATTTTGCGAGTATGCCTGTTCCTCTCGTTCAAAAAACACACGTATCCATCCATCCATACATACACATACACAATATTTAATATCTTTGGACAGAAAAAAAAAGATACAACTTTGTATTCGGTAAATTAACCCAAAAAATGAATAACAAAATATTACTGAGGACATGTCACTTTTATTCACAAAGTTTTGTTTTATTCGTCCAAAAAAGAATCAAAATAAGTTAGCTATAACTATAATCATAACACGAGGGGGAAGAAGCAGACTGTTAGGCGCCAGTGTGTTTTCCGTGACTTGTTTTTTCGTGTGAGTACTTTTTATAATAAGTATAATGAGGATACAATTACGAGTATTGTTAATTTCAATGCTGCTAATAGAGAGCGTTTGAATAATAATCACAATAAAATATAGTCTGCATTGCACGGGCTATTGACTCCTTTGTATTTGCGTACGCGTTTTATTACCTCGATAAGAGCGTTCCTGATATGCAAGTTTGTTATAATTCCTATCGGGTGGCAAGTAGAGAGTTAAATCTTTATAAAAAGTTGATATCGAAAAAAGGAAAACTCTTGATTTTAGCGCAAGACTTTAAACAAGATTGTAAAACGTAATTACATTTTATAGCGAAATTATACGATGATAATGAGTGAGCATGGCGATCAGATGATATTCGATCATTAATTTGAAAGATGTTACCTGGTTGGTTGCCAGCCGGACAAATTCCGTGCATTAGTTGTGCAAAAATCTAAATACCCTGTACTGGTGATAAAATAAATATTGTAATTTAAAACTGCAGACTGGGTTGCAGATTTCAATTTATCTTGCACGCGATTTAGTGATCTGTAAAAAGTATAATGTGTGGACATATAAACACAATTTTAGTTTCTCAATATTAGTTCAATGGTAATAGAAATAGAAGATGGAAGATTTATCTACCCGGGAAAGGAAAAATATGCAAATAAAAGTTTGTTTAGTAAAATATATATGCGAAGTATGCGGTTGTTAATATAAAGGAACAAGTCGCTATATAGCCTTTCGATCGGTATTACATCTACATAGTTATACTTACTGTACTTTAATGCAAAAATATATATGTATATAGAATGCACCACGCGAGGTCGCATGTCTCTTGACACTCGTGTTTAATGCCAACTGTTAAATATATACTAACGAAAGGTATAAATAAGCGAATATCTATCTGTGCACTGTATAGATGACAAACTTTTTGACATTTATTTCTGTTGGCTAACCACTGGCTTCAATTCTTCTTTCAGGATCTTCAGATTATTTACTATGGTCTCCTCGGGCTGGAAGCTTTGAGGCCGTGCAGAGACTCTATTCTCAGAGGACTTTGTAAAATTGTCCGATATGAAAGACATTACGCCAATCATGTTCTCTATTAGTAAGTATTATCTTTTATTTCTATTTCTATATTATTATACACCATTAAGATATTATTTTTATTAGTCATTTCTGTTATTGGATGATTTCAGAAAAGTGACCTAATCTTGAAACGATCTTTTTAGGTCATATTTAATAATACATTTATTTTCTTAACAAAACTGAACGTTTTATCCTCTTTCAAACAAGAAGTACATTAAATTATCAATAATTAATTTTTTTTTCTTTATGAAAAAGCTCTCAGTCGGAGTTATAAAATTCTACTTCATCTTTAACTTTCATTAGCGCAAAACAGATTTCTACCGCCATCTAACGGATAGTTTCGAACTATAACTCTGTACTACCGACTTTGAATAAGCAGAATACTAACTACCGACTGTTGAAATGCTTGGTAACTTTTGTAATTCATTCATTTGCTACTAGATGGAAGTTTTAGCCGGAAAAGAAGCTTCCATTTATTTTTATGAAATTTTAAACAGTTATTCTGGAGTGAAGACGAAAAGTAATAGAAAATTAACAAAAGTAAATCAAATTTTCAGCACTGGCGAACTGGCGACTAGCTGGTACATCTTGCTGTCTGGATCGGTGTTCATCGATGGGTCAATGTTCCTCCCCCGTACAAGGTGAATTAACCATTCTATTTCCACTCAATTATCAATAACTGTCTATTCCAACGAAAGCACGTCATAGTCCTTAAATAGACATGGTTTTATGGCTAATTATAATCTAAAAGTTATATTTAACTTAATGCAGATCTAAACGTAAGCGCTAGATCGTTTGTAAAGGTGTTACGTATAATTATAATTATTAACGGGGTTACGGCCGTGATATTTCTGGGTTTCGTTCCCCTAGTACCTATCAAGGAAATCCTTATTAATTCCGCAACCTCGATTCGTAATTCATGACATAAGCCCCGCAAATTTTGCACCAATACAATTAACAATATAACCGGACTAATATAATATAAATACGCGTATTGTTCCGTATATTGTTACACAACGTTCCTATGCTCATTCCTTCAAAAGTAGCCCTTCGTTCTTACTCTACCTCTGTTGTGCAACATGACAATGCAGTGATCCATCATCATCTACGAGCAGCGATAGGTAAATAAAAAACGAGTGATCAAAAAGAAAAAAAAAACAGTGAGCTGTGTGGAGCGACAAGCAACTTTTTAAATTGATCCGAGTCTCGGGTCACTAGTTATCGCAAATAGTAGAACACTGGAACAGGATGGGAGATCAAGTTGATTTGAATTCCTGTTCCTGGAGTCCGTTGGTTGTTAAATTAACAAGTGCGTAGTTTTTTTTTTCTTTTTTTTTTTTGTTTGACTATTCATACATATTATATGTCTATTATATGTATTAAGTTCGCTGCAAACTCGACTCTATTGTGGAGGAAAAATAATAATGAAGTATAATGAAACTTGGGCTGGCTGACGACAGACGGTGCTGGCTTTGAGATTGTTATTATAATAACGCTATGCATAATATAACTAGAATAGAAGCTATGATTCCCTATCAAAGTAGGATGTGTTTTGAATAGAATACGAATATTCATATGCATAAATCATATTTGAATATAATTTTATAACATAAAGTATTCTATCAGTAATTTTAGTAGAAAAAAAAAAATTTATTTTAAATTTTATAAATAACTAAAAATTAAGGAAAAAATTTTTTTATGATTTACCTGTTATGAAGTAATTTTAATACTTAAATCATTTGACATGTAATCATTAATAAGTTTTATGCAATGATTTTAACCAAAACTAAATTAATATTTTCTTATAAAAAAGTTTCAATTCATAATACTCTAAAATTCATACAAATTTCATATAAAAATTTAAAAAAAAAAAAAAAAAAAAAAAAAAAAAAAAAACACATTTCAAAAGCAACAAAGCTTTTTTGTACCGAAAATTTCTGCAGAACTCCATTTTACTTCCCTTCCATCTATTATATTCACCCAAATTATTTCCGCGTTGATGAATAAAAGACTGAAATGAAACCGTATGAATATCCAACGAAAACTCCATACCACATATAGTTCTCCATACGTCTGAAGCAAAGTTGTGGCACAGCATTATAGAATTTTCGAGGCTTTAAAGAGCCTGGTATTGGCGCAGGATGTGCTGGTATTTAACTGAAAATGTATGGCGTAGGTGTAATGAGTTTGAGTATGAGGTAGGCATAGCACGAGCTCGATTAAATTCCATGTACCGTGTGCGGAGACGCGAATTAAAAAACATACTCCGTATAGTAGCGGGAGATGCTGTGCTTTATAAATTTCTCGATCTAATCCTCTACCTTTCTTCCTCCTCGCTCTTTATTTGCTTTTGCAGTGGAGACTAGCGGCTGGGTACGTAAAACTGCTGCGGGATTTTGCACACATACTGTTTGAGTTTTATTTTATTAAAAAATGTGACCATGTGTGTAGTGTGTAGTATGCTAGTGTGTGATTTTGTGATAAAAAGCGGAGCTTTAAAGAGTGAAAGAAAGAAACGGTTGATTTGGTTGCTAGACTGTAGACTGTAGTAGACCGGTGTGCATATTTGTTTGTCAACGACATCAGTTCTACATGAGCCGGTTCCTGGGCTACAGGCTTAGCTTTAGTCTACAGCGTATAGTAGTACGGTTTTGTATCTTCTTTTTCATTCTTTCGCGAATAAAATAAATAAAAGATCCGCTGGTAGGCATGAACAGAAAGAGAGAAAGAAAGTTTAAGTATACACAATTGCGGTTGTTTCAATATTTCTGTACGGAACTGTACCTACGGTAATATGCTAAATAAAAGCGTACATATGTACATTTGACGGTACTGTTGTTATGTTGTATTGTTGTTGTTGTTGTTGATTGGTAAAGAGGTAAAACGCCACCGACGTATTTCACACGGTGAGTCGAACCGTGTCGTGGAATTGAGCGTGAGAAAGAGGAAGTCATAGAGGATAGGATAGAAGTAATATTATAAAGGTTTTTAAGGTGAGAGGGATAGATATATTTTCCTTGGATCATATGTGGGAGGATAAAGACTAAATTGAGGGAGAGACGGGGATGATTAGACTTACTTTTCTCAGTTATAGTTTGTAGTTTATGGGTATTAATGTAATGGATTATACGTAACATGTAATATGTAATATGTAATGTTTGATGTAAGGTAAGGAAGGTAAGACTCTGCTTAGTTGAGACAAAGTTAATAAAGTGTGGAGTTTAAATAGGGCGAAGGAGGAAAGGAAGGGTAGGAAGAAGAATATACGTCGTCTTATCTGTATTTTGTATAATATGGCTGTACTGCGAATGATGGCTATAAAGTTGATTCGCATGAGGTGATCGGGCAATTTAGTGTCCCGTGACGGATCAGCTACACATCAAAAGGACTCGCCGGTTTCTTTATTTAGCTTGAAATCTATGGTCAAGGTTTTGATATTTATTCAATGAGTTTATTCATTTATTATTAGGGAATTTCTGGTTTGAAGGATGAAATATTGGAGATAAAAAATTAGATTATAGAAAAAAAAATCCTCATAAATTTTCCTGTATCTCAAGTCCTTGAGTCAAAATTTAAAAAATTTTCTTAACGAGTCTATCAAAAGTTTCTTCCAATCATGCCCTTATTTCCCCGCGAAAACCGCGAGTAGAGACCTACTGTCTCTTTTATAAATCCTCCGGACTGGTTCTGATAGTTGTATTGCAATGGATGTTTGTTTGTGTTACTCCTATCCTCTATCCGTACGAGGAAGATTGTTGCTGCTGTAGTACTTGCATACCGAAAGATTGGGACCAGTGACCCGTGAATAAAATGCGCGAACGACAGAGATAGATAGAGAGAGAGAGAGAGAGAGAGAGAGAGAGAGAGAGAGAGAGAGAGAGAGAGAGAGAGAGAGAGAGAGAGAGTGTGTATCATATAATATCTGAGCAGCGGAGTCAAGTGTACGATAAAGGTTGCGAGTGAGACGGAAACCCTGAAGGGTGAGGACGCCGTAGGTGGTGGAAAAGGATCGTACTATATAGTATAGACCGTATAGTAAGCGAGCATGAGGCTGAGAGAGAGCTTTGGGAGCGACACCCAACAAACGGCTCGCTGCTGCATTCCGCCACTACAGCTACTCCTGCTATGCTCGCTCGCGACTCAACTCGGTGCGCGAATCGTGCTAGTGCCAATCGGTTACTACACCGTGCAGTGGGAGAAGAGAAGGGACCTGTACTTCTCTATCTACACTCAGTTCTTGCTCTGTCTATTTAAATATTATTATAGGCTCTGTGCTCAAGTACTAACTTAAAACTTACACATTTACACGATTTTCTCAAACTGGCTCAAAAAAAAAAAAAAAAATTGAAATTTTTTTTTTAAATATCCCTCAAGTTTGCAAAACAAAATTTTTTTTATTAAAGTGTCAAAATTTTGTGCTTTACAAAAGTTCTGATTGTAAATATATGTTTTCATGATTTGTGATTTAAAAATTAATTTTTTTTTTTTTTAATAATTGTACTGGTTGATTTTCAAATAAGCGTAAATTTCAAAATTTTAATGATTTCATCCAAAAGATTCAAAATTGAGTGTAAAAATCAAAAGTTCCAAAAGTAAAACTTTTATTTTGAACATTGCTAAAAAAAAGTTTTTGAAAACAATAAAAAGTCCAAATTTTGATAAAATTTTAATTGAGTTTTTTTTTTTTTTTTTTTTTTTTTTTTTTTGGGCCAATTTAATGAATAAACGAGCGTATAAGTTATAACATGTAACTTCTAACAGTTACAACTTTTTATAGAAATTTATACTCCGTCATCGGGATCACATCTGTGTGATTACTCGTAGCAGGTACACGCACGATTATTATCGATAAACACCTTGAGCAACCTCGCGATTTACAGTGAGTTTATAAGTTATATCAACTTGTTGGTCGGTGATTGTGTTGTAGCTGATGTTGATGTTTATGTCGGTGTACTGTCTACACTGTACTGCACTATAGAGTCAACCATAACTATAATTGTCGAGAATTGGGTTCTATGTACTTGTACTATCTGCTTTGTGTGGTTATATAGTTACAATACAATCTCGTATACATATATATTAGCCGGTTGGTCGCTTTCACCGCTACTATACGCTGCAAGACTTTAGTTTGTTAGTCGACTTGACTAGTCTCTGACGACGTCTTTGCGACGAAAGTTTGTCGAGAGTCTGTGCCAGCTACAAGTAAGTGGTTTTGCTACTTTACGTGCAACTTGGTATTCTTTATCCTTACCGTATTCTCATTCTTATTTTGACATTGAGGTCAGGATATGAGTTTCTAATAGTCTGGAACTTTAATTACATTTTGTACTGACATTGCAGAAGTTCTACGTTCTGTGACTGTTTGAATAAATTTACCAGAAATAAGTTATTAATTTTTAAAGTGTTGATGTGCCAGTGAATTGTCAGTGAATTGATATTGGGCATTGTTGGATATTGATAAGGAGAGGGTGGAAAAAACCGGCAAGCTGGATGCCACCGACGGCGCCCCTCCCCTTCCACCCCCGCCTGACATCACTGTCACTCAGGATGACCGGTGAGATATGTTTTTTTTGCATTATTTTTGTGTCAATGTCACTTCAGAGCTCTATAGACGACTGCCTTTTTTTTTAAATACAGTAAATGACATTTTGAAAATTTTTTCAAATTTGTTTTATAGCAAAAAAAATTTTTATTTTATCAATAAATTAATTAAAAATTTTTTTAAATTACAAAAATAAATCAAATTGTTTAATTAAAGTATTACACGCAGAAAAAAACAATTAAATAATTACATAGTACAATTTATAAAAGACGAATGCCTCGAAAAAAAAACTAGACAAATTACAATTAGAAAATTCAAAAAAAAAATTTTAAAAATGTAAAAATTAATACTTGAGATTTTATTCTGTTAGAATTGTATTTCAAATAGTAATTTTTTAGGATTTTTATTCAAAGCTCCTCTTCTTACTACAGAATCTGTAATTTTTCAATTGCTCTTACCCATGTAATACCTTAAAAAAACAAGCCTATAAATTTTGCAGTTATTGAGTTTTGAAACGGGACAGCCGTGGAATTTCTCTGAAATTTTCGAGTTTTTAAGAGCTCGTAAACCTTGTAAACTTGGACGAGCACGTGCAAAAAAGTTTAATGTAAGTTGTGCTAAAATTTTCACACCATGTACCAGAATTTTTTTCCCCACACATGTTAATTATAACGACGCGTCTTAAGATTAACATGGAATTTAATGGTTTGTTATTTTTATTTACCATAAATTCAGCTTATAGAATGTTGTAATGGTAAATTATACTTCTCGAAGAGTAATCTACTACCGTGCTGTAAAATAAGCACGCAATAATCATTATCCGAGAATGAAGAAAGAGTAGAAAGATCCAAAGACAGAGACAGAGCACTCGGTGAAATGATCAAGTCCCGGTTTTCCATTATCTCAACGTCCACAATTTTAAATTCCGCAAATAGTCGGTCTTAATACTCGTACTAGCACTCACTATTCACTACTCACTACTCGGTAAAGTACAAAATAAGAACCGGTGAATATACACTTGTTCTATTCCTCTCTTACTATTATTTAAAGGATAATAAGCCGACGCAATAATCAAGTCCCGGTCCTCTCTTTTTATTTTATTTCTTCTTCCTCTACTTTATTTAACTCTAAAAGCAAAGTAATCTCACCGCGACCCAGTAATGAAATTCTTGCGATACATAAATACTATTACTAGTTTGCACGCCAGTTATTCATTCCTCTGACTCCTTATATTTGACTCACAACCGCGAGGACCAAAACTGAGCATTGAAACCGCGCAAATACAAAAAAAAAAAAAAAAAAAAACGAGCCCTGCTGCTGTTTATAAATTTATGAAGATATTTTCTATAAAATTAACATTGAGATTAATACTAGCATTACGCGGCTAAAACAACCACGATATCAATTTATTTAATGCTCGAGGATCCTTGTCGTTAATGTGCCAGGTTGTGTTTAGCAACGTCAGCCTTGCTGGTGGAAAACATCTCGAGCCATCATTTAAAAATTATCTCTGGTCTCTAAACTAGTATAAAGTAGTACTTCCTCATACTTCATATGCTACGGGGTATTAAGTTATGACACGACATATCTAACTTTACTTTGCTTAGCCTTCCCATGAAGTTATGCCTCGGTTCTTCATTACTCATTACTCGTTATTCATTACTATTACTATTACGATATTTCTACCAACCGATAAAAATAATCCCCCATGGATGGGATTTTTGCAGATTCCTTTTTTCCTCATTTTAGATTCCGATACTTTTTACTTTATTTCAAACAGTGAGCGTACTACAAAGCAAATTATCGATTTCCAATCACCGGAGCGAACAAAACGGCTATTACCTTACTATACTTTCCTCAAATGAAATGCAGTTCGTACGAATTTATAAGCTTCCTATTTTCCGTATAATGGAAATCGAGATAAGTAGGGTTTTATTTGGACCTTTAATTTCATGCTTTCAAAGATTTATTTTTAAATATCCCATTTGTTTAATTGTTTTAGGGATAATATTGAAATTAGTACAACTTATGATTAAAAAAAATTAATATTACAACAAAAATTTTGAACCAAGAAAAATTTTGAGTTTAAAGAATTTTTTGCTTGACTCAAAAAGATCAAATTCTAAAAAATAATTTTTTAATTCAAAATTTTTTCTATTAAATTAATTTTTTTTATCAATCTATGGAATTTTTCATTGAATTGAATTTTTATCATAATAGAAAAAAATTCTAAAAATAAAACTTTTGGTGTTTATTTTAATCAATACTTTAAAATTAATTAAGATAATGTCAGTAATTTTTTAAGACATTAATAAAATAATATAACACGTGAGAACATTTTTAAAATGATTTTCCTGTAAATGTTATTTATTTAAAAAGAAACTAATGTCAGATATTTACTTTTAGCATCATAAATGTAAATAACGTATTTTATTTTCAACTAATATTTTACCGATTACTTTCTTATGACTCATAAATCAATTACCTTTCAATGATATTCCTTGCAACGACACTTGAAAAGCCATTAATATTAATTTCAATATGAAGTTTTTTCTCATTAACATTATCATCGGTAATTATTTTTTACTACACGTTCATATCATTAAAACTAAACGACAAAAAAAATAAAAAGATGTGGAAAAATTAAAAAATTTACGCGCCAATTAATTAAAAAAAAAAGTAATGAGTTATTAAGGATTCAGGCCGATGAAAAATGAAAGATTAATGTATCATCTCAAGGCAAATAATATAAATGCTGTAGATAAAAATTGTAAAGCGAGTCCAATTTATCAGGTTGGCGCCAAGTGTATAAATAAAGTCAAGCTCTCTCGTTCAATTCAGACGGTGATTAATGCATCAAGTCTCGTTCGATATAAAATAGATATTCCATTCAATTTTTTTATTCTTTTCTTCATATTATATCAGAATAACTCTTACCTCTTAACTTAACTTGTTTAGTCTCTATTCATTGATCTCATGTGTGCCAATATCTCCACATTCACATTCACATGTTCAGTTATTTTATTGGCCATCAGTTAACGCCCCCGCAACCTTCACATTGGTCATCGAGAAGATTAATGTTCAACCCTTGTAGAGTGTCCATGTAATAATAGACGTTTTTCGTTGTTTGCACAAGTGACAAATTAAATCTGGTGGTAGGTGATGCTTTATAAAAATATCGTCATCACTATCACTAATATCACCGGTCTGTCGCCCACACATACACCAAATATATCAAAATCATGAATTATGCAGACGAAGGCATTAATGTGTCCAACAAGGACGTCATAATAATAAATTGTTCTGTGACGCCCTCACAGCAACTGTCCTGTAATTGATAAAAATAGTTGTCCTCTTCTTCCGAACATTTATTTCTATTTCGAGTCTATTAATATTTATTTCTTATCTATTAATTGTCTACGAACTATTTTTAACGTCAAGACTCTCATTTGCAAAAGCAGCACGTCGGTATTTTAATTGGAGAAATTTTCCAGTGAGAAATATTTTGTCGCACTTTTACTTTTTTTTTTTTTTTTTTTTCTATTTCTACCGCTTGAACTTTTAACGAGTCATTTACTTTTTTTACTATTATGATTTTAGCTTAATTTAACTATTTCTTTTATTCAACGTCAATTAAGTATTTAAGCCCATTTGTAATCGTTATTGTATTTATTGTACCGGTGATAGATTTAATTTAATCAGAGGTCCGTTATTATTGTGGTTGATGTTGTTATTTTGTATATAATAGCGTAAGGATTGAATTGACCAAGTCATACGTCAAAACTCTCACACACGGCTTTCTCTTTGTCGTTTTATATGTTACTATACAGAGTTTCTTGTCTCTGAAAAGAGATCCTCTTGCTGTTATTTATGTCTTTTCAGACTAGAGGTAGGAAATCTCAGCTCTCGCTAGTTACAGGGAATTAAAGGTTTCCAAAATGATAGACACTTTCGCTGTCAAGTTTCATATTTATACGAACAATTACAGAAGGAGATGACTAGTTTCTGATTTGAAAGTTTCGAATTAAAATTGTGAGAAAAATATCGAAGATAGAAATAAAAGTCCTAAACATTAATTTTGATACTTAAGCCGGAATTGCGATTTGAAAAAATTTAATAAAATGGCTCGTATCAAAAGAATTATTTTACAGAAAACTCTAAAATAGAAATCTGATTTTTTAGATATTTTTTCTACAAAATATGAACTTTAATGAATGACGACTTAATTCAACAATGCTCGGAAAAAATCGTACAGAGAGGTGTATTGTTTTTTTTTTTTTTTTTTTTTAATAATGATAACAGTTATTATAAAAAAAGATCTCATTATTTGGCCTCATTTGAATATTCCCACAAGGTTTTCTATACATAATTTTCCTCTTATTTTTTATCGATTCGCAGAGACAAAAGCTCCAACGTAGTATATTCTCTGCGAAAAATCCGTATTTAATTTTCAGTGTGTGACTTGCTCACACGAAATAAACTGCATTGCAGAAAAATTTGTGCCAAGAGAAAAATCCACATTACAAAGAAACATTGCATTTATTTGTGTATAAATCGCGGTGTATTTTTATAAACTCACTCTAAAGAAATCCTTGACATTCATCTCGACAAAAAAGGCATACCAGTAATCGAGTTAAAGCCCATTGCAATGTTTCGCGTGCGGATTTTCCTCCTTACAATCTAATTAATTAATTTGTCCAATCTAATTTCACTAAAATTGAAGCGGAGACAAAGAAAAAAGTGGCTTAGCTGAGAAAAATTTGAAACTTGTTCGCTGACGTCGCTGAACCCGCCGATCGATCAACCTGCCCAATCACAGAAAAAACTTCCTCAGTGTTTTCTTTCCTCATTCTTTTTTCTTCTTTTGATTGTGCTTTCTCTGCCTTACATGTCCAATTCTACTTATATGTTATGGTATATATATCCAGTCCAAGTCTAACAAAAGTTAAGACTCATTCAAAGTTTCCCCACGCAATTTGCACCACGTGCGACTAGAGTGCGATGAACTTTTTTCTTGCTAACCCGACATTCGTCCACTAGAAAAAACAAACTTTTCCAATATTCTCTCAAGTCGTGACTGCCAATGCAAAATAATTCTTTATTTCAATTTGTAAACTCGGTAAACTCTCGACAACTTGCTAAGTAAGTAGAAGTAAGCAGACTATTTCTATTCTTTTACCTTGAAATTTATTTAAGTTTACAGTACATTAGCATTGTATTAGCTCAAAAGTATCAATATTTGAGAAAGCTTTTCTTAACGTCTATTCGTTTTAAATAAACCCACATTTTTTTTTTTTTTTTATTAATAACCGGTAAAAAATTTTTTTTTCTTAAAAAGTATTCTGATTAATTTTTACAATGTTAAAAAATATTAAAAGATGTTTTTTTTAAATTGAATTCTTTCAAAAGTACAATTAATTTTTTAAATAAAAACAAAAATGAATTTTATAAAAATTTGGAGTCTAAATTTCAAGTAGAAGTTGAAGCTAAAAAAAAAATTACAAATACTTTTTGTTATAAATTTATTCTATAAATAAATTATCATTTAATCTTTCATTTCAAACAAAATTTAAATTCAAAATAAACAAACATCAATACCTTTCCCTTTATTAATTCAGATTTTTCCATTAAAAAAAAAAAAAAAAAAAAAAAAAATCTTTTGATCAAAAATTGTCAAAAAATCAAACCAATTAAAAAAAGTATGTCACGACTTAATATAACTGCATAAAAAATTCACTTGTCGATTGGCAAATGGGTTAGTTTAAAATAAAGTAAAAACTTTTCTGACGTATAAAATAATTAAATCGACATTTAACTCAATATAAATAAATTACAGCTTTTAATGTCATCACGTCACATGATGAAGTCAGTAGATATACATAGGTATAAAAACGTATATTAAGTAAAGGGATAGGATATGATAGGACGGGAGTCTTATAACCGGAGACGAAGACTGGTTAGGATGGAGATGGTGTACTTGAAGACGCACGTCATCGAGTCTCAAGTCGTAATACTTATACTTACAGCAACGTATTACATATTATCTCGAACATTGTATATAATATCGTGATTAATTGTTTTATCTCTTCTGTTGACGATACACTTTGGGATGAGAATCGATCGGTATTGCTGACATATTAGTACGCTGGCTGGTATGCTAAGAAAAATAAAAGTTGTGTCGTCGTACCTTTTTAGTTATTTCCCACAAGCACAACACACAACACCTATGACGTAATAATACGTGTAGCAAAGTGCAACGATGCACAGTAATACGCACGATCGAGCACGAAAGACTATAGTAAATCGATAGCTGATAAATAGGCCAGCGTTAAAATATATCTATAAAGTGATAATATCATATAATCTAATTTTTTTTATTTTATCGCCCTTTATCAACACTTTTATGTTGCAACGGTTGGCAAAGCACAAAGCTTTTATTTCAGCAACAATAACTAAAAATTTATCTCATTGTATCATAGGTCTATCGAGTTTTTCCCATCACATTTGATTCAATTCAGGCTGTATTGTGAATAGAGTGACCAGATATTATAGACACTGACCCGATGACCCTCACCGATGACCTAAGGAATACCTATGACGATAATAAGTCGTGCGTGATTGTCGGGCTTAATATTAACTTATTACTGTCCTCAATCTTAATCCAAAACTACTGATTTATAGTATGAGTGTGATGTAATTGTGTGCATGGATAATTCAATACCAATACTTTTACCTCATTCATTGCAACCACATGCACGCCTCTCTCTTTTCTTCATGTTATGTTTATTATAATATGTATGTAGATAGAATAGGAGAAATAGAAGGGTATAGACTATAGTCTATGGGTTCGCATATCTTGCGTGTCGAGCGTCCCACTCTCACGTTTTCATCATACGTGAGAATGAGAATATAAATATGAGAATAAGAATGAGAATGGATAGTAATGCTAGACCTGGTTAGATACTAGAGCCTAGAGGCTAAATATACTGCTAGATGATTTTATTTGTTGGTAATAAAAATTTTAAATGTTAAATATTAGATAGTTAAATTTTATTTTGATTGAATTTCAATTTTTATTGAAAATTAGTCCATTTTTTTTATATTCAATCAATTTTTACTCAATTGTAATTAAATTAATTAGGAAATTATTTGAATAGGCTCTCAATGAAATTTTTAATTAACAACTTGCTAATTGATGAAAGCTGAATAAATTAACGTTATATTTTATAAAATATTATCACTTTTAAAGCTAAAAAATAAATCAAATATAATATAAAATTTTAATAAAAATTACCAAAAAAAAAAAAAAAAAAAAAAGATAAAATAATCCAATTTGTACAAATTAAACGAAACTAATGTTTATATTACCAAAAACGCAGGTAATATCAACTTTTTGTTTATTTTTAAATACTCTTTTTTACCCCCAAGGAATAATAACAAATTAGAGTCTCTAGAGACTAGACAAGAGTGATTTGGTATAAAATAATCGGAGCCTAGTGTAATTCCTCTGGAGGATCGACAAAAAATGATAATTTATGCTTGAATAATCTCAAGCGTATCTGATACGCCGTCTGGCAGTTTTAGTACAGCATTATTAAAGTATTATAGACCATACCCAAGTTGGAGTACTGATTCGGTACTTGGATATCCATCTCTTCGGCCGGACAAAAAATAAATTAGATTTAAGTGTCTCGAGGACCGAGAGAGATAACTTTTTAGCTATAGTATATTCTACGATAGCCTGGACCACTCAGTAGGGCTATTAAAGTTACCATGGCTTTTATTAATTTGAAAGATCTCGAGATAGAGCGGATGCTAATGGGGAATTATTTCGTTGAGAACGAACCACTACGCGGTGAAAATCTTAATACCGTGCCGTGGGTAGCTCGACTATAGTTCAGTCTATAATATATATATATATATATATATATATATATATATATATATATATATATATATATATATATAGGACATAATATATAAAACTAAAGCAAGGAGACAATGGATCGGAGAACGGCAGGTGGATTTATGGTAGTCCTTGTAGTCGTAGAGAGTAACGGGAAAATATTGTTATATATTGTTATTTATCAGCTGACAATGAGGAGTGACAATACGAAGATGTATATTCACTGGGTGTGTACATTTGATAAAATCCCTTCCCCTGTAGGGCGCACAATAATGAATCTACGCTCTGGTGGTTCTCGAGATAGTCCAATGGCGCACAAAATCTTCATTTTAGCTCGCCGAGAAATCGCCTTTTGTATGGATACAACATTGTAGATTTATATTTAACTATAACATAATATGAATCCGGAGTCTGTTCAACTATAGAAACTTTACACTAGATGTAGATTCCACATTGGTGTGGTGGTCTTAAAGAATGCTTTGGTTTCCATTCTCAATTTTGTCGCCTCGAGCTAGCTCATTGTTATGCAGAAAGGTCAAATTTTGTTTTGCTGTGAATATTTTTACCCCCAACTGCACGTTTATAAGGAGGGACATTTATTCTTTTATTCTTCTACAAGCGGATCCAATCAGAGTAATTAAATGACCATGTTTTAAAACTGATACTAACAATGCTGTTCTACTTTCAATAAATCTCTAGAATCATTACAGAACATTACAAAACCCATAAATTTTGAGAATGGATTGCTTAAAATACCCAAAATCATTTTTATTTATTAGCTAAAGATGACAATTCCAAGTGGGGAGGTGTGACGAATTTTTGTCTAATTTTCTTATCCATGGAATGATTAAATGATTAATTCTCCGGATTAATATTATTTATTTCCATATCTAAAAGTATTAACAAAAATATTTAGCGGTAAATTATTAGTAAACGCAGACGAGCGGTGAATTTATCGAGCATTCCACATGATTGATTGGATATTCTGGGCTCGTTTCTGATCGATAGAAATTCCGTACAAGAGAAGCGAACGTTCTCTTGGTGTCCCTGAACGCGTTTGCAGAATATTATCGTCCATTCTAGTGGGGAGTAGATATAGATGATATAAATGGAAATATATAATATATAATGTAATACAATAAGTAAGTGTGTAGCGTATTGACGTTATAACGTAGGTCTTGGAGCTCCCACAGCAGTCACCAGTCTACTCGAGCCTGATGATGTTGGAAATCGCCTTGTACAGCTTCACAAGTACTTACCAGTTGTTCCTGAAAGGAAAGTTTTGTAATTACTGAAATTGAGAAAACTTCCTCCTCTAACTGCACTCCGGAGTTTTAATGTTATTAACGTCCACTTAGGGCCAACCGGCACCCGACTAAACTAATACAATTTAGGTTTATTTCAGAAATTTTTAATCATCTGCTAACTGTTTTGTTTTGTTCCGCTTCCTAATAATTTACTCGGTTAATCCCGTTTTTTCTATTTATCCATATTTCTTCTTCTCTTCTCCATCTACAAAGTTAACAGCAACTTGCTGTTATCAACATCATTCCACCTGTTTTATTATTGCCTGTCAGCAAAGCTGTCTGCTGAGAGTTATTTTACCGACTCGAGGTAGTGATTTGCTAGCGTTACTCATCGGTAAGGCAGGTGGTTTTTTCTCCTACTCACGCTAAGGACTTATGTCCTTAGCTCAGGCGTAAATGAAGCATTAGCAGATCATCAATAATCACCAAAGCGGACAATATTATGAATAGTCAATCATAAAAAGCAATCTTTTATCAAAGACAGATGTTTTTTCCATCTAAGCTTTTAATTTAGCAGAACAGAGTCCACAGAAGGGCTTCTGAATATTTTATTCATTGGCAGTGATGACGGGTGCAATTGTGCCCCACACGTTGACAATAAGCCCTGAAGTACCTTTAGAAATTTTCTAACTCTTGATGGTGGCCTGCATTGTCCTCTTTCTGTTGATGTCCTCTCAACCCCCACACACTAGGTCACGATTTAATCTCAAACACAATTATACCTCTGTTTTGATAATAATCATATCATCATATCTAATAATTTAGTGGTATTAATGTAATATAATAGAAGCAGAAACTATTTCGAATTATTGTGACAGCACATCTAATTCTAATTACGGGGGTATTTCCGTAAGTTTCGCCATTAATATCATTACGAGAGAAAGTGTCGCACTAAAAGTTTGGATTAACTCGAATAAAAGCGTCATGCGAGGGCACTTTAATTATTAATTACGTCGCGTGCACTTTAATGAGTACTGGAGTTGGTTGACAGTCCCACGAGACGTTAATAAATGTGTCTCTACAAACATATCTCGTGTATACAAATACGAGATACGGTAATACTTGCATTCATACGACAGGACAATGGTCCTTGAGGTAAAAGGCTCCTGTATCAAAATAAACCCTTTCTGTCTTGCGGCTAGTTAATGCTTCCCAACGTCCCCATCATTTTTGTCCTCACACGCTTCTATTATATGCAGTACTGTAATATCTGCTACCACACGTGCGACCCCAGACTTTATAGCTTTTGTTTCATGTTTGGGGTACATTTTTGACACAGGGAAATAGTTTTTTATTTTCAGTTTAATTTCTGGCCATATCTCATTAAAAAAAAAAATTTTTTTTTATTCTTTCAAAGAATATCTACATCAATTAAAATGTCATATTAAAAAAAATTAGTTTAATGGTGTTTTGAATTGAACACCAATGTCAAAAAAAATTTTTTTATCGTTAGAAATTGAAATCTTAATTAATCTTAGACATAACTCTCTTGTAAGGAGACGATTTAGAGATCATGCGCCGCCTATTGGAGATTTTAAACACCATCTTTAGTTAATAAATTAATTACGGTTATATCAATAACTTTTTTCACGTGTCTAATTTAAGTTTATCTTTCAATGTTATCAAACATGACAAATTTCTTCGAAAACAAGATTGACGTACGAAGATTGAAGACTGATCAACGTTCGCAACTCCAAACAGTTTCAATTTCCCAGAAAATTGATTACTTACTCCAAATCAGTCTCGGAAGTGAGTTAAATTGCGTGTAAGCCAAACAGTGTCATCTTGTTTAGTCGATAAAGTTTACTCCTGGAGTGAAACTCCTCAAGATCGACGGGTTGTCAATTGCAGTCCGGCTTCCGGGTTCGTCGTACTGGTTCTCGCCCCACAATCCACAGTTCCTTCAACCAAACATTCTCTGTGCTATATTCTGTCTCTACTATGACACTAGTCATCCAGACATGATTGACTTCTCCTATATATAACACTAGGAGGCACCGTAAAACCTCGATGATATACGAGTGTCTTCTCCACTCTTGGTCGAGCCCTCTTCAGTATTCTCGCCAATATTTCTCAATACCAACAGAGAGTTTTTTCACTCGATAGCTTGGTGCTTCGTTAAATTTTTTTATCGTCTATCGTCTCCGATGTTGTTTTATGGCGTATTCGAAAGCGTTGGATGCCAGACGCCATGTCGAATTAATCGATCGATGCGTTGGAATATAAATGAAGGTAAAAAATAAAAAACTTGCTCTGTGCTACTATAAAATATATATATTTGTCCGAGTTCGAGAGAAGAGTAAAGGCCAAATGCCAGTACTGGATGAGGATGAGGATGAAAATGAGGACGAGGATGAAAATGGGACATTGATGTGATGGACAGAGTACAAGAACTAGAATGGAACGAGAAAGGAATAGAACAAATGGATGGAACAGTAACTGGTTACTGGTCTCTTGATGTGCAGCTCGAGAGGGCTCTCCAGGCCTGGTTTATCATTTGGGTAGCTTTAAGTGTTGAATGTTGGATGTATGTTGGGTGTTGGAGATATTTGTGCTGCTCTGCTATCATGGTGATTGAGAGTAGAGAGTACAAAGCTGACAGTGTGTGTGATTTGGCCCCTTCTCCCAAAAGTGAACGTCATATCGGAATAAGGGTCGATAGAGGGATATTTTACGTATAAGACCACTTTTGCTGTTTAGCTGGCCCGTGTACTCTCTGAAATAGATCCACCACATCAGAGCCCAAGCTGCCTTACACCAAAGCCTGATTATTCACTAAACCAGCTCGTATTTGTTGTTAAAGTCTGCACGGCCACCGTAATTAAACGATCCCAGAATAGCACGCCGTATAGGATGAAACCCGTGTTGTTACCTATTACCTATCTGCTGCAGTAAGTTATTAGATAATAAGACGAGCCAAGGTATTAAATCCTTTGATTGCATCACTTATAATTGGCGAAATAGCTGAACCAGATATTAAATCCTCGAGTTTATAGTCAACCTTCTCAATATTTTCCGCCTTTTATTGGACGTAAAACGTTTATTAAGTTTTATAGCAGGCTCGCACTAGAAATCGGAATGGAAAATAATTGGACGGTGAACTACATTTATTGCGTCTCATGCACGGAAATTATGACATCGATCAATCCTCCTATCGTAGGGAGCTTCTCGAACGGTTTATCAACATAAGTGTATAAATTTTAACCAGGTAATTGCACAATGCCCGGAGGAAATCAAAATCACGGAAGGTTTTTTTGATTCTATCGAATCATTAATCATTAATCATTCATATTTTGACCTCCTGTATACGTAATAGTGAAATGCACCTTTACTTAATTTTGTTGTATCACTAGATGCATTTTTTTTTTATTTACAAAGATTATTCTTTATATAATTATGCATCGAATAACAAAAAATGAAATTAAAAAAAAAAAAAAATAATACAATTTAGGAAATTATCAAGCTTTTGCTCAAATAATTTTTGAATGTCTATCAAAAATAAATCATCACTAATTTCTTAACCCATATTTTGCTATCAAAGTTTTCTGTACTTATTTCTCGGTGCAAAAGATTTCATCCTGGCAATGTAGCATAATAAAATAACCACCCAAAATTCATAAATTCGGAATATATATTGCATCTTATCGGTTTTTTTCATCGATGATGACGGTCGATCAAACTTTCAGCCGTGAGGACAGGGACATAGCCATCATCACTTTTTAACATCATGCTTTGAATTTATACGGGTACTCATACATAAATATGATTCCGTGCGAGTCAATGCTCCCAACTTGGGTTTATCCGTGTACACTGAATATAACATGATACATGATACATAGAACATACACATGTACGGAAGATTTGACACAACGACCCGACGTCTACAAACTGCATACTACATACTACATACCATTTCACGCTTACACCTGCCTCAATACTCATCTACAAGTATAAAACATATAACACACAATATCTCTCACATTGATGAACATAATGTAACACATAATAATCGAGAAAGCCTGATGACTCGCGAATCGCTGAGCTCTTTCGGGAAGTCACTCGCTTCCTTTCATTCCATCGGCCGTCGATTACTTTTTTTCAACGGCAGATGCTGCTAAAGTATCCTCATATTCTCCCTGGTGCAGTAAATTACTCCGTAACTCGGATGCTGGAAAATTACTGATAATTTTAATTTAACATTTTTCGACTCAAGAATCCTGAGGATTTCTTTTTCTCGGTTTTATTTCAATTTTCAAGCTTCATTAGCGCCTTTTTTATGTCTAATAAGGGAAATCGAGGCACGAGGGACCTCTTGATCAAATAATTAATCCTGGGAGCTTTGGATTAAATTTTAAAATGTGATATTGGCGAAAAGAAATTTTCTCAATTATGACACTCTAAGAAATGGATAAAAAAAAATTTTATATTATAATTTTCACATAAAACTTTAATTATCTATAAATTTTTATAATTATCAATTCAGAAAACTTTTAGAAATTTTTTTCAATAATTAAATTAATATATTTTTGATCAAATGGCACTTGACTTATTTTCTACATTAATTAATTAATCAAACAATTAAAATTAACTTATATATTTTCTAAATTACCTAATTCTTGGAAACTAAAGATATTACAAGTATATTTAATGAAAAAATTACCAACCCGCGGTAAATAATTGGTCATAAAATAAAACATGCAAGTGTATGAGCAATAAATAAATAAATTTTTTTCATGACTTTCACTGAGATTGTTGCAACGATTTCTCTACAAGCATGCCAAAGTGCAAAAAAATTTAGACCAGATCCACCGTAGCGAACATAACAATTAATCACTTCGATGATCGATGCGAGCGTGGAAGATAAAAATAGCGCTGCCAAAAAACTAACGGTGATTTGTGCGATTTTTTGTTTGTGATACAAATTAATCATTATACGAGCTAGGATGAAGTGCCCGAATTTGCTCAATGAAGAGAATAAATGTTGAATTGATCAATGCACCACGGCAGTGCATTCGGCAAAAGTGTGTGCGTGCGAATGCGTGAGCTCGTAGATTAATTCAGCACTCGACTTATCTAACAGTAATATAAATGTATGAGTAAAATAAAGTAATATTGTATTGGAGTAGACGAGAAACTGGGCGCCAAGTTGCCGGACGAGGAAACGGAACCGGAAGCCCTGTTATAAAGATCAGCGTTACCCGTATCGGTTTGTTCTAATAAATAAATAAATAAATGAAATGGAATAAAACTAGCGGAGCTTGAGTCCAATCGAAGCGGGATGAGTGTGGGGAGCTTAATTAATTTTCTTAACGGGGATCCGTCGTTAATGAGTGAGCGCGTAAATTAGATTTATGCTCTATGCTCACCGTCCCATTATATACCGTCGCGTCTTCCAAGCAGATTCCGATATACTGTGCGTGTATAGATGTAGATAGTTCACGATAATAATAATGATAATTGATGGTACAATCGAACGACAAGTTAATTTATCAGGCAGCTCTGTACCGTATAGTTAATTCTTTGCAAGTTTATGAACTGCTATATTAATGTGTGATTGGTATTGTGTGCAATGGAAGCTTTTCTAAAGGCTTTTATCTAGTCGCTACAATTTAAACTTAACATGGCACATGCGACCTTGCTCGTTAAATACGTCCGGCACGTATTATACTTCACGTCATGTCAAGGTCATCAAAGCTCATTGTTCAGCGTACTTTAGATTTTTACTATATCCTAAATTTATTTTATGGTTATGGGTTTTTATATTTTAGGGCTCGTATTTTATGGACAATTTTTTAATTTTTAATCAATGTATGATTTGGAAATCTGCCAAAAAAAAATTTATTATGACTTCTCGTGTTTAATACTTGATCCATAATGTAAACTTTAGTCCTTGACTAAATAAAAAATTTTATTGACAAGGTTTTACTTTGAATTTAATTGACTTCTAAATAAGCAGAGTTTCGCGAAAATTGATTTTGAGCTTTTTTGTAGGAAACTTAATTTTCTTTAAAAAAAAATATTTTATAATTTTTATGTATCTTTAATATTTCGTCCACAGTTTGAAAATTAAATAAAAAAAAAAAATTTGGGTTCATACCATTAAATTATTTTAAAAAATTGATAAATCATACGCATAATTAATTAATAAATTATTAATGATACATTGAATTAGTAATTTAATAATTTCTATAAATTTCATATTAAATAATTTCTTCTACTTCATATTAAATTAATAAATCAAACCTAAATACCGTATAAAGTAAAAATATTTTGTCAATACTCCATATTAAACCTCACGGTAAATATTGAATATCAAATATTAAACGTCAAACATATCTAAATAAACAAATTTCTCTCGACGAACCTTATAAATAAAATATATGTTTGATTAATTAATGCGACATTAAACTAGTGGAGACATCAACAATTGAACTTAGTGAGCGTAGTACAAAAAGTAAAAAAAATTTTTCCTTACAATTGTAATGACGTCAAAAGAACTTGACAATGGAATCATTGTTATCCTAGCATAGCTTCAAACAGCTTTTCTAGAAACTTGAGAATGTGTAAGGACAACACGACCTTCCGTTGAAGATCAGATAAATGTCTTGAGATTAAAATTGTATTCACTCCCCCAAGCAGCATGCATGGAGGTTCAGTGGCTGGCAATTCGCACAGTGAACAGTATAGAACTCTTTTATCTCTTTAACGACTCGTACTCGGTACTCAGCAATCTGGAGTCTTTCGTTCACCGTGCTACCGCCAGCACATATAATAGTAATAACTCCTAAATAAACTCATATACTCAAGTTCAAGTGACATGATCACACAACATGCTCAAATAAAAAGGTATCGCGTGAAAATTACCACATGTAAGACCGTCACGCGTCAAAATCATGGGGGCTTTACACGAAATAATGTTCGGTGCATCCAAGCCATGGACCAACAACGATATGGTTATTCACCAAGAATAGTACTGTATGCTCACATATTCTCATAAGTGCGCTGGAAATTACTATAATGTCTCCATACAATGCAATGTTAGTTTTGGCCTTTTTTTTTTTTTTATTGATCATTTTGTGTCGAGTGTACAAAGTATTTTTTTATTACTAAAGTTTTTCTATATTTACGATGCACTGTAAGCATTTTTTATAATTATTTAAAAAGAAAAAACAAGTAAAATTAACCTTAATATTTTCATAAAAAATACTGCCCTATTATTTAGTTTTATTAGGTTGTTTATTGTCCATAAAAAAAATCATAAAATTCATTAGACTTTTCTTATCAAATTTTGATAAAATTTAAATCAGCATAAATTTGATAATTTTTATAAAATAAATTAATTTAAAATAGTAAAAAAAATTACTATTTATAATTTTATAAATTTTAACGCATGAATTTTTTTAAAAAAAATTTATTTGTAAAAAATTAGCAGATAAATTTAAGATTAATTTTTAAATTAATAAAAAAAATAAAATGTTTCATTAATTCGGGTTTATAAAATAATTTTCTTAATTAATATAACGTTATATCAAATTATGAAGCAATAATCTACATACACAAGTAAAGTAGCGATTGCAAATAACGAAACATTCGTTCGGAGATCAGCCGCAAGAGGCGTTAGGTCGAAGCCGCACTTGGCTCATGTTATTGAGAGTTCTATTCGAGAGAAGCTTAGTGTTGTTTGGAACACCGTGGCGCGAGTTTCGAGTAACCCTATAATCTACAATAACAGTCCAAAAAAATCACAAAATATATTAAATTAATAAATAAAAGATTTAAAATGCATAAATATTAATAGAATTATAAAAAAATGAATTTACAATTATTCCACTAAGATGACATCCATTTGATATAAATAAAAAAAATTATTAACCGTTGGCAGTTTGTGACGTGAATAATAACAGTGCAGTGAAGATACACATTATTTGTACTCCACATGCCTATGGAGCTTGTAACTTTTTTTATGGGCTGAAACAGAGCACGAGATTCATTTCCAGCATACGTATGTTTACGAGTTACAATTAAAGTAATAAGGGGTGTTTATTTTTATAAGCCGCGCGACTTTTAAAAGTCTCTCTCTCTCTGTCTCTCAAGTTTTGTTTGTTAAAAAAATTAATTAATTGCCAGGGAACAATTGTTGGTATAAATTGTAACGATAACCCAGTGACACAATGAACAGAACAATTATAGAAAAAAAAAAAAATAATTACTCTTCTTAATACAGCTATCAGAATTAATTAAAACACGAGGCGTCCGCATATCTGTCTCGGCCTTTTTAGCGAATCTCGCTATTAATAGGAGGAACGGCGGTATTAATATTGCATTGTATTATTAATTATTATGTTCCGATTATTTTTATTATTGTTCGGTTCTGAGCCGTGGGGGGTGGATTAGTTTGCAGAGCGGGTAATTGTCGATTGAAATCGCAAATCCAGAAATGGGGATGTAGGATATGGAGAAGAAATAAAAAGCAATTAGCGTGTGTATGCAAATAGGAAATGTGCTCCAGAAGGCAGATGACAGCATGACCTGGTTCGTTGTCGTCATGTTTCGTGTCAATTTCCAGATCTTCGATTTTTTTTTTGACGGCTGTGGGTGTTCCGAGCTGAGATGGAAAAAATAAGGCAAAGATGTAGAAGGTTTTGAGTATGATACAACAATGCAAGTATTCTTCGGTCTAGTATGTATGTATAAGCATTATGATGATAATGATACATGCATTATAATATGTATTCTTATCATCATCATCCGAGCTGAGTGTTCTTCAGGTGCTTCTCAGAACTCTTCACAACAATCGCTTGTCTCGTTTATCTGCATAAGCCCGCGGTAATTTATCCTCCTTCAATTTTTAATAATAAGCTTCAGCGAAGATCGAGCAGCTTAAAAAAAAAATTGAGATTATTAATTTTTCTTATAATAAAAAATTAAAATCATCAGATTTTTTTTCAAAATTTAATTATAAATTTTTTTTATTGAAATAAAAAAATTCGTTCATTTTTTAACAGTGAATAAAAATTTCTACGACGTAAAATAAATTATTTTCATGATTAAAAATGAAATTTTTATTTTCACACGATTTAATTTTCAAAAGTAAATTAAATATATCCACGGGTCAAGTGACACTCGAAGTGATTTTAATTTTAACAAGTACATATATTTTTATCAAATAAAATTTGATTAAATATTAATATAATTACCGTTTCAACGTTTGATTCATCAAGTACCAATCAAATAACATTTCATATTAATTACCAATATAAAATAAATCTAAATATTCTCTCAAATTAAAAAGTAAAAATAATTTTCATTTTTTTTTTTCCACGCTGATACAATAACCAGCCATTCATTAATAATCCTTCAATTAAAATTGTTTACTACAGCCAGCTATTCTTATCATCCATATTCTGTTTTTTAGTCGTATAATCACAGCGCATTATTATCATAACTGACCAAGTCAACTGAAGAGAAATTCATTGAAGCTCTCTGCTCGGCAAATTCGATGTTACGCATAATCTATTGCTTCACAGTTGTCTGAACTTGAGACCATAAATCCGTTATGTTCACATTTAATTTATATTCCATGCAAATAATAGCCGATTCTTCGGCCTTCAAATGAAACTATATTGATTCAAAATAGACTGAAAGATAATTTGAAAATCTATTTTCAAAAATAAAATTAAAAAAAAATAACACATCAAATATATTTATATTAAATCCGGATTATCGTCTCGATATCGACAACTAGACATACGTTTTCTCGATCGCTCACCCGGAAGGGGATCTTCAGCTCCCTTGATAGTCACAGACTTACTCGATCCCGTTTGTCGTGTTCCCCTTTCATCCATCCCGAGTTCTTGCAATCTTCTGTCAGCATACGTGCAAGACAACACGCACACTCACACACAAAATACTCACATGTGAGTTCAATAAAATCCTTAGCTCCGGAAAAACGCTTGTGACGTAGAATCTAACGCACTCATAATATATGCTGGTATTGAGTCGATGTACGCACTCTTTACTGTACCTACTTGTTCAGCTTCTTTCGCTTCCTCTTCACATATAAAGACTCGACAGAGTTTGAGTCTAAGTATATCAGTATAAAAGTTTGTGTGCATTTGTGTGTAGTAAAAGAATCAACTGAGTTTCTGCAACGGACTGAGCGTGGAAAATTTTTTTTTATTTATATTTTCCAACCACTCCACTTCCTATTTCACGGAAAAAAAAGGTTTTGTTAGAACTCTTTGGTTAGTGTAGTATTAATCTCCGATTCTTCGTAGGCACTTGGATCCTTCCTCTACATTGTATTTTTCTATACTCCTATATTTTAGTGAGAAACATTATACTATAACTATAACTATAGTAGTATGTAGGTGAAGCTACCGTGCAATACCTTCTTTAATATTTTCCCACGAAATCGCACAAAAAGACTCGATATCAATAGGATGAATAAAAGGATCTATTGAACTTGATCGGTAATTACCTGGGATAAATTGACGGCTGTCGATTTATGAGAAAACTTTATTTATTTAAATATCTTCAGATATTTTTTATATTTAATGGAAATTTATAATTAATTAACTTCCGATAAAGTTCAGAAGAAAAAAAAAATATAATTAACAAAAAAAAAATGAATGGTGAAGAATAAAAGTGTAATAATTGATAGGTTTTGCGTGACTGAGCCTCCCAAAGAATCATTGTTAGATAGACAAAGATTAATGACGCGATAGTGAAGATAGAGTTTAATAAACGAAAAAAAAAAAAAAAAAAAAGCATTTGCATTAAATTAGATAAAGAGCAAGAAAAATGATTTTCTTGAGCATTGTCAATATTTTCTGGAAAATTTTGGTCAGGTTTAATTAATGGCCGGCGGAGCTTACCACTGCATACTGGGTGATATTGACTTCCGGCCCTCGAGATATACGTTGCCGTGGATTGCATAAGGCAGATGTACATAACCAGCTTGTGTACTACATCTCGCTTCAGCCATACGTTTGAAACATCCATATATGAATTAAATGTGTGTATGTTGTATATGTAGAAACAAATAAACAAGCATAAGTGTAGTTTGCACAGCGGTACGGGCGTTCTTTCACTCACTCGGTTTTCTCTTCATCATTTCTTTTTGCTCGACAACTTCCAATTTAAATAATGAAATGCGTTTTCACTAATAGTAATTTCAACGACAACTCTTCCATCTCATCCATCTTTGCTTTGATGCTGACAAAAATTACTCTTGCGGTGTCTGTTCACTTTCATGTAACAGTACACAGTTCATAGAGCACAGAACATACGAACTTACAACCATATAACGTCGGCAAAAAGCAGAGAACGTTACGTAAAATCTTCTTGAGTTGATACAATATTTTCTTTGATTGCATAATATCTTCGGTACTTTTAAGAGAAATGCTTCGCTTCTGTCATCATAGCGTTTATGAGCATCACAACATAGCATCTGAAATATTGCATAATATTTTTTAAAATTTACAATCTTCTTTTTATTATTATTATTATTATTATTATTATTATTATTATTATTATTATTATTATTATTATTATATGGAAGTTTTAATGCTTTAAAGAGAAATGTTTCAATTCTGTCATTATAACGTTTATGAGCATTGAAATATAATTTTAACATAAAGCGTAGAACATAAAATATGAAACATAATATAAAATTTTATAAAATATACCATATATTTTTTTTAGATAAAATTTCGAATAGTTAAAAAGAAAATATTTTTACATAAAATTAAAATTTCCTTAAGTTAGCAATACTTACGACTTGAAACAAAATTTGGAATACTTTTAAAAGAAATGCTTAAATTCTGTCACCGTAGCATTTATATCCATCACAGTACAGCATATCACCCCAGGATTTATTTATCCCGTGTTTATATTTCGTCAAGTTAGCACTTTTTCCATTTATTTCAGTTGAGTTTTCCGCGGACATGCTCTTAGGGCAATCGATAGCATACGTATCGAATGATTGAAAATTCCTGACACTGTTCCATTTGAATTGAAATTATAACGCGAGTAAATAGCCGGTGAAATAGGTCGGATGAATATCAAAAACTTCCATTTAAAAATCGATCTTGGTATAAAATCCATCATCATTAAATAAAACAAATTTAGCGTCTGACAGGTGCCTCAAACTCTTATTCTCCAACTCACACTCCCAATAATTACTCGAGCCCTTGTTCTTTGAACTCGGTCGATTATTCACAACGAGGTCACGGGGAAAAAACTAAAATGCGTGGTTAAATATTAAAAAAGCAAAGCCACACCCGCGTATCATTGAGTGGACGATTCGACGTCCTTGCTTCTATATATCTGAGTCTAACATACCAAGAAATATTGGTGGTACGCACACACATTATATCTTTTGGAATATCCAAGTCGCAGATGTTTCTTACCACCTCGCTTTCGTTTCTGTTTTTTTTCTTCCATCCTTTTATCCTTTTTCTTTTTCTTTTCCTTTTCCTTTCTTTTCATTCCTCCCCAGCCCTGTTATTCCGTACACGCCACATACTTGGCTACTTCACCCCTACACTTCTTACATAATGCTTTTATAATCCCCACGTTATGTACCTTTCCATATAATCCAACAATCCGTACGCATACAAACTTACTAATACAAAGAAGGAGTATATTTTTTGGCCTCAGAAAACAAAAAGTCAATTCTTTCCAACTCTTTCATATAAGCACTTTCGTTCTCTGAAATCCACCCGCCATTTCAGATTTTAATCGCCAAATCGGGATTAGTCTTATCGTCTACAAAAATACCGGAATTATTCCGCTTCATCGCAAAAAGAGAAAATTAAACTGCAAGATCTTTTTTGTTCTCAACAAACTGAAAAGGCTATTTTATTTTTTTTATTTTACTTTGAAGTACAATTTAGGATCCAAAATATCTAAAAACTAATAATTAAAAATGACACGCTTTGGATTTCAATTAGCAAATGAATGACATTCATATCGTAGATATGTCTTTTTATGTGTTATAGAAAGGTGAATTCAATTACGAACAAGTTTCAAACACTTGGTACTCGTTAATCAATTCGATTAAAAGCTGATACAAGTTAACCAAGCGATAGTAATTCCAATATAGCTTACACTTCAATGTTTAAACCCAAGCTGAAACAATTTGAACAATTATATCTTCACTTGAAGAAGCAACTAACTTATCTTGAATATATATCTTTAAATTAACGACTGCATTCAACTCTGGTGCCCGTAAAAATTATCCACTTTGAGCCTGTATGATGAATGAGAAGTAATTTGATCAGCTAAAATGAAACTTTAATTTGCTGACAGATTTACAAAAGATTCGTCTTTGAGAGATTAACATTAACAAAGGCTTGTTCATTGATTTAATTTGGCTTAGTTTCGCATTATACGTATTATTTTACCACTACATTTGTCAACTTTAAATTGAGACAGACAAATATCTGTTTATAGTACAGAGGCGGCAATATCCTCACTTTAGAACAGTGTAGTGTTGAGAAAGCTGATAGAGGAAGGCAAAGTGAAGATGATCAAATGTTTTGGGTATTCGAGTTATGTGTCTGCTAGTTGTACATTGTAGACATTTATATATGTATCTACAACTACGCGGAATAGAATGTTATTTATGTATCTTCGAATACATACATACAATATAGATTACCATGTTGCGTGGGTAGTGAACTTCACTACCCTCCTTTGCCAGCAGGGTCTCCTCAATTCATCATCCGTTTGTAGCATTATATTCCAAAACGTATTACTTTAGTACATATATTTATAGATAGACGGCGTTTTATTCATTGATTGCGCAGTTCTCTTCGATATACATATTAATAGATTGATGTTTTCAGTCAGTCCGCAGCTAAGCTTTTTATAAACTCACATTAACCAAATTTAACTAATGAATCCTACTCTGTGAATGAATTTTAAAAATTTTTGCTTTTCTGTTATGATACCAACAGTTTAAGTTTAACCGGTTATTAATTCAAAGGCAGTCGGGAATATAGCTAGTATGACAGATATTTAAATGCCTCAGGGTGTATTATTATTATAAATAGAGAATAAGCCGGGTATTATTCATTTGGAATGGATTTAAATGCAGTGCAAGATGTTTACTTTATTTTAGAATGATATATTGGAAAACTTAAAGGCTAGTTTTTGAACAAAAAACTTGAATAATAATTAATTTCCAGAATTTTAGTTTTTTGGTTCAACCCTCATAACAATAATTTATATCAAAAACATATGTTGAAATTTTAAAAATATATTATCAATAGCTAACTTTTTTAAACTTACAAAAAATTTATTTTAAACTGCATAAGAATTAATTTATTCTTAATATATTTTTTTCATAACAAAACTGTTCAAAAAAATGATACAAATTTTGAGTTTTACCGTAAAAAATTTTTTCACGTTTATGACCAATTTTTCTTCACGAAACTTCCAAAATATATAGTTAGATATTTTTCTGTTGAAGATGAAGATGTACATTTAATATATAAAATATTTAACTTTTGAAATATGGTGGATGAATACAGCCAGTGTATCATCTTTTGTATCACATAAGCGAAGTATAACAACTTTCAGTAGTTTTTTATAGCGCAATTTTTTCTTTGAGCGGATATGAGGATTTTCGCTTTATTTTTCATTTTTTCGTTGCGTCTCGCGAAATCTAGAGAGCCTTTGTCTCCGTAGTTCAATCGATCGTATGAACTCGTTGAACCATGTATTAAAAATACTGCTAGTGATAGTTATATAGCGAATAGTATACACATATATACAATGTAGAAAGAAGAATAAAGGAATTTAGTTATATTGTCAATTAAAGAAATTTCGGTGTTTTGTTTGGTGTTACTCGGTATCGATTTATTGTTGGTTTGCTTGCAGTAAGGATAGTTGTTGTTGTTTAAGAAGTTTTATACGGTCCATTAGATCGATGAGCTCCAGCTGAGAAAGTAAAGACAGGAAATCGATCGTGAACGATGTAGAAAGGATACCGTGAAGAAGATAAGAGATTACGGGTAAAATTCGAGCTGACCTGGCCAGATTTACCGCCAGTATTGGAGTACATAGTACTTTATCTATATTGATATAAATTGTGCTTTTACTTCTTTTACTCGTCAGACTTCTTTAGAACGAAAAAAAAATTCTAAGGCTTCTTTTTTCAAGTGGAAACATTTCGCAAAATCAGAACCGAAATTAGTCGAGTAAATAAACAAAAATAAACAGTCTTCAAGGTTCAAATGGATCTTTTGCAAGAGTTTTTGAGGAAAATGCTTCGAAAGTTATTTTTTTAACTAACTAAATTTAAAAAAAAAATTTAAAGACTAAGATGAAAAATTGTAGAAATATAGTATGGTGTACAGGTATTTTCTTCAAAGATTGATGATAAATTTATGGTTAACTTCAGAATAATTTAAGAAGAAAAGTTTGATTCTTAAGGCACCTTTTTTTGATTAATTGTGTTATTCAACCGAAAACACTATAAATTACATTTGAAATAATATTGACTATAAATTATATAACGCTCAAAACTTTTATTTACAAAAAAAGGTAAAGTATTTTTAAAACAACCAAAAGTATTCTTCATTTAAAAAAAAAAATAGTTCCTTTGAATATGAAAATTTCTTCTTGAAATGTCAAAAACGCTTGAAAGTTTCTACTTACATCTTGACCCCTGAAAATATTTTCAGATTTCAATAGAAATATATGCAATAATATTTCTATTATTCAAAAATTCTAAAGTTATATAGATTTAGTTCTTCAATTCGATTCTTGATACTTAAAAACTTTTTATGGATAAAATTCGCTTGAAGCTCTTCAATAAAAGTGTTCACCTTTTTTCTTCTTTGGTATTATCATTATCATTGTTATTTCACTACCAAGTACAAACTTCAACAGCACAAATTTTTTCCAACCAAAAAAAAAATGGAGATTTTCAAAAACCGAAGTGTAATTTCTAGATAAAACAACATTAACAGCTTCTGTCGGAACTTTGAAAGAAACCGTCGTTAAGAAAACAAATTTGGTTTTCCAAAAATAAACCGGATGAATAAAATAAATTTGATTACCACGACAATTAACGGAGAACGACATCAAGCCTCAATGAATTAACGAGTAATTCAGTTTATACATAAATTCCTTCCTCTTTCCTCAGTCATTGGCTGTCATCCAAAAGTCTTCTCCATCAGCTCGTATTCCTTTATACCTAGCTCACATACAGAGAACCCTCGTTTTCGGGTGGAGCAATGCAAACAAAAAACGTAATAATAAAAAGGGAAAAGACCTACGTCGTGAATCGTTATCGGTTTTTTCGAGTGGAACAGTTCACTCGGATTTCCTGGTACTTTAACGCTAGTAACATGTCCTGTGGATCCTCCAGCTTCTGAATAAGAGCTACTTTCTCTCACACACATGTGCTCGTATCATCGTCTGCACGTACTGCAATATCGTTTCTCACCCGCTCGTAGACTAAATCTCACCCGTTCGTAATAATGAAATTGCAAGTACTTTTCATTCGTTACCTACATTCACCAATACCGATGAAAATGAAAACAAAAAAAGAAATAAAAAAAAAAAAAAGCACACGTATGTGAAAGTATAAAAACCTATTTACCAAATCTCAATGGGAATTTCTCTCCATCTATTTTTCCATTCACTTTCACTATCATCAATTTTCAGTCATATCAAAACTAAATCCGTAGATAGCTATCGGTACTTCATATATCCCTTCAATTTTTTATTTTCATACTGATAAAATAATTTTATAAAAATATTCCAAAATGGTTACACGTGTTTGAACTTCTTGGTACGAGAGCCCACCGGTCTCTGGATCAAACATGAAAAAATTCATTTCCTGAAAAAAAAATTTTTCTCTCAGAAATGAAAATTACCATCTATAAAAGCTGTAAAATAAATTTATTTGACTTTTTCCTTATAAATCCTTCAATATCAGTAAATGCAATATCAGCCCACAAAATATTACAGCTGACGTAGCTATTTAATTTTTTTTACAGCTTAACTGTCTGTTTAATAACTCCTAACTGTTCTATAAAATCCATCTTACCTTCTTCGAACACATAATACATAATAAATAATAATAATAAACAACCGAGATTATTATTAATATCAACCCACGGTTTGAGTGTAAAATGTAAGATGAAACAGATTTAAAATTTACGATTGTGGCGTAACGAGATAATAGCTGTTGATCTCTTCAAGCAAATGCTAATTTTATTGAGAGTCACTGGATAGTGTGGGTGTTTATTAGTAGCAAGCGCGCTCAACCGTTTGGATTTTCCACGATAAAATATTTTTTATCCTTTTTGTTTCTCGTTGTTTTCCCTGTTGTTCCCTTCAGTACTTCACAGGTACGTTCCACATAATATAACCCTTGCGAGCTACCAAAGGCTGCTTTCCCTTTCATTTTAGCTCACTGGAGCATGTCCATGCAGTACCGCGACATCACGCTGTCGATAGCCTGTCGCCCTATCACCAGTATCTCCATTATAAATTTTCACCTTTTTTTTTATCCTTCCGGAATTACGGGCCGGGATACACACGCCCGATACGGCAATTACACCCGACTTACACCAATAACACAAACAACAGGCCTAAACAACAGGTATAGTGGATAAGATTTGCTATATAACTTCCTACACTTCCCCTTGACTGCATGCTATTTCACTGATGAGCTTACTTTTCATTTACGCAACATAACCAAAGATAATTACTACTTCCAACATTAAACAACTAACATGTGTTAGACGTTATTTATATTTATATATTTATTTGACACGGTTTAAATCAACTGATATCATGCGGAAATAAAATTTTTACAAGTATCAAAGCCTCTTCTACACATCAAAGCCTCTTTTTAAACATTAACCTGATTCCGGGAGCCAATCACGCGGCCCTTGAGTATCACATAAGTACAACTGAACCAAACTACTACAAACTCTACACAGCAATATCATATCTCTCGAGTTGTCTGTACAATATCACATGAATATATACGGGTGGATTATATTATGTCTTTTTTAAAATAACAAAGCCATGAGATCATCCGGCTGGTTTTAGATTCAACCAAAAATGAGCATACCTGATGTGATGGATGTAATATATAAATTTATCGCTTGCTTGCAAATGAAATTACTTATTTTTTATACAAAATATTCATTCTCAAGAACTTTTCCAAGCTAAGTTTTTCAATATTTTTTTTTTCTCGCGGTAACATCTTTAATATTTAATAGTCAAGAAGATGAAGTAACTTTGTTTTGTTGAAAAACTTTTTAAATTTAATCAGGTGTTTTTTTAAAAACAAACGCTAAACACATTTTAATATTAAAAATACTTTTCACACAAAACAATGTGTAATTGTAAAGTCGTATGCGTTGATCAAGGGTACCTACATTCGAGGACGGAATTGACGATGGGAATCCACCTCGTTAGTATCATACGCCAGCACAATATTCCAAGTCATGTTGTTGTCCTTTGGACATCTGTCCTTTGGAATATAACGATTGGTTTCTATTATTTTCGTAATAGAGGAGTACAATTCTTCGAGGTCTTGTACTTACTCTACATTATTACGCCGTTAAAAAGATTTGTTTGGGAGGAAACTCGATTTATTGATACTTTTTTCGATTTTTAATAGATCTAAGAGGCTTTTACTGGACATTTAAAAATATTTATTGGTGCAAAATGTTTCTTAATGCATTATTGAACTCTTAATATTTATTTTTATAAGTTTTGAAGTAAACATTGACAAATTTTATTGATTTTAATTATTTAGATTGTCACAAATTCTTCAGTGATATTAAAAATCGCTAATCAAAACTAATTTTATGACATTGATAAAAAAAAAATCAACTTGATTCAATAGAAAAAATTTGTAGCTAAAAAAATCATTTAAAAAAGTTTAATACTCATAAATGAAGACAGACGAAAAATTATTGAACCAATAAATATTTTTTACCGATAGTTTAGTTAGCCAGTCTTGCAACAAAGTATCAGCATTTCTGTTACAACTTTACCAGCGTAGGAAGAAAGGCAATGCATAAAAAATAAAACAAGCAAGTGCATAATAACAAAACAAGTGATTTGCAAGCCCATTTTTGTTGTGTCTTACGCTCAATGTTTTACTTCTCAACTCATAAATGACGGAACAGCGTTGTATCGGTGCTTTTGTTCCTACACATAGACTTTTATAAGTACATCAGCTAAATAAGACCGCGGCGGAAAGTAGATGGAACCCAACACAAGTTGAGCAAAGTACCCAGCAGGTAACATTGCTTGAGCTCTTCATAGAGAGTACAACCGAGCTCGTTATCATTGCCCTCGGCGGTAAATGCAACTAAACTGCGGTGTTGTTTTTATTTTTTACCGAGTAGATTTTTTCCCAGTCCCAACTATTTTCGCGGGCCTCTTCTCTTGGAGATCTTCGCTCTTCGTGCAGTCTTCAGTGATGATGTAGACGCTCAAGCCTTATAAATATAAGAATAAATATTCTTCTCGGCGGTGTTATGTATGTACACGCCGTTTTTGCATTAATGCTTCTTAAGAGCACAGAGTGGATGTGGATGTATCTTCCGGGCACTGGGATGCACTTTACAGCCACTCTTTTCCACAAACTATCGGGTTAAATTACCTTGTACATCAATTGGCAGTCGACGATGAGTTTTAAGCTGGTATGAGGCTCAAGTTCCAGTTGCCCACTTGCATATTTACTATGTTGTAGACTGTAGACTGGACATGCAAGGATGGATAGTAGATGGATGGATGGATGGATGCTTCGGTCCCTTCTTTGCTCACTTATAATCCACGAGATGGAAAGAATAGAGCAAGAACTAAGGACTAAGATACGGTAGTTTTACTTACAGGAGCCTGTTGTTATTTTTATGGTGTGTGCTGAGAAAGAAAGCAAGAGATCATTGCACCGGAAGAGTAGACACGGTTCGTGAGGCCGGTGTTAATTCAAATTAAGATTCCGCGTATTAATAATCTCGAAATCTTACTTTGTAACTGTACGTTTAAAATGACAAAATCAATTACAATTCACTTTAATGTTTAATAATCGTAAAAAAAATTAAATCTCATGAATTTTATTCTTAAAAAATTTTTTTATTATTTTTATAATAATCTCTATCGAACTTACGATAAATTTTTCTCTTTATTGCTTCAATTTCTGCCTTGAAATAAAGCTAAACATTTTTTTCTTTTTTAATTTAATTAATCGACTCCAATTTCTTAAAAAATTTTTTAAGTTAAGGAAAAAATTTGATTGATTAAAATTGAAAAACTCGTTAAACTTTTCCATCTTCGATGCACAATATACACACCAGAATACTATAAATAAAGCAAATACTTACAAAGAGCAAATATTTGTTTAATTTACTGTCGGTTTTGTGCAATTACAGTCAGTATCAGTGCTTCTGTATCAATCCGATAACACACGTGTCTCGGTGGAGTGTAAAACACACTTGTCAGGATCAAGAAAAATAAGCACAATGCACACTGGGGGTCTGTCTTCTTCTTTGTTGCTTTCTGTTTTTTTTTTTTTTTTTTTTTTTAATAGTATTTATACCATACGTAACATCTACACCGAAGAAGACTAGACGAGGCGGGTTTATTGATGCAATACGTATACATTATATTCAACTTATGCGCTCGTACTCGGTGCTTTGCAAATAGGAAAAAGTTTATGTCTAAATCACGAGAAACTAAAAATAACGGAATCTTCAATTTCATCTCTTATTCTTCTCTTTCATTTAATTACAGCCACATTATTATTATAACTTTTATTTCCATTCAATGAATACCTAACTTTTTAATTTCTAAGTTTTCCCATGTCCTACCAGCTACCAGCATACCATACTGCGTCAAATAAAAATATTACCAAGTTAAATTAATTTTTTACGTGACAGATTTTTTATCTATCCCTTGGAATGGAATAAATTTGGAGAACATCGGGGCTAAGAAGTGATGAAAATTCTCCGCGAGTAGTGGTTGGTTGAAATTTCAATTTTCTCTTCTATTTGTCAGAAGCTCTTCTCACTTTTTTTTTTTTCTCCCTATTTTCTGTTAATTCTAACATCCACAATTTTTTTTAATTTTCCCTCTCATATTTACTTGTCACGGCGGGACCTAGGCGTGGGCTGAGAGAACATAATGCCAAAGTAAAATAGAAAAATCTCTGTGCATATACCGGCTAAGACAGTACAAAGTATACTTTAGGTATGCGCGTAAAAAATGTCAACCCAGACAGGTAAACGCTGACAACACCTGGAATGCTTTGCTCAATATAACACAAAGCATCTTCTTCTATCAAAAAATCAGAATACTCTTCCTTAGAAGAAGTAAAACTCTATTTTCGAGATGGAGTAGACTACACTTAGCTGTATACGATGTTAGTCTATAGCTCTCAATTGCCTTTACAGAATATAATACTTCATGATATTCTTCTGAGCTTAGCTGGTTTTTAAATAAAAGTTTGACGCTGTAAAACGCCGAGATAAGGGGGTGTTATATAAAGAAAAAAACATTTTTTTTTTCTGAGAGTTGCTGCGTATGCGTGAAAAGAAAAAGACGTCAAGGAAAGAGTTGTAAAGGAGGAAAATTCTGGAGCTCGTTGAATTTTTATAAGCTCGAAAAGCATCAAAGTCGTTTGTCTCCTCGGTATTTTTTCTCATAATTTTCGCAACGGCATTTATTTTTTCACCGTCTCTTTATCTTGTAGATGAAAATGCTGATGCTTAAGTATTTACAATTTTTAATTACCAAGTAAATGAATTTTATTTTTCATCAAAACTAAAATATTCGTGCAATAAATAAAGGTGTCGCTGAATTTTTTTTTTTTTTTATGAAGAGAAAAATTTATCATAGAAAACATTCATTTTTTATCGGAGAAAAGTAAACATAATAATACACATTAGCATGTGACAACAGTGAAGTAGAAGCTCACATCTCTTTTGCTTTTGTCATATTTATCATTGTCTTTTACTTTTCGTTGTATTCCCACTTGTCTTGATGGTGCGCATCATATATCTGAACTGTAACTGTAACTGTAACTGCAGGCAAAGTTAACTTTAACTTTAACTTCCAGAAATTGTATATGTTGAGAGAAAAGAGAGACAGATAGAGAGTTTAGTTGTGCGGTTTATAAAATGACACTGCCTACTGAAGTAGTTTATTCAGTAGCTCGAGATGTAATACCTTATTTTTATTCCCATACACAGAAATAGGAACGCGCAAAAGGAAAAAATTAAATTTAAGAAGAAGGAAGATAAATACTGAACTTTTATTTATATTTCATCCCGCGATGCTGAGTAGTTTGCGTTGAATGCACGCCTCAAAATGGATCATCGCCAAGTAAAGTAGAAATGAGATTACAAATATATATACCGGGGGTGTAGGAGTAAAGAGACTGAAGCTTAGCTGATAAAAATAAAGGTAAAGCAAAAAAAAGAGATAAAGGTTTTATTAAGGTAAAGGTAAACCTTGGTCTACAGTAACAATTACCGAGAATGGAGGCGATAGAGCGGAATCGAAATCGATTCGGATTTGGACTTTGGCACGTACAAAGCCGCAGCAGACAACGCTTCTGAAGCTTCAGCTCTTATCTGTTTACTATTTGGCGCATAAGCGGTAAGCAATGCACAAGCATATGAACCAGGTGAGGAGTCCAAATGGTTCTCCACCTGTTCGTGGACAGGTTAAACGCTGGAATAGCTTCCATGGTGGCGGCAATTTTGAGACTAATCCTTCGAATGTTAATGGAGAGAGATGTCTCAGTCCCAAGAGCAATCTCGAGCCCTACAGGGCTGTTCCCAAAGCCGTTCAGGTACTCAGAAGTGAAAGTGTAGACCGAGGTCATCGCATTCAGCCGCCACCACCCCCGGCTTTTCCTCGACGACGTTTTTCTGTTTGGTGAGTTTTGCTTTACCAATTATTTCTTTTATGTTACTAGAATTACGGGAATATTGTGTTGTCTTTTTTATTTATTTATTGAGCTGTAGAGTTTTATTTATAGCAATAAAAAAAACTCCAATTTTGGTAAAGATTTTTTTATGTACTGAAATAAGTTTGAATTTTTATTATTGAAGAGGGAAAAAATTTAACTTTAGAAATTTAAATTTTTCCATCTTAAAAAATGCCAATTTAATGATAATCCAAAAAAAAAATTGTATAAAACTTTATTCATTTTTAATTTATTCAGTTTTTAATAGTCTAAAAATTGATTTATGAAAAATTTCAACGAAAATCAAAACAAGTATACAATTTTTTTGTCTTGTATGTTGGACAAATGTGATCAAAAAATTTATTGATTGTATTTTTTACAAATTATATTCAAAAATTCACCACAAAGAAGGAAAAAAAACGAATAAGACAATTTTTTGATTTGTTATGGCAGATTCAAACAATTATGTAATTTTTTAGAAAAGTTTGACGATTATTTAATAATAAATTACGAAAGCATAAAAATAAATAAATAAAAAAGATTTCCCATATTGTTTTATTAAGAACGTCAAGTGATAATTTATATCGATAAGTAAGTAATTAATGGGTTCTATTAAGGGAAATAGGAATTAATTTGTTTGAACACAGCGCGCATTGAGAATAACAAAGCAGCTGGATGTGTATTTCGGCGGTTGTTGAATTGTAAGCATAGACGGCGATGAACTTTCCAAGGGTAACGCTTGTGACAGAAAGCACAAGGCCATAGTCCAGTCATCGCCGAGTAAACCGAATATGTACACACCGCCATACAAGTTATATTATATCACTACATTCACTAGACTATATAGCAAACTACGCCGTACATAGGCACGTTGAGGATGAGAAACTGGACTATATGTAGGGTCTATAGGGGTCAGGTATGCTATTCAATTGGTAAAATGAATAAGGGGATAAGAGCAACGTAAATATTTTCTCATCACTCTGAGTGGTGGACGGGCTACTGTCTATATAATGTCTATGTCCCGGTATCACCCGAATGGAAATAACTTTGTCAGAATAGAAATAGTAATAGTAAAAGCATATAGCAGTTAACAGCTCTTGCGACTTGTCGTTTTCATTAAAGTTAATGCCAGCAACCAGGAAGTTTATCCGTTTCAACATCTATATCTTTATCACTGAACAGTTAACTAAACCAGATGCTTTTTATTCTTTCTCTTATACATACTTTATTTTCCCGCTGATGATTTACAAGCCACAATGTTAAGTGTTTTCACATTAAACAAGATATATATAATATATAACGTATAATGTGAAGTGATATTAAAGGCGGTAGAAGCTCAAAGACCGCCGGAGATGAGAAAAATTAAAAAACGAGAAAGAATATTCATTTTTCCACCGATAAAATTATTCTGGGGATGAAAAATCTTCCAGCCTTGGACTAGACAATTTTTTGATGAAATATTTTTTTAATAAATCAAAAATAGAACAATCTTTTCCTTAAAAATTTAATAAATTAAAATCTAGATCAAATCAACCAACGCTAAAAAAAATAAAGTAATCATCTAAATGTTGAATACTTATGTTTCAGCCGAAAGTTTGTTTAAGCAGTCGATGGTCGTAAACTAAAATTGATTGGGCTTATGCGTGCTAGTAATTTACAATTAGGTAAAACACGTCTTTGTAGCAAGCGATAACTATGTAACTATATGTATTTATGGGAGTCAAGGTAACAGTTCAATGCTCGGCTTGAAACTCTCAGTCCTAAACAAGATAATGAAATTGAATGGCATTGGACATCAACCCCCACTGTTTCTAATCAACTCTCGTAGGTCTCACCGCAGTGACGGTGTGTTAGGCCATTACGGGTAAATGGGTGGTTTAAGCCATTGTCTACATACACATATATGTCTAGTACATAGAGTATAATGGTATGTATGTGATATGCGAGTCTATTCAATGACCAAATCTATTATATGTAATGGTACAACGTATTCCATAGCCATAAGTATTGAAAAAAGATAGCTATAACCAGCATATGCGTTTCAAAATGCCTGCTGTTAGTGACGCATCGCAGCGCTCCCTGAAAATCCGAGCCCCTTTGTTCGATTAATCTAGCGATTGCCATGCATCCATGTGGCTCATGTTTGTTTTCTTGAATTAGTACTTTTAGTACAATTTTTTTTTTTTTTTTTTTTTCAAGTCTATTAATTAACAGTTGCAATATAAAATCTTTTTCTAATACATTTTATTTAAGAATTATTAAGAATTTTGAGAATTATTCATTTTTTTCCATTTTACTTTTCAAAAATTCTAAAAGATGGCGCTAGTGTCTTAATCTTAAAACTATACATGAAAATGGCGCTTTCCGTGTTAAGAGAGTGGATTTTTTTAGAAATGTAAAAATTATGCAGTATAATTATTTTTTTTTTTTTAATTTATACAATTCATAGATTTGAACATTAAAAAAAATTTTAATTATTAAATTGTAACAAACCTTTATAATTGATTAACAATAAAAATTTCTTAAGCTTTATTTTACTAAGAAAATATTAAAGTTCTTCATTTTTTGAATAATTTTTTTTTTTATAATAAAATAAAAATTTAAGGCTCGTAAATATATATTTAAATAAACTAAACATGTAAAAAATGTTCTTATTTAGGTTGTGGGTATCGAATCGTGAGTCTAGGGCATCGAGGGTAGTTTTTAGCTGAGAATTGAGCTTATTAATAGACAGCCCGTTTAATCGATTGATGGCGTGAAATAGCCCGTCATTGTAGGAGGCATATATGGTATATATGTATATGATATATGTATGTATGTAGAACATAGAGGATAGAGGATAGAAGATGGAAGGAATGTGCTCTGCACGGGTATAATCAAATCATATGTCTGTTGGAACATGGTGGTTATATGGGTGATATAATTGAATAAATGCCGATTGCGTGTCTTGTTATTTTGCATGTCGTGACGTTGAATTGCGCATTCGGGTTCTAATCTCATGTTTAATTTGCGAATTACTTGTCGATAGAGTTTCGTTGACGTATTTAAACATATTGTCGATATTACGAGTGCTGCGATATGTGTGTATGCATTGACGCGTGCATGATTATCGCAATCAAAGGCAAAATCGATCACCCGATCCATAGTTTTATATGGATAATGATAATATTGATGAAAGGGCACATTAATTTTGATATTAATCACCGTTGAGCTCGAGTTTGTGATTTAGGAGTGGCTTTACTACGTAACATGTCATTGCAAAACATGGTATTTTTGACGATAATGCTAGCGGTGTTTTCGTGTCTCTGGTATTTTATTTGAGTGTAATGATAATAATGATAGTAATGAAACTCGAGCAAATGTATCAATTGATGTTTTATTATTTTTACAGACGTTTTTTATTTCTTCATTCAATGTTTAATATACTTTTCTTTTTATTTTGATAAAATGAATAAGTCTTTTAAAATAAAATCGCGAAACAAGCTCGCGTGACTAATTAATACTCTGCTCATTACCGCAATGCGAAAACTTTTCAAAGATTGTGCAAAAATAAATTTTAAATACTGAAGTAGTTGCAAATTGCATTGACGAAATTGATCCGCGGTTTTTTATGTCCGTTTTTGTCATCTATTTTTACTATTAATTGTAAATTAAAATTTTTTTAATTGGTATCGAGAATTTTGATGCTAAACTACAGGGATAATAGGCTTTAAATCTCTCGATAGATTTATTTTTCACGATTATTAAATACCAATTCAATTATTTTCGTATTCTCTGCAAGGTTTTTAGGCCAAAAAGTTAACAAGTTTATTTTTTTTTTTTAATTTTGGATTTTTAACTCAAAGTCCTTGAGTATCCAGAGTAACTCAGATGTCTTTAAAGCTCTTAATAATTAATAAAATAAAATAAAAATTTTCCAAATTATTCAACAAAATAAAAACAACTTCGATAAAAAATCAAGATTAGATACCTGAATGATTTACAACCAAAAATCACGTACATAAAGCCTTGGAGACGTCACCAGAATTTAGTTAGTCTAATATAATATGGTAATAGAAACTTAGAAGATCCAAGCGGGGGTGAGTCGTGACTCGTGACACGGCTCAAAAGTCTGATAAGTCGGAGGCTATTAACGCCGTCGCGACGCCCACTTTCTCGGGTGTGGGGTATAATAGAACGCGTAATGGTAAGAGAATCACTAAATTGCCTTGGGAGAGAAGCGACGGCGCCTCTGGTCTTTCCTTGTTACGTCGAGACGTCGTTTTACTTTCGCTATCATCCGCACCGCAATTATACATCTATAACTATAACTATACATGGCTCACATATATATACAACATTTGTCCTCATATCCTTACACATACATATATACAAACACTAGACACCAGACCAGATGACATTGCGTAGGTGGGTAAAGCTATTAGCGCATTATATGAATTTTCCGCAAACTCCGTTGAGAAATAGGGTCTAGCTCACCCTCTTTAATTCCCAGTCAACCATCCAGCATCCAACATCCAACATCCACCAGTTAACCAGCCAGTTAGCAAATACACCCCTACTTTACATACATACATTCGTGATTAGTAAGCCCGCAATTATTATTATTAATTACGACCTTAGTCTGCTCTTAAATCGCTGATCGCATCCCTTCACTCCATCCCCTCGCCCCTTCGCGGTTCACCCATGGAAATATTTCATCGCCTTTTCCGCAAAGCATCCTGATCCTTAATTTAAAAGTTCTGTCCTCCACCTCCGCTCCTTGCCCGCAAAAGCTCCTCCAATTACGATGCCGTTTTAAATGTAAATAATTAACGTTTCGCCCTTGGGACCGTTTATTTGTTCCAGCTTTGGAAAGCGGACGGGTGGCAGTGCCAGGAGACCCAACGAGTGCTTCGTTCTCGAGCCCTCCGAGATGATTGTCGTAAGTATTACATTGTTATTTGTTTATTATAAGTATAAGTTTAAATATGCGCTTTTTGTTCGCCTTTTTACGGTTAAATCCATTCACGCTTCGCGCTGCATAATTACTTACATATGTTTAGGATATGTATATAAAGTAAAATGTAAGTACCGTTGCAACAGTTTCAAGGCTCGAAATTCATTGTTTCGTTATTTAAATCGGACAGACTATCAGTTTTGTTCATTAAGATGTGAAATTTTTAGACTTATTGTCTTTAATCATATTATTTATTATTTATGTAATTATTTCATTAGAAGCAATTTTTATTTTACAATGGGTAATGGTTCGACTTGATGTTATAACTGGAAATGCAATTTCCCATTCGTGGTGGGTAGCCTAGCGCAAACGCAGCGAATAGTGAAATTATAAAGTTTCTTCATTACAATTACCGAGCGTACTATTAATATAAGGAGTTTTTTTTTTTGCTTACGTTATTTTATGTATTTTGTTTATTTTACGCGCTTGTTATGATATAACCATGAAAATATATAAATGCACCTGTGAAAATTATACACAGGAAATTGTTTAAAATTTATATATTTACTTGGGAAAATATTAATTTATTGTTCAAGTGCTCATTTTATAAATTACTTTTTTTGAAAAAGTTATTATATAATTATTACACTTTTTAAGCGGAAATAATTCAAATTACCAACAATTTTAATAATTTTTTTTTTTTTTTTTTAATTAAATATGAAAAATTGTGTTACAGTAAAAAAACTTGATTGGTTAAAAACAAAATTAATAAAAATTCTTGTTTACTTTTAAATATTCATTTTCTCTTGAGATATCTCGAAAAAAAAAACTTACAATTTTAATATTTCATAAAACCAATTTACATATTATAAAAGTAATTTAAAAAAAAACACCCTTTCAAAGTTTCTAAGAAATTTCATGCATTTTTAATAATATTTACTCAACATTTTATTTTATTAAAAAAAAAAAATTAACACTAGAAATTTATTCAATTTCTTTTAAAAAAAATTGTCTTCCGTATGAAAATTTATTCAGAAAAATTCTCATTAAATTTCACACCCCTGCATAATTTTTAAGTACATACTCAATAAAAATGTTTTACAATCACACGAGCAAAAAAAAAAATCTATCTATTTCCTCGTGCAATTAAATGACATCTCTAATTAAATTGGAGTAAGCACATTATTTCACTTATTTATAAATATAATTCGTAATAAGATAAGGCAATGACGTCCAACAAATAATTAGTTTAATTAACGAAGCAAAGTTTTGCAAACAAAATTGTAACAGAAAATGTACCAAACATATAACATGAAATATGATCCGCGAAGCATCATTTAGCTTCTCAACTCATCGAGTCTTGAATGTTGATGTTTGGAACAAGCAACAAACTTATATTCCGACATTCCTGAAGACATATCGCGACTCAACGTGAGGGAGACGTGACCTGAGACAAGACATTTAATCAATATTACCTTTAGTGATGCCGATGCTGCTTTCGCTCTCGTATACATGCATGTAAATGTAAATGTAAATATATCCGTGTGTATAAAACACTCCAACATACGGGATGTATTTGCAAACATATACACGTATTGCTCCAGGAACGTGTTGCTCGGATCAGATGAGATTGGTATTGCTATTGGGCGTTTGCTAACTAGCATATGCAAAGACGGCTGCCTGCGATACACATACCAATAACAATAACAACAACAATAACAATAACAATACAAGGAACGATACAAGGGCATATTGATTAATTCTGCTCTCATTAATAGCAAACAACGAGTAATTACATTCGAACTCACTCAATCAGCTGTTTAAATATCTGATAATAATACCATTACAGTCATAATTATAATTATAATTGTCATTGTTATTATTCGACAACTTAATTTATTTTTAATTAATTGCTTTATACATGCTTCAATTTCGACGGGTTCGTATTTTATTATTGAGTCAAGCTGAACACAATCAACAACCACGCTGTGCTGCCACCTGCAGTCAAGGAATCTGCAGTACCGATTAATTTAATTTTAATTTTTTGTTTGACAATTATAATGAGATTGGAAATAATTAAAATTAATTATTGACTGGCTCGGTAAAATTAATTTATAATTCATTAATTTTGTTTTAAAATTTTTATTTTAAATTGGGAAATACAATCTAAATTTAAATGTAGGATGAGATTGAGGATGGAAAGCTGTGGGAAGAAATAGCTAGAGATATAGTACAGTGTTTTCAATAAAATAAAGTCGGTATATATGGATGTAGAGGATGAATTGCGTGGTTTTAGTCTGCTCGGTTGGAATAAATCGTTTTAGCTCGGAATCGACGATCGGGTGCGAAACCTTGTTCCAGGTAATACGATACCAGCGTGCATGGATAATAACGCGGGATCCCGGATCGAGGTTGCTTGTATATATATGTATGCGTGTATAATAGGACGATACGAATGTTATCTACGTGGATGAGGATATGGATACTTTTGGATGTAACGGTCGATCACGATTTTACCATTGGACAAAATCAAGTGAACCATAAAAATAAATTGGTGAATTTTAAAAGAACCATTTTGGTTTGATGGTTTTTTTTTTTTTTTTTTTTTTTTTTATTGTTCACGGCCGCGGTATTATCAATGGAATATCTTCATTGTTCAGTTTAATACAAAGCGGAAAATTTTATTGTTGTAATAAATCAACAGTAAAATCTGGTTGGTTAATAATAATAATAAAAATAAAAATCTATGCTGTTTTTTATTTTATGTCGGGGGAAGAATAAATAAATTTTTATTTATTTGAATGAAATTTTGATAGAAAAAACATTTTTTGGCTCCAAGCTTAGAATAAAAAAAATTGCTAGATAATTTTGTCTTAAAATTCAAAAATGTATCAATTATACCATCAAAGATTTTTTGAATAATTTTTAACCAAACATTTTTTTTTTTTTTTTTTTTTTTTTAACTAAAAATAACTTTAGTATTTGTCAACGCTTATAAAAAAATAAATTTTTACAAAACAAATTAAATTTAAAAAATAAAATGTTTTAAAAAAAAATAATTCTTTTTTACGTTGAAAATGAGCAAATAAGACTAAGGTAGTGATTGATAGTAAATACTTGTTAGCATTACAAAATTCGCTCGAACTAAAATCAGTAAACAGTATCGTAAAAGCAAGATCGGGAACGCATACGTGATAAGCACACCAATACTATCTTTTTCAAACTCAACAGATCTTTTTTTACGATCGGTTTAGTTGCTATGCAATCTAAACCCTACAATCCTCCTTCCATAGAGTACTTTACTCAGTACAGTAAAACCGTATCTATATCGTATCGAATCTTATCTTACTCGACTTTTTGAGCTTCTTAGCAATTGGCATTATCGAAGAATATAGAAGCAACTCATTCTACTATATTACACTCTGTTTACCCCCAATAATATACAATGTCTCGTTTGTACCTACATTACCAGGGCCGCAAAAAATTATATAGCAAATAAAACGAAATTAATTGTCGAACAAAGAAAGTAAAGATAAAACTGGGTCATAGAAATAGCCAACGGGATGTTGACGTCGTCTGTATCTATGGTAGTGAGTCCTCTTGTGTATCTTCATATCTTCGACATGACTTCCTGTCGCCGCGACACCTCGAGTAATCATTTCATTTAATAAAAATTCAGAGATAGAAGCTTCTGTTTATTTACTAAATTAATTATTAATAATTAATTGCAAAATTATCAGGACTTGGGACTGCATTTTATACACATGGAATACTTCTCTGGACGGCAGCGATCATTGTTCTCAGTCTACCAGCGGAATCAACGACACGCACGTGGGGTTTCGGGTAACACGAGTCCCCTAGGGACTGTCTATACGTCCGACTTCGTATCTATGACGATCATAATTCTACAAGTGCTCTGCTGACCTGACACCGACGCAATGTATAATGCAATGCAATGCAATACATGGAATTAAATAGTAGTGTTGCGCGTCACATGCATCAGTAAACACACACACACACACACACACACACACACACACACACACACACACACACACACACACACACACACACACACACATATATATATATATATATATATATATATATATATATATATATATATATATATATATATATATATGTATATTCACATATATGCATACACATGAATAATAAATATCGTGAGCAGCCTCGTGGCGAAAATCTCGCGTTACTGTTTTATGTTATCCCGCGGACGCTGTTGTGTACGCCGGTTTTCATTTTATTCTATTCAGACAAAATTGTCGCCGGGTTTTTCATTATCATTGATTATTTATCGACAATCGTGTTGGTACTGAGTTGCACTGGTACCGTGTCACTCAGTGCGACGGTAATTTTTTTTTTTTTTTTTTTTTGTTGTTCATTCGCTGGGAAAATACGTGGAATATTTGATAGAGATGAGTTTAATTTGATTGAATAGAAATAGTGGGTAATTTATTTTTTAATTTTGGTAGATTGATCTGTAATTTGTCACGGGGTGAGTTGAATAAAATTTTTAGAACGTATAATTTAATTATTGATTTAAATTTCGGAAATTTTGGTATCAATACTCAAAAAAAATTTTGTTTAGATAAATTCAAAAAAATGACAAATTTGGTTTTTTTTTAAATTATCTTTTAATTAAAAAAATAATTTTAATTAAAGATATAAAATTGTATTTAAATATTTCTTCTAATAAATTTTGAAAAAATCTTTAAATGAAGAATTAAATTATTTTTCAGAAAGTTTTTGTTTTTTAATTTTTTTATTTATTTTAAACATTAAAAAAACAAAACTTCTAAAAATACACAAAGCATTGTTTTTTTTATCAGAAAAAAAAATAATTAAATCTTTTAAATAAATTCAAATATTATAAATTTTATTAAAATTAATTAAACTTTAATAAATTAGTGAAACACCTAAACAAAAAAAAATAATTTTGTTTGTTCTGAATTTATCCTAATAATTAAAATTTGTTAAAGGTGAAAGTTGACAAGAACATAAGGATTAAATAATGAATAAAGATACACGCCTATAGTCGTATATATAATAAATAATTCCTGGCGCATGAATAAACATTTAATTAAATTATAGAGGAAGTGAATGTTTATTATATCGGTAGTTTGTGAGTTGAGCAAACATCCCTGGATCCAGTGACTTTTCTGGACTTGTGAACTTTAACCTCTGACCTCTCGGGTGCGGGAATGGAGCATACACATGCGTCCAATAATATGAGTACGCATAGACATGCAAACACACTGTAGCAACTAAACAAACAAACAAACAAATAAATGGAAAGAATGGATGTAAATTTTCTATCGGAGTTTAATAGTACGCGTGTTTGATCTGGACGTGCTCAGACGACCCTCCAGTGACATCTAATTAAGGTAATCCCATAACTCATACAAGCCCGAGTCTGGGCCATACTGTCCCGAGTCCGGACTACACTGTCCTCTGCGTTCCGTGTTGGACGTTTTGCAGGGGTGAGATATATCTCGACCCGGTAGTCGGTCTCTGACTGACGAGATGTCTGTCGAGTTTACCTTGGCATCCTGTCACGGTTGGATGGCTTCGATAATACCGCTGACGTCCTTGACAGGTCGTTATTCTCTTTTGCCAAATGTATAATATTATATATTATATATTGTCACTGTTTCCTTATTATATTTTTTTATTTTATGAATAAATATTACTGGGGCGAGGGACGCTAGGCGTTAGATAGAAATCGCAGATCGGGAAAATATAATGAGACAGTAATGGTGCAAGGATAAATTTTTTTGATTAATGTTTTCGGGCTTTTAGATATATTTTTATATTTCATATTTGACGAGGGATGGATTATTGAGATTCAATTGTTGGGGTAAAAATAATAGACTGACGTAAAAACATCATTATAGGGATATAGTCGAATTTATAATCTACAATGTATTTTAGATTTCACTAGAATTTGAATTTGCGCGCGCAAGCGCGCGCCTGAGTTTAGGGTTTACATATATTTTCATGCTTATGATATATTTGACCAATCACGTTACGAATAGTTTGCTTACATGATATATTTTCATATTTTTCATCTAAATTATAAGAGTGGATTATTATTATTGTTCATTATGTATGGAGATATTATTATCGGATATAGAGCGCTGATGAAGCCATACAAGAGTTTACATTTTTTTAATCGACTGGTAGAATATATGAAAAAAAAAAAAAAAAAAAAATTTATTGATTAAACGTCGTTTTTTTTTTTAATTAAAAAAAAAAAAAATACATTTTTAATTGCAATAAAAAAATTTAATTTAGAGAAAAAAATCTTAAGAATAATTCTGAAACAAATTTTTTATTTTATTTTTCTTAATTAAATTCTCAAAAATAATTTTTGTTCTTCAAAATTTTCTTTTGAATCAAAAAAATTTTTTTTTAACAGTGCATAAAAATTTAAAACTTATTTCTAAAACGATATTAATAATAATAAATCTCAGTATTTTAAATATAGATAAAGTTATAATAAACATAAATATTGCATAAAAAATAATACGTAATATTTTCTCGATATTTTTATCACGTTTACGCGCTTCCTTGGCACACACTTTTATCGCGTATTTTTATTAAATATAAAATTTCAATAGCTTCTTATATAAAAGTCTTTGTATATAATATACTATCTACTATATATGATATCCTGGTATATTCATACCGACAACTTCTAATTTAAAGTTACACGTCACGTATATTCAACCTCCGGATCCCGCGCAGCTTACTTACAAACTTTGATCCTTACACCCACTAATACCAATACTAATACATCCATTATATGTTCAGTAGTGGTAGTAGGCTTCCCTCGAAAGCTCCTAAGCTCATCGCTCCTCTCGAATCACGTAACCCGGGTTCATTACCCATATGTTAATAACCATAAACTATATCGTAAGCTCAAAGGTTGAATATATTTGCAATAAGCCTGCCCGCTGGCTGAGGCGATACCAACACTTTCTTCGGTCTCTTCACTCTCTTCTCATCACTCATCACTCGACAAACTTGATGCGATCTCAGATGTGGGATGTGAGATAAGCATCCGCACGAAGGATTCAATCGCGGAAAGGTTATCTTTTATTTTATTCCATGTCATATCCATTCATTCATCCCTATTCTTCTCTATCTTCGTGAAAAAATTTTTTTATACGGTCAAATATTTCCTGATTAATTTTCAGATTAGAAATACAAGGATATTTTAAAAATTTTGCGACATATCAGGCCACAGGAAATTTTTTTTTTTAATCTTGCTTATAGTTTCGGTAAAATTTTATTTATTTTATCAGGACAAGCCCATCTTAATCATTATACTCATCAATTGTTATTAATATCATTCTTTTTATTTAATAAAAAACAATTTAGTAATAATGGAAATAAAATTAATTTCGAAAAACTTCCTGGTTTGGCTCCGCATGCCCGTAACTTTTTAGAAATGATATTTTATTCAATTGACTTTAATAAAAAAGTAATTCAATTCTTATTGCGATAAATAATAAAAAACATATATAAAACAACAATTGATTTAATCTCATCAAAGTTCATTTTTTTTCGACGCGTGTGGATCTTTCTAGATTTTAATTTGTACAATTGATAAATTTATTAAATGAATTGAATTTAGCTTAATAAAAATAACAATAAAATTTTTATGATGAAATAAATTCAATAAATTTTTTTCACGATTAAAAATGATAAATATAAAAATATAAAATATCAGAGAAAAATGATTCATAGCAGAGGAGATATGTTAGATGTTACTAAAATATTAGTTTTACTCATGGGGTTTGGAATAAAACGGCACCACATCCGTCGTGATTCACGTACGTCATCTCGTGGGATCCTCCACGTCACTTTCGGTGAGAGGCGCCATTCAGTCGCTATTTGACTCTGCTCGGTCAGCACGATCACGTCCATAGTGTATACATATTATATTATTATTATACACAGTACAGTGGTGTAAATGGTTAGTGGTAAATGGCAAATGGCAAATGGTTTATGGATGTGGAAGAAATTCGTGAAGGTCTACACGTATTAAAGTGAAAAATAAAAAGTAGATTTTAAAATGGAAAATAAAAATAGAAGAGTCGTTGAAAGGAATTGAATGACGGGAATATAGTGCATATATATGTAAGGGTGGTGTATATAGTAATAGTTGTAGGTAGACTAGACGTAGACGGACGTGTCCATTACGGGGAATTCAATTTCTATCACGACGTTCAGTTGGAACTCCATTACGGTATTCTGGCGACGTCGACGGGGACAAGGACAAGGACGGAGACGTCGAGGAGAAGGACAAGGACCAAATGGTGAGGACTTGCAGTTTAAATCCCCTGTGGCTTCTGGCTAAGAAAGCGCATACAAGTATATACATATGTGTCAAATGTGTGCAAATGTATTGAGCATATAACCTTGCTTTATTTTTATTTCTATTTTATTAAAAAAATAAAATAATAAATAAAAAGAAATTGTGAAAAATTAGTTCAAGAATTTGATGGAAAATATTTTAATTAAATTTTATTCGCTCGGTTGTTTACTCAGTAAATATTGATGTAAAAGAGAATAAATATTTGTATTTTTTTTTTTATTTCCAACGTGGGAGTAATGAAAAATTGAATTAATTTTTATGTGACAAAATTTTATTTATTTTTTTTTTAAATTAAATTTAACGTCAAGATAAAATTAAAAAATTTTTCACGATAAAATATGCCAAGGAAAGAAAAATAAAATTGATCTTTTTTTAATTAATAAAAGCTTAAGAATTTTTTACAATTATAATATCAAACTTGAAGTAAAAAAAATGTTTAATTAAAACTAAGTAGAAGTTGACGATTCTTAAAGTATTTTAGTTAGACATTCCAAAGAGTAATTATGAAGCGATAAAGGATTTTAAATTTGAAATTAAATTTTCTTGAAATATTCCATAGACGATAATAAAAGTGATAATAATAATAATAATTAATATTTTTATCTACTTTGTTGACGGAACTGAATTCATATCTGATGTAAAAAATATTTTTATATTTTATATAATATATACAGTAAAATATAAGCTTGATGATTTATTACATACACTCGCAATTTTATTACCGCGATAAATTTATTTATCCCTGTCCGAAAAAATTCATCATGGCTTTATCTGTTTATCTATATGTGTATTTATATGTAACAATAAATTTATTTTATATTCCCCGTTACTTTACTGGAAGAAGAAAAAATGACAATATTTTCCGAGCGATCCTCCAGCCGGTGTAATGCTATCGAGTAGAATCCTCATCAAAAACTACCCAGGACCGAAAAAGTAAAATAAAATAAAGAGGGCGTAGAAGATAAATCCAGGTGAAGTTATGAGGCTCAGCAATGTCCGATTCCCATTATTGGGGTTACCTCGTGCCCGAAAGTCTCCAATATATATTCACGGTTTAGCGTAAACGCTATTTTTCTGAAACGATGTACGGATAAAAATAAATATCAAGGGAAAAACTCTCCGAATAAAACAAATTATCGTAATAATAAAAAGGTGAGACAAAAATTCAAACTAAATTGTCCAACTTTTTTTTTTAACTTTCTTTTTAAAAAATTAAAATACCGCAAAAATAAATCATGGAGAATTTATTACCGCTGAAGCTAAAGTGAATTATTTTTTGCCGAAATTATTTAACCTCCGACTCCATTACTCCATTAGCGGTGCATTAACTCTCCCCCCTCTATTTTGTAAAAATTTAATCATTATTTCGGACTGCGGTTTTTATTATATACTATACTTAAATATATATATACACACACATATATATTGCTGTGTCTTGTATCGGTGGTGGTTTTTTATTGAGTTTTTTTGCTGGATGAATTTCACTTTTACTCGACTTTACTCAACTTGGTCCTCCCCCCTGGCTTTTATTCGCGGGTCGAGTCAACATAACCCGCAAGTTCATTCATCGTACTCACTGCCGTAACGTAACTTCTTATTCCGATGACTACCCACTGTAAGTTATAAGAACACGTTTCTCCTTTCCTCCCTGCGACTACTTCCGCCGACTTTTAACGGCTACAATATTACATACATTTGCATCATTTTAATTTCATTATTATTATTTTATTATGTTGAGCTTGTAAATCATTTAATTGAAAAAATATTGGAGAAACAAAAACAAATTTGTCGACAAATGATTTTTTATCAGTGAAGATTATTTCAATTGTAGTTTTGAGATAAGATAACAACATATGATTAAATTGTTTTTTTATGAATGAAGTAATTGATTTAATTGGAAATTATTTTGTAAGTTTACTGAGTTCTGAGAATATGTTTTGACGGAAGTTAACAGTCGTTAGAAAAACAAATGCCTTATGTTGTTTATTATAATAATAATATAGAGGTTTGCAACTGACAGTGTTATTTAATATAACATATTAACAACACATACGAATGTAGTCAATTAATCAATTTACGTATTTATTTAAATTAATTATAGGTAATGTTATTTTTAGTTTAAATTATTTAGTTTGTTTTTATTAAAAAAAAAAAATGTGTGAATTTAAAAAATTGACGAAATAATAATAATAATAATAATAATAATAATAATAATAATAATAATAATAAAACAACTTAGATTTTTTTTTAAGTTTTCTTATTAAAAAAAAAAAAATAATAAAATAAAATAAAAAACAAAGTTTAAACTTTAAATTGATAAAAAATTGAACAAAAACATTCACAAGAAAAAAAAAAACATCAGATTGTTCACTTGAACTGTAATAAAATGTAACAAAAATAATTTTAAAAACAATAAATACTTGCAAGATATCAATTTCCACCTGCAGAAAAAAACAAAACAAATATCGAATAAAATAAATAGACAATTATTTAAAAAGCAAACAACTCAACAAAAGCCGTAACCCGGAAGACAATTATCCATTGAAGAATCTCCTTAAAAATCAAACAAACAAACAATCTTTATCTATAAAGTTATCAAGCAATGCAACCCAACCAAAGCATACAAGCTCTACATCTACCAACAAACCACTTAAACAAATTATCCCGACAGTTGCTTTTGTCACTCGTAACCGAACTAAATGAAACCTGCAGCCCGATAATTATGTCACTCGCACCTGTTGGAGCAAAAAATAACCCCGCTCTGACATCACGTACACAGTGCATATTTAATAGCTCAAAGCTCACACTCATCCGACCACACACTCTGATTTCTCATGCGTGACTCAATAAATAGGTTAACAAAAAAAAAATTACTAATGTTAATGTTTTATTAACACTTAAAATTTTAAACTTTGTTCTATTCATTGAGTTTTTAATTCGCTTGTGGTACGAATGGAAAAATAAAGCGGTGAATTTTTTAATTAAAGCTCTGCTATGCGGTAGGAAATGAAAATGAATTTAAAAGTACAAAATTTGAGTATGTACACATAATATATTACGCTTGTTCTTCAAATAATAACTGTTTACAATGATTTTATATTTAATATTTTAGTGCAAGTGTACTTTATATTTACAAAGCTTACTCCGTTTAGTTGTGACACACGCGTGGGCTGTCAGTGAGAGCGCGCTCTCGATACACTTGAATAAAATCTGCTGTTTGTGGATTCTACATAAATATACTCTGCTCTCTCGTCTATAATATTGGACGGTTTCTATATTTATATTTATATATGTCTATCACCTATATGAATTCAGGCTCGTGATACGCGGGTGTGTAATGAATTGAGAGTATGTGTGCGATAATAGTAGAGGAGTTTCGCACGGTTGATCGTCTACACACGATACATGTAATTTGTGTTGGTGTGTATCTCGCTAACTTACATTTACGTTCAAGTTGGACTTTCCATTCATGCCTACGGCCACACGCGGTGTACTACCATTTGTATTTGATTTTTGTTTTGCTCTATATCCACGGCAATAAAAATCTACTTTTACGTCTACTTAAATTTATTCTCCGTTTTTATTTAAAAGTTTTGTGAATATCGTTTTAAAAAAATGGGTACACTTAATTTTGACTGGCGGAATTTAAATTTATATTTTCTGCCTGCAATTATTAATTAAAAGTTACTCATAAAATTTTCATTTTGATAAATAAATATCATATATTTTTTTTTTATTTTAAAATTCGATAAAAAAAATTGATAAATTTTTTACGGCCAAAAATAAATTAAATTTTTTTTATAATAATAATTTACAAAACTTTCACTTGAATTTTTTTAAAGTCACCTCAATTTTATTATTTTATAATTGAAGCTTTTGGTGACTTTCAAATATTTTTACAACATTTACATTCAAATAAAGACAAGCATATTATTAAAAAATTTTTTTATTAAATTTTGAATCATATTTTATAAAAAAAAAATTGAAAAAAATTTTTTCCAACATTGAAATTTTCTCCCGGTAATTTTGAAATTTTAAAATCAACGCCATTGAAGCGGACGGTGACTATATACATCACAAACTCATTATCTTTATCTACAAGTTCGACAAACACATGAATGAAATAAAAAATGAAAAATGCGTTGGCAGGAAGAGTAAAAAAAGTAAACTGTGAACTAGCGTTCAGGCACACATCCGTGAAGGAGATAGTGACGTGCATTATCTTCCACCACGGAGAGGAAGTGAAGAGCGTATGTCTCTCTGTTCTCAGTTCTCTACTCAGTTCTTAACCCAACTCGCGGACTGCCACACTCGTATCAAGTAACCGCGACTTTGACTCAATATTAACTTGTTCTTTAAACTCAATATAGTTATAAGTCGTCTCTATTTAGTCTCATAGTGTAAATAATTACATCATAACTCATGATCTAAATTTAACTACAGTTAAAAAAAAAAGTTACCATTAAATTTCAAGTTAAAACTCCAAAATTTTCATAATTAAATTTTTTCTTTTTACACAATTATAATTATTATAAATATTAATGTTAACAAGCATACAATCCACATGTGTATAAAATCTGTGTGTCACATGTGATGTGAAATGATGTCGGAAAACCTTGAAGCTTTTATCTAATTTCCTCGTAAAATTTTCTCAAAAGTAAAATTGAATTTTACTCCGACCTTCTGGTGTTCTGTTCTGTTGAGCTTAGAGTTGTGTCTTCATTATGTTTTTCTCAAGTGCAAGATAAAAAGTAAAAAAATAAAATACATGTGTGTGAAATCTAAAGACGAGGGTCTAGTCATAGTTATATGTTGAATAGAATATAGTCCTGGGCTGCCTAGCTGTGGTTCAACACCCAGACACGTCTGACTACCTGCCATACCCTCGTTTGCACTCCTCAACCATATTATGCCATAGCGTATACCCCTAACGATCCCGACGTACCCTCATTTCCTGGAAAATAAGTAAAAGATCCTAATATCCTATTCTGTGACTGCTCAAACTTCACTGGCGTTAAATAATAACATTATACATCGTAATATGCTATTATCTACTTTATATTATATTGTGTTATGTTTTATTATGTTATGTGCTGTTATTCGTATTTTGCCAGTCATACATACCAATTATCATTGGACAGTTAACAAAATGGTCTTTAAATGCAATCCTAAAAAGTGTATAATGGAAATTGAAATTGAATTTTGAAGCAGCGACTTCGAATTTATTATGATTTAATTTTAGAATAAATTTTAATTAGCTTGGTGCTGTATTACGTGTACTAACTCGTATGGCGTTCAAGTTTATTCACTCCTCAACGCGGGTGGTACCCAAAATAAACTCAAGCCGGAATGGAATATTTATGTATATTCTTTTATTTTATTTTCTTTTTGTGTTTTGAGTTTGGTGGATAGTCTTCCATGTTCTGTGAACTCGAACAACGGATAGCGAGATAAATTTTTAGCAGCTTGCGGTTGCGAAAATCTCGCCTGTTGTCACGTCGCGATCCCTCGTCGCATTCCACATTCACCCCAGAGTAGACTTACTTTAAAATTTAAATACTGTCTGCTGGTATATTATATATTAATATTATCATAATAATAACAATAATTATTATTATAATAATAAATATTTATACTTGCATATTTTACAAAAAAAAAACATTGATTTTTAGTACTGATTTAAGTCATAATAAAATTACCTCAATTTTACAATATTAATCTCTCGTTATCTTTACGTCATACTTGGAAAAAAAATATGTATAACGTTTTAACGTCAAGTCCCTCCATGTTTGAAATTTACAATTAATCATGATAAGTTAGATAAATTTATTTAAGCCAATGTCAAATTAGTTTATGTCAAGAAAATAATTATGTACTTTTGATTTAAATTGTCTCAGTTTTATTAAGAAAAACTGTTAAAATTATATTGATATTTATTAATTTTAAAGTATGAATGCAATTTGATTTGGATTAATCTAATTATGAAATTATACTTTTCTAACAATTATTATAAAATTATCCTAATATAAAAACTTGTATTTGTTCTAATAACAGAAAGTGTCCAATAGACTCATTAATATTAATATTAACCTAATTTCAAATTTTGAACAAACTTTCCCTTTCTTTAAAGTGAAACTAAAAAAAGACATTAGTTACTACTCTCAAAGTTTTGTTTTTTAAAATAAACCAAAATTGCATCTATAAAGCTTCAGTTAACGAACTTAATTCCATAATTTGAAGATTTCTTTTTTACTACCTCAACTTGCAATCCAACTAAGACCAAGATGTCTCCGATACGATCAAGTATACTTAAACTCGGTAATCTGCCACGGCGTCTCGTTTCAATTGAGGTCTTGCAACACGTATGTGTTTAGCTGTCCATGTCACGTGATTACTTGCTCACTACCCATACACAAACCCAAACCAAAACCCATTCTATTACCCACACAGTCATACATTTTTTAAGTGAAGTACCACTCATACAGACAATACCTCGTTCTACTACTACGCGTATGCTCATTTATCCATGCTCGTACAGCAGTACGAGTGTAAGTAGTGATATGACGAGTGTGTAGACTGTAAAGATAATTCTACACACACACAAAAGACATAATACTTGTTTGGTATCTGCTTCCCTCGCATTCCCACATACTCACACGTTTACTCACTCATACTATCGCCACTCATACGTATAGTACTTATACACTTACTCACTACCTCCTCTACATCAATTCATTGTGAAATTTCGTATCGTCGAAAGTCCGTTGGGGATAATGCACGTTGTAGGATTATACCGTTAACATACAATGCTTTATATTTATTTATATTCTTACTAGCGATGTCTTTTTCGAATTACATACTCGTATTTTGTTTTTATTTAACGTGATTGATTGGCTAATTTAAAAATTTTGGAGTTCGCGCTAAAATTAATTTTAATTAAAAAAATAAAATTTTTTTTTAATTTCCAGTGATTAACATGTGAAAGCATAGTAACGATTAGAGGATTTAATTATTTAATTAAACTAAAATGGATTAATTTATAATAATTCAAAAATACACAAGTGAAGTGATAATAAAAAATTTATAAGCGATAAGAGAGAGCGAGTGAGCTCTCTTGATGAACTTTCGCCCGATGGAGGACACGCAGGATAGTTTCAAATGATGTTTGAAGTATTTTTTATTGACTGGAATGGAAGTGCCGAGTCGATGATAATTCAATAGAAATAGAAAGTGATAATAGAGGCAAGTGATAAGGGAAATAATTGGTGAAGAAATATAAAATGCTGAAACACGTGGGACGTCCTACCGCGCGGCCACGGTTTATCGTCTTGAGGAAGAAACGAGGACGCTCCGGGTCGAGAAGTTGGCCTGGCACCCCTTATACTCTCTCCATCGCTTCTGCGTCCGAGGTACGAATATTATACGGAGGGAATGGGAACATTATATGATGTATAGCATAGTGGGTTTACTTGTACTTGGTAAATTATACACACTGAATACTGAGAGAAAATTTCCGCATTGCATTTGAATACTCTTCATTATGAATTCTTGCATAATAAACCCCTTTGTCAAAATTACTCCCCGGTTTCCAATATCACCGTCATTTTCTTCTGATCCCGGTAATGAGACTCTAAATTCTCTATCATTTGCATTCAAAAGTTTTTTCAAGTAAACAAAATTACCATTATTATTTTGCTTTTTTGTTTTTACGAGAATAATTCTTGTGTTTTATGGATACAGAGGGGAAATTATTTTTTATTAATTTATATTTTAGTAGTTATTGAATTTTTTCGTTGGAAAATTTATGTGTAAAGTTTGAAAAAATTATTAAATGTTATATTACGTAAGAATTTATAAATTTATAAATTAAATATTTCATTTAATTGGTTTTGTAAGTGGATAATCAATGACACAGTAAAAAAATAACCTTGACAAGTAAAAAATATTTGTAAGAATGAAAATATTTATAATGAACTTCTTTAATTTGTATAAATTATAATTATTTTAATTTTTTAAATTAAGCAAATAACACTGACTTTTTTAACGAGTGAGAAATTTAACAGATAGCTGATATTTTTTTTTTTTTTTTTTTTTTTTTTTATTTTAGCACTGAATAAATATTAATTTAATTTAATAGCAGTATAAAAAATTTCCGAGTGGATTTTTCCATAAAATTTTTATTGTAATAATCTAAATAGTTTATGAATTTTAAAAAAGTTTTCAAGAGTCTGATACTAATTTGATTTTATTATTATTCTTAATCAAATAAAACTATCATCTGGTTTATTTATTTTACAAACTATAAAGGCTTAAAAATAAGTCATAAGATTTCATTACCATCGAATCTTTTTATTTTTATTGAGTCTCCTCGAGCATCACTATTTTCTTTCCTACAATGCGTGATTACCTGACAAAGCGCAAATGAATGCCAAGATAAAGGCTGCACTTTTCAAGTCGAATCTTCTATATTATTATATTTTTATATATAGTACAATATAATAGGGAAAGAAAGAACATCGTTAGGGAGTTTAAAGTCGCAGTCGGATACGCCAAGTGAAATAAAGACATGAACCCGCGGGCGTGTTCTTTTGTCAATACATATATACACAACGTCTGACGACACATTGTGGCGACAATGCTTTCACCTGGGGTCAGGAGACGAGAGAGGAGGTACATCGTACATACAAATACTTGCATATGTATGAATTATTTACCTTAAAAAAAAAAAAAAAATAATAAAAATAACAAGGCTATAAATAAATCCAGCAGATACTTAATAAAGTCCGTCGACTTTATTCGACAATATTTTTACATACTTACATTTGCGCTAAATTATTTATCGTAAAAACAATCTGGGATCGAATGAACTTATTTTTCTATTCTCCGTCGATTATAAATTATTTTATTATTTATATTGTACACTGATAAAAAAATTAACTTGACTGAAGAGACAAAATCTTTATAAAAATTTATAAATTCAGGTGGACTTAGCAAAAAAAAAAAAAAATATAAAAATTACAGTTTTAAAATACAATTTTGACAATCTTAAAAAAAATTTTATTTTTAAATTGTAAAAATCAGTACATTAGAATTTTATCTTATAAAAATATTAATTAATACTGTATTTCTTACAATTTTTAACGATTTTGTCATTTTTTAATTTTTTTGCTACGCTTAGAGAAAATAATACTTAAAGAAAAATTCCTTAACACAAGAAAATCTATTCTTAGTAATTACTCAATTCAAATAAAGCTGTTTACTTTTTTATCTAACACAATACATTCAAATATTTCATAATTAAGGCAAATATTGATATTTTTTTGTCATAAATTAATAAATCATTTCACAAAATCCTTTTCTGGACAATAAATTTTTTTTTGCAGCTTAAAGGCTTCTAATTATAAAATTTAAGCTCCAAACTCTAAAAATTTAACTGTTTTTTCCGTGTATATTAATAAACGAACAAATAATACCCAACCGAGCATTATTTTTAATTACGCGGGTCTACATACTCCAGAGTATTGTTGTATAACAATAACGGTAGCGTTTGAATCGCGATAATTTGCCCGGTACCTGGCATAGTATGCCCACGAATAATATATAAGAGAGTTATACATTTAGCTGTCTCCTATCCAGAGTCCAGAGGGAGTTGAGTTAGTCTGGTTTGGCTGGCAGTAAAAAAGTGAGCCACCTGCAGCGTAAACGGTGGTATTCCTATCCGGCGTACGCGTGAACAGACGTTGTAAATTGCGAGGGAAAAATAGATGACCAACCCTTCGTTTCTTCGACCTCCTGAGTATTAATATACACATATATACACTCTGACATACTTCGTTTGGCTGAAATGGATACAGTACGGGGTAAATTTATTAGAGCGGGTGCGGTTTCAACGCTTCACCTCAAATCGACCTACAAAGCTCGTTTATCAAAACGCGGAACCAAAAGGGTGAAACCGTCGAATAATCACTCGAGTATTCCCATTCTCTTAATTTGCCTTTCGATTTTCGACAGTCGAGAGAAAATTACTGCCGATTATATCGGTACTTATATCGAAAAAAAAATTTTTTTGAACCAAGAAAATTGTAAGAAAAAAAAATTTAACTTCATTCAAGAAATTTTCAATCTTCCTTAAGATTTTCTTGATTTAAAAAAATTTATGCTTGACTCAAGACTTTCTTTCTTTCTGTGTTTTCCATAAAATTTGTCAAATTGACTTTTTTCGAAAAATAAAATCATAATAATATTATGTAAGTCATATTAAAATTTTAAAAAATTAATATTAAAATTTAAAACATTTAATTAATGTTAAAAATGAATCGTTTTTACAATTTGCTGTAGAATTTTTTAAATATGGAAATACCTAAATACCTTGGAGGGAAATTTTATTGATTTTAAGACCTAATGATCCCGCGAAAAAAATTTAACTGACAAAACATTGAAAGAAATGTAACAGCGCTGTGAAAAACATTTATTACATTTATGAAGTACATTTCGAATGACGAGTATCTACAGGAAGTCCGGCCTACGAGTTCCGGTCCGACATACATTCGTCTCTCCCTCATTTTATTATTTAAAATATAAATAATTCTGTTATAACTTAAATAGTCTTCAAGTAAGATTAGATTTTTACTTATACTTAAAAATGTAACGATAAATAAATTTATTATTGTTAAATTTTAGATTGTATCAGGAATTAACGAAATTTAAAAGTATAACGAGCAAAAATAGAAACATGGATGCTTCTAGGATTTTATTTAGAGTAAGCCGGTGAATAATATAAAGGCTTAGAGGCTTCTGGAGCTGTATCGGTTTGCCTTGAAAGTCTAAGTCGAGTGATAGAAAATATCAGAGATCAGTCGTGAGGATCATCTGCTTTTATGTTTCATTCTCTCTATACTATCTATGTTCTATGTACTCAACTCTTTTGCAACTCACTAATCGGCTTACTCGCTCCACTCGCGGTCGACAGAAACTCTTCTCTGTTGCTGATACACTGTACAGAATCAAGTGCATACATATGTATGTCTAAACTTTAAAGTTTGTAGTTGCCGATCTGAGTATCCAATTCAAAGCGAATCCGAAATTTAAAAAATAAAAGTTTTTTTAATGAATCTGTTTACTAATCGATTTTTCTTGTTTATTGTTGCAGATTGATTATCCGGAAGTCCAGGGAAGGATGCATCGACCTCCGCATCCTCATCCCATCGCCGACCATCGGCAGGTTAATTTGGTCTTCGATGATACGGTAATTATTATTTTTTTTTTATTATTAAAGCAATTTATAAAAATTGTCGAATTTTCTTTAAGTAAAAAAAAACTTTGACAATTTAATATTTAAAATTAAAAATTATAATTTTAATATTTTATTTTAAATATTTCTTGGAAATAATATATACTTAGAGCTAGAGGATAAATATTATCGATTCTAGAAAATACATTGAGGAAAATTAATATGATCTATGATAGTAAAATTACAATAGAAATTCTAAATTTTTTGCCAAGTAAATAAATAAATAATTAAAAAAATAAATTTTCAATTTTTATTAAATTGAATATTATATTTATTTTTCAATGAAACTTTTATTCGAATCGCTTCGCCATGTCATTCAAAATAAAAATAATAATTATTCTTTTTCTGCAATCAATAGAAAATGAATCTATTTAGATTTTATTATCATCCGAACAGTACTGGATAGAATTGAGGGATCAGTACTATATACTATTATACATTCTATTTATTTCACATCGCTTTTGATAAAACCGCCAGCGATTGGATTTACGGTCAACAATTGACCATTCAATAATAATTTTCCAATTCAATATCCCATTCAGTTTTCATCTCACTTCTCGTTTCAAAACTTTATTTATTATTATTATTATTATTATTATTATTATTATTATTATTATTATTATTATTATTATCATCATCATCATATTGTATTTTTTTTTCATTTGTCCAGCGGTTGATTTCCATTTTCCAATTCATTGTTACAAATATAAATATAAACACCGCGTAGAACTGTGAAGTAGAGTATGTAAAATAAAAAAAAAGCATAATAGAAAAAAGTGCATACAATGATATTTAAACTGGAACGAAGATCGAGATTAATTATTTTTAGCTCAAGTTCAATTTCTACCTCCCGAAAGTCTACAAAGGTCCATTTGTCAAAATCCATTAGTGACAGCGCCTAAATAAATAAAACAAGTCTTGCTCCTTATTCTCATCACTGCACATGTAACTCTACATGCGGTTAAATAAACATTTTGTTTAGTTCAGTTATTATATATGTAGCATTTTACATAGTTGCCGTACTCTACGTCCTCCGTAGTTTTACTCGGATGGTGGAATGGGCGAGTGATTTGGAAAGCATGCGTTCAGCTGGAGCTGGGAAAAGTGAGAGAGTACAAAGACCCAGTGTACAATAAACAACTAAACAGTATAACGGATCGCATTGGTGTGTAAATCATGATGTCGATGATAGTTTTTTTTTTTTTTTTTTTTTGCCTCCACATCTACCTCAACCTCAACAATCTCTACTTATACTCATTTTTCCATCTCACTCTACTTTTTTCACTTTTCCAAACATAAAGCACCAATATCTTTTCCATCTTTTTCCGTCCTTCATCTCGTTGCGATTTATATATTTTCTTGTACTTGGACACATTCCAAAACAATTTTCCAACCCTCATAAATCATAACACTTCAAACATATTTACCTCCAATAACTTTTTTAAAAAATATCGGTCTTTGAATAATCTTTTATCTTCCAACAAATCCTAAAACAAAAATGATTATTATATTTTCTTTTGAAAAATAAACTAGGTCTAGAAAATTGTTTTTAAAAAATTGCAGGTATAATTTTTTACAGCTTTTGAAGATGAAATTTTTTAATTAAATTTTTTTTGCTCTAATTTATTTATCAAAATCATCAGATTATAATTACTTATCATGTTATGTCTTGTTAAATGCCAAAAAACTGTCATACTCATCAGTAAAAATTTTCTAACTTCAAAAAATTAATTTCCACAAAAAATTCAACCAAAAAAATTTTTTCTTCTCATAAATAAAAAAAAATTTCTTCTTTAAAAAAAAATATCTTTACAATTTTTTTTCAAGCTTCAAAAAATAAATTTTCGCTTCAATTTAGACAAAAAATTCCTAAAATAAAATTTTCTAACAAGATAAAATATGTTATTGTTTATATAATGTCAAAAGACTGTCATAATTATCAATAAAAATTTTCCAATTTTAAAAAATTAATTTTCACAAAAAATTAAATCAAAAAAAAATTTTTTTCTTCTCATCAATAAAAAGAAATTTCTTCTTAAAAAAAAAAGTATCTTCATAATTTTTTTTAAGCTTTAAAAAATTCATAAAATAAAATATATATAACCAGAAAATTTTTTAATAAGATAAAAAAGCAACTTTTTTGGTACAAAAAAAAAAAAAAAAAAAAAAATTTTTTTTGAAAGAGAAGCTACAGGTGGAGCCCCATAAAAATCTTTCTCCGTAGTCGATACGTTCCTGGTATTCCCAGTTCTAACATCGGTCACATGACTCATGTTATTCGCTCAATGATTGGCCGAGACATCGTGGCAGTTCTGCGACGGCGCATTGTCACTATTGTCATTTTGTTCAGTTACTCACTACAGATCTCGAATATACTATTAACTTGGTTTTCGTTGGCCGCTGGTTATTATATTAGTTGCGCTGGTGTTTGTTGTGTGTACGGATCCGAGGTACCACACTCTATAGTCAGGAGTGCGTATGCTCAATGCTGTGACTGTGAACAGACGGAATATTTAATAAGAAGGGGAACAACAAGACAACTCAAGACTCAGACCAAGACATTTTGTTTATATTATTTTCATCCAATTGATAACTATCATCAATACTTACCGAGTACCAGTTCCAGCATGTGTTCAACACTCCAATTAATTTTTACGTGTCATAAATATTCTTCCGCAATTTAATAATAAACACTGTAAATATTACAATTATTATTATTAAAATTTCCACGGATATGCTGCACAAATGGCTACTGAGTAGAGATACTATACAATGAAAGCTACTGCCGGTTGATACTCCACCAATCTATTTTTTAATTCCAATTCTAACTTGGTGTCCTACTCATAATTCTAGTGTAATTGCAATTACTAAATTACTACACGTATGTAAGTGAATTAGAGCGACAAGTTTTTGTTTTGTGATCGTGATGTGCGTAAAAAATTTTTCATTTTTGTTTATTTATTTATTAATTATAAATTATTGAATTAACTTTGCAGATAATTGAAAAAAAAAAAAAAAAAAAAAAATTAAATTAATTGGTGACCTACAGACTTAATATGTCGGCAATTAAAAATAAATTTAGATGATATTTAATTGAAATATTGTGCAGTGACAACAGCGATGGATGCCTTTGGCATGTACCAAGTGAGTTATGCATCAATATAGATGAAAATGAAGTTAGCCGACATTTCAAAATTTTTTATTGATAAAATATCAAGTAAAAAGATAAAAAAAAAATGTCACGTGTTAAATTGTAAGTGAAATTTTTTAGAAATATTTTTTTAGTTGTAATTTAATTAAAAAAACAAAATCAAAAATTTTTAGACGTCTGCTAACTTCAGTGTCATCAATACAGACTGATTCTGATTAAATTAATACACAATATATTTTATCTATAATTTATATCAACATTTAAAGAGATATATTTATGTTGATATTAAAATAATGTATGTTTTAGATTGTGAATGTAAGAATGAAGTATGTGGATTATAGATGTGAAGCGCGGAAATCTCGTGCTAGCTCAAAATGGCCTTGGTGAGGCACGCTCCTTTCACGGTGTACCGTGTACACCTAAAAGTCCATTGCATTAAACATTTCCCTGAGATAGTGTAGGTAGGGGGACACTACCGTATCTATTTTTATTTTTATTTATCTTATCTAGATATCGGTTTACCTGATTCGACAATTCGCTTCAATGACTGTCACTTGGGTGCTGAATTAAATACTGAACTCAATTCTCATTCTCATCAAGTTTAATGTAAACTATATTAAATTCCAGATTCACGATTCAGTTTGCATTTTATGGTGAAAATAGAAAAAACAATTGAGCGATTTCGCATTCTTAAACTCGAGCTGTTTTGTTTTGCTGATGGAGCACCCATGTGGGTGTGTTGCATCTATCAATTGTCAATTGTCATCCAGTGTACATATTATATACACTCTTTTCATCATGATGTCATGATGCCCAGCGTCCTAACCTTACCGTCAATACGACAATCACGCCCATTCTTGGTATTTTGCTCCTCGCCTCGATCGGTACTGTCGTTTTGTTCTCTGATATATATATATTGTTGTTTATAAATATAAATATTAAAATTTATACGGACTGGAAAGGTCACGTGGACTCAGGGTCATCGAAACGTCAACACCAAGTTGTTTTGGGTTTTAAATAACAATTTTTTATTTTTACTACGAAAAAAAAAAAATTATGGATTTATTTAAATATTTATTGCAATTTTTTTTTTTTGTGTCAAAAATTTTTATGTTAAATATTTAATAATTTTTTGTATTGATTTAATAAAAAAAATGTTAAATTTACAAATAAAAGTGTTGAATATTTAACACAAAAATTTTTTACTGTGTAATTGTTCTGAATAACCTGAAACCAATTGTACTTGAAATTTACTGGTTTTACTCACAGTAGTGCTTTATGATTTATGATTCATAATAAATAATAATACTAGAATTAACAGTTAGCACAAACCTTTTGTTTTCTTTTAAACAGATAAATTATTATTGAAAGGAAAAATATTATTAAATTTGTATAACCAGTTTTTTTAAAAATAAAAAGTCAATTTATGTAATGAAAAATAATTATTTTCCACTCAAGATTAAAGATGAGAATGTTTAAAAAAAAATTGACTTTGACCGACTGGCCAATGATATCTATTAAAACAAAATAACCAATAATAATATTGATAATTGGGTTTGATACAATCACCAATTTATAGTTTTTAATTTAAAGCTTGTAAACTTTTATTAAAAAGGTTTATGTAATCCTCATAATATAATATAAAGAAGATTAAGCCGATGCGTGTGTGCGCAAGTGAAATAAATTGCGCGTGTGTATGTAGATTGATATGACCGATGATTAATATACCCACAAAGCAATTGTTGAAATGCATTGTCTTTATTGAGTGACTAAAAGTCTCGGTATGATTTATGATTATGGTGCAACTACAGTTCTGGTGGTTTCTATTTATTATTAAACTGTCTTGTCTCAATATAAGCTCACATTGCAAGCTAATAATTTGTTCTTGATTTCAGTTTGCACCGGGGCTGACGAGCCGGCCGGAGCTGTACCAAAAGTCGAACAGGAGTAGTCATTCAAGCGACACCAGCTCGGCGTACAGCGGGTCAGACACAATGACGTCGGTCCAGGGATCTTTGGACGCGGACAACGACGAGGTCGACTTCTCTGGCCTCGTCGAGTCGATAGTAGACAGCGATGAGGAGGAAGATCTTGCTGAGAGCATGGACGTACGTAATTGGTCACTTATCTTGTATTAAATCTAGCCAGTAATCATATTAAATAATTCTGTAGATGAAATAACTCCGAGTACAGAGCACATAGTCTGCAGTATATAATTAAATCTTCAATTTTATTTTATTTATCATTTTTTTCGACTTAAACTACCATTCAGAGGGTCGTAAAAGCAATAAATTATACAAGTCAATTGCCAATACCAACATATTTAATTTATCTATCTAAATAGCAATGTTTAAGTATTATTTTAAAATATTATAAAAATTTTAGTCTTGGTAATTGACAGATAATTCTTTGTAGCTACAAACTTTAATTTTATGGTACATTAAATCAGTTTTTGTCTTTAGGATATTTAATATTTTATGTTTATTTAATTTTTATACTACGTTTCGACACTTTCGCAGCTTCCTCAGGTATTACAACAGACAGTAATAATAATTACAATTCAATTATATATAAAAATATTAAAAATTAGTAATAATTTAATTAACAGATCAAATTAAACTAATTTAAATACACTAATAAAAATTACCTCAATTATAAATATCAACTGTTAAATTTATCTATAAAATTGTCAACTATTAAATTAATAAAATAAATTTATCTCATTTTTAATTATTGTGAGGTGATACTAAAAACAGAAGAAATTATAAGTGTATTTAAATTGAAATAATTATTAGTGTCTGTTGTAGTACCTGAGAAAGAAAAAGCGAAAGCGGCGAAAAGTAGTATGAAAATAAAATATTAAATATTCTGAAAACAAGAACCGATTTTATGTACTATATAAATCATGAATAAAAACTTGAATAACTTTAATTTTATTCTAATAACAATGATTGAAAGTTGGAATAACGATTTTATAAATTTCAGAGCCTGACTGTTCGCGATACCGTGCGTGAATGCCTGGAAAAAGATCCAGCAGAGCGAACCGAGGAAGATATCGAGATCCTGCTAGAGTTCACGCAACATTTAAAGGCATTCACGAATATGACCTTGGCCGTGAGACGTGCACTGTGTGCGGTAATGGTATTCGCAGTGGTGGAGAGCGCCGGGATGATCGTACTGACTGATGGCGAGGAATTAGATAGTTGGAGTGTGCTGATAAATGGTGCTGTTGAAATAGAACATAGTAATGGCGATGTGGAGCAATTACATCTTGGTGATAGTTTTGGAATTTTGCCAACAATGGAGCGATTGCTACACCGAGGAGTTATGCGAACAAAGTAAGTAAACAAATCATCTGTCTGATGAGACGTCAACGGTATACTTTATAGCAATTACTAGTCGTGATCACGTTTAATTGTCATTGCAATTGCTGTGCAGTGGGTAGGATTTAAATAAATGCTTATTATCCTTCTTCTCTCTCTTTTTTTCTCTTTATATGTTTCTGTCTTGCGTGTATATAGATTATAAATTATAAATTACATTGTGTACTTGCTAAACAGTTGCTGTTGACATTTAAGAGATACATTATACGTATTACATATTAAATATTTATTAGTCGGGATTGTTTTGGAAAATTTTCATTTATTTGTTTTGTTCTTGCTTTAGGTGCAATGACTGCCAATTTGTTTGTGTGACACAAGCTGACTATTTTCGCATCCAGCATCAGGGGGAAGAAAACACGAGGCGACATGAAGAGAACGGTCGAGTGATTTTGGTTACCGAGCTGAGAGGCGCCTTGGACGGTGGAACAAGACGCGGTCACGTTGTGATTCGTGGGACACCTGAGCGGCTGATGCTACAACTTATTGAAGAAAACAGTATTACAGACCCGACGTATGTCGAGGATTTCCTGCTGACCCACCGAACGTTCATTGACAGCCCGCTGCTGGTTGCCGATCAATTGCTCGAATGGTTTGCCCAGCCACAGGTCAAAGATCGCGTTGCACGTGTCGTTTTGCTGTGGGTCAATAATCATTTCACGGACTTTGAAACAGACCCGGCGATGATGGAATTTTTAGAAGCATTCGAGGCTGGCCTTGAGCGCGAAAAAATGCAGGGTCAACAGAGGTAAATTTTTATCTTTAGTGGCAATTTATTTATTTATTTATTTTTTTTATTTTATCAATTGTATATTTTTTTTTTTTTAATGAAAAATTATCCAGACACTTGTTGATTAAGGGGGTATTCTGGTCTAGAATCATGAATTTGAGAACATTTTTAGAGAATCAATATTTTTCCGATCGATTTTTTTTATATATTTCTTAATATTTCAAAAATACAAAAAAGAAAAAACAAAAAATTAAAAAAATTATCAGCTAATGAAGTGATTTTTTCAAATTTATAGATCAGAATACCTCCTTAAGACAAAACATTATTCATTAATTGTAATTTATTTTATTTTTCAGATTATTAAACATTGCATGTGCTGCAAAAGCGCGAACGCGCAACATAACTCTAGCGAGGCCAAACCGAGACGAGGTGCTGAATTTCAGTATACTTGGAGGATACGAACGTGGGTTCGGAATCTTCATATCCAAAGTTGACAAGAACTCCAAGGCCGAAGACGTAGGACTGAAGCGCGGAGACCAAATTTTAGAAGTTAATGGCCAGCGCTTCGAGCACGTGAGTCACGCGAGAGCCCTAGAAATTCTGCGTGGTTCAACGCATCTCAGTATTACAGTTAAATCTAATCTCCTGGCATTCAAAGAAATGCTGCAAATGCCCGACAACTCGCCGCGACCACGTGGACGAGTAAACAAACCCGAAATCCCGCGAATACCAAGTGACCCGCGCTCCAGGCTGTCGACTCACGTGGACCCGTTGACGCCTGGAGGGCAGCTCAACCCCATGGTCGGCGGAGTGCCCTTGCTGATTCCCGACAACAACGGCTCGCCTTGCAAGGACTCCAAGAAAGAACACAAGGGGTTCATGACACTGGGACCAAAAAGGCGATTTCAAAAAGCGCTAATGAAGATGAACATATTGCCAAAGAACATTATCAACGATGGTATGCATGCTGATGATTCGCTGGCACCTCCTCACACGCCCCCGGGAACGGGACTCCAGAATTCCTCGAACCTTTATCATTCCCGCAGTAATCCCGATTTAACCTCGATATACTGCTACGATGATTTGAGAGCGCCAGATTATCCCGAGCACGTACTGAAAGTCTACAAAGCTGATCAGACTTGCAAATATCTTCTAGTACATCAAGTAACGACAGCTCATGAAGTTGTTATGCTTGCGTTGCAAGAGTTTGGGTTGGGAACAGAGAGCAGCTCGAATTATTCCCTGGCAGAAGTAAGTGTCGCCGAAGGCGGAATGATTAAGCAGCGAAGACTGCCAGATCAGCTGCAAAATTTGGCCGAGAGGATAGGCTTAAGCTCACGCTACTACCTTAAGACAAACGGCGTTTCTGAGACGTTGGTAGCCGACGAACAGGCACCTGAGTTGATACGTGAGTCCCAAGTACATTTTTTACAACTAAACGCCGTAGAAGTTGCAATCCAGCTGACACTCCAGGACTTTAGTATTTTCCGGCAAATAGAGTCTACGGAGTACGTGGATGATTTGTTTGAGCTGAAGAGTCGCTATGGGATACCGATGCTCAGCCAATTCGCGGAACTAGTCAACAGAGAGATGTTTTGGGTTGTCACGGAGGTTTGCTCTGAACACAATCTCGTCAGACGTAGTAAAATAATAAAACAGTTTATTAAAATTGCCCGCCAGTGCAAAGAGTGTAAAAATTTCAATTCAATGTTTGCGATTATTTCTGGTCTGGGTCATGGAGCTGTCTCACGTCTAAGAGCCTCTTGGGAGAAATTACCCAGCAAGTATCAAAGGTTGTTCAGTGACCTGCAAGAACTGATGGACCCCAGCAGGAATATGAGCAAGTATCGCCAGCTAGTGGCTTCTGAACAGACGCAACCGCCAATAATTCCCTTCTATCCGGTGGTGAAGAAAGACTTGACGTTCATTCATCTGGGAAATGATTCTAGAGTCGAGAATTTAGTTAACTTTGAAAAACTGAGAATGATTGCCAAGGAGGTGAGGGCACTTACAAATATGTGCTCGTCGCCGTATGATTTGCTGACGATGTTAGAGCGCGGTGGTCAGCCTCCTAGTTCTGCGATGGTCGCGCTTAATCAAATGACGACTGGGAACCAGGGTGGTCAAACTGCGACGGTTAAAAGGAGGAAAAAGTCAGCTGCCGCGCCGAATCCCAAAAAAATGTTCGAGGAAGCTCAGATGGTTAGACGGGTCAAGGCCTACTTGGCGAATATGAAGGTTATCACGGATGAGGAACGTTTACACGCGTTGTCAGTCGATTGTGAGCCACATGCGGGTGCGGTTGCTGTTGCTGCGGCTGTTCCTCTATCAGGAAGTCGGGGCAGAAGGCATCCTTCACCCACGCTTTCTACTACTAGTAGTGCCAGTAGTACCAGTGAGGGCAGAAAAAGCATACAAGGTATTTCATTGATAAAAATTAGTTTATAATAATAATAATAATAATAATTTTTTTTTTGGTTCATTCTATTGATAGTAATTACGTGCCTGTTATATAATAAATTCATTGGATTATTTAAAAAATTAATGAATATTTTATATTGTTGAAAAATTTTTCAAACTAGTAAATTAAATTGGCAAAATTATTAAATTTAAGGAATTTTAAAAGATAAAATGCTTTATCTCTAGATACATAATTAAGAAATTACCTTGTATCTTGTAAACTTTTGACATTTTTAAAGATATAAGTTCATCCCGATGTTATACTCATCAAGACCTTTCATTTGAGTACCCACATCCATTTTTCATATATTTATATATATTTGATATATGTATATATGAAAAATATATCAAAATGCATGTTGGTACTCAAATGAAAGCTTTTGATGAGTGTAACATCGGGATGAGCTTATATATTTATAAATGTCAATAGTTAAGAAAGTACAGTGCAATTAAACAAAAGTTATTATTTAATAAAGCAAAATTTTATTTATTTATAATTCACAAGTCATGGCAGTCACATAGTGCTAGTATAGCATTAATTTATTATTACTACCAATTATGATCTATAAATTCTGTTAGTAATAAAAAGTAATTAACTTTTCCAATTACCACCAATATAATTGATCAATTAATTATTTTTGAATAATGAATGCCAATAAAATTTATATCTCCAACTAAAAACTAATTGAATAATACATTCCAGGAACAAAATTCGGAGCAGCATCACCCCAAGCAGTACGAAAAATGCTAGCTCTATCAGACCCCCACAAGACCCGACCATACCAACCAAAGCACTGTCCCGCGCTGCCAGTTCCAGGTCTAGCTTTGCATTCGAGCGGATTGGAACCAAGTCCTGGAGCACCTAGAAGAGTAGGCTCTGGCAGCCGAATGCCGATGCATGAAAGGTCGCACAGCGATACACCTTCTGGTTTACCGCCTCCAGTGGATCTTAGCGCCGAAAGCAGTAGTGTCACTAGTCTCAGTAATCTCCAGCCTTTAAGAAAGACACTGACTAGTGGTAAGTCGTGACTTATTGTCAACTTAAATACTTATCGTTTTCTTCTAGTCGCGATTACACGATCAACACAGTACAAATACAATAACAGTAACAAATAAAATAAATTATAATTAGCTTAATATAAATTTAACAAACTAGGGAACGGCTTACACTTTTGTCTTGAACCATGGTGCACTTTCGTTGCTCGTTCATACACGGATCGGATCGTACGTTATATTAAAAATTTATTTATTTATTTTTTTGACTATTTTAATTGTTATGCACGTTGCACAATTGTTACGCAATATATTTATTTAAATATTCATTTTTTATTATTATTTAAAACATTAATAATATTCATTCATATTAAATGTTTCATGTCATACATTTATGAGCATCTACTAGCATCTTGATTAAATTTATAAATAAAAAAAATCTATTTTTGCAATCAAATAATATCAAAATGATCAGTACAGATAAATAAACAGGTCTGATCATAATAATAATAATATATATATAATAATGGAATTAAACATTATGAGATAACGATCCGAATGTTGTCACCATGGGACATACATGTAGAGCTTTTATATTGTCATCAGGGCTGTTAGTTAACTGTTTTGTTGATGTAATACGCAATAATAATGATAATATTAAGTAACAAATATTACGTTATTAATATTGTTATTATTAGTGATATTATGCAATAATAACAAATAAGTATAAATAAATAAATATAAGTAATAGCCTAGATTAGATTAGATTAAAGTATTAAGGATTAAAAGGAGGTGTATTGGTTGGGCTGAAATAGTGTTGTGATAGAAGTATGTTGCCGACGTCTGTGTAGGTTCGGTGACGAGTAGTGACAGTGGTCACAGTACACAGTTGGATAGCCACAGCGGGAGCAGCGTCGAAGCTGGTGGGAGTCCTCCACCGCCCCAGAGACGGCATTCATCCATGCAAGGTATGTAACTCCGAGTACACCCACCACAGATACTATTAATATTTTATTATTATTATTATTATTATTATTATTATTAAACATTAATTATTATTTTTTGCATTTATCAACGGGTTTGATTTTTTCGGAATTTTTTATCAATCGAGTATTTTATAAATTTTTATTAATAAATATCGTATGTCCCATGGCAGATACATTTTATTTTCTGCCATCGCGTTATACATTTAATCATTAAATTATTATTATATAATTATAAAGCTTTATTCTTGTTCATCTGTCATTCTATTGCTTCTATGGTATTTGGTGTCTAATTGTCGAGGATTGCTTAAGCGCTTTGTCAAGCTAAGACTTGGGGTTTATATTTTTTATCTTTTACTTACTGTTTTAAATTGTATTACTCTTTTATTGGCTAGTTACTAAAAAATTGGATTAAAAATTTATTATTTAATTGCAATAAATATTCAATTTATTATAATAAGTATTTAGGCTGCATTCAAAAATGCTCTTCTTTAGATACGTAATTAAGAAATGACCTTGTATCTTGTGAACTATTGACATTTTTGAAGATATAAGTTCATCCCGATGTTATACTCATCGAGACCTTTTATTTGAGTACCCACATCAATTTTTCATATATTTATATATATTATATATATGTATATATGAAAAATATATCAAAATGCATGTGGGTACTCAAATGAAAGCTCTTGATGAGTGTAACATCGGGATGAGCTTAAATTTAAAAAAAATGTCAATAGTTAAAAAAATACAGCGCAATTTAACAAAATTCATTATTCAACAAAGCAAAATTTTATTTCTTTATAGTTCACTGTAAAAAAATTTTTTTTCTTCTAATTGGCCAATAGACGAGCAATTATATTTAATAATTATCATTATACATATTTTTTTTAATTTAAATCTGAATTTTTGCCGGTAATGGTTTTATTTCTAAATTTTAAAAATAAAAAAAACAGAGGGGTCATTTTTATCTTAATAAAATCTCTGACGATAAACTATCGACAAAGAAAAAGAAACAAACAGAAAGTAGAGTAGTTGGGTTATTAAAAATTGTGGTGCAGGATCGGTAAGAGGTGGATTGCCTCCATTCCCCCACGCAGTAGCAGTGCTACCTCCGCTTCCAATCAACCATACGCATAATCATCAGAATCAACAACAACATCATCATCATCATCTACATCATCACCATCATCACCATCATCACCAACAATCCCAATCATCACCACCACCACCACCGCCACCGCCACCCTCTCGAGGTGAGTCGACAAAGGACCGGCATGTCTCCTTTTTATTTGGTCATGGCATCCACTTACATTCATGCTGTCATTAACCACCGGACTACTACTATACTCCTTGTCCTTAAAATATACTTCACTACCTCTGTCTTTTTTTTTTCTTTATAATTATAATTATAAATAATAAATATACATGTACATGTTACATTTGTAAGGCATAATCGCTTGGCTGAAGAGCTAGTTTGAGCACGCTAACAACCATGTAAATTGTCAATGTCATTATATTTATGAGTTTTTGCTACTTGACTGGTTGGCTTAAAAATACTGAGTACTTTTTCGTGGGTTGTCTTGTCTTTATTTTATTAACAACTGTTGCTGTTGCTGGTGGTGTTGCCGCTGTTTCCAGGTGTGTATGTTGTTATTTGTGACTGCTGTTATTTTTACTACAATTTTACTTATCATCATTATTATTATTATTACTATTTTTTTTTTCAAATTTTCTTTCTTCATCTTTCTTCTACTGGTGCTTTCCAGGATTTTTTCTCAGAAAATTTTGTAAATAAACAAACTGGAATTTTTTTTTGGAAAACCGATATTGCAGTCGTTAATCAGAGTTCATTTGCTAGTGTGGTTTTTAAATTAATGGCCTTAAAATGTTTAGTAACCAGGGATCGGCGATAATTTGCTTGATTATTTTGAAGAATTAAAACTTCAATTTTTCAAAATCTTCAAGTTAAAAAAAAAAAAAATCCGATAGGGTGATAAATAATAATAAAAATCTGTAAATGAAGAACGAGACCCAGAGTGAAGGGCTTTCAGGTTGTACGGGAGCTGGGTTTGGATTCGGAACAGGAGTGATGCATCATAGCGCAGGGACAACCTCTTTTATGAACAATAACTCCTCGATAATCCAGCGACCTGGAGTGCTCCCAGGCGGTGCTCCTGGGCAGTGTCGACAGCTTCCAGCGTACAAAGTCGCCGCTCAGATGGCAAGATTGCACAGGCTGGGCAGAGCCCACAGCCACGAAGGAGTCACTTATCGCACCAATCACGAAGATGGTACTGCAGTAACGCCTAATACACAATTTTAAATTATTACATTAAATTATTCTTCATGTCTTTGGATTATACTCACTGGCATTCCTCATGTCCATATTTTTATATTATATATTATAAATAACACTCATAAATTTTTATAAGTATTGTTGTTCAATACTGTTATATTTTTTATATTAACATTATTTTCGCCGGTAAAATTATCACAAACTAAAACTATTGTATCGTAGAAATTTTATATTTATAAATTTTTATATTTTATATTATATATTATATTATATCATAGTCTAGAACAAAAATCCGTTAGGTGATGGCCATCAAAGTGTAAACTATCTTTATTTTTGCTAGTTTCTTTGTTCACTTACATTTAATTGCAACTTTGTTCTTTATATTTATTATATTCCACGGGATAATAATATTTTACGTCATATCTTGTATTATATTTCTTATTTTATTTTATTTTATTCTTCTTTCTCTACTTTAGTCTGGTCTTCTTTTTATTATTAATTTATTAACTTTATCATTTACTATTTTAATTTATATTTTTATTTATAAAATATATTTATTTATAAAAAAAAAATTTTATAAAATAATAATAATGTAAACGTATATTGTGCATACTTAATAATTAACATCACTCTCATGACTACGCATTTATAATCACTCTGATAATCAGATGCACCAAATGCTTGCCAATATCTATTTAAACATCACAGTCAGCATATTTGCAGTCACTTGATAGATTATTATTATAGTTGCCTGCTTTGTATTGTATATTGTAAAAAAAACAAAAAAAAACCGAGATTTTATCGTGATAACATATTACAAAATAATTACTAATTTTACATTTTTATTTGTACATAGTACTTTTAATTTTATTTTACATAATTTTTATTTTAGTAACTGTTATTGCTTGTACTTAGTCTGCCTGCATTCGTTGTCATTTTTTTTTATCACACTAAAATTAATTATAATTAAAATTTTTTTAACTGCATCATTTTTAATTTAAAAATTTTGCACTGGTAAAAAAATTTAAATCAATTCTAAAAATTTTTTTTCAGTGTAAGTAAAAAAAAAAAAAATAACAATAAATAATTGGGATTACAATTTGTTTTAGATGACGACGAAGCTCAAGTGTCAGCAGTGTAAATAAAGAGCCAATATGAAGAAAAAAAAAAAAACAAAGTCAGCAATCAATAGAAGATAAAAAAGACCAGAAAAATTCACCAATTCCTGACCGTCCTCTGTTTGTTTGTTTATATTAATTTTTTATATTGTATTAATTATTTTCTACTATTTATTTTTTGTACTTTACTAGTGGTGTGAGTCAGACTAGCGAGCGGATAGGACATATCTAAGACAAATAATTGTGAATAGATAAAAACAAAAGAAAAAAAGTATATATTTAAAGAAAAAAAAAAATAATGCGAATAAATAAATAACAACCGCATGTTATTTAGTGCTTCCTTGTACTCCGGACCATACACGCATTGATCTATAATATTTCCTGTCACGTACCCGACAATGATAACTGATAAAAAAAAATACATATATATATATATACATAAAATAAAAAAAAATATATATATACATGTATGATTAATTTTGATTAATTAAAGTGTATGAATCACGGGTGTAAAGATTGAGGATGAGGAAAGCCTATGATAAAAGAAAAAAGTATATCATTTAAAATATACTATGCTGATCGCTTTTACTCTAGTACTGAATAATAATAATAAATATATTTACTATAAATTATGAAGACGAACAAAAAGTTTGGTAAATTTTATTTTACTCAAATTTAATTATGATTATTTAATTATATCTAATCATTCAAATGAAATAAAGTTTTATTTGAGTGACTAGAAATATATTACAAATCAGTTATATATAAATATATATAAATGTGTAATAAATTGAATCCAAAGATGTTAAATATCCTTTTTAAAATGCCGAATAATTATTTACCGGCACCTGTATTATATTTATTTATAAGTTAGTTTGTAAAAGGAATTTAAAGTATAATTATAGTTTGTAAGTTTGTGTAAATAGCTTAGAATAGAGTTAAGCTGACATTAATACTGAATATTATTATTATTAATATTAATATTATATATGTGGAGAATGAAATAATATATAAAAGCCGTAATGGCTTTTTTTTTATTTCAAAAACGAAAGATTAATTGATAATTAAGAGGTTAAATTTGCAGTTTAAAAAATAAAAATCTTCAGTTCAAAATTATAATTAATTATTAATGATTGATGGAAGTAAAAAGTTAAGTGTTAAATTATGAGTTATGATGCAAAATTAATAATTTTGGTTATTATGTATACCATTGTTTAAATTTAACGGACCTAATTATCGTCCGTTTAAGGAGTGATTACGTCGTTAACGGTGTCCATAAATGGTCTCTGTTTTGTTTGTTCTACCTAGTTTTTGACTGAGTGTTTAAAAGTTATTTTTAGAAAGTCAAGAGAAGTTGTAATAATTATTAATTGGCAATGTTCAGGATATTTGTATGCTAATACTATAAATTTTAAATTTATTTTCATCGTAATATTTATTGTAGGCGTTTTAATTAACTGGAGGATCATATTCTATGAATAATTGTGAATTTGAATATTTATATGCAAATTTTATTTTATTTATTGTATTTGCATATTTGGACACGTTTCGTGGTATATTTTTTTTTTGTGATAATTGCATGTCCTAATTAATAGAGTTCAAATATAATATTTTGTTATCAATTAATTATAATTGTTGTATTATTTATCATGAAAATTAAGTTAGCCGACATCTAAATTTAAAAAAAATTTTTTTTATTAATTAAATTATTAGAAAAAAATTAATTGAAAAAATTCCACAAGTAAAAAATTTAAAAAACTACACGTGCAATTTTTTAAAAATATTTTTTTATTAATTTAATTAATAAAAAGAAAAAAATAAAAATTTTTCGCTGTCGGCTAATTTTAGTTTCATTTATTTATCATAATTATTATGGACTGTTGTATTAAAAATTATGCTATTGGAGTAATTATTGCATCTAAAAATTCAATTAAAATAAATTAAATTATTTAACTTTGACAAAAATTTTTGACACACTAAATAAAGCATTAAAATAAAAAATTAAACACTCAGTTACTCAACTAGACACTTAAATTAAATAAAATGATTTTTTTATTTCAATTTCTTAATTGATCATTAATAAAAGTAAGAATAAAAAAAATATATAAATGCTCATTAAACAGCGCACTTTGAATGTCATTAATAAAAATAATAAAAGTATGACATTAAAGGACACTGTTCGACTAGTCGATACGCCTATATATACATCCTGGAATATTAAATATCTACATATTGAATTAAAAATTTTTAAAATATATATCTCTGTACATATCTCTAAAAATATTCATCTTCATTGCAAAATAAATAATTAAAAATACTAAATTTCTCTCAGTATAAAAGGTAATTGATTAATATATACATTAAACTATTTAATTGTACAGATGTAATTTAAATTTTATTATCGATACTACTCTCTAAATGGTAATGATAATATTAATTACTGTTATTATCATTGAACTGTCAATGTAATAATAATAATAATTATTATTATTATAAATTACAGCGATTAATCGCTTTTATTTTATTCCAAATGCATTTACAGGTACTGATTATTGAAATTAAATAAAATAAAATCGCATGTGTTGACGTACAAAATATTATTTGGTAATTTAAAAAAATAAATTTTAAAATTTCATTTCACTGTTTAATATCCATTTAAAAAACAATATAATTTTTTACTTGCTCGCTATAATTATAAAAATATAAATAAATTTTTTTAATTTATTTACAAAATGTCAGCCACTATCTCCTTTATAAATAAATAAATATATATATTTAAAAATATGAATACGTGTCGATAAATAAAATAATAATCCGTAGAATGCAAATTAATCTTGACTAAAGGATATATTTATATAAATATAGACAGTTTATATCATTATAATTATTATTATTAATATTATTCTTCCACACGTTTTTATTAATTAATATTATTTAATTTATATAAATACCTGTTGGTTTTATTTATAACAAAATGCGATTAGATGACAGTAACTATCAGAAAGATATTTAAATGAACACAAGATCTTTTGTATTTAATTTGTTTAATAAAACTCAAATCATAGTACAACAGATATTTGTTTATTTTTTATTTGCCTATCATTGAATTAATTTTAAGAAAGAATTTTGTGGGGAAATTTGGATCAAGTCCGCAACAACTGTAAAGAGCTTTTACAGTTTTGAAGATCAATAATTTCTGGATGGTAAAGTAATGAAAAGACGTTATTGCTACTCAAAGAATTCATTGGCTCGAAAACTGGGTTTGTGGCATACATAAAGGCTGAATAGCGCAAAACTCAATTGTTATTCCCGTTTTTTAAAGCATAAAAATTATTTATAGAAAAATAAAATAGAATAAATTATGTAAATTTTATAATTCATTCTTTTATATTCCCGTCATATTTTTAAATTTATTACTCTTTTATTTGAAACGTAACACTTGAAATTATTCAGTTATTCAGGTTTATTTTAATAATATTGTTGTCTGGTATTTGAACAATATTTTAATTGGTAATTATATTTCTGCCAAGTGCAAACTTTGCATTAATTTTTTTTAATTTATCTCAACAATTAGTTTTATTATGTCATAATTTTTTTAAATATTTATAGCAATTAAATTATTATAAAAAAAATTAAATTAAAAAGTTTCACATGTAAAAATTAATAAAATTTACTGTGTAAATTTTTAGAAGCATTTTTTTTATTGTAATTGATTTATTGGAAAAATTTTTAAAATTAACAGTTGAATGCTAACTTCAGTATTATTGATTTTTATATTTGTCATATTTTTATCACATTATAAAATCATAAATTATTGGACAAATTAGAAAATAATTAATTAATTTATTTCATATTTAATATAATTATAATAATAAAATTAATTATTATTATTATTATCAAATAAAATTTTATAAAAACAAATTTAATAATATTAATTCAAATTTCTAACGGCCAATTCTGTTATACTCGGCATGCGCGCGCAGCAAGCTTCACAACATGGCGACTGCGCGGAACAAAAGTACGTTACGCGAATTTTCTCCACTAGTTTTATCAAGTTTTTTAGTAAATATCGAGTAGATTAATCAAAATAAACACACAAAAGTGTTCTTTTCATGACGATAAACGCGTAGACTAATAAATTTCAGTTATTCCGCCGTTAACAATTACTTAAATATGAATTCGAATATTCGGGCATCCGTGAGCCGGTTTTTAGCACCGTCATGTATACCTATATATACCGCGCAATTTTCGATCGGTCTTTGTTATATTTTAAAAGTATTGATTAATGAAATTTATTATTCAGAATCGGGTCTAAGTAGTAAAAGTTCAGTTTTTAGTGTTTATTATAATAAATTAGTGTGTAAGTAGTGCAGTGAGTGGTTTTTTTTTTCCGTATAGTGTCAAGGCTTCAGAGATTCGCTGCGCCATTTTCCCGCCAAATGCAGTTGCTGTTTGAATCTGCGAAATGTGAGTTTTTTTGAGTATAAAAATTTTAAATATAAAAAAAATCAGATAATTATTGTAAATTTTAAATAAATTAATTAAATATTTTATTTAATTTATTTAATTAACAATTTTTTATTTATTTAAAAATTTATTAATTTATTAAAAAATACAAAAATTGTCTGGTGTCTTTTTTTTCTCAGATTTGTGATTTTTAAAATTATTTTTTGTGGCTTAATTTTGAGATAAATTTGTTTTAATCACATTTTTGGGGGGAAAAATGAATTGATAAATTAAATATTTTTTTTTTTTAATAAATTGAAAAAATTAATTTAACAACTTAAGACAGAAATGAAAAAATATTGGAAGCTTGAGCAAAAAAATTAACTTGAGTCTCAAGAAAAAATTTTTAACCAAAAAAATAATTTTGAAGCACACACGGAACGAACAAGATGACACAGGATATTATCCCAGATTATACGGAGTGAAAAAAAATTTCAGATAGTAGCCAGTATAATCCAAATATCACGTAGTATAATCTGGATTATACTAGCTACTATCTGAAATTTTTTCACATTACAGATATCACTGAGTATAATCTGGGATAATATCCAGTGTCATATTGTTCTTTCCGTGCATGATGTTGATTAAAATGAAAAAATTTACTTAATTTGAGTAAATTTCCCTTGATTTAAGGATTTATTTGCGGCTAAAATAAAATTCGGATTTTTAAATTTGAAATAATTTTTAAAAATTTTGTCCGGAACAGGTACATAAATTTTTTAAGTAAATTAGAGAAACATTAAATCTGATAAAAAGCTAAAAAGTCGGATTTTAGATGTTAAGTTTAAAAGTTAAAGAAAGAGTCATAATATAAAATATAATATGCATTCTGTTGTTCGGAGGCAGTCGGTCGTCGGTCGTCGGTCGAGATAAAAAGGAGATTTATTGAGGATCACGTGAAGTAAATGTAAGGAGTAAAGTAGTTTCTCAAGTGGTTTAACTCATCTAGTATCTATGTATTGCGAGTCTGAGTATGGCCTGATCGTGCAACAGGTGTTACTCAGCAACCCGCCGGTGTACCCGAGAAAACTTGTTCAATGTTCGCGCACTAGTACTATTACCAGCATCAGTACTAGTACCAGTACCAGTAGGACGAGTCTTTGGTTTATTTGTGAAGTATGAAATAATATAATGCTGAGTAGAGGGTACTTTTATGTCTAGGGTTTAATTGCTAAGTTATGTCTCGTGTCTTCCCAATATTATCATTATATTTTTATTTACGATAATTGAATTTCAAAAATTCATATTATTAGACCATTAATAAAATTTATTTACGTAATTTAATTACTGGAGGGATTATTATTCATTATTTATGAGGATGGTTGATGATTTGATAAATAAATAAAAAATATTAATATGGGATTATTCCTTAGTATGTAATAGTGGAATGGGAACGAGATAATTTATTGTATGATTAATAATAAATAATAACTTATTACTTATTACTGTAAATAATGTATTTTGCATTGTTGGGATTATTGAGTACATTTAATTAGCGATGCGGAAAAAATATTTTTCCAGCACGTGGATATATATTGAGAGGTGGATATTAACCTCACTGAAATAAACAGCTATCTTATAGCGATACGGCTCATGAACTTGTTTAATGTAGAACTAAGGACATGGAAAATATTTCACCGTATGATATGGGTATTCATTTTTTCACTACCATAGTAGGTATCAAAGTCGCCGAGTAAATTATGGGTTTAGTGTCTTTCTCGGTAATTAAACCCTAAAAAGTCTAAACAAATAAACAGTACTATACCCTAAATTGTCAAAAACAGGCATGTTATTATTATAAAATCTTTTATGTTATTCATGCATTCAGAAAATTCATTCAATGTAACATATTTTTATCTAAACAATTTAAATATTGTAAACTAGCACTGTACTTTTTTAAATATTGACGTTTTTAAAGATATAAGCTCATCCCCATGTTATACTCATCAAGAGCTTTCATTTGAGTACCCACATGCATTTTGATATATTTTTTATATATACATATATCAAATATATATATAAATATATGAAAAATGGATGTGGGTACTCAAATGAAAGGTCTCGATAAGTTTAATGTCGGGGTGAGCTTATATCTTTAAAAATATCAATAGATCACAAGATACAAAGTAATTTCCCAATTATGTATCTAGAGATACAGCATTGAAAAGGCACAAATTCAAGTCAATTAATTTCCTGATTTAAAAAAAAATGATCTATTTTTATATCACGAAGTTAAAAATCAGCAAACATCTGGTTCTCTGATAAGAAATGACGTCAAACTTGTCTTACCTCCCAAAAACAGAAAGCAATTAATCAAAAAAGCAAACAATAGGAAGGAGAGGTGTCAGTATTTGGGTGCTCAGACATAGAACGAATAAAGGAAATAATAAAAGCAGAGATCATTCGCCGAGCCCCTACTTCCTCCTATCGCAGCTGTCTCCTCTTCCTCCTCTATACTCTATACTCTTCCTTGAGAGCTCAGAGCAAAGTTAAAGCAACAAGCAACCAGCAACATAACAGCAGAACCAAACGCGTCACTTGCCGGTTTAGTCTCTTGCTCTTTCACTCAGCTCAGCACACCTTCTGCCGGTTAGTTTTGCCGTTCGTACAGCAATTTCCCTCTCTACGTAATATTAAATCCACCACACCACACTACTCAAGTCTGCCTTCCTTCCACCAACTTGAATAATCCAACTCGACTCTAACCAACTACTTTAATACTTATTCTTACTCCTATCTACACCACCAGCAGACGTAAGTCGCGGTGCATCGTGCCGAGAAAGACCAACTTCGCGATCGCGACCAACCGAGCTGATCTGTTAATCCGCGAGTTACAAAAAGAAAGAAAAAAAAAAGGATTTTTGCAAACAGTGCAAGTGCAAGTGCTTGAATTTCAAAAAGTGCCTCAATATGTAAATTTGTTTTTGTATTTATCGATTTTACCCATGCCCATATCTTATCGCGTGTGAGTGTGTGAGGATCATTGAGCCCGACCCTGACCTCCGACTCAAGGTCAGTTGCCGCGAATTCTCCGTATCGAATCGAATCGAATCTTATTATTATCATTATTGTTGTTATTATACCAATCGCGGGCAGTATATTACAACACCAACGACATCCTGAGCAAAGCTTTTACTCCTGACTCTGGATATTCTGGCATTGGATACTTTTATTGCCTCTGCAGTAATATAACGACCACGTGCGATTGAATTATTTTATTCCCATTGTTTATATCTACAATCTACAAAGATATATATATATATATATATATATACATACCAATAAACACCACAACTTCCAGAATATACAGGTGGATTTTTAACAACGTGATATCGCTTCTATAAACATGTCATTTCGATGTGATAAGTGGTGATGATGATGATAAGTGATCGCTGATAAGACACTTAAGTTATCTTAAAGTAGTTTAAAAGGGTGAACTATCAAAAATTTTATCTCATTTTTTGTTAGTAAAGTCAATTATAAATTTGTGTACTTTTTTTATTGCTGGAACTTTTAGCGATTTATTTCATGTTAAATTTTGGTAGTTTTCTAATGAGTTTTCGGGTTAAATATTCTGGTTTCAAAATCTTTAATTTGAACTTGTATACAAATTTTAATCATCAAAACTAAAAAAGTCATACATTTTTTAACTTAATAGTTTCAAATTGGCTAAAAAATTTCGTAAAAAAATTTAAAGTTTAAAAATTTAAGTTTGCATTAACTAATATAACTATTTTCGAAAAGATTTTTATTAAACATTGGAGTAAAAGTTAACTTATTTTCCCAAAGCATCAAAATAATAATACAATTGGAATAAAAGTGTCTTTTTGAAATACATTTATATTTCGTGAGTTCTTATTCGTAACAGTTTTGAGTGCGTGTTACACATGTGCCTGTTCTATTATGTATACATAAAGGAACCTTCGATATTTCCGGTTTGCACGTGTATTTGGTACCTCTGTGCCATCACTACACGTAAATGCATTTAAATAATATAAATAATTAAGGTGTAAGTAAGGTGTGCACTTATTTTAAACCGATCAATCTTCTTCCGGAGTTTGTCTTAACTTGAAACGTTTTTATTTAAACGTTTTTCACGATACGATTTGAGATCGATACTGCAATTGTTCTTGTGTCGTTCACGTGCTCTTTGACTGTGCTAACGAGCCGATAAATACCGGGAACACATAAATATACGTGCATATATTTTATTTACCGATATTTTATTTATCGGATCCTCATTCTGTGAGTTTTGTTATTTTTAGTTGCAAGTTTCAAGTGTCAAGTTTTATTGCATTATTTTAATGTTGATGTTGATGTTAATGATAAGTTTTGTTCAAATTTTTTTGTCATTCGTTTTGATGAAAGTCTGAAGGATTCAATCTCTTTATCCAGGTAATAAAAATTTTATCAGAAAGTTTATAATTTATCATTTTTAATAAGTATTTATTTAATTTAAATGTACACTAATGGGCGTAATATATAATGACTCGTTGAAGTTAATAAGTGTGATTGCGGTTAATAATTACAGTATGTAATGTTGTGATAATATGATAATATGTGATTGAGTTTATTGGTGTTAAATGGTAACATTATTACTGGGTTGTTATTAAAAACGTCGCGTTTGAATGATAAATAGTTTATGTCCGTGTTTGGTCGAGGTCGAGTGCTGTCCGAGTAGTCAGAGTCCGTAACTCCTGATCAAGATGGAGAGAAAGCCCGGGAGTGTTGAGTGTACTTGTGTATGAATGTATTTATCTGTACGTGGATGTATTTTACCAGCGTGGAGCAGAGGGCCGCGTACTACTTTTGAAGGTCTTACATATTATTACGCTCTCTATCTCTGGGCCAAGTTATTTTTATTTTCATTTATATTTTCTCTTGTTACTTTTTAGGCTTTATTGTCTTTTTTGCGATTGCGTCTTGCTTCGATGACAACAGAATCCTTACTAAATATCCTTGGACGAAAATATTCAGCCGTTAATAAATGTTCTTAAAATAAAAAAAAATCACTAGTAGTATAAATTACATGCTTGTTTCAAATATGGTTACTTTTATGGTTTGTTTTCAGATTTTTTATGATTTCTTTTAGGAGTTTTAAATAACTTTTAATTTTATTACGAATTAATGCACATTCTTCTAGAGCAATTTTCATTTAATATTGTTGAAGTTTTTGGATAAATATTTATTAATTTCTCCCTTGAAAAAAATTGATGTCAAATGTGCATGTTGAATTATAAAAAATAAATTAATGATAATATGTGAACCTATATAGAATACTCATTTTTATACTGATATTTTTTTATAACAGTTCATGATAAATTTTATTTTATTTCAAAATTTACTTTTGACAAAAATTTATTTACGGAAGTTATTAGTAATTTTTTAAATTAATTATTCATTACGATTTAAGGCAAATATATTTATTTAATGTAAATATAACAATTAATGGAATTAATTTAATTATTTTACAATCATAAATAATTTTTGCCATAAAAAAAGGAATTTATTTAAAAAAAACTCTTGAATAAACTAAAATCAATGAAAATTACTCACATAAATAATTAAATAATCGATATAAATCTTCCTTACCGATCAGAAAGCAATCTTCGAAGCTTATAAAATTTTTTCTTGTCAAAATTGAACTTCATTTTCTCTAAAATTTCTCTTCATCATATTGAACAGAAAAAAATCAAAAGTGAAGTGTATTTTCTTCTTATCCATTTATCCAATCTTTTTATTGTGCTCGATAATATTACTAGCGATTGCGTCTTTACGCCCTCAGCGACCTTTTGGTAGGTCCTTGGGAACTTTATCGATGATTATGCAGGTAGCAATCAACATTGATTGAGTTTATTGCTCAACTTTAGTTTAACTCTAGCGATCTATAAGTTAAATAAGTAAATTACAGAGAATCGTTGGTTGACTTATCTTTTTTCCTATTTATATTTATATCTTATTTATTTCTCTTCTCATTTTTTTTTATCTTTCAAAGAAAATAACTCACTCACAATTTTTTCAACATAAAAAAACGATAAACAGATTAAACAATAGATATTTTAATTGTTTTAATACAGAGTTAAGTTTATTTAATATCCGTTAGAGAAACGGGACGCAAGAAAATAAAATCTCGTGATGCACATCAGCGACCACTTGTCTTATTATTCGCGAGTTAGCTATTGCAACATAAAATATAAAATATAAAAACACTGAAAAGTTTAAAAATTATCCCGTACATTTACTTTTTATAAATTAGAGAGTCTTGTTCAATAACGCGATTTCGAGACAATAAAAATAATTATAGAATAGAATAAAAATAAATTACGGAGATGTTCTATGTACTGTGAAGATATTTATTTATATTTTCATTTTTACGTAAAGTCATTTCGTAATGATTGATGATAAATGTGGGACATTGGCCGGAACTCCCGATATTATAGTGTGTAGTCACTGATCACCGATCCTCGATCCTCCATTTTATTTTCATTTTTATTTTTATTATTAAATGCCGAGGACAAAGGTGTCGCGGCTTGTAAGCTCGCGGTGAGGAAACGGAAATGCCGGGATTTTTTTTAAGATGAGTTATATTACGAGCTTCAAGTTATATTACGTAGTTGCTGTAATATGTTGTTACATTATTATATATGCAGCGCCTCGGGCGTGAGCCTGCTGCTGGCTAGATTAGCATAGCGAATCAGACCGAAGATCGGTATATACCTCTGTACTACCTCTGCGCATTAGGTTAAAGCCGTTATTGTAGTGGCAAATTGTGTGAACTTGCTGTTATGTATTATGCATTTATTTCCCTAATTATTAAATTGCGTTTTTAGTTTTTATTTTTTTGAAAATTGATAACTATAATTAATTAATTATGCTTGAAATATAATTTTTATAAAAGGCTGGTCATTTCCCATCACGGGGCTTGAGGATCTAAATTCTGATTAAATTAAATATATGAAATAATAATTACAAGGATAAATATAACAGTGAGAATTATCATAATTATGTTACTGAAAAAAGCAGATGTTTCACGATATTTAAATTCGTTAGAGTAAATATAATGTATTATTTAAAAAAAATGAGAAATATTGACTTGATATTTAATATTTTCTTTATTTATAATATCTTATAAAATTGTTATAGTTATTTTCCAGAGAAAATTACAGTTTAAAATTTATCTATTAAGAAAATTGAATTTAAAATTTATTTGCTTTAAAAAATTATTCAATAATTTCTTATTACAAATTAAAAAATATTCATACAAAAAAATAATTTATTAATAAAAATGAATACTAACTTTCAATAAATTGAGACCAAATATTTACTCTCGGGAAAAAAATTTACTAAACTCACTGTTCAATAAAAAAAAAAAAAAGTGACAAAAGCTGATAATTAATTTTACAAAAATTCGATAAATTGATCAGGTAAAACCTTAACCGTATTCCGAGTAAAAAACATTTCTTAATTAAAAAAGGCAATTAAACAAGATTAACCAGAAAGTTTGATAAGATAATAAAATGAATAATATAAACTGCTAGTAATAACCAATAAAAGTAATATCTACTATCATTACGTGTGCTAATGACCTGCCTATATAACGAGCGATAAAAATGTTAAAGCTCGGTAATAAGAATCATAAAAGCTGAAAATAATAAAGAGAGAAAAAATTGCGACGAAAAGCTCGAGTATCTTAATATTAAAATTCTTAATATTAAAATAGAGATGAAATGTATGTGAAACCAATTTATTCGTGATATGATTGGTTGAAAATAACTATTCTCATTATGATTGGTTGAAAGTGAATATAATATACATAAACGACACATAAATATATCAAACAAATATGAGGCGCGCGCTTGCGCGCGCAAATTTAAATTCTAGTCCTTATATAAAATTGAGATGAAATGTATGTGGCATCAAACTATTCGTAACGTGATTGGTCGAATATATCATGAGCATGAAAATATATGTAAACGCTATAGTAAGGCGCGCGCTTGCGCGCGCAAATTTGAATTCTAGTAGATTGTAAAATATAAATCAAATAAATAAATAAATAATATATACTGGGCAAATGGCGTAGTCATGTGCTAACAGGTCGATCAATATCGTTCCTCAGAACTCGTTATTACTATTCCTATTACTATTACTATTAAATTTTCCAGTAGACCTAACCGGGAAACCAAAGATTGTTATCTTCCAGTCAAGAGATACTGATCAGTAAAAGCACACGTGTACTACTTCCATTCGTTATTATTCCCGTAACTAGAGACCCAAAGCACAAATAAAACCGTCAGCACGAAACCCCCTCATCATGTTTAATAATTCACCTAATATCTAGAGCTCAACCTGGCGTTATATACATGTAATACTACGAAATATTCTAAAAGGAAAAAAAATTTATCTCCACACCTCTGCAGACATTAATCTCAGTCTTACGTGCCTTGCAATCTTTTAGATTTACTTCCAAAATAAAAAAAACATAGTTGAGCCTTGATTTTAACAAACGTATGCTAGCTACTACCTCTCGTAAATCTACTTCTAGTTTTGTTTAATTAAACAAACCATCTACACAACAATGCATTAATTGTCAACTAAAAAATATCTTGGCTAGGATTTTGTTTCACTACATACTTCCTTGTTATACGGTATAAATATAATATATAATTTCATTTCATTATTATATTTAAATTGCTTGTTAGTGTGTATAACTGTACTATTAAATGTGTACGAGAAATTTAATTAATTAGCTGATAGGTACCTCAATTACATTAATGTGGAGAAAAATATTGAATCATCCCGCACTTTGTCTTTGTTAGGTAAATTCTGTCGGAGTATAATTTCATTTGAATTTTGAATTTATAATACTTCAATTGAAATTACTGATTTCATGAATATTTTCTGAAAAAAAAGAAAAAATTCATTAAATTCTGGGCAATCCTTCTTGGAAAGTTTACGACCAACTTCTGCAGTTATTCGGAGACTAGATTCCTCTAAGAGTTCAAAAATGTAGAAGTGTATGAGAATATTTTCATACTTTATGCTAGATTAATGAGTGATTAAACTCGAGAAAATTAAACTGTTACTAAATCTGACAGGTACTTATTTAATATTCATAGCTTTTATTTTTGATAAGTTTTCATTATTTAATCTTAGGTCAGATATGTCATTTAATGAATTTAGATAAAGCTTTAATTATCGATCAATATTTTTAAAATCAAATTATTTTTCAAGAAACTCATTGTTGGAAAAAAAGAATTTTTTTCAGTGAAGAATCAGAATTTAGTCTTGATTTTTTATTCAAATTTTATTCTTAAAATACAATCTTGTTGGATTAAACAAGAATAAAATTGTGCAGTTAATCCAAGTAAAGTCAGAAGATAGAATTCGAACCATTAAAATTTTAAAAGTCAACTCTAAAGTCTAAATTAAACTTATAATTTACGAAAGTTCAGCGTCAATAAAAGTTTATCTTGTCACCATCAAACCGAAAACAGGCAAACCTTTCCCAGCGGAACTGACCGTTTTTACAAAAAATAAAAAAAAATCAAGAAGACAAATAATTCTTGAGTCATCAAAAATTAACTTTTTTATAAAATTAAATTTTTTACTTAAATCAAGTTACTTTTTTTCACTGTACATTCCTCGAAAATAAATTATAGAACTCAACAAAATCTTATTACAAATAAATACATAATACATTCAGAATTCTATCTGCATTATTAATTATTCATCGCGAAGTAGATTTAGAGAATTCCATGAAAAGATTGTTGAGCTCTTGGAAATACTTTACTTGAAGTTTATCGAATAAACTTACTCTCAACACACATACATATTATTATATATTAACAAAGAATGATGCGATCTTATAAACAATTGCGCATACTTTAGCGATATTCCAAAGTTTCTAGCTATAATAATAACAATAAAAATAATAATAATAATAAAGTAGTATGAGTCGTAACGTGGAATGGACATGGTGACTGGTGACAATGGTTGTATACTATCATAGACATATATGTAGTGGTTAGTGGTGGTGTGTTAACCTCGTTGATAATGAGGACTCGTGCGAGGGTGAGCGGGAGAGCTGGTGAGGGGGTTGTTTGTAAAGAGAGCAGAGAGTAGGGCCAGGGGTGAACTTTGAAGCTCTCTAGTAGGGGTAGTTTAGACCCCGATTGCGCAGCCTCAGTGAGTTTTCAGCAGTCCATTCCTCGAGAATAGACTCCCCTAACTCTGCCAGAACTCGGTAATCCAACAATTGGAACCACGACGACGCGGTTGACGACGGGTTAACTCCGTTCAGTTTTCCGTCAGTCAGTCTTATTCGGGCTCCGGTGGTTGTTGGTCGTCCTCAGTAAACACCAACATTGTTGGCGCACCCTCGTGTACGTCCGGTCTGTTCACTCGTGAGGAACGCTGCCCTTTTAAAAATAATAATTATCATAAAAACAATAATAATAATAGAAAAAAAGGGCGAATTCGTTGACGCAAAAGTAACCGAGTTGTTGGTATCTACGTAAAAGTTTTATTTTATTTGATAAAATAGGGGAATAGGACGGAAGGGTAACCCACGGCTGACGAATCACGAGGGACTCTGGCACTCTTTGGTACGTTGGTATCGAGTTGTGCCAGCCAGTTTTGTTGGTGCTACTCGTGCGATCGGCCACGCGTGCCTTTCCGGTTTTCGTACTTTATTATTCTCACCAGTTTATTTTTTATTTTTTCATTCACGCGGTTATTTTTTATCCAGTGAATCATCCGCGGTAAATATATTAAATATATTTTATTTGTGCATGGAAAAAGAGCAAAAATTGATAATCTATAAATTCATATGGTAAAAATTAATCGAGTGGTCTAGTCAAATATTGAATAAAAAGTTATTTTCACCAGCTCTTTTTCCGTGTTGATAAAATAAAAGTAAAAAGAATAAAAAAAAATAAAGTATACGTATAATATTTGCGGATAGAACTGCTGTATCAGGGATTTTATAAAACGATACGATTATTCCCAGTGTGCTGAGTTTTATTTTTCGACTACCGACCACCAGTATAGACTTAACTTACTTTAACTTAACTTGTATTATCTCTCATTCACAACGTTAGCACCCGTTGAAAACAATAGTCCACAGTACGGATTTTTTTATTACTTTTTTTTATTATTATTATTATTACTCCAACTGGAACTCGGTTATTGTCATCGTTATCGTTAAATTTGGTATTTTCCTGTGTCGGGTATTCGCGGTAGATTCGCCGTTAAGCCGGACGTCGTTCAACCTTGGAATCCCTTTGAGTTGTTGAGATTCATCTGCTCGGAAAGTTGAGGCTCTGAAGGAGAGGCTTCCCACGAACGAGACCCTCTTCCTTTCCTCGGAGCACTTGACAAACTAGACCCGAGACTCAAGAAGGACAATTGGAATTGGTATAGGCTCTTTGTTCGTCTTAGAGTGGAGTAGTACCATCTTAGAAAGTTCATCTTGTCTTGGTATGGATCTTTCACTGGGTAACTTTAACAATACTTTGAGTACACCGAAGAATAATAACTCCGAAACCCTTGCCGTATTTGTTTATTATTATTATTGTTTTCGCTAACTGTTTTTCATGGATTCGACAAACTTTTCATGGGAAATATCTTCGAAAGAGAGGATGTGAACTATTCAAAATCTAAAGTACTATCTAATATTATAATTATTATGCATTGTACTGACGGGTCTTGGCACTGGAAGAATTCACAGATGTGCAATTAATAATCGTGGATCTTGCAATGCCATCACTTGCTGGTACAAACCTTCAGCCAAATAATCTTCACAAGTATTATAAATAATTAACGTTTAATCACGGGTAAGGTTTGCCTTGTATAAAGTGCTCCAACATATTAACATCGTCTATATTAATTCTATTTATTCAATGATAAATATTTAACATTTAATAATAAAATATAAAATTTGTAAAATTTAGCAGTTATTAATCAATAAAAATAAAGTTAATTAAACACAGATAACATTAAAAATTCTTTTAAACAACTGCTTAAATAATAACAAAGTCACGCAATAATTCATCATTTTTCTAGCTCGAACCTCCAACAGCTGAGGCTAAATTTCGCTTTTAACAATACTACATCTGCTGACTGGTGTGTGCTGCGGGTGTCCGTAGATTACCGAGTCATTCACCTGTCTGATAACGTTCGCCGAACTTTTATTATCATTTAAATCCACCACAGGGTAGAGAAGTCGAGCGAAGCGGCCTCAAACTAAAACTCAAACTCTGCATGACTCACTAAACTCGCCGTCCTTGTGTGTCGCTGGTATTATCTAACCAAACTTGAACTGTTTAATTGCACAATTGAATTTCAAACAAGCCGATAATAAAAAAAAAAAATTTCTGTAATCTACTCAGTTTTTTTTTTTTTTTTTTTTTTTTTTAATAAAACTAGACATAAGACATACATATATACATAAATATAAAATAACTCTATATCTAGTCCATAGTATAGGCCACAAAAGGGCGGACAATAAAATGTGAATGAGGGGATCGCCGGAAATAGTACACGCGCGACCTGGTATTCTTTAGTCGCTTACTCGAGCTCGGAAACTCTTTACTCAGGACGAGTGCCAAAGTAATACTCTCACACACGTCGACAGTCTTAGTTACAGTACAACTTTAGATTACGTATTCGTATTATATATGGATATGGACATGGATACGGATATAAGTAGTATATATGTAGTTATATGGTACTAAATTGGCCATTGACGTAAAACAGTGAGACTAAGGGACAGTAATGCCTCCATATATCACCATTGATGTATATACAGTGTAAAGCCAAGTTATAAATATGCACTCGAAGCTCTACTTCTATATCTGCTCGCGAGTATGAGGGTGAGGGTGAGTTTACCTTTACCGGGAAATAAAACTAAGTCGGAAGAATAATAGTAATAATATGACATACGTGTCTTTCGGAATAAATTCACAATTTATCAATGATGACAATCATTTTTTTATTAGTCGCTACATATTTGTGGTATTTTTTGTTTTGATAACATTAATTTTGAATTAAAATTATTTTTATTAGTATTTTCAATCCATCTCTTTAAATAATTATATTAATTTGTTATTGTTTTATCAAAAAAATAATATTCTTTTTAATTAATCTCTTAAATAAATTTTATAAATTTATTTTTTCATCATAAAAAAAATTCTTAGCTCGACAGTAAATTTTTTTGCCCCGAAAAAAATGTAAACTTTTTTTTTGTTTACTCACGATTGAATTAAAATATTTTCACGTTTTTAATTCACCTCGAGAAAAAGAGCACCCCAACACCAAACTATTTTTTTATTATCAAGTTTTAATATCTTAATTCGACGGATTTAAATTAAAAACGTGAAAGTATCCGAACTATTTTACTTATAAAAAAATTAAATTCACTAAATTAACCAGAGATGAATAAAAATAAAAATGATACGAGTAAAATTTAAGCTATAACTAACTATGCGCATTGAGATCGATAATCGGAATAATTCTCTAGCATAATATTTCCTTAGTGTTAGTGAAAAACGTCAGTTGGGTCTAGTCTATTTCATTAGAATCAGATCTGAGCGTAAGCACTGGCACTGGTACTGGTACTGATACTGATACTGGTTTATATACGTGGAACGTAGAAATATATTATAATATAGAAGGCTGCATGCTCGTGCTCGAGAATGGAATAAAGTGCCGGTCGATCGAATGGAGCTTATCTTATGGACGAATCAACGTCGTGGAAACAACATTAATGTCGAGTAGAGCCGAATAACACCCTCCTGTGTTATTCTCTATTGGAGTATATGCCGCGAGCACACGGTTCTACACTCATACAATCACAAACTAATACTAACACTAAAACCGACCTACGTAGAGACTAATTTAGTCTTACCTTAAGCACGTTTAGTTGTATTATATTAGTTATAGTACCAAGTGCAGCTAGGATTATATAGATGGCAAGGGTTTATATCAGTATTATATATATTATGCCTATGCACACACCACATACTCTTGTGTGGCAGTATATAGTACAGTAGTATAGAGTAGAGTTAGCTGAGTTCGATATCCCAGCGCGATAACGACACCGGAAGCTCACCGCGGCCGCTCGAGCTATTTATCGAACGCGTTGCCATGCCAGCCCACGTGTACACACGACAACCGAGTGGAGCAACCATTGATCACCAACACGTAAATTCGCGTGTACACCTGTGCTTACCTGAACTCAAACTCAAACTCAAAAGACGAAAGACGAAAGGTCGAAGACGGACTCCACTTAGCTTCTATTAGTTTTTTCTATTCGAGGACGAAGTGGAAGAGGAATTCAACAGAAAACCGGCTAATGGTAATTTTGTTGGATAGGGGAACTCGGTCGAGGGAATTCAAATGCTTTGAATTGTTGATGGAATGAGGATGGATGAGGATGACGGAGTTCACCCTCGGGTCTGCTGGTACCACTTTTAGTTGTCCGAAGAGTTCTTTGGGTAAATTAGTTGCTGTGTTAGAAGTAGATGAGGACTTCCTTTGTTGTTTGTTCTCAAATATATGTTCTGTGATTACTTTAAATTTAATTAACAATGAATAAATAAATACTGATATTTTTTGGAATTAAAAAAAATAAATTGAATTTATAATTTATCAAAATTTCATGATAATTTTATTGATAAATACTACAGTATAATTTAAGTAAACATTTATACTGTCATAAAGAATTAGTTTTGCTAATAAATATAGTTAGTATTGATACAAAAAAAAAAAAAAAAAAAAAAAAATCTATAATTGGGAAAGTAAAATAATTCTGAGAATAAAACAATTACGAGGAGCATAGCAGTTGGATCTAAAATGTTTATTCTTTAATTTAGTAGCTTTATTTTTTCCACTCGAATGAGTGGTCACGCAAGCACGTCCGTAAGTTTACGGTTCGTGTGCCGCGAGACGGAAACGAGGATCGGGTGCACACACTGAACATAGTAGTAGGCCGTAGCACACTGTGCATAGAGCGCACACGTAAGCAAACTAACCCACCTGCCACCTGTCCCTGCTCTAGTTCCATCTGACTACGCCCACCTAATTCCCGGCTTGCCAAGCCGACGTCCGCCTCATCACCGGAGCCGGTACCGGCTAAAACAACCAAACAAACTGAGCTAAGCCTGCTTTGCCCTTTACTTTAATCTCATCTCGAGCTTTGGTCCAGCAACTTTGCTCCAGGTTCATCACTGACCTTCACAGCGGATATTAAATAATCGTCCAGTCAACGAAGACCGACCACCGACAACTTCTACTCAATAAAGTTTATCTCAAAAATATTTTATTTTTTTACGACCATAAATTTGTTATTAAGTAAGATTTTTTTTTTTTTTAACTAAGCGGTCTGACTAGATTTATGTCGTTCAAGTATAGTGAATGAAAAATTTCTCATGTTTTTTATTTAGTTATGACTTTCGTCTCTGCACTGATAGTAGAATTAATTAACTATTAACAAATTCATTTTATTGAAAGTAATTTATTCAATTATTAAGCATAAATAGATATCGTTAAAATTTAATAAAGATTTTTATTATTATAATTTATTTTTATTATAATATTCACTGATTGTAATGATTGTTTTATTATTAATTTTATTTTCTCCATATTTTATAATCAAGTTATTAATGTATCTGATCATATAAAACAATCTATTAAAATTATCGAGATATAAAAAGAGTAAAAATTGAATTTTCATTCAAAAGTCTAAACAAATATTTATAAACTGTTAATAAATTTCATATTGAAAAAATTTTGGAGCTTTTGACTCGAGCTAGGAATCGAACCTGGATCTAATCATCGATTAGGCGTCAGGATTTATTTTCTAGTTTTCCATTTACTGTACTTGAATAACATTAAACTAGACAGACTGCTTGGCTGAAAAAATCTAATTGAATTAAAATAAAATCATGAAATAATTTAAAAAATAACTGATAAAAAATGACGGATTGATATTCCCATAATTTGCATTCTCCATTAATTCTAATAATTCTTGAGTCATCTTTACTTCTCTGCCGTCTAGCTGTCTCGTACTTGTGCTCATACTCGTACTCGGGAATTCAACAGCTCTCGACTCATCGACTACTCACCTCTGGTATTTCTCCACTCATTTCATTCGAGCTCATACTCATACTACTTTCGATTAAAGAGCTTCACGTCTATCTTGACTAGACTCGTACTACGTATGGTCATATAGTCATGTTGAGCAGCACAATATACCAGTAAAGATTTAAAGTTTCTTTCTATTCGATTTACTATAACTATATAACTAGACACTCCATCAGGATGTTCATCTCGATTTTGCATTCTCCTCAGAATATAAGTAATAGGAAATAGTCCAAGTCGAGAAACTAAACTAAACTAAACTAAACTAACAGAGTATATCTTCATGAGTCTGACAGCGTAAGTCGCTTTGAAGACGAACTAACTAGTGAACTCTACTCGTGTCTCGCATTGGTAAGAAGTCTAGTAGAAGAAGAACTCTGAGCGTGTATGATACAGAGTTGAAACAGAAACAGAAAACGGTAATTATATATCATCGTAGTTGTACTGAACATCACGACCGAGTGACCTAAGAACTCGACCCTTGTCTTTATCTCATCCACTTCACCCTTACCTTACTCTTTACTTAGCCTGCTCCAGCATCGTGAGAACTTTCCCCGCTTTCTCTGGTACTTACATGAGTAAGAGACTCGAGCCTACAGCTGTAACGAGCTCGAGAAGTGCTAAAATAAAAATACGCGATCCGCGAGCTGTAAATACTCTTATTTTTAACTTTTACCCTGTTATTATGAAATTATTTATCTCATGTTTACGCGCTAGAGTTGGAAATTATTGTCGAGTTTAATTTTTATTTTAAATTTAAATTATGGCTAGAGGGTGAGAGATACGATAAAATTGACAGGAAACTTGTGTTGAGAAAATTGAATTTTCTACAGAAATGGTTTTATATCATTTTTTTATAATTTGGTTAAAATTTAGACTTTAATCTTTTCCAAATAAAAATGAGTATTTTTGAAAACATTTCTTATTTTATTTTTAAATTTAAATTCCTATTAATAGATAAGAGATACGATAAAATTGATTGAGTAATTTTTTGTAAAGAATTGAATTTTTTATGAAAGAAATCAGATCATTTTTTCGTATCTTTAATATTTCAACCAAAATTTTGAATTAAAGTTTTTGGGAATACTTTTTTGAACAAAATTTCTCTAAAATTAACTACATAAGCAATGATAATGATTTCAATGTTTTAATTTTTGTAAAAAATCACGTACACGAGATTAACGACAATTTTTGACATTGTATATCTCTAACATGTTTATATGTAGCAAAATAATAAATAAAACAGTTATTAATTATATTTAAATTACCAGCATATTTTTGTTAATGATAACAGAGTTATGTTGACATAGGGGACTAAATTGCTGTGTCGAGTACTTCAATAATGATACAACTTGAGTGACATTTGCGCATGCATAATAAACTATCTCTATATCACATCAGTGTGTAGGTTGACATGTGTGTGTCGAGCCACCCATCGAGATGTACGTGTGCAATATGTAATAGTAAAAGCAACAATGTAGTGACGAAGCAAGTAAAGGAAAGTTGTAGCTTCTACCAGGGTGGGAATATCTATGGATACTAAAGTTTTTTCAAACTAACACGCCATAGACTTCCAAATGGTCATCCACAATCGATATTCACCCTTCCTATTATATGATGAACCTCGCCTCTTTCTCTCTATATCCTTAACTGGTTTGGCCCTGGTTGTCCGCTAAGAAAGCACTCGCCACGGATACAACAACTGCCCAAAGAAAATAAATGTTCCCCAGTCAATCAATCATTTCACGTTATAAGTATAGTTAAGTAGTATCAGCTTACGTTAAAGAGTAAAATGAAACGATAATCGAATGTCTTCAATTATTTTATTTTCTGAAAAAATATTTATCGTTTGGGGATAAAGGATTAAGAAAAGGTTGAATATTTTTTTTTTATTGGATATTTTTGAAAAATTAAAATTGTTTTAAAAAAATTTAATATCTTAATTATATTTGATGCCTAAATAAAAATGAAATATAAATCGCAAAAGTTACAAAGTATACAAGACATAAAAATTGACATTTCAGTCAATTAAAGATTAAATTTAATGATATGTGATCTGATCACAAATGTTCTCACACATGACTAAAAATGGACGTATGACTAATTTTTCTGAGTATATTTCTGACATTTATCAGGGAGTTACTACTCACTATCAAGAGATGAAAGACCGAGAGAATAGAAATACGTAACATGAAAGAAAAAAAGTGAAATGACGTCGAAAATTATTGCCTGGATGTGTCCACAAAGCCGTCTAGTCGTTGAGGGTACACACACGGTTGCTGGTTGCAGGTTGCACACTTCCTGTTTGGCCAAGATCACACCGGCCTAATTGGATGTCGGGGTTTGTCGCTTATTCACTTGGCAGCCTCGTTCGTCCGTGAAACCTTCTCTCTATACATATGTATATTTTATCCCACTATATATACCCTTACACATTAATTTGTAAGGTCGCAAGCCACTAAATTTACCCGGTGATCTATTAAGAGTAAAAAAAAATTATCTAATTTAACACCGCGGTTGATATTACGTGGATATATCTATATAATAAAAAGTAAATGAGGTAAAACGTCTACGTAAAAAAATAATCCTGTCAGTCTGTTGCAAAAATAAAAAATAAAAAAAATAATAAAAATAAAAATGTGGGTAATATAGATAGAATTAATACAAGTAAGGATAGTTTTATATGAGCGAATCGCGTGACTAATCACGGATCAATAGTTTGCCTGAAGGTTGCCTCGATGTACATTCGTATTACCAACTTGCACGCATCATTCTCTGTGTGTATATTTGGGGGCGTGTTACGTGCCGCGTTTTTGTATTCACGCGTGTTTGTCTTGATCAGGAAAATTTATAAAAAATAATAACATTCATGCATATGAATATGATTAGAAACGTAGATGCATGTGTTTACTTTCGTTATCATTACTATTATTATTATTATTATTTGACGTGTATGTCCAATGTCCGCTATCGAGGAATCACTTATTCGCGATGGCTACAATAAAAGCCTCAGGATTGCTATTTATAATGAAAATGAATAATATATCACATCTATTATCATTATCATTATCAATATCATTTTATTACACGATCGGAATCCAAAGTCCGATAAAGCTTTAAGCTTGTTAATGTAAATTCGATCGAGTGCACACGATTTGGTATTTATTTAATATGTTCCACTCACAAAGGAGCTAAATAAAATAAAATAAATAAACTCGGGGTTGCAAATAATAAACGGGCGGAAAAATAACAAGCTTATCGTTGGTTTCATGTGAATATTAAAACCCAAGAAAAATAAACATAAATATCGATCCGCTGATTTCAAAAGCGTAAAATGTCACAGAAGATCTTTTTTACATTTTTATCTATGTATATACATCGTTTCTTTTTATTTTATTTTGTAATAATATCAACATTTTTTTTATTTATCATTAGATTTTTATTTTTTCAATCATTGATTCAATAATTAATTTATTTTATTCAAACATAAAAATTTATTTTACTGGAGTTATTTTTAGTGAATATATTGGAATGCCTTCCGCGCAATTACATCCAAATTACACCCCCATTTCACCCGTTTCTATTATTATTATTATTATTATTATTATTATCCGCGTTACATAATACATAACATAACATTATATATTCCTGAAAGTAAGCTCGCCCTAGCCTGTCGACTTCTCACATGTATATATGTATATATCTACGTCCGTACGTATATGTAGTAGTAAAAGCCGCCCTTAACTCAACTCACCCGTCTTGCGGTTCTATTCCCTCGGTTTTATCACCTGGCATCGGCACCTAGGCCCGACCGGCGCGCCTCACGCTCGTACTCGCCTTTCGCCTTATCGGTAATGGTCTTATTTTTGGAATCTCCGCCCATACTTCGCGTGACCAAACTATACGAGCTTAACTTAACTTGTACGAATACACTCTCCTCCAATTCACTCTTTATAAAATTTATTCACTCGCTTTTACTTCTCCTCGCTCCTTAATTATCTCCAAACAAGTTTAATTACTTCGGAGTCTAAACTCTAATTTTAAATCTCTCTGAAAAACTGAACTGAGTTTTTTCGCTAGAGTTAAATGCCTTGTAAAAGTGCAGTAATTCGTAAAATGTACATATATTTACATACTAATGTATATTATGCGGCCACGTATAATGTTTCAGCATCTACATGTATATATATATATATAGTTTCGGAATATAAGAGTGTTGTTAAATCGTAAGAGGGTTGAAAGTTGTGTGGTGGTTTGTACTTGGCGTGACTTGCCGAGCGAATCGATAAGCCAAAAGCTCCCCTCGTGGATTCTACTGCCTTGACTCCTATCCTTCTGGTATCGCGGTAAGCTCGGCCTCTACCTTTACATTTGCATCTATACTGTATTATATATTACATACCATACATATACCTTGACTTGGTGGTGAGTCGAGAGTACAGTCACGAAATATTAGGTATTTACCTCCATCCAAATGGGCCCGCATTTTTTGACGAGCGGTCCGTAAAAGCTCTTCCGGGCTTGCCGAGTGCGTGAGTACCCCTAACTATACCTACATATCTATATATTGAGTTAAGTACTGCAAGCTAAAGCTAAGGTTCTACACTGTTATGAATAAAAGTACTTTTATTCGCTTCCCTTAACTCATGACGTTGCGAGACATTAGAAAGCGATCGAAAAGTCGAGGCCCTTTCATGGAACTCACGCTATATTATTATACTCATATAGGTACATACAAATGTGTGTTGTAATATTATTTCACCCCCTGGTTTTAAAAAACTCCCCTAGCTTACGGAGTATAATTTCTCAAACTCGAGTATTATCGTGTTAAATCTATACGAGTTATGATCTTATGACTTTGTCCTTTGCGGATTTTAATGCATGCTAGTCGACGGTTTTATTGCTTGTTTATTTTTTTAAGAGAAAACCTTTTTTTTATGGACGTGGGTGTAATAAAAGGTAATTTTAAAACATGAAAATAAAATTTTTTTTTTGTCGTAAATACATCAATAATTTATTTTCTAAACAAAATTTTAAAGCATTAAAGTTTTTTAATCATTTATAAAACATTTAAATTTAAATTATTCGAAAATTTATAAATTTATAATACTAGAGAAATTTTTACATTTTTCACACCAATTTAATGATGTGTTTACATTGCATTAATTAATTATGCTTTTCATCAACGCAATGTGCTGTTTTTTTTTTTTTTTTTTTTCAACCACATAAAAGTTACAACCCTTAAAAAAATACAAGGTAAATTTAAAAGCGGTATACATATAATAAATAAATAAATAAACTAAATAACAAGCTTGAAGAAAAATGGTTGCAAAAAGAATACCAGGAAAAATATCGATTAGAGATAAAAATTTATTGTTAAAAAAGAGGGACACGTACACGTCAGTAGTCAGAAGTGAAGTCAGCAGTCAGCAGGCATCAACGAACAGCCATCAGTTATTACTGTTAACAATGTAAATGCATTAAAGATATTATAATAAGAATAATTGTATCGACAAATGAAGGTTCGTGTTCCAAGGCTCTTTATTTTTCTATTAAAGTATGCAAGACTTTCTGTTATTTGCTCGATTAAAAAACAGAGCTACATCTACGCTGGTGTTGTGTGTTGTTCCTAGAAACAGCGTTATCACATATTTGCCATCACCGATAGCACTTGTGTGTTCGCAGAAAAGGAGTTTACTTTTTGCTTTTATGTTTTACGTTAGCAGCGCTGTTATATCTGCTACTGCACGAACAATAATTGCGGCTACGTGGCTTTTTATTTTACACTACCCACCACGTGTTACAACCTGGCGCGGGCATTATATTATATATATTATTTTAATATACTACCTGTTATGTTGTGTCACTACCGCTGTCTCCAACTGATGATAGCGCTGAAACCTAATGCAAACACTACGTCAATCATTAATCATTAAGTATTAACGGCCTACAACTAAAATAGTTGTTTATTTATAGACTCCAAGCTAGCCTGTGTCTATACCGCTTGGACTTTAAATTATCACGGTATTGAACCTATTTTTTATTTCAACCCATGTACTTAAAAAATCCATTAGCCGTACTTAAACATTTAAAAAAAAAAAAAAAAAAAACATTACTGCTGACAAAGCTCTAACCTTTCTACCCATCGCCCATCACCCTTGTCGTCTATAACTACTTCCTGGTACACAGGGAGAATTTTATTATTTATTGCATTACTAATGTACGACAAGAATTACAATCAGGAAAAGTAATTAATTTCTTGAGTAATTTTTTAAAATTGAATTTATTAAACAGTATTGCAGACTAAACAGTTTGTATTATTTTGAAAGTAGACATACAAAAAAATCCGCAAAAATTTGATTTTGTACGATTATAACTGCCCTTTGTCAAAATTTCTGTCAATCTCTGGACAGATATTAACAAACATATCGACAGAAGTCCATTATTTTTATTCATACACTTACTTTTTTCGCTCGATACGATAATTCAACCTGTCACTTTAAGCTTGAGGTTTTGCGGTACAGGCCACCGCGTGCAGCCGTAACAGCCGCAAGGTATGACGCCCACCTGCTTCGCGCTCTCCACCGAGAAAAATAATCAAAAGAACAATAACAATAACAAAAAATAAAAGGATACAAAGCAACACCAGCTCGACTCTGTAGAGAAAATCCGATAAAAATATCGAGCTCGATTGTATCAGAGCAACAAAGACCTTGATTCCGGTTGGATTTTTATGAGCTTCCGCCAACTTTTTTTTTCTTCTCTCTACCCTGTCATTATAACCAAAAATATTTTCATTCGCGGTTGAACCCGCGACTGCATTGCGGAAGAGATTCAACCGTCTAAATAATCGCTCTTCTCCAGAGTTGTCAACATACATCCTCGTATACTTTATCATTATCATTATCATGCCCTGCAAGAAGAAGAAAGGAAGAAGAAGAAGAAGAAGAAGAAGAAGAAGAAAACGGATGAGAATATGCGTCTTAGGAATTCTATTTCATTCCGCAGTAAGATTATTTGGAAAATATAGTTTAAGTTTGCTTGTAAGGGTGCCGTCAACACCACTAGTATAGGTATAGGCCGGTTGCCGGTTTCCGGTCCGTAGGATTAGCTACCACCGGTCCCCGCAGTGCTGGCGCAGCGCCCTGACCTCAAAACACTGCTGCGATCGATAGAAAACTTCCTTCCTACCAAACTACTACTAATGATTTTATATACGAGGGTCTGTGTCAGTATTCGATGTACTTATACACTTATACATTGATGGATTTATGAATGCATGTATGTATACCCTTCGTGATGTAGAGCTACACACCCGATGTCTGCCGCCTACCGTACAGGCCCATCCGACGGCGACGTTAACGCTGACAATCTGCCTTCCATGCATCTATATCTATATCTATATCTATATCTATATGACTGTCTATGTTTATGTATGTTTATGTGTATACATATATGTGTATGGATATGGATGAACTGGTGTGAGTGTGTGGATGATACGCCCACGCAAACGGTTGAACACGCGAGATTTCGAGCGATCACCGGTAGACTCTGATCGATTCTCGAGCCGCGAGTTGCGCAGCTGAAATGAGCCACCCACGACTCTTTTAACCCTCGTGTAAACTGATCTCATGCCAGCCTTTCTTTTTATAATAAAATATTTTAAATTATATTATTATAAAAAGAAGCGGGAAAATATTGAGATTTTGCGTATAATCTAATGGTGTATTATAAAATATTAGGTCATCAATTTTTTTTCTCATTATGACTTACATCCGAGAGTTATTGTTGAGCTTGTTAGCGCGAGTGATAAGACACTAAATGATATTTTTAGAAAATTAATAATGATAAGCTCATTGACTAAAAAAAATTATTTAATTTAATTTTTAATTAATTTATTTATAATTCATTTTATCAATCAACAATATTCAATTTTTAATGCAATATGAAATAACGTATTAATTATGAATTAATAATTATACCGCATGGTATAAAAATGTCTAGATTATCAGTCCCAATTTTCAATATAATGACATAACTAAATTAATTAAGAATGATGTAATACAATCTAATACTTGTTACATCATAATACATTATTCTATTTGTTTTAATTAATTAAATCACTTGTAAATGACAGTACATATTTATTATACATAACGATTTTTCATCAATATATACATATATATGGTTCATTAAATGGATATATCGAATTTTAATCGGTGATGGAAAATGGACGGATTAAGAATATGGTTTGCGGTTCCAGATTGTACCGATAATTGATTTTAATATTATAATTAAAACCTCGGATTTATTAAATTTGTAAATTAATAATAACTTCCATTCAGCTCATAACTAAAACTTTTTTCAACAAAACTTTATTTAATCGCCAGGAAATTAGATGATTAAACTAATTAAATAAATAAAGGGCGTCAGTCACATCGATTAAATAAATAGCATCATCGTCTGTCTCCGTATGATGCGTATCGATATAAGTAGGTTGTGAGATCAGCTCCTAAACCATATAGCTTGACCCAGACGTTAATCAAGTGGAGCGAATTGTTTCATTTACCGACTAATGCGAGACCATGTCAAGATTGACACTAATTTGTCACTTTATTGTTAAGTTTTTGCTCAAAGTCAATTTTTTAGAAATTTTCCACTATTCTTACAAAATAAAAAAATAAAATAAATTACGAACGATAAAGAATGATATATTAAATTTATAGAACCGATTAAATCGCGATATAAATTGTTTCAACGTTAAGATTTTAATACTAATTAATGCCGTATACCGTCAGTCCGAGTGATTACTTGGCTTTATATTTTCCTGTATCGTGCAGTTAATTGTACTGAAGTCTATAGTTTGAACAAATGTATAGGTATATTAATGAACGAACGCTCCGTGTATGTTATATGTTCATATATGGGCATGAAGGTGAATAATAAAGTAAATGCAAGCAAGCGAATTCATGGAACGCGACAAGTCAAAGGGGTTGATCGTCGTGTGCATATATGTTAAGATCTTAGAACTAATACTCAACTCAAAGTACTAAAGTGGTTGATTTGCAAAGCTCGTTACACTCCCCATTCCCATTCTCGTCCTCGTCCTCATCCTCGAGCTCGTATGGTATTAAAAATACGTGTGATGTATGAAGGGATAGAAAACCGTGTGCGGAGGTGATATGAGAACCAAATATGTACGGAGTTAGATCTAGAAGTGTAAGAGTGGCTTTGCTGATATGAGTAGAGGTTGCTATACCGTGCTGCGACACACGCAGGCGCCTGCTTATGTAATATGAAATATAATGACACTAGATTTTTTTTGCTGATATATTATTATAGTTGTATTATTGTCAAGACTCTAGAGTTAGAACTAGGGCTATAAATAACATTTATAAATAAACTTATTACTTTAATTATTTTTTACCTCCTTCTTTCGCTTGTTAATTAAATAATTTAATAATTGGATAATTCTTTAATTCAACAGTTAATTATTTTAAACACCGAAGAATCGAGGCTCGAGGATTATGAAATTATTTTTAAATTATCTAACACTCAACTTTATCCCAGGCTTATTAAATTCATTTTAATTCAATAAAAAATTTTAAATACGAAAAGTTTTATCAGAATCTCTGATAAAAATCTTTGAATCGATTCTTATTACTCTAGAAAAAAAATTATACTCTGAAAATATAATTGCTATCATGTGTAAAATATTATTTTTCCATTTATTAATTTAATAAATCGGTTGATTAGATAGAGCAAGCGAATTTAATCTAAAAGAAATTAATTAATTTTTGTATAATAAAGCTAAAATTAATAATATCTATTTTTTTACTTACAATCAAAATTTCTAATTACTTACAAATGAATTATTAAAAAAAAATTTTGGAGTAAAAAATATCAAATTTATAGAAATTAAAAAATTTAAAATTAAGTCGTAATAATTTAAAAATATTTGCCTACTTGAAACACGGAACAAAATCAAGAAACATTATTCTGATTAATAAACGCCTAACTATCGAGAAGTAGGCATGAAAAATAATCAACGATTAAAATTTATTAAAATAATAATTACATAGAAACCGGTACTGAAATTTCAGCATAATAAACCGATTACTCAATGTAATACGCATAACTTGTATTAGTATTATATTATGTAGAGTGTACATAATAGTAATAGTAATCTTAATAGTGACTCGTAAATTTTTCCTGAGTAGAAGCTGCTCAGATTTAACCGGGCACAATCAGAGTCCTTGAAGTGGGTCTCTTTATCGGTAGTTATCCTCGGCAACCAAAATGAAATAACCATTAAGAAGTTATCGATACAATATGTCCCATAATATTAAACGATATGCGCCTTATTGCTTGTTTAGTTACTATACAACTGTTGCGAACAAAGCTATTCATAAATTTACACAAATGTACAACAAATCAAGAAGCATTTAATAATAAAATAAAAATTAGCAAAACATTAATAACGATAATGATAATTGCAATTGATCATTTTGCGCTGACTTTGTGCTGATATATCAGGAAAGCGTTTATAATTTAAAAGTAAATGTTAAAAAAATGTGAAAGTGAGGGTTTCTACAATTGCAAGTTTATAATAATGAAGATGACTTGTAAGTCCGTAATCATCTTATCATTATTTATTATTATTATTTTATATAAATTTACAATGATAAATGCTAAGATTAGAAACTGCTGATGAGTCTAAAGAACCTCTCTACTCTCCTTAGGTGGATAGATATTATATCCGCGGCGGTCGTTCGCGATCGTCGGAGCTTCACTAGGTGGAATCACGGATTAACCGCGCTATCCAATTGCGATCGTAGCCTCGCTCAGGTTTGCATTAACGTTAATTTTAACATTAGTGGTTCAGAGGCATGCCGAGGTGCTCGGTACGTAGAACAGAAGATCCACGAGGAGAGTGAGCCTCACACGCGAGATCACGAGCAGACGTAACGCGTAGGTAGCTCTTACTCTCGAGTGTAAGTAATAGACCAAGAGTATATAATACTGTAAGAGTCTAATGTGGTAACCTATGTTATATTGTATGGTCGATGGTGGATGGTGGATCTTGGTAGCGCGTTAATGATCCGTATCTCGGTCCCGTTACCAAGCTATACTCGCCCCCGAAGATTTTAATTCGTTAGCTTTCTTCCTCTTCTCCTTCTTATTATCTTACGCTATTTTTAATCTGGCTGTTTATATTTATTTCTAAATGATCAAGTATTTTGTTATTAATAGTAATATGAGACTAGTGGAGTTTGATGAGATAGTCAGGATCATGATGGGAATGGGATTGGCGAAAAAATTTGCTGGCATGATTTATCACTACTTTTATATTTTGACATTTTTCACAGCAAAAATTAGAATATTCAGGTATTAGGATTTTTATTTATTCAGTAGTTGGCTTCAAAATAAAATATCAATTAATTACAAGATTTAAACGGTTGATTTTAAATTTTATGCGTGATACTAATAATTTACAATACACTGGAGACTATTAATTTTTTACTGAGTATCTTTTTTTTAATAAAACATATTCTTTAATTATAAACTTTATATAATTGAAATTTGATGATTTTCATCACAAAAATTTGAAAATTTTTTTAATATTTTTCTTTAGGAAAAAATTTTATTTAATTTAAGAAAATTAAAACAGTCTTGGCTCAAGTAAAATTTTTATTGAAGCAAGCAAATTTAATTTTTTTCCATCAGAATTATCGTTATTAAAGATATATAGATTGAGAAAAAAATTAATTTGATTCAAGAAAAAATTCTTGAATCAAGTTAATTATTTTTTCTGTCTCAATAATCACTTTTTTTCTGTGTACAAATGAAATCGAATATTCCCACAAGTTTACAAAATCAATATCCACGAAAAAAAAATGACATAATCGATTAATAAATAAAGGGTTGTGAAAAAACATAATGAGTATCGTGAGCGTGAATTTTCTTGCAGTTTAGGGTAAAACTCTGAAACATAAATCATTGGCAAAGAAGAAAGAGTAAAGCCAGTGCAGACAGTTGTTTAAATAAAGGTATACAGTGAATAGTTCGCGAGTGGCTCCGGGTACCGAGTAGGCACCGGCACAACACCGCAGTATCGACTTCCGAATGCAAATTATTGTCGGCCGAATGACTAACGTGGGAAGGGAAACGGGCAATTACTCTTGTAGATTAATGTCTTGCTCGTGATTTGAGAATACGGATCGAGATGTTGAGAGTTTATTTTTTCGTCTTCTTTATGTTCATATACATATATATAAATATATTTTAAATTGAAGACGGAAATAAATTCATACAAGCTCATCGGGCTGGTTGGTGGCTTCCAGGATCTCGTTTGTCAAGTCTCCGAGGAGCATATAAAGTATAAGGTCTTATAGGTTAGGTATATGTATAAGGATGAGGATGAGGACGAGAAGAAGAAGACGACATTGACACCGCGGGGTTGTTTATCAAAGTCTGATGAGGACAAAAACTCGCTGCGTCTTACCTGTATACTATTCCTAGTTACTCTACTCTGGTCTTACGCTGCGCTGAGATGTCGTAATTCTAACGATTCATTAGAAATAATTAGTTGATCATTTTTACTCACTTCGTTTATTCGCTCTCTGATGCATTTTATAATTAACTTGATTTAAGAATAAATTCTTGAGTTAAGAAAATTTTTTTAAAGAATTTTATTTTCTTTAATGAAGATTAAAAATTCTTTAGTAAATTAAAATTTATTTAAATCAAGAAAAATTTTTTATTTAAAAATTTTTTCTACTTAAATCATAAGATGAAGCTCTTCAAAATGATTAATAAAATGTTTTTTTATAAATTCAATTTTAAAATTGGCGAAAATTAATTTTTTTCTTTCAAAATTAATTAAAAAAGAGTTTTTTTTTAAATTGATTTTTTATAAAAAAGTTTAATTTTTTGCCTATAAATGAAAAGTAATTTTTTAATAGTAACACAAAATATCTTTTAGAAAATATTCAAATTAGCACTTTCGATAGTGATTTTTACTTTTTAGCGCCACATAATAATAAAAGACGTTAGATAATATCCATAATTAATTAATTAAATAAAATTAATTGACCTTACTAAACAATAGAGGAGATCTTAGATCTCAGGTTAAGAAGCGAGCGTCTCAGTAGTTAAATAGCTTTGGTGGGAAACCCAACAAGGTTACAACAGTAGGATCCGCAACTCAGAGAATAGAGGACCCAGCCAGCGAAAGGAGATGCCCTAGGACAACAATGAGTACATACGATCTTCAGACAATGCATGTGCATAACCTCGACTTGGTTAAATACTCTTGCAGACATTAAGTTAAATATTGTCGGTGCACGGTATTCCGCGGCTCACCGTTATACATTACGACGAGGCACATCCGACGAGAAACAGATTTTGTTTTGTTTAAATAGAGTACTTTTGTACGTTGCATGTCACTGCTTAGTTATTTATTATAACTAACAATCTTCAGTTACTATGTGATTGCTGAGAATTACGAGTTATGGATAAAAGAACTGGTTGAATGATTTTTTAAAAATATTTTTAATTACAATATACTTAGTGAGGGTACTTTTTAAATTAATTTTAATATTAATTGTTCTATTTTAGGATTAATTATTAAGAATTTTATAGAAAAATGAAATAAAATTTATAAAATCATTCAAAATCGCTTCAAAAAAATTACAATAAAAAATTAACTAACCAAAAAATATATAAGATTGTGAAAAGACACAAATTCAGTCCAAGACATTTCTGATAATAATAAATTTAGCTGAAAAAGAAAAACAAATCATTACGTAAATTTACTGGATGCAAAATTTATTTTATTTCCTTGATTACATAAATTATTAACATTTCAAATGGCATATTAATGATTGATGATTTGAAATAAATGTTTTCAGATACCACAAGATGGGTCTGGTGGAACGGGAGAACCAGATGCAAGAGCTGCAGAGACCAGGGAGGTCGAGAGATCTCTTTGGCGTCCAGCTTGAAGTGAGCGACCGTTTCTTTAGTTTCTTATCGATATGTTTATTGTACATTTGCCGTTTTGCCGTCCATATATTTATATATTTATACAGTTTGTGGTACTCTCATAACCTAGGATATTGAGCCCCAGGGTTCGGCCAGAAAAACGCCCACGTGTCTCTCCTCAATCTCTGCTCCGATCTCTATCCACGATCCACGTTACTATTCAGACAGCCCGTTCATCGTCATTTCACCGCACATTTTTAACTTTTAACACAATGCACATTCACATTTAATACCTACGTTTTAAATAAAAGTTTATTTTTTTATTTCGTCGGAGTTATTGAACCTGACAGCCGTCTCGCCTGGGTAGCATCAATCAATGCTCTTCAATATTATTGATAATAACTGATAACGAAGTTCATCCAACTGTTAAAATGAAAAAAAGGTTAACTTTAACGAAAAATTTAAAACTTCTTCGATATTTTCGGTAATGAACCCACAATTACAATTTGACCCTACAATTATAATTTGATTTTGACATTCTCCGATAAAATTTCAAGATCATCCAAGAAAAATTTAATTATCAATTTTTTTATTACTTCCTAAAATTTAAATTTAAAAAATGTATAAATTAATTAGACAAATATTTCTTATCAAGTTCAACTTTGAATTTATACTGGCTGCAAATTATCGCCGTAGTTTCTAAAATAAACTTCATATCGTGAACCTATGAAAACATACCATACGGTGGATCAAAGGCTCGGTGAATCAAATACCATTTAGCAGTTTCACAATGAGAGAAAGCCTTAGAAATTACCTCGGCATTTCCGTAACTTAATAATAAACGCTATTTTAGGTTGAAGAGATTTCATCTGCGTTAATATGAAAATATGCGAGTAGTTAAATAAAATCCGAGGAAGTAGCAAAATATTACAAGTAGTAGATCAGTTTATACATCAGTTAGCGTATATATAGCACCTGTCTGAATGGGATATAACCTTAGCGGTTATTCATTCATACAGGAACGGCCGGTGAAGTGGTCTCGGGTTATATGAGAGGCCAACGGTCACTCTGTAGATATGCACCTGGTCTCGTCTGCTTATACATCTACATATACATGCATACGTGTATCTAGTGTCGTCGTTAGTGGGCCAATGTATCTTTACACTCAGTATAATACTTACACCGAGTCAAGCCAACTCAACTTCTCAGCCGTGTAGACTCACTATTAGCTGTATAGTATATAAGTACTTATACCTACAGCAAAGAGTATTCTTATACTCTTTACTCTTCACTCGTTCGAGACTTATGACCTAGAATGAGAAATCCACTTGGTACTGACTCTACCGTCTCCTCTGAAATCGAATTAATCGAAGAAAGTAGGTTCCAGTATTATATTTTGCTACTCTTACTTGCTTACTTACTTACTTACTTATTCAGTTGTACGCGAAAAATGGGGATTATTTATCATATTAATCTCCCTTTCTTTTCGACAGTCATTTTTTCGTATTTATATTCATCTTAATCATCATTATCATCATCATTACCTCAATTGTCATTATTATTTCCATTAATAATAAACTTGTCACTGTGACAGATGCGAGTAATATTGAAATAATAATAACATAATTTTTTTCAATGATTGATGGAAAAATGATTTGCAAATATTTTATCAAAAAATTGAATAGAAAAAATTTTTTTAAAGAAATTTAATTTGTTTAAAATGTCAAAAATTTAAATCATAAATAGAATATTTATAATTGTTGATTTAAAACATTTTTCTTCACCGGAAAAAAAAATATTTTTTTTTTTAATAAATTTTTTAATTAATCGGCACGAATAAATGTTTTTATAGTGACGGTCTCTTTTATTTTTTAATTAATAAACTGTTAACAGTTAAATACATTAATTAATGAATGATAACTTATAATTCAATAACTGTAAAGAGACAATTTTTTGCGTAGAAATTTAATAGAAGAAAGTTTGACATTTTTATCAAAGAAAAAATTTTTAAAATTTTAAAAAAGATTCCTTTGACTCTCTCGGGTATAAGTTTGAAATTTTAGAGGCCGCTCAGAGTTTTCAGTCCGCAATAAGCGTCTGTTAATTGTTAATTACACAGCGAGTATATTTAGCAAAAAATAACTTTCTACGTGAATTTATGTTAGAGACATATATGTTATGTATTTATAGAGTTGGAATAGTACATCAGTCACTTGATATTTAGCTATGAATAGGTTATGTATTAAAAGACCGTGCATAAGTAGAAACAGAGCAATTACGTCGGACACGCGATCAGAGAAAAAATAATTCGTGCATGAAGAGTAAAGAAAAGTCGAGCTTTTATGTCGGGCTTAGTTTGCTGCAACATCTTTTATTCTCGCACGCGTTGCCATTATTTTTATCATTACTGCATTAATACTAACAACAATAATAATATTATAATAAAAATGAATAATTATTAACACGAAAGTGAAAACCTACGCGTGCGCACTTACAGGTCCGTGACTAGATTCCGCGATGACCGATCTACAATTGAAACTAAGCTTCAGTAATCCCGCAACTGAACATTATGAAATAATAATAGTGTAGTATAATGTATTATTTCCCAATTCAATACACTAGCTTCTTCTCAGGACGTTGGACGTAACACCCAGCACGCTCAAAATAGAACCACAAAGCCAAATAAATACATAAACAAACAAACTTAAATAGAGTACCGGTTACTATACCGATTACCGGTTGCCGGTTCGCGGACAAACTGGTGTTATTATTAAAACATAAATGGCAACGACTGGTTTTGTTTGTAGCGATCGACAAACTTGATAACGATGACTACAGCGTTAACCACTCGAATGATGTCAATGACGCGTTTCTTAATAAAACAAATAAAAAAAATCCTTAATCCGAGTAATTCTAATACTAATCATTTACCGCGAAGACATGTCATTTTGTTGACAGTTATTTAAATTGCTCGTAAGTGAGTAAATAAATATATAAGTAAGGAAATAATAGAATGGGCAAACTCATATTTAACCCGGCAACTCTCTATTTTAGCCGACATAGGTGGAACAAATTCGTCAAATAGAAATCATCAATAAAAAATTATTCACAGTTATTATTTGTTTTTCATTTACGTTAACATTATTATTTTTTCTTTTCATAAATTTTAACAACAAATATTGAGAAATTTTTTTGTTCAATTTTAAACTCTTAATATTTTTTATTGCAATTACAATGACGTATTTACTTGAATTGTCTATAATGATTAATGATGTATTGAATTTACTATTCGCATTTAATCAATAAAAAATTTCTGAACAATATTTCACTGTCATTCAAAAAATTTTGCAGCATTTTTTTTTGTTTTGATAGAATTAGTAGTTTTATCAGTGAATAAATTTTTGTGTCTAGTCAATAAATGGACTTTGTTGCATCTATATTATCACAATGATTACATAAAAAACCCATGTAGATAAAAATAGAAACTTATAAATAAATTTGAAAGCATATTGAACTCGTATCGAAGAAAAATATCAATACAGGGCAGTATGCAAAACAACTTCGGTGGAATGTAAAGTCGCTCTACTTTCGCTGGAAGGCGATTCTAGAATGAAAAGAGAGATTACATATTCCATATTATAAGTATATCTATATATATATATTTATGTAGCATGTGTATACCAAAAGAAAGACACATAGAGTAGAGATTGCCGATTTGCACTTGTACTGCAAACGTTACACTTCCCGTCAGTAGGAGAATCCGGTCGTCCTTTCATCTCGTCTTGAGTTACTTGTCTTTCAGTTCAGTGGGTGGTGTTGGTGTCTTATATTATATATATTTTGTGTTATATATCACATTTTATATATTACATATGTATAAAATCTGTAGCGTGTATATGCAGGCAGTAACCACACAGGTTGATGAATAAATCGCGTAAGCGGTTTAGTTCCTGAGATAGCAAGTGCCACCTCCGCCGTTAAAGTGACTTTGGAGGAGCACGATCTTGCAAAATCCAGTATCCAGTACACTCTTGTTTTGCAACATGTAATGGTGAAAGGTGGTCCCGAGAGTGTAACTTAAGTAGCCTTACTGATCGACAATCAATTGTAGCTCGTGTTCATAAATTTATTTATCATTTTTTCCCAGTCTCACTTTAAAGTTCTCTATCATTTAAAAGGCTAGCATACAAACACTTTATCTTTGATGTTATTATTACTGATAATAATAATAATAATAAATTTAGTTTTAGTCGTGAAGATAATGTACAAGATATAAAAAATTTTTATTATACTTTCGAGCGATAAAATTGAAATTTTTGATTTATAATGTTATAAATTCAGTCTTGTGATAAAATAATACTCATGTTTTAAAAATTTTGTTTCTAGATATTATTCTTTTTTTTTTCTTTTGAATTTTTAACAATATCTTTCCTTCAGTTTTGTTGAAAGTACTTTATCCTTTTTATCGTTTAATATTTTTGAATCTTCCATTGAGTTATTGATTAGTTTACAAAATAAATAAATAAATATCCTTTGGTAACTTGATATAAAAACTATCAATCTGCAATAGCTATGTAACTGTCAAGAATGACGAATTATGTTTGAAAAACTTTGGCTCCATGATTTTTCGATATTTTTAATCACAATATACATAATTTGGATACTTTTGAAATGAATTTTGAAAATGATACTGCGATGACAGAATCAATTACCAATAATTTAATGGACAAATGTTATGGTAAAAACGCAACAAATTATTCAGAACTACTACAAAAAATTATAGAGAAAATTATATTAAAAATTAAATTATCTAAAATTTTTTCTCAAATTATCCTTGCAATAACTTGTCGGTTAGAAGAATCATTAAAAATAATCTATCAATTTCACCATCATAAAAATGTCGATCAAATAGATAATTTTGCATTAAAAATTTCATAAAAATAACGTACACGTTTTACTATCTGTCGCTATTACATCGCTCAGAGTGTAAGCTCTTTAGAAACGGTTAAAATATTAGAAATAAGGTTTTTTATCGCCAATAACTTGACGTGTTGGAATAAATCTTGGGTTATTTCTAGTATAGATAGTACTAGTCAGGAGTCAGAAGTAATGCCGATCTTTTCATGTGGTAATTTTATGTACGACATGACGGCAGAGAGATTATTTAAGTGTCTTGTCGATATTCTGCTCGTGTAATTTCACTAGTGGATGTAATCCATATATATATATATATATATATGTATAATAATAATAATGATGACGTGTAGATGAGCAAGTCGAGTAGTCGGTAGTCGGTAGTGGTTGAAGAGCCAAGATTATGTGAATGGAGAGACGTTTTTAAAAGATTCAAACGTGTGGGGATTTTTCGTAAACGTGCAAATGTGTTCGTGAGATAGAGTCAATGTCCGGGAGTTTTGTAGACTTCGGAGCTGCGTTTAAACTTTAAAGGGCAAGGTAACCGACGGCATCAGACCGCAACCACGCAACCACTTCCAATACTTTATAGATAATGACATTTGAGAATAAGAGAATGAATGAAGAAGAGCTGAAGGAATGACGATTGTTTAGTTTGTTATTTTCTGGTAAGAGAACTGAGAACTCTTGATCAAACTGACGGATCGTTTTTGGAGACTTAGACATGACTCTGGTTCCCACGGATTGAGTGAGAGTGTTGCTATTGGTAACCAGTTAGTACATGGTTCATCGTGATGAGCGAACACAAGCTTTATCGTCTTCATATGTACGCTGCACATGACCAGAGACAGGATAAGATTTATATCATTAGCTGGAGCTGGAAATAGAGTTTTCAAGTTCAGGCTCCAGAAGGTCGTCTAAGACTCTGGTTAAGAGATGAGCCGTTATGACGTAATCTCCTCGAAAGTAATTGCTGGGATCTTGCTAATGGCTGCTCGTATGGTTTTGCGATTATGCGGTTTCTTCATTTCGCTGTCATATACTTTTTTAGCTAGGTCATATTTTTTACGCTCAGCCTGAGATTGATTACTTGTGGTTGCTGAAATTAATTGCTTGTGTCTTCGTATTACATTACATGGACATTTTTTATATTTAACTCCAAATAACGATGTTATACTGTTACTTTCTTTAAATTCTGTTCAAGAAAATCTGAGTTGTTATTACGATACTTTACTTTTTTTGGAAAATCAAATCATATATGATAAAAAAATTAATTAGATTGACGAGAAAAAATTTTAAACTGAGAAAATTACACAGAATACACTTGAGGAAATTCTTATTAAGGAGAAGTTATTAATATATAAATTATTGATAATAGAATAGAATTCAAAGTTATTATTAATTTTTTTCAATTTTTAAAGACTGCGATTTTAAATTATTGATGAGTTTTTGTTCTTAAATAGTGCAGTTAAATTAATTTTGCTCGACTCTCTTTAATAATTTAGTAAAGAAAAATTTTTGATCCAAAATGTGGAGTCAATTTAATTATTTTTTGTCAATACATGGTTCCATTTTTAAAAAAGTTAAGTCATGAAATTTTATGAGATACGACTGTAGTATTGTAATAGTTTAAATTTTGCAATATTCTAACCATGTAAAAAAAAGAACAAGGTTGATAATGATAATATAATACATTGAATAATCCATAATAAGTAGTAAGTAGTTTAATGCAAATAATAAAATAAAGATAATTAAACAGCAAGCATAATAAACATACTAAGGTTGGATGGTAAGAGTTGTTCCGCAAGAGCATTAGACCAAAGATAAACAAATTGCACAGCGTAGGCGTGATGTTACCGTATCATAAACAACAACAGCAGCAACAGCAACAACTACATTTACTACAACTGCTACACACACTTATGCATTCTGTAATCATCCTGGCAATGAAGGATGGCACCCAAAGATAATAATAAATCAGGTACACGGTATAAACATCAAAACATCACACTCCTTGATCCAGCTATTGAATAACTGCGTCAGTTCGGTAGTTTACATCACAGAACGGTGCGCTTAAGTGGAAATCGCAATCCGGATCCAGTCGAAATGAATTTTAACAGAATTCGGAACATGCTGTTCGCAAATGGATAATGATAATGATAATAATAACAATTATAATAATGATAATAATCACAGTAGCAGTTGGAGTTGCGATACCGATACCGACTACTATGTGTACTGATTGAGAATCAATGTCTGCAGCAGTCAGCGTAATGATTAGACCATTACACTTGATCTAACATTTATATGCACGCTCTAACCCTTTGCTGGTCATCATTAAATTCATTTACATTTACATCTCTATTCTCGATTATACACTTATGTGAACGATGAGTGTATACGACTACGCATCCATACACGACTCGGCCAGTAATAACAGTTTAATCGCTGAGGAAACCGTGCCTATTTGGTGGTTAATTATGGCACGAGTACGTTTTAGAGATAATTATCTTTACGATAATGTTATTACGATAATAATCATCGTTGTGATCATTATCATTAGCATGATCATTGTTAGGATTATTATTATTCGTCTTCATGAATCATGATCATGTTGATCTTGAGACGAGAGTCACTAGACCATTAAGTTTGAGAACTGTTGAAAAAAACATTAGGCTTTGTTGTATGCATCGAGAATCTAGTTAGAAACTTATTCGTAATTCTCTACGGGCGAAATATTTTTGAAAAAATCACGCGTGATTCGAATTATTTATATCGAAGTAAAAGTTATTTGCCCGTCTGAAATTTTAAAAGTTTCAGTAATTCTGTTTAGTTGTATTACATCCGAGTTAATCCATCTGCAACTTTATTTTATGTTTGTAATTCACTTACGGGCCCATGCGTACATATGTGAATTACGGTGTAGACATATCACTACATTGGGTAGATGATTATCGCATAAACAGGAAAGTGAATTTACCAGTGTGACCGCTCGTCGGAGAATCATTAAAACACATCACATATGACACACATGTCTTGTAGTGTTTTGTCAGCGTATAAATATTCATTTAAATTGGGTGATGTACCGAGCAGTTGCTTTTTTTTTTATTTTTATATAAAGAATGATAAAAATGAAACTCATATTTCATTGCAGTAAATATTTATTGTGTTTGCTAAACCGATTCCTTATTTCAAGTAAGTGAGGCGAATAAATCGTGAGTAATGCAATAAACGGTGTAAAATACTCGAGTTATGGGATTCTGTTTATATTTATATATTTATACAGCATCGTTGGAATAATAGAATACATATTTATTTTTCGAATAACTCATTCATTCGTATTATGGATTATTCGCAGCACCGTTTTTATGGAAATTCTTGTGTGAATTATTTTATTCATAATGTAATAGTCTATTTTGTATTATGCTGCATTATGACTCAATTTACGTAATGAGTAATATGATAATTGAATTAAATTATCTAACAAAATTAATTGCGCAATGTTTGCTTTGATAATTATTCTTTGGATAACGGATTTAGATTGGGTATTTTAATTATTATTTTACCTAGATATACAAGCGTTATTGACTTTTTGCTCCAACTCTAGCGTTACTTTTTTGCTGCACGGTAAAATGAGCCGCTGCTTCGGTCGGCATAGCAGCTAGCTGTTAACTTACAACGGTAATTATCGGGTAAGATAGTCACTACTTTATCTGCTGCGATAAGAATTCAAGAAACTTTGATTTCGACTTTCACTGATCATCAATTAATTGAAAGATTAAAATTATAAAAAAAAATTATCTCAATTAATTGACAATAATTGCAAATAGTTTGATTTATCAAAATTAATGCCAAGAAATTTTCTGTTGCAGGTTACTTCTTTACTGCTGGAAGGTGAAAGAAGGAAACTAGCTGTCCTCCAAAGAGAACTGCAGGTAGCTCTTGCCGAGGGAGGAAGCGTAAAAGTAAAAGAAAAGCAGCGACAAGAACTAATCCACGCAATTTCGTAAGTCTGATTCACTTTTTCCGACTTGAGATGAAAAAATAATGACTGTTAGATTTATGGACAATTCCGTCGAGTAATATGAAAAAGCACTTAGAGATAAATTGGACTCTTGAAATAAATGACAAGTTGATTCGAGCTTGTATCTCTTGATTCTCCAGTTCGTTCTCTTTTTCAACTTCTGCTTCTACTTTTCTTTTAGCTACTAGTTAAATTTACTTCTACTAACTGAAAAGCATCAAGCAGCATCCTCTTGAGCGCAAATTGCTTCTCTCTTTCTTCCTCTTTTTATTTGTATATGTATATTTTGCGAAATCTTGTAAACGAAACTATTCTCTGTTTTATATCGTCGGGCAAGAGGGACAAATAAATTTAATCCGTAGAAAATAATACAACATTTCCTCGCTGAAAATCATGGATATTGCTCTCTATGCGGTCCTTATATTTTCGCTGGAATCAACTTTAAGTATTGATGAGACTTATTGGAGCTGTTGTGTTTTTTTTGTCACTATTGGGGGTCAATTATTTGGGATAAAATATTATCATTGGAAACTTAATTATCTTTCATTTTTTTTTTTTTGACAACATAAAATAAATAAAAATAGTCAGATCAAAATTAAAAATCAAAAAATTTTGATCAAATTAAAAATAAACTCAAAATACGTGTATAACGATCAGAAAAAAACAATATTTCACACTAACTCATATTTTCAACAAATTAAAAAAATTTTTATTTTTTAAATAGTTTGAAAAAAAAATTTTTTATAACATAATAAATGTATTTTTCTTTATATTTAATATTCTATAATATATTTTTGAAATAAATTCTTTTTATACGGACAAGCATTGTTTTAAATAAAATTCCATCCTCATGGTAATTGTCTGTATAACTTTTTGAAGGAATAAAACCCGAGAAACTAGTCAAAAGTTTCATTCGTAAATCACCAAAGTTACGACACGTTTGCGATGTCTATTCCAAAGACATAAAGAAGGATTTGCGCGTATCAAAGGATTAAATTTCTATATGGACTAAAAAACTGTCACTGTGAAAGTAAATAACCGTGATATTGCTGCTATATATCTGGAGCTCGAGCTTGGGCTTGGGACAGATAGAGATAGAGACAGCGAGGGTGGGGCTATTACAGCAGAGCTTTGGATCACAGATTTCCGCTATTAAGTTCAGTATTAATCTGCGGCTATGTCGATACACACGACTCCAATAAGATTGAATGTCTGGCAGCTCGTTCATGTCCGATTCCCGATTTAATTCTGCTGATTCGAATGCTCCGTAAAGCGCATGGACGTCTGGCCTCGAAGATCAAAGGCCGATTCGCGTCGATCCAATTAAAACTCGGTATCACTACTGTTGATAAGATCATTGTGATTTAATTTCTATTTCTATCTATATTATAACAATTATCGTCATTATAATTAATCTCCATTTTATTATAAGCGGATCAGATTTTATTAAAATTCACTGGATATTAAAATTGGCACCAATTAGCTTAAACGTCATAAAAATATAATCTATTTCGAGTGTTTGATTATCAATTTTAAATATATATTATTAAAAAGTGAGGTCATTATAATTCAAAAATAAATTTATGAGTTGTTTTACTTTATAATATGGAAATAATGCAAGACTATTAGTTGAATGCAATGGTGTATTATTTCAATGATAAGTAGAAAAGTTGTACTTGAAATCCTTGTTAGAATTTATTACTCTCTTGTACCTCTTTATTTTATTTTGTATGATTGGTAAGTCCTGAGCTTACGTATGGATCCTTTTTAATGAATTTATTGTCTTGAAAATTGAAAAGGAAAGTTAGAAACTATTTAGTAATGTACGAGATTGGATTTTAAGCTCAATAATGAAATATGTATTATCAGAATTTGATTTGAATTAAAATGAGTTAAAGAAAATTAAAATTTTTGATGAATTAATTTATTTTATTTATTGCTAAAAAGTAATTTAACAAAATTTTAAGGAACCAGTTTATTATTCTCTAACAAATTCTTCTATCAGTGTAAATGCTGACAAAAAAAAAGTAAATAAATTTAAAATCCACTTAGCACAATGGGTATTTAAAATGATCGACACCGAGTTTCACAATATCCTTTTACATAAAAAAAATTTAACAACACAATGGCTGGACAATAAATCTCCGAAAATAATTTGAATATAAATTTTTAAACAATAGTACATTTTTTTCAGGAAAATCCAGGGCCAGCATGAACAACTGGATAAAGAATATCGTATCCACGCAGCCGGAGTTATTCTTAGCAACACCCGGGGCTCTGGGAAGGTGAGTTTTTTATTCTAACTTTAATTTATCTTCCTCTGATTACAGTCGAGCGTGTATACTTTTGTTTTGCGAATTTTATATTTTCTTTACAAACATAAACTTTAAACTAAAACAGGTACAACTCTTATGATTAAATTGAATTACTCTTGAGACAATCTCATTTACTTTTCGTGACGTCGCTTTGTTGAACTTTTATAAAAAAAGAATGAGATTCGTTTCTATTCTCCACGGACCAGTAGTCGGTAGTCAGTAGTAGTTACTATACTACTAGTGCAATTGCAATACAACAATACTCCGATAAGGTCTACAAAATCAACAATACGCGCATTCCTTATCGGATAAAATCTTTTTAAAAATAAAACCCCCTCCACTCCGACTGTACTGGTAGGTCACCTTCAATTTATCCACCCCCTATTTATCAATGTATAGAATATAGAGTAAAGATGTATACGCGATCTATTTTCCGAAGATTATTCGTGACGATAACGCTGAAATTCGATTCGATAGAACTGCCAGCAGTCGAGAGCAACGAGGAGGAACTAAACAGAGAAAAAATTTAGATCGTCCAACCAGACAAAACCCAACTAAAGAATTTTATCGTCTTTTATTCTTTAACCTCTTCATATACCGATGCGATAAAATTATTCTCATCACGTACCGCCGACTCAGTTGGGATGCATTAGTTTTACCTCTGTACTCTACATACAAATAAGTCTATGAGTATTTTTAAATGTGCAAGCAACAGACGCCGGGAAGGTCAGGAGCGTTCTTAAGATGTTTCATTTTCTTTTTTTATTTTTGTCACGTTCTATTTAATCCTTACCAACTTTCCTCAACTTTATTAACTGACAATTATCATTAATGGTAATAATTATGCTCCATTGTTAGCATAAAATTATTATTATTACTGTTATTATAGGCTTTTTTAAAAAGTTTTCAAAGCTTGAAGAAAAAATTTTTTTAACCGTTATTATTCTTGAAAAAAAAAAAAAAAAAAAAAAAAAAAAAAAAAAAATTAAGCTAAATCCAATCAAAAATTTTTTAAAAAAAATAAACTAAAGTATTGTTCTTGTGCAACAGCTTTATTATTATAATTACAATTATAATTATTATTATTTTGAAAACGTAGAAAAAAGAATCGATTAGACGAAAAAGCAGACTAATTCCACTTTTGAGGTAATGTGTAATTTATTAAGACATCTTATTAAAAAGCATGATAATGACGATGGCTTAAACAAGACTCGGTACTTACAGTAATCCAACATTTTAATTAAAAATTCTTTTTCCTAGTGAAAAAAAAAGAGATGATGATATAAAGAGAATGGTGGGCTAGAGAATGTGAGCTTGCGACAGTCACGCCACAGAGAACACGTTGTAGATTGTTACGCACGTAAACGATCCTCGTCGACTGGAATAATGAATACTTTTTTCTTTATTTCTCAAATTTTTCATTTATAAATTTATTTTTGTTGAAATATTTAATGCTTACTGGCAGTGGCGTCAGCGTTGGCATTCGGTGAGATTTTTTTTTATCCATATAATTGAGTTTTTTTTTCTCGCGAATAATATCAAGGCTTTAAATTAAAAATTGATTTCTGATTTTATTCCGATAACCGACATTGAGATTTGAAGTGAATTACTTTTATCACAATCTACAAGTATATTAGAAATTTTATTTTATATCAATTTTAATTTTCCATTGAGATTAAAAATTACTAAAAAAAAATTTATTCTTCATCCTTTAGCATAGGAACTTAAAAAATAATAGTTTTTGTCTTGGAAATGTTAAAATTTGCTATTTTATATTTAAATACCCTAGTTATAACCAACTCAATTAACTTAAGAATTCTTAAGAAATCCTTAAAATAACTAAAAACATTAAACAAACTTCACAGAGCAATTAAAGCATCAAAAAGTTATCAACTTTTCTTTGAAACCTTAAAACTTAGCGATTTGTTAAAAAAAGTCGAGCTAAATTATTACAAGAAATAAAAAGCGAACAAATTAATTTTTGATGAAAATTTATGTAAATAAATTTTTTAATCTTAATTCAGATGAATAATTATTTGAAACATAAATATTAGACACCAAAGCTAAAATCAATATTCTATTTAAAACTAAGCAAATAAATGAATAATATAGACCGAGTAAATAATATAAGAGGTAAATATATATTTTATCGACTGAAACCCGATATTAATTTTATTTTTGTTTTATTGGGTATGAAAAGCGGCGTGAAAAAGACGAATTATATGTAACATAGATCTTCTGAGCGTGGGTTTTCGATATCGTCGATATGTATTACGACAATAATTCCAGCGATTCTTTGAAAAAATTGACGATCCGTAAGTTTACGAGGGGATAATGAAAGATGTTGAGGAAAGACGAGTGAGCGAATGAAATAGATGGCGGGTAATTTTCTTTCCAAGAGTTTTTATCCTACCAGAACGAGAATTCATCTTATTATTATTATTTTTATTATCATTTCTCCCTTTTGCTTGAGCTTTCGAGTAACGATACTGTCACTATTGTGCTGAAAATATTCGACTCATGCTACGAAAAACGAGCTTACATTGCCGAGACTGTTCAGCTATTTTTAAAATAAAACGAAAAATTTTTTCATCCTATCCCTTAAAATGAAAAGCGAGACGTGGATGGACAAATAATATATATCTCGGTCTATAAAAGAATTCCTGGTTTTGACACATCGGCTTTTTTCCCGGCACTTGTCGCGTCTTTTTACGCCTTCCCAAACTTTTTTTTTTTTTTTTCTTTTCATTTATACAATCTACTGCACTATAACGCGAGTCAAGAGCGACATACGTTCCACATACTCGGAAACGGCTTGAATCTTTTTTATAACTCTTCAAAAAATGGTAGTACGGATTTTATGACTCAGACGAAATGTTCTTGAAATTACATTCTGTAAGAATAATTATCTTTATGTGAAAAAATTTGATAAAAAATCGACAGAGGTCAAGTGAAAATATTTTTTGGCAAATTGACCGAAATCAGTATGTAACAGTTCCTTTAAATTCATGTCGCATATTTATTACACTCGACTTGAACTTGTTGAGCTGGTACAGCATTTTCTGTCCCTTCTATTCTATTCTGACACGAGACACGTGTCAGAATATTCTCGCCGGCAAATAAAAGCTAAAGCCGAAGACTCACTAATAAAAATTTATCTAGAATGATGTCAGCTCATGATTTATTATCCAACTATTTTATTTTACTTCACTGTATAAATTAATACGAATGTATGGAGTGAAGAGATGATACATAGAGTATACAAAATAATTCATATAAATTTCTGGACGGTGGAACCTTTTCAAACTCCATTGACTGTTAGAAAAAAAAAAAAAAAAAAAAAAAAAAAAAAAAATTGAAACTCCTCAGACAAATCGTTTTGTTCTGTACCGCTTACCTATTTATCTCTCTTTGTTTATCTACGCTATAGTTACAGCCTTGATTGTCTCAACGACACCCCCTGAGAGACACCAGTGGTTAATAAAAGCGAAGTAAAAAAAATATAAAAGGGTTTAAGTAAATAAAGTTTTATCGCCTTCTATAAAAGACAGGAATTAAATTGACTCAATAGAAAATTCATTACTTAATATGCAGAAAAGTAAAAGAAATAAAATAAAGATAAATATAGAAACAAAAAGAACATCAGTAGTAACTTGGGCGTATTCATTTCTTTTTATAAAATCATTTTAAATTTGAGATGTGACACATGAAATTAACATTAAAACAAACTTGTCATTTTATTATAAAATTTTATTTTAGAACCGAAAATAGTAATTTCAGCCATCATGATGTGTGAAAATGTTGAAAAATGTAAGGAAATCTAAGTGTCACGGTTCGTCATTTTGACTTGACGAAAGGTCGTAACCTGAATTTATCCCTCTTCGTGGTTTCATATTTTTTCGGTGATAGTCAATTTATCATCTAGATAATGAAGAGAATAAGAAAAATTTTGTGACGGGATATTTTTATTTTAAATAGGATTTTTATAATAAAATTTGGAATCATCCGAAAGGTCATGACCTAAATCTAATCTTTGAATAGTTTTTTGGTTTTAAAATATAAATATTATTTTTTTAATTTTATTAAAAAATACTTAAAATATCTATACTATGATTAAAAATATCGGGGAATTATGCTGTCATTTCTTTTATTCATAATTCGTAATTCTTGACAGTTACACAGTGAACGCAGATTTATACTAATAACCATAATACTTTCTAAAGAAGCTATATTTATATTTTTACTAACTTTTAAGTAGTAATAATAATTATAAAAATAATAATATAAAAAATGATCGACTCGAGCAAAAGTTTGCTGCGGTTCCTGCAGTGCCGCAGCCCATCTACTAATAAACTTTCCGAGAGGAGTAATAAAAAAAAATAGAATGAAGAAGAATAGATGTGATGAACAACGGTAGTACGTGGTATTCGGTATCTACTGACGATACAGCACGTTTCTTTATACTTACTCTCTTTGTAACAGTTTTTTTATTTATACCTTTCCTTCTATTCACCTTTTTATTCTATTTTTATTTTTATTTTCGCTTCTCCCCTCAGACAGCAACTTGCGTGCACCCTTTATTGCCCGAGGGTTACACGCCACCTCGCCATAGACATAGACACACATGTATATTACACACCTATACAAATAAACAGGAGCAAAATGTCTGGAGCATTAAGCTTGACTTTTTCGTTCCATCTCCCTTCGCCAATTCCATCACTTTTTTTTGCCCACTCACTCAGGACATTTTAAACAGCATCAGTTACTGGTTTCGCTTTTATTATCACGCTTTTTTCCTTTTTGCCCTCGAGTACTTTATTCCTACAGATCATTTGTAAGTCTCTTCACTAAGTGACAGGCTCGCGTACCCGTGATACCTCGTAAACAGGGTTAAACTTAACATTTTTTTTTACAAACTTTTGCTCTTTTTTTACACTTTTACTCTCACTTCCTCCTTCTCTTATTTTTTTTTCTCTTTTTCTGCAGATAATTTTTCTTCTTCGCCGTCTTCGCATATCCCAATTTCATTGAGACGTGAAGCTCCAACGCCCTCAGCTAAAACCACTCGTAAACTTTTCCATCCCCTTTCTTTGCTTAACTTTTTTTAACCAGCCCTCCAGGTATTAATCATTCCAAGGCATATGTAAAATTCATTCCATGATTTAGGACCCTAAAATCGTTTCTCAACTTTAATGTTCTTATTCTTTATAAATTTTTTAAATTACATTTGAATCGTTAGACAATACATTCTTACTTTTGACACTTAAAAAAATACAAAAAATAAAAACTCTTGAAATTCATAACCTGGAAACATTAAATTTAAAGAAAATTATACAAAACTTAAATGTATGTTAATTTTTAATCCAAAAATTTTGATATAGCCAAGTTTGTAAAATTACACGACATCCATTAAAATTATTACCAATTGTGATTTATAGAGATGAAGAATTTTTTTAACAAATTTATCACCCGATATAACATTAAAAAAGTACAAAATTGTCATGGAAATGTGCTTCAAATACATTTTGATAAAGGATAGTTTTTTTTTTTTCAACAGCGTACAATCCATAAATATTTACCAAAATCATTACAATAAATAAACTACCCTCAAAATTTATTCTCCTATCGACAAACGAGTAGTTCAGTCAGCCTCTTCAATCCATCTTCGGTCTTAAATTCTAGAAAACTCGTGCCCGATACTGAATAATCGATCCGAGCGTCTGACTACTCCTCTGTATTTCCACTTGGAGAATTCCACTAAGGAAACCTCAGCCAGTAGAAGCGTTCTGTACCAAAGAATTCCCAATATATCTTGAATTCTCCCTCTTATTTACTTATTACCAATATAATTCGCCCTTAAAAAGTCCTTTCAATAAGAAAAACCCTCCTTCTCATCAGAATAAAAATAAAGCTCAACTTTTCCTCCAAAAGACACTAACCGAGATCGGCAATTTCCTTTAAAAAATACAAACAACTTATTTTCCTCGTAACATTTTAATCTCCCTTCTATTCCACTCACCGAATCACCCGGATTCGATCGTCGACGAGTTCGCGAAACACCCACCGAGGTCGGTAGCGCACGCATCGCGCATCCCCAGTAAACACTCAACACTGAGAGCTGTCTGTGTTAGGGTCGTTCTCCGTCTAGCAAACGCGAAGCTCGCGCCCTCCATTCAGACGATTTTGCACTAATACTCCCTTGGTGTCCATCCATATACATGTTTAGTTCCTGCTCTCCAGACACCCTTTTTTCACCTCCCTTGTGTGCTACCCCTCCAGCTATGTCTTCGCGTGGTTGTGATAGTAAAAGATAGCAATAATAATAGTGATAGTAATAGTAAGCTTGCGCGAACCGCGACGCGCTGGTGCCAATTCTAAGGGTAGTAGTTGCTCGTGTATCGATACATCGACGTCTAGGTTTGTGATGGTCGTGGAAGGCCTGATGGAAGTGGTAGTAATGTTGAAACCAGTAGTGGTGGTAGTGGATAAGCAGTAGAGGGTGGATCACCCGCAAGTCGTGCGTTCACCTCGCGCCGCGACGACAGGGCGCCGTAACGTGCCGCGAAAGGATACAAAAATACGAATATCAAACTGCAATTATAAATTTTTAACACCATTTTCGTAAAATTATTGATAACTTACCAAAAATGTGCATCTAAATTAACTCTTAATTTCGGTTCTTTGAATTGTTATGTGATAAATTTAAATATTTTTGTATTGCACTTACCTGTTTTTGTTAGAGATAAAACACCAAAAACTTTAGCAACAAACGAAACAACAACAAAGCAACTTGTAATAACTAGTGTGATAATTAATGGTGGAATTAGGAGGAACTTATGGGCACGTGATATTCATTGAAAGGCTCCCGGAATATTTTGGAGGCTAAGTTGATAGTTATTCGGGCACTTAGCTAAACATATGGGTGTTTATTATCTGGCAAGTGGGTGTGTAAAGATCTGAAGTATGGAAATTAGTTTAGTGCGATTGCTCGTGGAGTTTCCCCGAGCCCGTTAGCTTGTGACATTGCATCCTCTGTTAGGAGTTGAGGATCACCGAGGAGGGTGCTCTCTCTGGCAGAAGCTTTCGGTGGAAAGGGCGTTTACCGCACGACGACCAACTGAAGGACGTCACGGGGTTAGTTGCCTCGTGACCGTGGTTAGTGACACACACACATAGTGACATACACACATTTTTCACTGTTATTACTACTACTGAAGCTCAAATAGAAGATATTTAACTTTTTACTTTGACGTTGTCATTAGCGACATACTCTGTCGGATATTTGATGTTTTATTGTGCTCTTTTGGGAATGTTTTCATAAAAGTTTCACGCTGATAGGATTTGTGATCGGACGTGTGTAAGCGATGAGGTGTTGGGATCAAAAGTTGATTGATGAGCGCTTTCAGGTTCAGGGAAAACTTAATTAATATTAATGGTAAAGAGTGTCACCGGTTCCATGTTTAATTACTGATAATAATAATAACAATGAGGAGGTAACCTGTTAATTAGGTAGTTGACGAAGGGAAAGGCAAGGATTTGTTTTCGATGTTTTAATGCGTGGTGTTAAATTGCCGTGACGTGAGTGACCGGTTACTCCCAAGTGATCGAAAGTAAAAGGTATAACTTGTTTAATTTTTTGACAAACGCCCATGGGAAATCAGTTTGCTCGATTACTATTGTGATCGAAGTTGTATCGAGGAGAAGTTAATCCCGATATTTATCACCACGAGGAAGAGAAGGAGGAGGCAAAGGAGCTATGTGATAATGATTATGTTCTAGTGCTTGAAAGTTTATCTGTAATAAGTATAAGCGTTAAAGCTTTGAGTGTTACGATTTGGTGATTCCAGTTTTTTGGAGTAAGTGATTGTTTTTGTTGAATTTGAATCTTTGGTGGTTTTCAAGGTGTAGAAGGGAGTAACCTTGATTTCCTCTGATTTTATTTGAGATTGAAGGTAAAATAAGGTTAATATCTAAGTCAGCTTGACACGAGGAGGTGCAGTAGCGGTTAGCTCCCGATTGCGCTGTAAATGAGACATGTGCGACGACTCTTAGTCCTAAAATCGATAAATCAACTTGCACTAGTACTAAATGTTGATGTGAGTTAAGGAGTAGAATGGTTAATATACTCTTTTTGCGGGTTCGCTGATAGGGGTGGGCGTATTCGTGTTATATATTATATATTATTAATGTCAATAAATATATATATGTATATAATAAAAGGGATACGGATGGAAAGCTAATATACCAAGAGGAATATACATTGATAGAGCCTTCGATCTTATCTCTGCGTTTTGCTCTGCATATTTTATATCCGTGTGTTATTTTACTGGATAGGAAGCTCTGTCGAGTCAATTGATATACTTATCTTGCTCCATAAATTTTTGGCTTTGACGCTGGTAGTATATAATGCTTAGGAAATAACAAATTTCTTGTATTACTTGCGAATACTGTTTTACATTTTTAAAAAAAAATTTTTTTTCACAATTTATGAAAAGATAATCTTTATTATATCATTATTTTTTTTTCTACTACTTTCCAATCTGTGAGAGTTTTAAAATTATTTGTCTCTGAAGAGTTAGAATAAATCTATTCAATTTTATTTAATTATTATTATTATTAATGTTTTTTTATAATTGAAGTTGAAGCAGAAAATGGTTCATAGAATTGCAGTATAATTTTATTGCTGATGCCAGGAAAGTTAAAATAGAATTACGAGATAATTAAATTAAACCTAAAGATTTTAGTCCTGATGAAGGTTGATCTTCTAGCACTTAATTATTATCCTGAAGTATGTTTTCATTAATTAAACTTCTTGAAACTAGGCCTTGAAAATTTAATTTAATGATAATAAAAACTGATGAATAGATCGAGTGGAGTAATGAGGAGTTTTTTTTTTTTTATCCGAACGGAGAAGTGTGACGGTGATGAAAAAAGAATGAAGGGGGGATGGGTATGTGGAAACGGGGGTAAGTGTGGCCTGCATTTGACACTCTAATTAAAATCTTTCCTTCAATCAAGGCTTACTTAAAGTAAAGAGGAGCCGGGGGTAAGAGTGTGAGTGAGGATGCAGCGTTAAGGTTATAATAACCGAGCTTTTTGCTTGAGACTTTGAATAGAAGAGAGATTAAAATTATAATGAGGTTATTCAATTTATTATTTCGGTAAGTTTTTGAGGATGATAGAGTTCTTATTTTTACTATAACGTTTATATTTATTTAAGGAACTTTTTTTAACTCGTGTTTAGTTTTTGTCGCTATTTGAGCTGTGAATAAAAAACTACTTTAAATAGGTTAAGACGTTAAATGTCCTCGAGCGAGAGCAAAGAGTTGAATTTAATAGGAGTCTTCCTTCGAGTCTAATTAATGACCCATCACACTTAACGATATTATCTACTAAATTGATTCACTTTAATTGAGTCTATCAACAGGAAATTATGGGTTCATTGGTTTTTACTCCCTTTTTTAATTAAACAATTAGCGGGTAGTTTACTTTTTTCTTCTGTTAATTTATTGTAGGTATTTACTTTCTTTCTCGTATTGAAGTCGTAATTTATGTTAACGGTCAGGATATCTCCAAAAAAAAAAAAATAAAATAAAAAATTTTAATTACAACTAATGTTGAAGCTCGGGAATTAAACTCTGGATCAAATTTTTGAGATATAAAAAAATTGTAAGAATATTTATCGATAAAAAAATTTTATTTTGACCTCTCAGAATTTTTTATATTTTTCAAACGAAGAATTCATCCAAATAAATATTAATATTGACACAAAAAATAATAACGTTTTAACCTGAGGAATTTTTCACAGATAACAAATTTTTTCAGCAAAATTTAATCTAAGAAAAAAAAAACGTTACCCTAATTCTTCTGTGTCTCTGTAATTTATCTGAGCTCGTTTACCTTTAATTTTTTCCGTGTCCCTATAAATTTTTTGTCTCTATTTTACTTCCTTGTTTTCTCATCCTTAATTTCATCAAAAATTATTTGCTATAAATTATTCTCTATAAGTAATTAATCTAATAAACTCAAAAATTTTAAAACCAAATTAGAATTTAATAGAAATTCTCGGGCAATTCTATTTTCTCTCACACTGAAGTATACACGTCGTTTTTTTATACTTCACATTTAAACGGTACAGCGACTCGCATTTTAAAAAAATGAATTTTCGCTAAAAATATTAGTAACTTCATGTACCGTAAAAATGTTTTTCCGGCGATAAAAATAAAACAAAACGATCCAACTATTGGAAATTAAAAACGTGCATTTATTTCACTTCTATATTACTATACGGAATAAACGTAATTGAAAAAACAGATAGTGGATCTTTAATTGAAACGTCTGTTAATGGAGGAGTAATTAGTTCAAGAGTTCGATTTTTCCATTAAGCTTTAAAAATTCGTTTCCTTGAAAAAACAATCAATGGAATTTGATCATGTACTAGCAATAAATTACACAAAAAAAAAGAATTCGATAAATTGGGGTATAAAAATTGAAATTACCCGGGAAATATGAGCTTTTTTTCAGACAAAAGAAGTACTAAAGCTGTTGTAAAAGGCTAAAGGTCGAATGGGCTTTTTAAAATTGAAAGCCAAGAAACAAACGGTTATTAGATTTTCCGATCCAAGGGCTATTACTGTATTTTTCTTCAATATTTCCAAAATATTTTCTTACCACAAATGAGATTATATTTAATAATAATTCGATACTTTTAGAATACGAGTTCTACATTAGAGACGTAAATTTAAAAGCATTTTGGCACACGTTGAGCGCCACTACCAACTCCGGAATCCCTGATAAACCTCTCGAGTCTAGGATTAGATGTATTTTCTAACGGCGGAAAATAAAAGAGATTGTAGAGATGGAGATGGAAGATAAAAGAAGAAAGGAATGAAGATAAAAATAAGAATAAGAATGAGAGAAAAAAGAGCTGCGGACCCTTACTGAATTCCCGGGGGATCTTGACCCAAGTAAAATTAAAGGAAACACAAGAAGGTTTATGTTTGGAAAACCCAGAATTTACTTCCTGCTTCGTTCCTGTACTAATAAAATTTATCCTGTCTGGGATCATATCTTTGATTAATAATTTAGCTTGCGCTCATTTTATCCGTTATTTACTCTCTCTTCTTCATAATCAACATGACCCATCAACTTGCAAACACATTATTTGTTCATTCATCTCATATCTAATTCACTCACTTCGTGCATGCTGCTGCATGTTTATATCATTAATCATGAGTCCTTTATATTGATTCTTTTTTTTTTTTTTTTTTTTTATTTACATTTTACGACTCACGATAAACAAAAGCTCTAAGATATTCGAGTGTAACTAAGGGAGCCGTGTAGAGATACTTCTAAAATTTATGAGTTATTTCAATGCATAACAATTCCTTTAAAAGATAAAATTTGTTGCTATAACAAAAGACGGGAATTTATTGCGATTTGGTATGACTATGACTTATGACAACGAAATGATTTTCGATAAAGTAGGAAATAAAAATTGTTGAAGCTGTAAAAGTAACTCTACATTTATCATGAGATAGAAAATTCATGTTAATATTTTTTTTAAAATATTGTTTTACATTTTTCGAACATCCAGTCGACTCGGGGCATATTCATTTCATCGAATATTCACTCAAATTTCATATTAATAGAACAAAGTTCCTATTGTTAGATTTAATTATGCCACGATTTAATTATGTCAATCATAAATTCATGAATCTGAATAATTTCAGAATTGAAAGAAAACATTTACATATTAAAATTCAACTTTTACAGGCATGTTATATCATATTTCGATTCACAAAGTTTGTTAAAACTTACATAAACATCTGTAATATTATCCATCTACGTAATGAAAAAACGTTTTTAATTCAATTTAATGAAAACTTTTAGCAATAAATAATTTTAACTTTTAAAAAGTTTTACATAATTTTTTTTCTAGAAAATAATTATTTTGAAAAAAGATTTCTTAGATTAAAAATCTTGGAATTAAAGTAGCGATATAGGAAAATTTTTTCACGGGCAGTTACAGATTAGAAAAAAAAGTATTTTTATTCAAATGCAGGTCATATATGTCCGCGAGGAAAATATTAACGCTAGTGTATAAATATTTTTTCAGTGGTGCATAAGAAATACTGCCGCTAGCTGATAGATTAAATTTTCTGTCGGGTGATACGTGAGTGAAACAAGCTCTGTACAGTGTAATTAAATCCAATTGATTCGTACAACGTTATTCGTTTCCACAGAAATGAAAAACAGGATCCGTTATTGTTATTGTTATTAGTTATTATGTCACCAAAAAAGTCAACTACATATTGAATATTACTACTTTTCTGCAATAAAAATAATTACCCATATAACTCGCAGTTTATCTGATTGGGAGTCCATTTAGCAGAGAACTAGATGTTTGCATAGATGGTTAGGATGTACGCACAATATTTATGGGTGTGTCGGATGAGTAACAGACAGATTCTGGAGGGTATATATCAAACGCAGGTAGAGATAATTATATGGTTTAGTTATTTTAATTGTGTTCTCATCCACAATCTCGACTTTGTCTAGGGTGTCAATATAACGGATGAGTGTAACCGCGATTAGGCAGCAGAATGCATTTTGGTCTAGAGGTATTTCCAGTTGAGTACGATTCAATTTGACGTACAACAGACAATCGATAGCCGTGTGCTTTTGCATATGTTTCGCTGGACAGAATTCTATTCTGTTGCACGCTATTCTCTCTCGTTTCTCGGATTTCACTAGTTATAGACGCAAATAGATAGATATCATTCGGACTTTGAGATCGGATGCTAAATTTAGAAATTTAATTTTCAAATCTTCGTCCCGGCGATTGGATTTACAACTAGATCTGTGTAACAATTATCAGTGACTGTGATTGTAATTAACACGGAGATTTAATTAGCAGACATTGAACCGAAAATAAACCGATGGTGATTTTTGTTGCAATGAATAAATATTCATCCGTTCGGGCAAATTTGGATCAACGTCCATCAGACTTTGATGTTTCATTTGATCGCGTTGTTGATTTTAGCGTGGCTCACAGTTCAAAGTTTGGTTGAAATTTATAGGTCATGATACAGGTGTATGGATATAACGAGCGCTTAGCCAATTCAGTGAATACGTTGTTATAAACAGCAACAATAAATTTAGTAGTTCATTAATTCAGGGGCTCGCTACTACAATTAATGTTGAGTAAAATAGCTCGGGGCTGATCGCGATGTCTGTAACTACTGGCATTGCCCGGTCACTGAATTCATGTTCTCTCGAGCTCGACAACTTGTAGCCTTGAGGCGGGATACTGATACCCGGTTTATATATTTGTTACACTGCATCACTCTCCTGAAATTAATTTATCTAGTTAGATGCTTTTTATCTGGGGGATATTTAGATTTATGAGGATAATTATTCATTTCTCTTGAATTTTAGTATCAATCATTGTTGTTAGTTTTGAAGAAAAAACTCTGAAGTTTATCAATCAAGATAGACAAATATTATAGTTTCCTTCAGCTTGTTTGAAAGTTAAAAAAAGATTTCCAAAATAAACAAAGTTTTGAACTGTTAAATTGCTTGTTCTAATTGGTACCTTTGTTCCAAAAATCATTAATTCTCAAATCTGGAGTTAAAAAACTAAAATTAGCTTCCAAAAATCACTTTACCAAAAACAAGCAAAAAAAATTAATTTCAGAGATAGCAGGGCAAATTTAGTTAGCGTAGATGTGCTGTAAATGATATTAGGAAAGTTAAAAAAGTTTTCTGTTCTGGTGTGTATGGCGTTAAGTTGATATTGGAGCGGTTAGCGGGTAAGCTTGTAGGTCGTACAGTTGGCAAGAAGCACAAGTATAACTAAACGAGTAGAGCTAAGTGTGAATTCTATTATTGTTTGTAATACAAACATAACATGAGTATGAGTAGAGGACATGGACGAGAGGGTGTGGGGGTGTGAGTGGGCACAAAAGGTTCTTCAGCCAGGAAATTATAATGTGGTCGGTTGCCAAGTGGGTGTGTAGAAGGAGAGAACAAAGTCGAAGCGATAATGTCGATAGTCGGAGCAACTTGCCATGGCGCCCAAAGTTTCAGAGTTTCTTCATTCCTCCTGCTACAACCCTTTTCCACCTGCACCCTCACTGTCTGCAACTTTGCCCTGTTCTGTCAGTCTGAAGACGCGACGACCGGATCCTTTCGGGGAGTTGTTATACCGGCACCCGTCCGTTCTGTCGCTCAGTACTAAGTAATGCAACCAAAATCAAGGAAGGGAAGATAGAAGGTAGAAAATGCGTTTGTTTCTACTTCTCTTCGATTCAACACTCACTTCTATTCCCAGCAGACATAAACATAAAAAGAAAAGTTTTCGAGGATGTTTGCAGTTTCGCGGAAACTTTTTCAATCTTACTAATTGCTTTACTTGTATTATTATCGAGATTTATACTTTTATCGGTGTTGTACTCAAGAATTAATTCCGTTGCCACTTTCAATAATTTAAAGTTCTTAATGCTCGCTACTTTTAGTTATTATTTACAAAATACTAGAATTCTTTCCGTCTACTTCGAATAGCCATTTAATTAAAATATCTTCAAGTGAATTTGAATTTGAATTTAATAGAGTTGCAGTGGAGAAAATGATATTTACTTGGGTTGAAAAAATATTAAATTGAATGTTGACAGTTTATTTTTATTTATAACGCTAAAAAAAATATTCCAGATTCGACAAAAAATATTTTGATTGAATAATAAATACAAGCCATCCAATATTTATTTATCATTTGATTTGTTTGTTGATTCAAGTTTATCGGCCATTGAGGAATGTTGTGCTTGATTTATTAATATCCGGTAAACAACGTTTGTTTACATAAATGCATGTTAGTTTTTCAATTATTGGTGTAACATATTTAGAGTAAAATTTTTAATTTGTTATAAAATTTTAATTGTTAATTTTCAGATCATTATATTTATTTTTTTAATGGAAATAATTTATTTGAAAAATTTTTAGTAAGAAAAAAAAATTCTCATGAAAAATAAAAAGTAGAAAGAAAGTTTTGTCAGCAAAATTGTATGAAAAGATCCTTGTATACATGAACAAGTATGAGGATTGTTATGTTCATGTATGAGGCGCCGTACTCGACTCGTACGTCTCACATTTCATCGAACTCAATTTTCCGGAAAACTTCCATTCGACTCAGCTCATCAATTATTTATTTTTATATAATATATAATATACGTATATATATTGTTAGCGAATAATCGGCTTAAGTTATTATCATAGACGAGATGGAGCATAAGACCACTGAAGATTTATAGACTATTAAATTTTAAATAAATGGACTTTTCGTTAAAATAATTCAATTTTTGTTTTATAATTCACTTTATATTATTTATTTTTAATGATAAAATTAATTACACTCCCGTCGATTACAAATTGAATAAATTATTGGTCGTTAATACGTAACATAAGACGATTGTTAAATGGAGCAAATAATAACGATATAAATTGGTGCAGTAGGTAAAAATCGAAGCTAGCTGAGCGGGGCTAGAAATGAAATCAGATAAGTCGTGAGATTAATGCGGGAATAAAAATAAATAAAAAAAAGAAAATAATGATGAAGAAGTAAAAGCCGATGGAGTTGAACTCTGGTGTCGATGGTGTCGAGCTCCAGTCGCATACGCATCATTAGAGCCCATTTGCCTGTCCCGGGTAATCGATAATCGATTAATGCATTGTCTCACTATTACTCAACGCTATTACAATACACCCGTTTTTATATCATCACCACGACCACAGGTAGAACACGTCTTTTATTATCGGTTTCGTTATTGTTATTACTGACTACTTCTACCATATATTTGATGAATAGTGGTATATAGTGCTCCACTGATCGTCAATACTCTCGTAACACCAATGACTATTCTATCAGCCTGAAATTTAAATGATATACTATTAAGCTACTATTACTTTATGTTCATTACTTATTACTTTACTCTTTACATTATTGTGTCGATCCTAATTAATTTACCATCCGCTAATTAAAAGTCGTCAATTATTCAAATACTTCCTCAAAGAATCCATAACTAGTTTACTTATAATTTTATTTAAAAACTCTTTAATGAAAAATTATCAATTCAGTAATGTATGACGTTCTTGATTAAAATTTCAATACTTATAGAAATTTAAAAAATTGATCTCCTTTAATGGGTTACATGCATTAAGAATTTTAAAAAAATCTATTTTTTATTCATTTATTTTTATAATTTACATACCAGGGTGGAGTGAAAAAAATTGTTCTTTCTTAGCTTGAGAGAAAAGTTTCGAAAAAAAAAATTATTATTCATAAAAAAAATGCATTAATAAATTTCAAACTTACTATTATGTACGTTTATTTTCACATAAACAACTTAAAAACCCTTTTCATAAAAAAAAAATTGCTTTTCTTGGTCTTCTAAGTGCATACAACCTCTTAAATAATTCCCGATAGGACAATTTAAAAATTTCGTTTTATTTGTACACATATGGAGCGAAAGGCATAGCGTATTATCTTAGAGTAATACATCACAGATAAAATAGTTTTGTCTCGTTTGGTATATGGCCTAGTGTTGCTCTGTATCTTGCAGATGACTCTTGAGTGTTGAGCTTTTAAGTTTCCTCCATCCTTCTTCCTTCCTGCGTCATCTTGTCTTTGGCCCATCTACTTATACTTCTACTTCTACTGTCTGAAAGCTACTTCCATTTCAGCTGTAGCATTTTTCTCCGACCACCTACTACCCGCTTTTCCAACTTTTATTTTTATTTCATTTCATAGAACATCATTTCATTCCCTTCCCATTTACGGTTATACTTACAAGGGAGGGAATTGCAAGCTAGTTCAGCTGCAATTATCATAAAAAATAACACCTACACCATCAACAACAACAACAACAACAACAACAACAACAACAATAATAACTTCCTTATTCCTTACTATTACATATTATACTATTATAACATTATAACACTCTGACCGTACAAAATGCAGTAACCTGTTGAGAGGATCTCTATTTAATCCGAGTAAATTATTGAAGGCATACATAATAATGAAAAACTGAGATTTATTCCCAGAAGTCGAGACCAGCCAAGGTAGACTGGTTTATGGCCGGTCTTGTTAATAACGTAAATCTTTATATATATATAGGTTCATACTCATCCATAATTTTTATTCCCACGGCAATACGTCTGCTGTCCAGATATGAGACTAAGGACCACTCGGGTCGGTAAACTCTTTACCCTGATCAACGTCCGATCCTGATGGCACATGCATGAAAATGCATACTCTAGAGTGCAGGTTGAATCTGTTAAATTTCAGCTTGTCACTATCAATCTTTCGCCGTTTCTTAACTCCAACCAGCTAAAAGTAATCTTGAGATTTTTATAAACTACCTCTACTTTCTTCTTCATACTTGGTATTATTATTATTATTATTATTATTATTATCATTATTCTTATTGTTTTGACTGCTATTATTACGGCAAAAGAGTAGAGTAATGCCTGCTCGATCATTGTCATACTTAGCATTACTTAGTAAATTACCACAAAAGTTAACAACCGTGAAAGCTCTTAAAACTTTTGATGCCGGCAATTCACATGTTGATGTTCATTAAATAGCCGCATAAAAATACGAAACTATTAAATTAAATTTCCCCAATTTCATGAAATTCATTTTGTTAGGGTAACTGTATTACTCGGAAATTACTGAAAATTTAAATGTAGAGAATTTAATTCATTCTGAATTGAGAGATAGAAAAACTGTTGTTCTAAAAATAAAAATTTGTTGGCTTTAGAATTTTTTGCTCTGAACTATTTTAGTTTACTTATTTATTAAAAAAAAAATCAATATTTGCCTTTATTATGAAATGTTTACCTATATTATCATAGAAAAATAATCGAATAATTTTACTAGAATTAATTAAGTAAAAATTACTTTGATCTATATGACCAATTTTTCAGCAAAAAAATCAATGTTTAGCAATAATATCGACATACATTCTAATTAATTAATTTTCTTGAATTATAACAAAATTCATAATTTACTATCCTCATTTACTTAACGTAAAAAAATAGCTCTCACTTTTGGAATGGGTTTTAAATTTTATTTTAAAAAATCACAAACTTTCAATTCAATATCCACAGAAGAGTAAAAGCATATTTTTAGTCCATTTTATTTGTTTTTTTTTTTTTTTCATCTATTGATTTTTCCTTTTGTCAGTTTTTTCATTTTCATTTTATTTAGTTTTTTATGAGTAGAGAAAACTGCCGGACAGTGGATGGAGTGAAACTAGAAAGCTGAGAGACTAGAACGGCTGTGAGGCGAAGTATTCGTTGAATAAAAAAACGTTCGTGCTTTTCGACGTTGCTGTTGTCATCGACGTCGAGCGGTACGGATAAAACTGGTTACTGGTTATATTGCGTCAGTAAATGTATGTGTCTGTGCATGAATGTGCCCATGTGTGTCTGTGTAAATCTATATATGTATGCAGTTCCTAAATGCAATGCACGTTTACGTGGCTTCGTCGGATGATGGCTCAGAGCCAACGTTACAAAATAGGAAGGTGAATGTGTCCGAAGTAGAGGAGCTGGATGACGAGAGCGGCAGTAACCGAGGGTAATCGTCGTCCTCCAGGAAGCTCAGCTGCCTGGAGTTTCGCCGAGGCGTGTTGTAATTATCGAATCTTGAACACTGTGAAAGGACGCGGCTGGGTTCTCTTCTGTTTCCTCCTTCTTGAAAAGAAGAGGTTAAGGGTGAGCTAAACAGAAGAGGAGTTTTCTCTCTGTTGCTCTACTGAGGGCTTGCAGGCTTCTTTCAGGTTCAGCTGCATCCCACGAGTGTGCGTTGAAACTCTGTTCTATTACTAGGTAAAAGACCCAACCGGATACAAATGAGAATAAAAGGCGGGCTTTAAACTTGCGTCGGGGTTAAAGAGTTGAGTGTGTGAAATTTTGAGTCTCTCGGAAGTTTGAGAGTCTCCAATAGCCGGCAACCGAGGGTAACAAAAGACGTTTAATGATTACGAGTACGGTTTTATTCCCCGTTGTAGAGGTTTAGAGAAACGTTCTATTTGTTATTATTTTTAGATAGTTTTAGGGGGAATATTTTCTTCTGTTTTATGAGATGATACTGTTATTAGTAGACACTTGACTATTCATTGGTTTTATATAAAAAATAATGATTACACTGAAAGCAATTTTTCTTAAATCAAGTCAACTTTTTTTTTTTCGTGGACTAAAATAATATAAAAATAAAATTATACTGATAATTTTTTAATTTGATACATTTGGAATTACAATTTTTTTTTTAACAATAAATTATTCATTAAAGACTAAATATTCACATTCGCTACAACCAGGGAATTCTTATTAATCAGAACCAGAGATAAAATTGATTAAACGCCACCCTAAAAACTCTACTCTAATGAATTAAACCATGAATCAAACCATTAATTAATGACAATCCATTAGTAACATCGAAATACCATTTCACTATTGTCTCCACAAAACTATATCTCAGACGAGACGGCAATACTGGTTTTAAATCCAAGCAAGTAAAGAGCACCCCGTTCCAATTAAAATAATAAAGCTTTAATTCATTAAATTAAATGAAAACTTAACTTTATATTTAAAAGCCGATTTATAGACGCAATCGATTCGTTGAGTGTCTCCTTTCAGAACTTAACTTCTGCGACGGGTTTATTTGATGTCAAGATAAATTTATTTAACAAAAAAGGATTTACGAGCACTTTGTTCGTCTGATAAGTATGCTCCCGTGTCAAACGTGTTATTTTTAATTGTTACTAGAACCCGGTCTGTTAGTGTAGCTTCGCTGTTCTCATCCTCAGTCTTAGCTCTTACTCTGCACATCCGTCTTTAACTGAGCTCAGTTGTAATTTGTTCTTTTGAAACTTTAACGACTTGGGGAAAATACTGGGTTTGCTTTTAAACTCGCTTTATTTTTACGTTAAAGCCAACTTCTTCCTCGGCAATTTCGTCTGTATGCTTGCATACATCAGATTTGTATAGCAGTTGTTCGTTCGCTAAAATAAAAAAAAAAAATTTATTATAAAAACAATTTAAGCTTTCTGAAATTTCAATCAAAAGCAGGAACCTTGTTAATAAATTGTTTAATAATTTCTCACTAGCATTGTGCAGTAAATTAAAAGTTTAATACTATTGTTTATTGTTCAGAGTTTTTAATTGACGAGGAACTATAACTATAAAATCAGTATATATATGGTTCATAAAGACTGTGTTTGCGCTCATAAGATAATGCTGTTGTTTGCAAGTTCTATGAACGGGTTTAAAATTAGTGCTTCTTTGGGTGTGGTTCAAACTCCGTATCCTCATTCTCATCCTCCTTCTCTTCTTCTATCTTCTATCTTCTACACTCATACTATATGATATTCCTATATATCTATCTGTCTATCCATCTCTGTTAAACCCCACCCTGGCTCGTTCCAACTGACTCTGATTCTCCGGGGCTAAAAGTCTGTACAGTTGTTGAGTAAAAAAAATAACTGAGGATACGATGAAAAACACAAGTTCGGAGCAAGTTAATAAATATGAAAATTACAAAACTCCGTTAATAGTAAACTCGAGGTGAGCTGAGTTTTAAAGTTGAATAAGAATAAGAAGAATGGGCTGATAGTGCTTTCCGCTCGCCATAACTGTTTTCAGCTCCAAAGACACCCCGTCAAGATGCCAACAAAAGGTTCGGCGTTAAAATAATCCGGAATAATAATAAAACAGTTAAACTGCGATGATAATCCCCGACATTTTCAAGTTGAGTAATGCTCATCGAGATTTCAATGCGAATTCAAATGTTATTCTTATGAGCTTTAGCTTCTGTTTTCGGGAAAGAATCACGTATACTCGGGTATGGTAAAATCTGATCATGCATAAAGGATCTATGGTCATATGTGGAGCATACTGTGTGATATGGAGCATTAAATTTATGTAAAAGAAATGGGTTTAGTTTGATGACTAGGACTTGTCAGTTAAGTGTGAGTTATACTCTATGAAAATAATTTATCTCAAAAATATGTATTAAAAAAATACGTTTTTTATATTTACATATTAATCATATTTTTAAAAAAAAATTGATGGAATTTTTTTGTTAAATTTAAAAAATTTTTACTAACATATAAAGAAAATTCTTCTCGGAGAGAATTTTATTCTGGCAGGATTAAATTAATGAAAAATCATTAATTCCACAAATTTTTTACAATGTATATAAAATATATTTTCAATAGCTCACTCCAGTTGATTTTTGTATGTATTTTATTTATAATAACAATCATAAGAATTCATTAAAAATATTTTGAAATACATAAATTAAAATATAAAAAAAATTTACAAATTAATTCTGAAAGCATTAAATAGGTTAATATAAATTTTGTGATATTTTTTTTCATGGGGTATATCAAAGCTTGTATATAGAATTATAGACATATACGTTTGTATGTGATAATAATAATAATTGTTATTCTTTTCTGAAGGAATTTAGTTACAGTTTTTCATCTCTCATGAGTATAAATAGGAGTAATATTTCATAATTCTTTTTCATGTGGATTATTTTAATGATGATGCGGTAACTGGCCTCACCACATAAAATAAATGAATGTGTATAGACGTGAATAAGTGAAACAGGAATTAGGTCAGCAGAATGGTTATACGGCGGATGAGATAGACCTATGAATCTGCGGTCCACGTGTTAGCATCAGCGTGTGTATGTAGGATCAAATCCCAATGGGAAATATAGGTCAGTTGAGTATTCTGTGGGTAGAGTATTTGTAATACTCGATACTAGGATACTGGCTTTATTTTGATAGTTTTTTCTCCTCTCCTAAATCCAGATTCAGATACTGGGTGTCTTTTGTCGATGTCGACTATCGGTTTTAGGAATTTGTTAATTAACGTCCATAAAACATATAACGGATCGCCGCAGCAGATCTGATCGGGTGTACGTTCTGATTGAAAACTGAGAGTACGATCAATAACAAACACACAAATCCCAGTACAGTGGCTCTGCTTTGGAACAGTACACTCCCTGCAATGATATAACATACACTGGTCTAGTATTCGAAAACCTACGTACAAACAATTGTCCGGTTTAAACTCCGATAAATTGAGAAATATATACTCCGGTGAGAATTATATCACAAACTGTTCCAATGAATTTGATTACCATCTCTTGTTTTGTTGATTTTCCTATTATTTTGTTCTGACAAAATATTTTATTATTACCATTCAAAGTCCCGTGACATATTAATATATACTTCTCTATAACTATCAAATTTTCAATAATCCGCTTTCAACTATTTTCAAGTTATTAATCTCTCTGTTTAAAATATTAATACTCGATAATATAATGCAAAATTTAATATTTTATCACCTTATATTATACTTCATATGTCATTAAAATTTTATTATATCATTTTCATTTTTAAAAACAGAATATAATAGCTCACTTGAGTTTTAGTGATATTTTTTATGCTTTTCAATTCTGCTTTATGATTTTTAAATAATTTATCATCATACCTGCCCAGAGCTCATTTAAAGACTTCCTTCAACATTTTATACTTCCACACATTCGACCTTAACTTCAACTACAATAAGTTTTTAAAAACACTTTCATTTTATTACAGCCATTTCTGTTGATAATATTTTCAACTGAAATATAAATTGACCTAGAGCCATCTTTCTGACTTTTATTACTCTCCCGAAGTCTTTGTTATCTCGATTTTAATAAAATTCGGATGAACAAACTTTTACAACAGTTATATGAGAAAAACACGCTTTGTAAATTTTTTCTAAAGGATGAAACTCTTGCAAGTAATCGAAGTGTATATAAAATTGTCAGTTTTCGGTATTGTCCAGCTGAGTGTTATCAAAGTGACATTTCTCCATTTAATTCTAATTCGGGCGACGCATCTAGTCTAAACGGGTTAACTTTGGTTGTGGAAAAGTTTTCAACAACCTGATACTTGGGTGTATGCAAGTCAAAGTAGCTTAAACCAGCTTTTTGGTCTGGCCTGCGGAACAGTATCTTCTTCTCCTTACTACCATCTCCTCCTCGATAAAGTCGTTAACTACGGCCGCTGTGTACTCGAGTATACGCAAATGTTAAGTTTTCGGGTAGTCCAGTCCATGAGTCCGTTGCGAATCTCCCGGGATTCAAGGAGCTACGGAAATTGCTGCTGACATGTTTTGTGTAAAGACAGATTAGGACGGGAAACTTCTCCAGGTTACAGACGAGACTGCAGAAGAGCTGAGCAAACAGAGAACAAAATGTACAATAGACCCGCTGGAATAATATGTACCTATCTATTAGGTTAATTAGAAATTGGTTACCACATCGAGGATCCAGGATCTAGAAACTCGAAATAGGAAACCGAAATTGCGACTCTACATTACAATCACAATCACTATTTTAATTGAAATTATAATATTGTGTACTCTCTTGAGTTTACTTTGTAAATTATTAAATTTAAGTTTACTAAATTCACTTTATTAAATTATTCGTCGGCTTTTTAATTTTTTTTCGGAGTCTGGTAGACTTTTTCCGCCACAGCGTGTTTGCATCCGCGGAAAATTTGTTTCAATCAAGGCGTAAAAAGTAGGTCACATATGTGAAGAAGTAAACAAATTACATGGTTGAGTTGGTTTTTCTTGTTTGGTGAATGTCTTTTCGCTTGAGGAAGCACATAAATATGAATTCTTGCCTAGCTGACAAAAAATATCGAACTGCTGTCGGAATAAGTCGACGGCTGCCAGCGTTTAATTGAATCATTAGTTTATTCATGAATGAAAAAAATTTTGCGATTTCGCGAAAATTTATTTTACTGCTAACCTAGAAATCCTCGGGTCTTTCTTAGGGTCGGGTTATTGTCGTCTCTATAAAAAATATTTATTTCTTTATGAAAAATAATAAATTGGATGTATTTTTTATAGACTGAGACATTTCTTCGAAACGTATAACAAAAACGATAACTCTAAATTATATTCAGAATATATATTCCATCTTCGTTTTCGTTTATAAATTTTTTCATAAAAGTGTGAAAGGGTGAAACTATTTTTCTTTGGATATTATTTTTTTCGAACTTTCTATTCAGCAGAAAAAAAAATCAGTAAAAGTTTTGTTATTGGAATTGACGATGCAAAAATACGACAACGCATTACGATGATTCTTTTGAGGTATACTGGTGACGGAATGTTTTCTTAAAAATTTTCATTCACTTCCGCCGTAACTCGTAACCTATAAAATATTCATGTACAAAGTACAAAGACATAGCACAAAACTGGAAACCGTTCTGTTCGTTTCGGTAATATCAAAATGCAATGCCTTGGAATGGTGGGTTCTTTTTCTTCATTCGATATTTATTTCCCTATACAACAGTGCTGCAGTAGTACTACAGCGCAGTTAGTAGTGAAAACAGCAAACGATGAAATATCAATTTCTCGCATGCATACTTTTTACCGAGAAAAATATCAACCGACGTTTTATCAGCTATTTCCGGGCGTGTCAGCGGCTCATATGCCATTGAGGTGACAGTTGTTTGTGCCTGATGGAAAATATTCGCGTGAATTTATTGTCGTCATAAACATAAATTTTTTTTTTCCTACGGTTATTTCTGAGCTAAAAAAAGTTGAATTTTATTGCTGGTATATATTAATGCGGCTGAATTATATTTTATAAATATCTTATCGATTTGTTAGAGGCTACACCTGATAACTCGGAAAAAATTCCCATCTATTTAATAATATTTGAAAGAGAAGAAGAGGCGAAAAAATCCGAGTATAGGAATTGAGTTCATACAAAAAAAAAAAAAAAACTATGTATTGAAACCGTGGATGAACGAATGTGTACTCTGGAGATCGAAAAAGTGGAGCATTTGTAGATGGAAAAAAATTACATGTAATATCTCTGAGGGTGAAAGGTATGATATGTGATGTTTTCACATATCATCGAGTTCGCTGAAGAGGTTCAGCGAAGGCCAAGCCTATTAGTTACTCGCGTTAGTTTACAACGGGCAGTCAAGAGCCACTACTATACTTTAAATATATGTATGGTACTGCGAAAGCAAAGAGTCTATTGTATCACTGTACCGGATCTGTAAATTCTCATTACTTTGTAATGATTCGTACTGGGGAAGGCAGAGGAGGCACTGCAGTAAATCTCGTAGTGGCTCGGCAATAATCGCCGGAACGTCCTAATGATCTTTGCTGTACTCTGGACTACCCGTTGATTTCTATTGTCCGAAGCACTCAGTCCCAGAGAATTATAGATACTCGAAATCGGAATCAAGAGATTTCCATTGAGGCGATCCTTATTAAGATATCTTCTGACTGGCTCGAGAGCTGCTCATCGTAACTTTAACTTAACTCATCGTTTCTCAATGCTTTTTGCTTATTACCGAGAAACTCACGGTGAATATCCATCCCGTTATTCAATTCCAGCTGACGTCGAGCAAAAAATAACATAACTACCGAGTAGATAAGACCTATCTTGTTGAAGTACATCGAAAAAGAGCAGTTGAAAAATTGCTGTTTCGTTCGACGACAGACTGCTCGGGATTGAAAAATGATGGAATTGAACTTCTGGATGAGTTAGAATTTGTAGACATTACTTCAATAATACTACTCTATAAATCAAAAACGATCTTGTCAATTTCCCAGAGAATTAACGTTCTGTTGACTGGATATTCGTTGAGTGCATTAAAATCAATAAAAACTTTCCAACTGCGTGTCGGTGTTAATTGTTGAAAATAAATGACATTATAAATCATTTTTATTGGCTAGTTCACGCAAAAAAGGCTGATCTGTGAGTTACGAGTTGGTTTTCCATTAGAACATAAATATTCTACAGATGATCCGATGAATTAGATTCCGATTTCGATTGAAATGCAGGCTCGAAAGGCCGAGAGTTCGAAAAAATGAATGAATCCAGAACAAAATAGTGTAAAAATGGGAAAAAGCTCGTGAAAGTCAATATTCGTCGTGCAAACATAGATGACGTATGTGTCGCCCGAGGACCAACTATCATCTACCAACCGGTATAACCATCTCTCGCTGCATGACGTACGACATATCACTGCGGAATTACCATGATATCGCGGTAGAGGATCGATAGATCAGTGGTCTCGGCGATTAATTGGGATTTGGACCAGGGATCTGGTGCGAGCGAGTAGATATTAGGATTGTAGGTGGGTTTCTGGTCTGCTATGCTGTTTGTTAATCCAAAACCGAGCAATTCCAGCAGTCTCAACTGGTCCTAACTGCTCCGGGATATGCTATTCGTTTGCTGGGAGCTTGAATCTTGCTGTGACAGTTCCCAAGTTCACATTATCGGATTTAATCGGCTTTGGTGATTGGTTCTCAAGGTAGCTTCTATTCCTTAGTATATATACCATTCCATTAGACGGAATATTGCGTTAAAATTATTACTCGGCAATGAATATCGAACTTTTCCAGCGAGCTTTATCATTTTGTTTGGTGTCAGCCAATGTTAGCAGAGTTTGGTTGTTAAACCAAAGCTTCCAACTTCCAATCAACCGATGACTTGTAGACTAACAGAGGTTAATTAGTTTAGTTTTTGATAGAGGACGACTTAGAGCTTTCTAAAACTCTAAAACAATTACATTTATGTTTATTAAAGCAACTCGCAAAGTTTCAATACAAAATTTTCAAGTTTAGAAATTATTATTTTAATTTTTATTATCATTTTGACGTTAAATTTTTATTGAATGAGTACGTGTCTCCAATAAACATATATTAATTTCATCTATAAAATTATTATTATAATTATCATCATTATTTTGATGATAATGATGATAATTATAATCGAAATAACCATTCATTGTAATAGAGAAGTAATTAACTCAAGTTGATTTGTCAAGACGAGCTTAGGATTAAGGATGACTGAAGTCTTATGTATATTGATCGTGAGAATACAATCAGCGCATAACGAGCTATCTCACCGCTACTGCTACCACCTCGTGTAAGTGCCAAGTTAAGCATTTATGTGAGCAACCGGAATATTTGTTGTATTTTGCAGATAAACTCGTCAGGGCGTGGCTGGAAAATAATTTACAGGGACGTCAACCAGTCCAGTGGACGTAGTGTCAACTGGGACGAGAAAACTCGACTGAAATTTAACAAGATTGACAATGACATTGACGGAATAGTGGATGGGTTATTTTATCGGTACTGGGGTGTTGTATAAAACATACAACACAGTGCTTTTATCGAAAATGTGTTTCTATTTGTGCTGAGCTTATGCGCGGTAATACTACGAATTTTAGATATTCGAATCGTCGAAACTATGAGATGTTTGTGAAAAATATTAGTTTGATTTAATGGCGAGTAACTTCAATTACTAGTCCGAGCTCAAAGGAAAGTTAATTGACAATAATTTATAATATAATATAATATATATATATATATATATATATATATATATATATATATATATATATATATATATATATATATATATATATATATCTGTATGTCAATTTATTAATCACATCAAAGGATCGTTTATTTATAGAACATTAGAACTCATGAAGAGTCACTGGGATCAAAATGTTTATTTAAAGGAAATATTTGCTTGATAAATAGAATCAACAGCGATGTTCTTTGCTGACTCGTTTATATTGATACGATAGTTATCGAAAAATGAATTTATAAATGAATATTATACTTTGAAAGTTCTGTTTAACAAATAGTAACAAAAAAATTGAAAGAAATAAGAAAAAAAGTAAACAGAGAGGAAAATTCCAGTCGAGTGTAAATTCAAAATCAACTTTATGCTGTTTACAAAAGCATGAAACTTATCACGACAAAAAGCATTCTTCATAAATCTATTTGTGCGTTGAAAAAGAAGACGAGTAAGGAGAGAGGAGCAAAGAGAATAAAAATATCGGTAAAAAAGTTCAACAAGATCTACCACTCTCCATCTATCTTTAGAATTGAATTATTCTCTTTGCCCGGTGTACGTTTGAAAACCAGATATTATATTCTTTGAAGCATTACTACCTTGACTCGGGAGAATCGATGAAAAAATTATCGAGTTGAAGCAGTTCCAAAAAAAGCTGAAGATTCTCAACAATTCCTCAACTGCACTTCATAAATTACATCCATTGACTAAAAACATTTCTCACACAACATTGAGTCGATTAGTCTTGGCTTCGTTCATGTTGTTACGATAAGTCAATTCAAGTGGCTTGCAAGCCGGCACAGTGTGTGGATTAGGGCGAATCCTCGGCTACATCGGCGGAAGACCGTCGGTGGGGGCCGCAATGTCACAGTCAGGTTCCGGGGACCACCACAATGGCACTGTCCAGACCGAAAACGGCGACACACAGCACCATCAGTCTAATGGTCCAAGCCAAAACGGGATCAAAGCTGAGTCCAAAGCTGACCTATCAAACGGCTTCGAGAATCGGACTGTCGACTATGAACGCAGTGTCCCCAACGTTGTATCGGTGCAGCAGGTGCCATCAATGGCTCCAGATTACCCATCAGTATCCCAACCAGGTGTCTACCCAATTCCCGGACGGCTGGCTCAACCACTTCCAGAGGATCGACAGCAGCAGCAGTATCAAGACAAGTCCGGATTGGAACACCACGTATCGCAAACGGCAACTCAGACCCTGCCGGTGCAAATCCAGCCACACTTTGTTCCGGATTTTGTACCTGATCAGAGTCAGAGCCAGTACCCGCAAGCTCGTGGTCAATTTGAGGTCAGATCGCAGATGTACAACCAGCAGGGTCAATACGGAGATCGCGTGGGATACGTGACAAGAGACGTCACGTACAGGGATTCATCGCTTTACGCTCATGCTCAAGGCACCGGTAATCCGGTGTTTACCGGAGCCAACGCTGGGTATGTAACAGTCCAGCATGCTTCTCAATTGCAACACGCATCCCAGTCGGCGAGTCCCCAACCGGGTTTTTATCCAGGTGTGATAATGACCGCCCAGCCTTCTGTGTCCCAGAGTTATGGCCAATTTGCTGGACAATCACAGTATACCTACGGTCAATATCCACAAACTTTGATTAATCCGATACCATACAATCCACATGCCTCTATGTACACGGCTCAGCAGTTCAATCAACAAACTTCCCCTAATCCGCAGAGATACTCTCAGGAGGTATCCCAATATCAAGGTCAGCCCATCATCCAGCCGATTGCACAAAACGTTATTGCATCGGTTGACAGATCTGTTAACAGCAATACAACACGTGGTCCCAAGCCGATGGTGCCGCCTCGGATCAACTCAAAGATCTCGAGCGACTCTGGAAATCGAAAATCAATCACCGAGATTCCGGTGGCAAAACCAGTCTCTACTACTGCTACTGTTAATTCTAATGCAAATGCTGGTGCTGTTTCTGTTGCTGCTATTAACGCCAGTACTGTTACTGGTATTGGTGCAGCTAATGCTGGTGTTAATCAAACTGCACCTCCTGTTTCACAAGAATCAGCAACTCCCATTCCCGTATCGGACAGTCGATCTTTTCCAGCGCCGGTTAATCAAACTCCCCGAACACGCCAGGACGGTTTGTACATCGATTCGAACGCAGATCAGTCAACGAGGGACACGATCGTCGACACGATACCCAACGACTGCATATATGTTTCCCGGAACGAGCATCGCAAATCTGTGTCCGACGTGACTACTACTAGTTTTCCTCGTAGAAACGACACTATTACTTTCACCTTCCCAGGAGATAGCGGAGACACGTCTCTGTTGACCGCGAGGAAACCTCCATCTGGATTGAGCGACAAAAAATGGGCTGCCGATAATATGAGCCAGATTTTCCAGACCGACAACAAACGTGACCCAGTTCTTAGAGTAGCAACGGTTCCCTACGACAGACAGGAAAATCGAAAAAGCGTGATGTCCGACATAACCAATAGGAAACCTGAATGGGGAAATGTCAGCCCTAACCAACGCCCGAATCCAGTTATCGCCCAAGAAAATCGGCGATCAGATTACTTCGAGGAGCATCGGCGATCTCCTATGCCTGTAATTGATCAGAAGCGCATGGATGACTTGAGACGATCCCCTATGCCTTTCATATCAGTCCGCGACAGCTCCTGTGAGAGAGTCGCTCAGAACAGCCCTTCGTATCCGATCCCAGCCAATCAGAACTTCGAGAAAACTAGGCAGGAACTTGTTATCTGGGCTGAGCAGCGACAGCGTCACGAAGTCGAGCGAACTATGCATCCAAATCCGATCTTCGCGACTAGTCCTCGCTCCCGAAATCCCTCGGAAGAGCGTAGGGTGAAGATTCCACTGGATGAGCAGCGAAACAAAGACATCAGGGTTCCTCAAGTAGCGTTCCAGCCGATTTCCAACATCAGTCAGAACACAATTATGGAACAGCGACGGCATCTGAGGCATGTCAGCGCGGATCTTACCAAACACATGGAGCTTTCCAGGAAGGATTTCGAGGATCAACCGATCTCTGGATCTGTTGCGAATCTGGGCCCTGGTGTGAGTACCAGCTCATCTCAGCGTGCCAGCCCGAGTTTGTGTCACCAGTTCCCAGCAATGAGCGAAGCCAAGCTAGACACTAAGACGCTGCTAACTGTTGTTACGGATTTCCCCAGTGATAATCCAATGAAGCCGCTTGAACAAACCGACCACATAATCCACAGCCACAAGAAAAGCCACAATATATCAGCGTGCTTGTTAACGCACAGCAAGAGCCAGGTTGAAAATTTGCAGTCGGGTTCGGGGTTGGGAGATATTCCGGATAAGACGGAGTGCAACCATTCTCAACAACAGCAGCAGCAGCAGCAGCATCAACAGCAAAGTTTGGATATGATTGCAGAGAAGCTCAACCAGTTTGAGAGGCAACAAAGTGACCTCCAGGCGCGGCTCCAGTGTTTGCAAAACCAGAACCACCTTTTGGACCAGGTTGCTCATCATCAGTATCAGCATCAGCAGAGCGATCTGCAGTCACGGCTTCAATGTCTGCAGGATAGACAGGCCACTGAGAAATCTCTGAGGCAAGCGATCGAGCTCCAGCAAAAGAACGCCTTCAATGATATGCACCACATGCAGATGAAGGCCCTCGCTGACCAGGTTATTGACCAGCAGCAGCAACAGCACCAGTCTGGGGAGCCACTGAGCAAGCAAATAATGGATCAGCATCTACTGAATCGTAATTCGGCGTATCTGTCGGCGGGATTCACCAATCAAATGTGTCAATCACTGACGTCCGAGAGATTATCACCGCGCATTCAAGTCGAGACTGAGTTGGAGCGCTCGCAAATTGCATTGCCGACTAACTCCCAGTTTGAGAGAAACGACGGGACACGTGGCTCACACCAGTATCGATTGATGTGCCAGTCGGCTGACGCGCCAGATAACATTGTTGCTAGCTGTCCCTCTTCTGCTTCGTCTTGTTCATCCTCGAATACTATTAATGTGACCTCTGGGGCTTCTGCCACCGGGGTCACTTTTTCTGGAACTCTCAAGAAAGTTCCGCCTGAGAAACCGCCGAGGACCTCGCTTATTGTTCAGTCACCCGAAACAGAGGTAAAGCTAATAATAATATTTTATATAAGGTGCAAATATCCGATGATAAAAGTGTCCATAGATGGAAATATCAAAATAAATTCAATTTAATTTACATAAGTAAGAGAATAAGAAAAATTTTGTCTCTGATATACTTATATTTTTATGATAAAATTAATTTTTTTAGTTAAATATTTTTCGGTGACTGCATTTTGCTAATATTAATAATTATTGTTTTTTAATAAAAAAAAAAAAAATTCATGTACTTATTCCTCATTGAGGTTTCCACATCGGATATTTTCACGGTGACCACATAATAGAAAATAACATAATACAAAACAATATAATCGCATGGTATTATTCATTTAGATACACACATCTTTGTACATATAGAATTAATGCCCTCACACATCTCCGACACCAAGAACAGTGAGGTTTTATCCTAGCGAGTCTTTCGAGACCGAAAATCGGGATGCTGAATAAACACCAGCTTATATTGTTCCTTTGTAAGCTTTCGGTACAGTAGTGGTATTATCTGAAACAGTGAAACCTCAACCCGGAGTATATTTATGGTTGCCGTTGGTAAAATGAAACGGTAAAATGTAATTTATAAAATATATATTAACTATAGGAGGAAGTATAGAAAGTAGTAATAAGATTTAAAATGAAAAAATTTACCGGTGTGAAAATATATATCCGCGAATTTCGTTGCGAATGTCAAGTTATTATTTAAACGTCTCGACAGGGTAAATAGTTTTACATTCTCGTCTTTTGCTCTAGCGCGAGCTTTACCCTTTATACTTTATACTCAATGTACATCCACTCTGTATGCGGCTTGATATATAGGTGAACTAAATTGTTGAGTGTAAAAAAAAAAACTGAAAAATGGTCGCGTGTTTAAAAGAGTATTAGAGGTAACACAGCTAGAAGTCACGGTATTTTAAAAAAATAATCCGTCTGTCCGTTCAAAATTTAGCAACAATTTTTTTAGTTTTGTAATTAAGAACTACTTTTATTATTTCTATTAAAGAGGTTAAATTCCTTCTCCTTTTCGTCATTCGGTCATATGAAACAAATACATTATTTCAGTCACAATTTAATGCGTACATATATATTAGCTCGCATAGTGGGTATGAGTTTGTCGACGGCTGTACGGGATAATAGCCGTTTAAATTTCAGCCGACGTTGCTCGGGTTGGAAACGTTGGGCGGCATCGTATATATAGTAACTTTATACGCAGACGACAGGTCTGCGGACGTTATCAAGGGACAAAAGTATTGCGCGAATGCGTCCTGCTCCATGAATTAAATATGAGCAAGTACTGGTCGCTTTATAAGCGCAGGCAAAGACCGACCCGTATCTCTACACGTGGTACTTTTAATGCATCTGCTATCATTCCCTAAAATTCACGGAATCACGGCTTTAATAAATAGCTGGTTTAATTTTTAATTAATTCTGTGAATTGTTACCATCATTACTTATATTTGGACTATTTTACAAAAAAAAACCTCGACAGAAAAAAACAATTAAAATCTCTCAAAACTTGTTGCATTATTCTCGATAAAATCGAATCAAATTCTAGTTCTTTCTCAAAGTTGAATCAATCGAAATTATCTCAATCATCTGCATCAACAATCCACAAATCGAAAGCTTTCACTTAATCCATTACGTTTCAATTAAAGAAATTGTATTGTCAAAGCATCAATGAAAAAAAAATTTTTTTCTTGAATCGCGGATCGCCCTTTTGGCAAAAAGAAAATTTTTTATGCCTTAATAAAAAAAGAAAATTTATTCTCTCTTTTGGCATTTGTCACCCGATGTCTTTTTACTTTAATCAAACCGCCTGGTAATTCTTTAATTAACTTTCTAGGATGGAAAAAAATTATCTCACCCGCTTCATTAATCGATTAAGTACAGAAAAAAACATACAGTTATTCTAAAAATCGGTCCGCTGAACGCTTCTAAGTCCTTCATTACGCTACACTTAAGTCCAGAATGGAAGCAGTTAATTATAAATTATAATCATTACAAAAATAACACTTATCATATCAGTGAAGTGCTAATTAATAAGTTTTTAAGCCGAGGAAAAATTTTATTAATTATATCCTTTTATATACACAGAAGACCCCGGGAATTTTACACTGTCTTGAATATAGAGTCAGATAAAGATTCTATTTCACTTTAAGCATTAACTCTATACATTTTTTCATGGTATGAAAATCGATCGGTATAATTTTTTTCCTTTTTTTTTTTTTTTTTTTTTAAAACTTTGTAAATTACAAATTTTACTCTTGAAATACAAGAGAATTTCCAGTTGTTATTATTCGTATTAAATTTAATTAATACATTGTTTTTACACTTCTGAAGTTTAAAACAAAATTTAATTTGTTTTACAAAATAAATTAATTTCATTCTTTATCATGTATTTCAATACCAAATTTTACATTCCATAAATATTTAATTTTTCTACTTCATTTGCTGCTAATTTTTTATTCAATTAATTTAAAAATTCTTCATGATATCATAAAAGTAGGAAAAGTTAATAAATAATAATAAAAAATTACGCGTTTATTTCATCAATGTTTATATTGTAATCAGACATCTGTAAAGTAATCAATTATTTATTTACATAACTCATACCAGAACAGATTTTGATATTAATATTGCATAAAATAATTAATATGCTTCAACAACAATCCTCCACAAACTAAATCAAAATCTACATAATCATGTTTACACATAAATTTCAATTATAATGCCAAAAATCATGACATTAAATTTAACGCCAACCCCAAAGGATTAAAAATGATAAAAAATTCTTTACTGCCTCCATAGACTGAAATAAGTTTCTTAACGATTTATAAAATGAAAGCAGCTTATCGGCCTTAACCTTATAGACCAAAAACTACTTGGAGCTTGATAGCCATCGCAATATATTTTAAAATAAAAGTCTCATAAAACGGTGTCTCTACAAATGGATTTTTGTTCGTTAAAAGAGCTCATTAAAGATAACAGGGTCGAGAGTCTCCGACTGGCAATTTCCGTCAGCTATAATATAATTCTTCTTTGTTTTATCCCTCCCAGTTAAATTATCTTCTCATTTTATATTTTACACACCCACCCACATACACATACTCATATTAAAGTTAAAGCTGATGCTGGTACTAAGGCGGCCATGTTCACTCCATTTATATCCTCTACTATTTATTACTCATTTATTCGGCACTTATCGAACAAGTCAATAAGTTTGTAACAAGTAAAGCAAAATGGTGAAATGAGGCGTGAGCACATGTGTGTCACAACAAATTGATGTGCTTTCAGTGTTCAGCTTTCAGCATTCTTCTACTTCAACATTAACGCTAAAACTTTTTGAAACGAAACGTCTATTTTGCAAACGCGATTTTCGCGTTACAGCAGTTCAAATTTTCTAAGCGATCGATTTTAGATTACATCAGGCTGAAGTTGAACGAGGATCAGAAAAATTTGTATGAGTGATGCTTTATAGTTTATCCGGAGGTATTAGAGTAGATGTCCTGTGTAATATAAAAATGGATGGACTACAAATAGAAGGGTGAACGATCGCATCGAATTTTTATTGCAGTTCAATCTACAGTCCCATTGTTTTACGACTCGACTGTCAATGCGCTTGTCCATTCGAGCAGTCCCGCGCGATCGGCTTACATTTGGCTAAACTTTATTCATTATTGAGCTTTTTTTCCATTTGTTTGTCTTTATTATTTTATTGATATTCATTCAAGTTTGGTATAAGTTACCTTCGGCACAAAAGGCGCTAATGAACGAGAGTGATTATGTTGTTACAAAAATGAAGCAAACATGAACGCAATTAACGTCGGGAAATTTGAACGTGATATAAATCATACAGATGTGCGAAGATAATGTAATTGAAATTTGCAATTGCTGGTTTTTTTTTGTTTGCAAGTACCGTTGGTGTATACGAGATGCTAATTGTTTCAGGCTTGCGTAAATATTAGTGCAACAGTGAGCAAATTAAAACGGATGCCCCTCTGGTTACTCCTGTATTTGGTTTCATTTCATTCATTTCAAAATTCTCTTTTTTTTACCTCCAGCCTCTATTTTCATTTTTATTTTTATTCTGTACGGTTACTTTTGACGCTCACCGGCATCAGCGGGCGCATTAACATCAATAGCACCAGAACCAAGTATCAATGTATGAATCTATATATAAGTATATGTGCATTTGTGTGGATATAATAGTGTATATGTGGTTCGTATTATTCCTTTTGTTTCTGTTTTCACCTGTCAATTCAGCGGTTTTTTCCATTTTATTTTCTAGCTTTTCTATAGTCATTTCATTTCTAATTTCTCCGGAAATATTTCTGTGGTTATTGTAACCCATCAGATCACCATCGCGTTTACACCCGTTAACCCGATTCTATTCTAACAAAAATAGAGCACAAAAAATACAACTATAACCATAAAAGGTTAAAATAATATCTTCGATATTTTTTTGTAGAATAAAAAAATAAAAAAAATAAATAGATAACTGCCCGTGAAAAAATGTTCTTACATGACTTGATATATCTTAATATGGCCTGATATGTGCGTATATAATTTTTAATATGTCAATACATGATTTGATGGGTCTCGATCTAAATAATTTTTCTTTCAAGCCGCATGAGGATATATCAAGAAATTTATGACCATGTCAGGATATGTAAGACCCCATAAAAAAATCAACAATTTATCGATATTTTTTTTTTTTCCAAAAAAATTCTTATCAACTTATGTTAAAAAAGTAATTCTTATTATTCCAACGAATATAAAAATAATATAGTAATGCACTTCTGTTCCATTAGAGCGACAAACATAAATCCTTTTAATACCTACTAAAGTCCATTTTAAAATACCTAATGACTTGTAAAAATAATTCAAGACCATACTAATCTTTATCCGGTAAATCCGAAGTTTCAATAATAATAAAAACAACTAAAAAGTTTTTGGAAAGCTCTGGGAGGCAAAGATGCAAATTCCCGTCGAGATTATTTGATTCACCATTTCATTTGATATTCTCTTCTACTTGCGCGTTGTCGAGGTACTCATCGCTCGGTGTACTAACTACATCCATATTCACATATCCATAAAATATACACCCACATCTCCATACAAAGTTAGCAGAGCAAAGCAAAGCTGAGAACGAGCTCTATTTATCAGTACTCTTACCTATATTACTAAACCCTTGGACGATTTGTATTCGTCCGTGCGCAACACTAGCTCCACCCTCTCACCGTTAATTCAGCTTTACACTTATCGAGGATTTTATTTCGTTACAATTATTTATCCTGTTGGTTCGCTCGATTGCCGCCTCTTCCACCCAACTAGACATTATCCACCAGCTACTTGTTCCCTCATTCCATCCTAATTTTTTTTTACTTCCCAGCTTTTCTTCTCGTACCAGTTTTTATTAAAACTTATACATACTTATTCTTATACTGTCGGAAAAGGAATTGGCTGAGCCGAGATCGGGCTACTCAACTTCTCCGTCCCCGGTAGCACCCTGCTGTAATATTCCAGGCATTGATACGATTGGGTTTCATTGGATTGAATTGGATTGGATTAAAGGGAAATTTATTCTTATCGCATCTCATCGAGAATCCGTGCCAACCACTCGGTGTATTCCATTCTCTATTCGAACCTCAACCCCAACCCTCTATTCTCGAGTCCTTACTCTCGGCTCCGACTCTCCACACTCGACACTCGACACTTCATACTCCACACTCTCGGCACTCCAAACAAACCCTGGCTGTCGTGAATAATAGTATTGAAGCCAAAGCAAACATAATTAACATCATGGTGAATAAAGAAAACTCAAGAGCTAACTACCCAGCTCTCGCTACTCTCCTATCTATGGCAGCGCCGTGCCGCGGGGGTTTAAACTGCGAGCTAATGAAAACACCCAGTCGTTTCATTCAGGAAACTTTCAAAGAAGCCACACCTAATTGACCTATTCAACTTAATAAACGCACATATACTGGATATATGATGCTGATACTGATATAACTCTCTTACTTGCTCTTTGCAGCAGAGAGTACTTGCGTATAAGCTATGGGTGTCAAATCATACGTGATAAGGCATCTACCACAACCTCGACCTTTATTCCCATCATCAGTTATTTATTTATTGATTATTTATTTATTAACTTTTCGTTTAATCAAAAAAAATTAAATTAATTATTGATTTTATAATAATCAGTAGGTCACTTCAAAATATTGCGTATAAATTTTTTTTTTTTTTTTTTCTGGGAAATACAAACTCTCCTCAAGCTAAGGAAAATATATTTTTTTTTTGCTCTACTCTATTCGACATTGTTATCTCTATAATCATAATTAAAATTCTATTGAACTTAAGAAAGATTGAATTATTCATTATTCCTTAACAGCAAAATCAAATTAAAGAGTTCCCTTAGACTAATATTGTACAGTAATATATAATTTTTAGGTACGTACAATATCAATCACTATCACATTTCATACTTAGAGAAGGGGAAGAATGACATCGCGTATTGACTAATATATGATGCGATTATTTGTGATTGACTCGTAATAAATCAATTAACGTGCTAATATACATGATCTGTGCAAAATCAATATGATTAACTATGCACTATTGGATGAGATAATTATTCTCAACATTAAAGCAGACACAGCAAAGTTTGTTTTATCTAATGACAGATGCAATGAAGAGCAAGTATAACAAATCATTGAGATTTAATTTTTTAGTGAGATCATTTAATTTTTTGAATTTCCAAAGCTGGAAAAATTTTTTAATTGAAAAAAATCCAAACTTTTCATCGGAATTGAATTTTTTCATTTGGTTAATCAAATCGCAACGCCACTAACAACTACCGCTGTGGGTGGTTGGTGCTTTAAATTGTGACGTTAGTTTAATTTAACGGTGCGGTTTAAATATAAATTGAATTTAGTATTTATTTTCCAGAAATCAAACGGGAAATTAATTGAAACATATGGAAAACCACGCTGTCGAATAGAAATAGGTTAATGTATGTCTGCTGGACGAGTAATTGTTAGTGGTGTTCCATGTATCCATACACTCACATACACATTATAGGATATTTGTTGTATTGACGGGATATTTGTAGTGGTAGTGGTAATGCCAATGCTCGCAGTGAACACGGCAACATTTTGCCTACAGTTAAATCACGTTAAAATGACAATTTTATCGACTACTCATAGGATTATACAGAAAAAAACATGCAGACGGTTTTCATCCGTGCAAGTCCTCGGTCGGATATTGATTACCCGTCGAATTTTTTTGCGCAACTCGTTCCTGCTTTTATTCGCTCGTCAAATTTTACAGTCAAATATACATCATATATATTATGCCTTATACATTATCAATCCAACTTTTTTTAAACTTTTACATTGAACAGTTTTATTGTTATTTTATCGGTGAGATGATACCGTAATTACTCGCTGGCTGTGTACAATCGCGTTATGTCGAAGTGTATTAAGTTGCTTGAATATTCTGACGTTTAACAAATGGCTCTGTAGGAATTCATAGAGTTTGTGTGATTTCGAGGGTAGTATCAATGATTTATCGTTAAAATTTGATTTATTGCAACCAGTAAATGAATTTTGAATACGATTAGTTAAATTATACGGCTCGGGGGAGAGATATTGCGATTTAGAATTGTTCTGGAAGTATTCTCTGAACTCAATTGACATTTTGAAGAAGATCAAATCGGTTATAAGTCGTGCGAATAGTTTGAAAGTGTTCGAGCTTACTGTAATCTTTATTGCATTCAAGTTTGTATAATTTTTCATTATTATAACTCAATTCAAAATTATTTGTGCTGTAAAATTTGGATCGAAAATAATTTTGCTGATTTTTTTAAATGCAAATTTATTTGTTTATAAAATTATTATCTAAAATTTAAAGCCATGTTCAAAACTACAAACTTCAAAAAGTTTTAATTTTGCAAAGTTTCGATTGATCAAAGTCACAACTTTGAAAGTTCAATGTCTAACTTTTATAAACTAAATCCAATCTCTTAAAATTTATGGAGAGTTAAAAATAATTCTAAAGAAAAATCCTGAGTATTTAGAAGAAGAGTTCTTTAAAAAATAATTAAAAGTCTATTGTTAGAAGAATTTGATCCCAAATCATTATAAAAGATTGAAGGAAAAGAAAGGAAAGAGGATAGAGCAAGAACATTACACTAATAGCAAGGACCTAACTATTAAGAAAAATAAATCGAAATTACAGCCGTAATTAGACCGCGCCCCACTTGATAAAAGAATTACCGGGAGTACTAAATTCATTTAATTAAAACGTGGCCGGGTTTATTAATTATTTACACCAACAATTTGAGCTTTTGAGAAGTTTTTTTTTTATCGCGATATTAGTGAGTCTGTTGTTACACCGAACAAAAAGGTAGCTTTTCGTCATACGATAAGAAAGAGGCTTACCCTGGTGTATGCCGTACGCCGCTGGCTACGTAATTACTGAACTAGGTCGAGCACCTTCGGCACTTAATTTCCAACGCGGTAACGTCGATAATAGCAGGGTGAGCTCGTCCGGGGAAATATTGGGACCAACACCGTCAACCTATGATCACCGACTCTCCATGCCAACCCAGAAATTGCCCCTTCCCCTTTTCGCATTTTATTTACCAAATTTAAAGCTATAAAATAAAATTCATACTCCGGTACTCCTATTGTCCCCGTATTTCATCAAAAGTACGGACATCCCTGTTACAATAGATTGTACCTAGTAACCTTTTTATCAAGTTTATATCCCGTTTCAGTTTACACCTCACTGAATTTTCTTTCCTTACTATAACGATGTCTTCAACCTTCTTTTCATATTCTCAATACGATACGTCTTCAATATTCTTGGTATCTTATCAGTTTTAACTTTCAGTACATTTTTACTCTTTATAATTACTATTTATTTTTTTTCTTTCTAAAAAAATAAAATTAATATGATTTTTTAATTTTTTCAAGAAATATGTACATGTATTTTTATTTTATTACTTGAGCTTCAGACTTAGATTTCTTGTAAGGAGACTACTAAGCAATTATTCGCCCTCTGTCGAAAATTTTAAACACTACTTTTTGTGGAAAAATTATAAATGGACATATATCACTATATCACGCTTAATATAAATAAATCAAGTTAGATCAGAACATATAACTTGATATAAAATTTCCTGATGTGGCTATAGAAAATTTTTTTACAGATTCGCTTATGTAATAGTCTTAGTTATGGCGGAAAAAAATATTCGACGGTTGACCTTCTTTAGTAAATAATCAACCACCACCCTCTATCTTCTTTGTCCTAATGAGAATCAATATTCTTCAGAAGGTGCCATTAGACCTTAAGTCAAATTTTGAACAATTTAACCAACCGATAAATTTATCTGTCCTTTGATATTGACGAAGAATTTTCCCTTTGGCATCAAATCTGTTCTTAATTACAATCCGGAGAATTATCATTTAGACCTGAGGCTGAGTTTCTACTCGGCTGTAATCAAACATACTATCTGTATCTGCAGCCTCTCTTGATCTTAGAATCTTCGGTTTAAGTCTAGCCTCAATAGGAAGCTTTTCCAAGCAACAGTGAGCCAAAGTTATCGTCTTAGTTTGTTTAGTCTCCCAAGAATTGACGGCAGACCAACACGTTAAGGATAATCGTAATAATTGAACTAATTGCGAGATGCAATTATTCGGAATTAATTGGTATAAACCGCTTAATTATCACGTAGTACCATCCTCGAGGACAGCAATCGGTTCGTATTGCTTGTACAGACAGAAACAGTCACAGAAACTGAACAGAGACGGAGTGACAGCTGCTAGAAGCCAGGCACTAGACGCTAGACGACAGAGATGATGATGATGATAATGATAATGCTGAGGGTGGGCCTGGTTCTGGTTCTGCATACTATCGCAACAGACATTATATTGCATTACACTAGCACATACCAGGTCTTCTGTCCTTCCCCTTTATACTGGTGTACAGTACAGGGTCAGATAACTAACGTTACGCTCTCACTTGCCATCTAGTCACGGGGGACTTGTACTGTTACGGGTTGTCCGCCCTTGTCTTGTTCTGTCTCTTGTATTGTACACATCCCATTCATCCCTTTCCACGGCTGATACAATTTTGCAGTGTGGTACATGCTCCGGCTCACTCGTTTGTCCCGATGGATCAATTAAGATTTACGCGCTCCCCGAGTACAGCTTCGTGACAGTGCCACCATCACATTTTTCTTCAGCTCTGCCCATTACCTTCGGCATAATGTCGTACGGTTGTTTATTCTGTTTTTCTAATTGCTAGCTTAAGGTTTATGGAAAATTATTGCGGGTGGTGAATATTTATGGTCTGTTTTTATTTATATTTTTTTTTAGAAACCTAGAAAATGGTCAACTTTACAATTGGATAATTTTAAGCTCAATTTATTGCTAAGTTGAGTATCAAAACTTGAGAAAACACTACATTTTAAAGATTTCCTTATTTTTCCGGAATATCTTAAAATATATTCAAATCACAAATAATTTTTTTGATTAAAAATTATAGAGCATAAAATTTCCTACAAATTTTGTGCCAAGCAATTTTCACCCATTTCTATTTGTTTCAGTAATAAAACGCTCCAAAGTTGTATTACAAAATTTCTGTCAACTTTGCAAAATGTAGAATAATTTTTAAAATATAAAATTTATAAAAAAAAATTTTATTATTTCAGAGCAACAGAAGCCAGCCCGCCATAGGACTAAAGCACACGCCGAAAGCTAGGGTAAGTCTCAACATATTTTTACAACATTTACTTTGCCCATTTTGTTTATTTCATTAAACATTATTATTCCACCATCTGGATAAATATTTAATGTGTGTATTGTTAACAATAACGAGTCAAACTTGCGACGGCTTTGACAAAAGTTTTGGTCCGAATTACGAGTTTACAAGTTAAAATTTAGTCTGGAACACAGTGCAACGTTCAGAAGGGTCGCAAGGGGTGGGAAGTGAGCTGGGGGTTTACAATGAAGTTATGCAGAGCACCCGTGATGATTAATTCAAGGACTAGTCAAGCTTGCCGGCTCTCGCATATCTCGCGGTTTAGCAGTAGACAAACTACAAGACAGTGTAGTGCAATTCGTACCGTAATGTGTCGAAAAAATTATCAAGCGAAAAGTGGGACAAGAAGGAGGAAAACGGAGAAAGGACTAAGTTGGTAAAAATGCAACTCCTAACCACTGACGTGAATTCAAATTCGTGCATGAGTGCCCTCACATTTTTAACCAAAAGAAGTCGGTGTCTTCTGTACAAAGGTTCTACGGTGTATAACTCTTTTTTATCCGCATCACATCCTTCTTAGTGTCTCTACATTTTATTTTAAAAATATATATATCTACACTAGTACTAGTGTATAGACAAATACTAGCTTTTTTACAACTTTAGCTCTTCAAGTAGTTTCTGTATTTTCGATCTGTTAAAACTTGATACAAAGAAATGGTGAAGAATGTTTTTATTCTTTTAAAAAGTCGTCTCACTTTTATGTCTTACTATTGTTCGCGATCCTCAATGCTAGATGTTTTGTTTATTTTTATCAGGATAATATAAATGAATATTTATTCGCGCTCCGATGGGAAAATACCATTTACTCAGAAACAGCAAAAATATTTTTCTTTTCAAATCATATTTTTATAATATCCGAACTATTTTTATAACTTGTTTTTGTTCCAAAACACTCAAGAATATAAAAAAAATTAGAGAATATTTTTTTATCCGAGAGCTTTTTTTTCAATTTTAATAATAAATGAATGAATTAAGAAATTATGGATGCTTATTTTCAAAGTCTATTTGAACTTTAAATTAACTTTAATTGAATATTTACAGAAGATAAAACCCAGAAGTGAAATGAATAAAAAATCTTTTTTTATGAAGAAAAATAATTCACAATGAGGTAGATTTTTATAGAATTTCAAATATTTTAAAAAAGTTTAATTTTTTTTTAATGTCCCCTTTTATTAAAAAGTATAAAGGCAAAGTTTCCTCAGTTAACATTAGTTTTATGACCGAACATAATTTTATAATGAAAATTTTGCGGAGATTAATACGAAAATTTCTACTAAATCCAAGCATAATATCATTATTATCATTATAATTAATCTAACTACTTTAATGAAGTAAAGTTTACCCAAATAAGTGAAATGTATACGATTATTTAGTTCACCGGAGTGGTATGTTTCTGTAACCTGGCAGACTATCATCTATTCCATTTCCAACGCTTTACATAGCCGAATCTAGAATGTCCTCTTTACTTCACTTCATCTTTCGCGTATCCTGTTAAACATTAAACGTATAATATTTTACATCCACACAACATTTGCTCGGCGCAAAGAGCCAGCATATCGTCTTTGTGTCTCTTGTATTTTCCACTACGCTCGCATTATAAATTTTCTCTATTTCACCGTCATCACCGCGTTCATTTCACGGAAATCTCTGAACCCAAAGTGAAACAGAATAGAACTAAGTGAAAAGAGAAAGGAAAATGGTCGCAGTGTTTAAACTTTTGGTGAGTTAAAAAAAGAAATATCTTGAATAAAATAAAAAACATGATATTATATCATTATAGTGCAGCATAAATACTAAATGCGAAACATTACTGCATAAATAAAACAATGTTTTCCGGTGAAATGGTAATTCACATTGGTTACTGGTGGATAATAGCGGATTGTTGCCACTGACGAGGAATGTAAATGAGTAGCTGATGTAGTGTGGCGTGTGTCCTTTGCGGGCCAACAAATTGGTACCGAGCTTGTAATTATCATTACAAATGGTACCCTCGACGCGTCGAGTTATGTATACACTGGCTACAACTACAAGTACAACTACTGAATCTAGAATTTCTGTATTCGGTATTCCGCACTACGCTCTTCTTGAGACTCTGTAGCTTCATCTTTACCTCAAACTCCGGAATTTCTATCTTCCATCTTCATCCCTCGAGTATTCCAGTCTTCCCCTTCCCAACACTCGGGTTATGTGTTCATAGATATGCAAATGTCTCCAAACATACGAACGTTACTATAGTAATATTGTAATGTATAGACTCGCATGATTGGTTATTCCTCAGCAAACAAATGTAAATTCAATAATATTCATATTTTTTTTTATGCTCATGTAAGTTTACCCCACTAAATCATACCTTTCTTTCAACTACATTAATTCAATCGTGTGTTATTTATATCAAAAATTTTCTTCTTACGTCAGAAGAAAATTTATTCCTTCTTTAATTTAATCATATTGAAAAAATTCCTTACATGTTTGGAAGTTGATTTTATTTAGAATTCAAACTTGAAAAAAATAAACTATTTTATTTTTACAATTACGTTAATGTCTTCTATTATAACTTCACTTTAAGATTTTTTTTAAATTTCCGGAATGGCTATCAATAGAGTTTAAGCCCCGGTTAAAATAGAGAAAATAATAATATCAATTTCTTTAATGTCAATGTTAATAAAAGAAGCAAAGAACGAGGCATTCACATCTAATATAAATTCAATTGATCATATAATACTAAATTCAGTACAATTTATTTACAAATCATTTACAATATCAGAAATTTATTTCTATTTGAACCTCTGAGAATTTTAAATTTAGAAAAAAAAATTCGCCAGCATCGATGCTTCGTAATTTTTTTTTTTTTTTTAAATCAGTTCATTTGATAATTAATTTTACTTAAAATAAATATCAGATAAGTTCTTCGAGAGGTTCACGAAAATTATTTTTATCTACAACTTAACATCTTGAATTTAACTCTCTTGTAGCGAAACAATTTAGCGATCTTGCGCCCTTCGTCGGATATTTTTAAAACTACTTTAGCTCGAAAAATTATATGTAAGAATTCCTTTTCAATTGAAACTATATTTTATTTAATCAAGATAAAAATAGAGAAAACAAGATTAAATATCTAATACTTTCCTAACTATAGCCGAACGTACTATTCCATCTTTTCAATATTTATTAATCAGTTTGATATTTATAGAACACTGAATTATTAATTCCCGAGAAAATTGCTTTAAGAGCCGTTATAATAAATTGAAAATAAACTACTGTTGGTTTTGAACGAAGGTAGACTTTAATTAAAAATATTCAGACGAGATGGAAGAGTTTATTAAAATATTTATTTGAATAAATGAAAGTAAAATAGAAATGGCGATATAATTGTTCGAGTAAAACTCAATATCACTATAGAATTAATGTAGAAAAATGTCGGATTAATTAATGATAATAACCGCGATATGAAAGTAAAGTCACCAACTGTGCCCCCTTTTCCGCCCGCCCTTTCATCACCGAACATTTTAATTGACATGGGCTGCAATGATGAATTGAATTGAGAACACGGGTTTATTTGAATCGATTGATTTTGACCATCAACTAATTTTGCTCAGCCGAGAGTCAATGTCCTCGTTGAGGCGCGGAAATTTAAAAAAATATAAAAATAAAAAAAAAGTTAAATGAAATAAAGCGATGGTAGGACACGTTGAGTTCGTGGACTGACGTAGGGATAAAAATACGCGGGAAACGTGGTTCGTCCATTCATCCATAGAATAGAGACAGCGTGAGCAAAAAAAGCAGCGAGTGAGTAAGCAAGTAGCTTTTTGTAACACCGAACTCCTACACTACTCAAACTTACACTGGTGTCTATGTTTGTCCAAACTAAAGCACCACGAAAGCGCAAGTCTCTTAGCAGCTGCAAAAACTTATATTATCACTGAACAAATTTTGTATGGAAAACAGTCTAGTCTTCTCCAGTTTCAGATCCAATCGATCTGCTTTTTCAGGAGTAATTTTTTTAAGCTTCAGATAACTCGGGATAATTAAAAAAATTCTGGTTCATTCAACTCAGCCTTATTTTCACAGGCTCCTGTGATTCCTCTGATTCTTCTTTCGTTTGTTGTTTTTAGGTATCACTTTCGTTTGACAAAAACCCAAACGCAAACACACACCCTCTTCTGCAATACTTTTAGTCATTCGACATTCATCCAGATCTATTTCATCGGATTACTAAAACTATGCGTTCGTACGAGGATTTTACCATTCTTTTTACTTGTTTTGTGTTTTTAATTAATTTACTAGACTACTGACTGCTGTACAAATAGATCATGTGCAATTCATCAGTTGGATATTTTCAGTTCATTAGCTTTTGAACTTAAATGAGGAAATCCTTTATTTTAAAAAAGGTAAAAAGGTATTTTCAGTCTGATATTGATTACACCTTCAACAAATGTTGTAAATTTTTGGATCCAAAATTAAATGTTTTTCTAAAAATTAAAAAAAACTTGAACAATAATGCAAAAACACCGTTAACTTTTGAAACAAGCTTAGAGCGAGCCATTTTTCAAATTTTTTTTAACATTCTGCTCTCCAACCAGTCCGTCGGGAAATCCGAGTGGTCAATCCCCGATATATATCAGCCCTAGGCCATCATAGGTGCAAATAGTTCGAGTGTCGAGCAAAGTTATCCCCGTCTCGTGAGAGAGTTTCGAATTCGCTGGACAAAACTGACGTATAACTGAAAATAACTTATAATATGGCCTCGTTGGTTTTTAAAGCTCTGAAAAACAAAAAATTAAAATTTGCAAAGAAAAATACTGAACTTTTTGTTATTCTACGTTTGTTTTTACCCTAGTTTAGCTTCAATTTGCTCTTACTTTGAATTAAACGAACAAAAAATTGTGGTAATTTGCTGAAAAGTATAAAATACACGATATGATTTATTAGCCACTTTTATCTCAACTTTTAAAAAGCCACTCACGAGGCATTGTTGAAAAAAAGGAGAGAGAGGAAGTTTAAAAATGTCTCGACGGACTTATTTAGCCGTAATGTCTCTCTCTACAGTTTGTAAGGCAACTTGCTGGTGAAAGTTTATCGTTTTAGCGTTAAAGTATTTTCTTAAGTGATAAAACCCATGGTGTATTGCCGACGTTAGTGGCATGAAAGTTCTTGAGTCAGACATAAACTTGATAAAATTACTTCTTGAACGATGTCAAATAGTTTTATCTCCTGCGTTGCGACAGTTATGATGGATTAAATCAACGACATTCATCCATGGGTGATACTACAAGCTACTAGTTCAACAGACCTGACTTTTACACAAAAACTAAGAGTAAAAATGAAATACAGTTTGATAAATCCATTCATATGTCTAGACCATAAGCACACTGTAATAAGTTTATCCGTGTTATTTAAAAAAAAAAAAAAAAAACACATTTTGGAATAGATTTTTAATGAAAAAAATGTGAGTTTAATGATTGAGCTTTTACTCACAATTATTAATTAATAAATTGAGTAAATAGTCAAAAAATTAAAATATTAAATGTTTTTTCCTAAAATTATAAATTCTTATCTTCAAAAATATTCCTCTGTTATCCGAAAAAATGCCATTTTCATGTACAGTAAAAAAAATTTGCTCACAATTTTTCTTTAAAAAAATTTACATTAAAAATAACACAATAGACTCATTATTCTGTGGTGATGAAGAAAACAAAAAAAAATGAGTTGTTTATGATCTAAAAATAACGAATAAAAGTCTATATAATCAAAGAGTGATTGAATTCTATTGGTTCTTTCAGAGCAGAGGAATTTAAGTTAGTTAGCGTATAAAAAATTTATAAATCAAACGATACTTACCGGAGAGGAAGTTTCTCTATACAAGTTAAATTGGTTTTGGGCGAACGAGGGTCGAATAGACGTAAAGATCGATTGGTAGACTTATCGATAACTCTTGTAGTACGTGGACTTTGTAGAATATTCAAGTGAAGGGAGCCAAGAATGAGAAAATGTTGGATCGTGCTTTGAAACTAGTCAATGCTGTTATGTCTTAGCTCTGATGGTGCTTCTGCTTCAGCTTCTGCCTCTCTAGTACTCCAGTCTCCTTTGCTTCTGTTGTGGCTGCTAGTGGTGGTAGTCGCGGTGTGTGTATACCAACTTTAAACGCAACTCGTGTCTTGTTCAGACAGCTCGGGAATTCACCTGTTCACAGGCTTGAAGAATTTCATCCCCGTCATTCTCTCTTGCTTTCACTTGATATAGAACTCCGAAGTCTAGATATAGATATAGATATAGACAGCAAAAGCAGTAAGTGGAAGTGTGATCGTAAATGTAGATGTAAACTACTAGCTGACTGCATTTTAATACCAACAGCATGATATCCAACACATATGCGCTTTGGCTTTCATATTTTATGTATCCATCATATTATATTATATTAAGATAATATCGCGAACGGAAAATTTTTTTTTTTAGTTTTATATTTTTTATCTGTATAAATCAACATATGTATTTTGTATTTAACTTTTCATTTTGGACTGCACATAGTTTAAAGGGATATTTGATGTAGAGTAAATATTAACATGTTTTCGTTCTTCTATTTTTATCACTATTTTATATTGGAATATTTGAGCATGGTTTATTAAATTCCACACGTATGTGTTTCAGTAAAAATATTGAGTTTAGTTTTGAATTTTAGTTCAGTTTCAGCGGGTTGTAAAAAATTATAAGCTTGAATTTTTTTTTTTCGGGGCGATACTGATAGTAATAATAAAAGAAAGAGGAGGGATCGAAGTAAATTTTTTAGCGTTAGGCTACTTAGACAGTTTTGAAGTTGGAATATCTGCTGGTTCTCCGTTAGATGACTTTGCTGTAACTTATTTTTACTATAAAGAGTTAAATAGGGCAAGGAAAATAGAAAAAATAGAGCTTGGCGCTCAGCTTAATTTTTTATGATAGAAGTTCGTTTTAACAAGAAAAAAGTTATTAATAACAGTTGAGAAAATTTGAATTTTTTAGTTCTTTACTTTCAAAAAATTCGTAAAAAATAATGGAAGGTTTTAATTATTAAAAATAGATTTATCTGATAATTTTAAAGGATTTAGAAGAATTTTTTCAAAATTTCATTTAAAAAATTCAAAGTGATTATTTTACAAAAAGAAAAAAATCATTAATAATTAAAATGAAAATTTTTTACAAGTTTTTAATAAAAATAAATTTATAACATTAAAGAGGATAAAATGAATTAGTGAGAATGACAAAAACACCCGAAGTGATAATGAGTAACACTAGGCCCTGGTTGAGCACTCGTAAATACAAGTACGCAGACAACATCTCATTAGCTGTGAAATTAAAGTAGTGAATGTATCCACAAAGTAATAACAGAGTTTGAGTACGAAGTAGTTGCAAGAGACGTTGATTGTGAGAGTGACTAGTGTCTCGCGTCTATCTCGAGTTTGTTCACGGTTTGATAAAGAATTAAGAGTCTAAAGTTTCTGTAGAATAGAAGGTTGTAGAAGGAAAAGCAAAGAAGGGTTAGGTTCGACACCGAGGACGGGAGTTGAAGTCGTACCAGAGTAATCGACTTTTCTGATCCGAATAAGCCCAAGAGCTCGTTCTCAATCCTCATCCTTATCTTCGTCTCGGCCATACCCCACTCATCCATTTGAACTCTACTGTCCCATCTCGGCAGCCCGTATCCTCCTCTAGTGGCATACATTTTCAACATATTCGTTGGTTTGCCAGCAACTTGCAACACTTTTTATTCGGTACGGACTTTTTTAATTTTTTTCACTTACTATACCAAAAACGCTCTAGCTCAAGCTCCGCTTTCCCTACCCGGTAATCCCACTCTTTGGCTCTCAACTCAGAGCCTCATTTTTACTTTTTATTTTTATTACTACTACCATTATTTTTATTTTTATCCACTTTTCCCCGCTCACCTCTGACTCTTGATGGAATTGGACGATATATAGTAATAACGGTGCATTCACCCACAACTTCAATATCCTCGGGTCTTTAGGACAAAGACCGTGTCGTATGCTCCAGAGGTGAAAACCGTCTGGTTTTATATTTAAAAACATTTTAACGCCCATTTATATACTTCAATTGATTTTCATTTATTTTGCAAGTAAAAGCAAATTATTGAGGAATAGGAAAGCAATCATTTTAAAAAATTGGATCGGGGAAACACCCGCTGGTTTTACTTTTACTTAAGTTAATTAATTTCTGTTCCTTTTAAGCCCACTTTGTTTGTTTTCATCTTGATCATTTTTATCAGCACTGTAATAAGAAAAAATTTCTTAATTTTTTTTATTAATTTCTAATTATTGAATTTAATAGACAATAATCCAACGGCTTGTGCCAATGATGAGATTTTTTTAACAAAAAATAGTAAAACTTAGGTCATAAAAATTTTTTTAACGAGACAAAAAAATTTTTCTATAGTGACCCGTTTTACCTTAAAAACAGTATCACTAAAAGATTTATACCAAGATATATGCAAAGTTCTTCAAGAACTTTATTTCACTAAATTTTTAATGCGGTCCTTTGTGACTCTCTTGTTACTTTAAATCTTAAAGTACATAAATTTCACTAAAACGACTGAAAAAAAGTAATGCAAAAAATGTCACCGTTATCTATTACTTATATTGTCACATTTGCATAAAAAATGCAAATGCGTTTTACATACCTTTTAAAATATCACCTCAAACATCACTTGTGCGTGCAATTTTTAAGAAATCTTCTGTGCTACTTGTATTATTTTTAATAAAATTATTATTTACGTAGAAAATAGAAAACTTGCAAGGGTGGGGTAATTAATTTATAGATTGGTTATTGTTAAATAAATTTACAAAAAATGCCGCAGATGAATTGACACGCACAGAAATATCTGGCTGTAAAAAAAATTCCTGTGTAGATTAATATAGATTTGCACGGGTATTTGCTGCTGCATGCATCACATGTACATTTCAGTCCACTAAATGGATTGTAGAATACTCTTTCAAATGCAACAAATAAAATTCGTTTGTATTTTATTTATTTATAAATGAATAGAGCAAAAAACTTTCCATTTATAAGGGGAATTTCAGTCAATTTGATAAAACGGAATAATTTAAAATTGTAATCCCGTGAGGTTTTATTTCATTTCAATTTAGTGAATTTGTTGCACTGAAAATTACATTATTGTAATGTAATATAATATCAGTATATAATATTTGATTACTCAATTAATAGAGCGAACCGGAAATTACATCAATATTTCCTTGATGGTATGTTTTGAATCAAAGTAAAAACAGGAACTTTTAGCTATTAGATGACATTAAAAATGATTGCGACTAAATTGGATCCATTTTTGCACGCCTCGTAATGCGAAAGTATTTTTATGGCTGTTTTATTGAAGCTGCATTTGTGGGATCATAAAAGTTCACTATATGAATTATAGACTCTTCCATAAACAACTGATTTTGCTATAAAAAAAAAATCACAGATTTGTCGATTACTTTGATTTAAACTTTCTCTCTACAAACATCGATAAGATTTGAAGGAGTTACAAATTTTTTAACTTTGTTTTTTTTTTTTTTTTTTTGGGATTGTTGCATTTTTTTATAACTAAAAAAAAAAAATCTTAAATCAAAAACATTATTTTGAAATAAGGAAAAAAATTCTCCAACTAAGAAATTTATTTTTTTTTTTTTGTATGAAGTTAATTTTTTTATCAATGGAAGCAAAATTTTAAAAAATCTAAGAATTTAATTAAAATATAATTTTGAACGTCCTTTATTTCCAATTAAATCATAAAACCTTCAGACTTTGTGGTGTAATACAAAATTTCAAGCTGAGGGACGCGAAATTCAAGAACAGAAGGTTCTCCTTGAAGATTGTCATATAACATAGCTACTATATGATATAACACTTACGGGGTGGCTGATATGATCGTAATTGAATAGAAAGCATCAGTAAAGTGCACATCAGGCGAGAATTTCAGTCTCGCTGTATGAATAACCACACAGTTTCTGCAAACGCGCTGATACGAGCATTGTGGTTTAAACAATTGGATTTTCCCATAAAAAGGTATTATATCCGCAGTTTATATATGTATTACGTATTACTTATTATGTATTATGTTATATTATTGAAAGGAACAGATAGATTCCATACACGAGTTTGGTTAAATTCTCTCTTCTCTCCGCTCTCTGCTCACCCTCTCTCTCTCTCACTATTCCGAGCAAATAATCATTAAAGCTAATCTAATTATTAGATCATTGCGGTTCACTCATAACAGTGTGGTCAGCCGTGACCTGCCGCTTTTATACGTGTGAACACAGGGGGCGACACTGTTGTCATGTCAATGTTATTCATATAATTCGTATTGCTTCCGTAAATAGACCTCTATTCGACTGTCAAAATTTTACCTGATTTATTTCTGCTCATAAATAATAGCTAGGAAATTGTCTGCATAATTTATTTTATTCTTTGAAGTATTTCACGTTTATTTTATGACGGTAATTATTAAATGAATTATTTTTTTAGGCGTGATAAATGACGTTTCATTTTTATATATACAGAGTCGATTTTTTATTCGTGAGTTTGATAAAAAAAAAATTTTTTTTTCAATTTATTTAAAACTTTATATCATCAGTTTTAATATAAAAAAATAATTAATATTAGAAAAGTCAATAAATAAAATAATGTAAAACAAAATTATTTAAAAAAATTTTTATAGAAATTTAATTTTTTTTTCACATTGAATTTCTCTAATTTTGTCAAGAAAATAATTTCAAAACTTTAATTACACTGTAGAGTGTAAGGAAACTGAAAAGTCTTTAAACTTATGTGAGGACAAAAAAAAATAAACAGAACTCTACATAGCGATACAAGTTGAAAGTAAACCGAAATAAGATGCAATAGTAAGAGAGCAAGTAAAATTCGAAATAAAAAAAAAATAATCTAACGAATAAGGGACGCAAACAAATAGCTGCCGAGAATGAGAACAGTGGAGTAATTAAGCCGGAAAAAAGTAGTTGAGATAAACAAAGTGCCCGAAAGAGACCGTAACTGAAAAAGGTGGATAGAGCTTAAAGAAAACAGTAAGTAACTTTAAAAAGGTTTACATGGAACCGCCCCTACTATGTACTATTCACTATGTACGAGCTTCAATGAACATCGTCAATGACTTTTCAGCTCATTCTTTTTGTACTGTACGCCTCTACCAAAAAGGCATAAAAAACTATCGAGTGCGCTTTTATCGCAACGTTAACTCACTGGCGTTTTACATAGCGGAGCACTCGCAGCGCTGGGTCAATACCAAAATTCCTTGCGTTCTTTCCGAGCAAAGAGCTTAAGCTCCATGTTGACCTCATTTAAATTTAAACTTAAACAAGTACATATCATCTGGTAGTCTTTCTCCTCAATAGAAAAGTACTTTAGGCATTAACTTTCAACTAATAACGCCACTCGGATAAATTTATCTTTATACATGCCCAAGATGAGAAAATTCTTTAAGAAAAATTTACACTTCTTACACCTCAGGGATGAATAATTATTTATATATTTTCTTTTATGGCTTTCCAGCCTGCTCGTCTCGTTTAAACCGAGTCGAGGAAGCGAAACCCATTAAGTATATACCACGAGGCAAACGTGATATATATTTATATATATAGCCTTTTGATTATTCTTTTGTGGAGTTTGATAGTCGCGAGAAAAATAAAGATAAAAAAATAATGGTATCATCAACCAGAAACGGAGAAACAGAGCAAGATAATGGTCTTCATTGGATAGTAAAGAGTGTATACTGTCCATATATATATATATATATATATATATATATATATATATATATATATATATATATATATATATATATATATATATATATATGAGGAGGATTGTTAAGCCCCGCCATTACCCTGTTTCTCATTTAATTCCTCGGCTCAACTATTTTCTATTACTTTCCTTCTTCTTCTATTACTCCTCTCTTTATTTATTATTTCTCTTTACTGTTGAACCAAAAATTGAAGCCAAGTAATCAAGGCTTGAATTTAAACGTCCACTTAATTTCTCAAAAATCTCGACCTAGTTTTACATGAAAATTTTAGACTGAAATAAATTTTTACTTAGCTTAAAAAAGTTTCAGATGCCAAATTACTAACAAATAATTCAAGCAATTAAGTTCAAGTTTGAGTTTGTATAAATATAAATCAATTTTTTTTTTATTTTCGTTTAATCAAAACAATTTTAAATTTTTTCGTGAATTTTGAAGATTTCTTTAATTTCTTTCATTTTTAAAGATTTTTTTTTTTTTTTTGAGAAACTGAGTGTGGGAGAGAAATTATAACTTTTAATTATTCTAAGAGTAAAAAGGTGATGAAAAAAAACTTGCATGAGAGAGTAGAAACTAAAGTATGTTCACTCAATCAATATAATAGAGTTATTAGTTGAATAAATTGTAAAACGGTTTATAAGTTAAGTGTCAAAAAATTCAAAAGTTAACTTCAGATAAGGAGAAAATTAAGAAAATTGAATAAAAAAGTTTGGAAGAGATTGACTCTTCATTGAAAAGATCAAGTTTTAAAGTGCCAGTAAATTGCTAGATTACTAACATTTTGAAGGAGCGCTTCCTTTGAAACAACTTTTAGCTGAAAACTATCATCAAATATTAATTATCTCATCATATCCGAATCATAAATTACTAAAAATTACCATTCGAAATAATTAACACATTCGAAAGTTATACTACATCACAAACTGCTGAACATATTTCGATCAATATAAATATTTCAAACTTTTCTAATTAAATTCACGTATACAGCAAACACTGACTAGTAATGCAGCGCAATCACTTCAATAAATATTAAATATATATTACATCATATCGTTTAAATATTCTCATTAATAACACTCCGATTTTGTCATATTTTGCTCGAGACTTCTACTCCAACTTTTACTTCGATCTCAATCACTACAACTAAAATTAAAGGCGATCATTATTTCGAACCCAAATAATTACCGAGGAAATTTTCAAATAGGTACCATCGTCATTTAAAGTAAAGTTTGCTTGTTAGAGTTGATTATTAAACTTATCGTCAATTTAATCCCGGAAATTTACATAAATATAAACAGCAAAGTTGTGAGTGGATTTCTCTTCCAGCCTTCCAGAATTAAATTTGCCTGCATAATCAGGCCTTCTCTTCTCTTTCTTTCTGTCCATATCTTTCGTTCCTTCTGTACCGACGCTCGCTCACTGGCTTTTACCGCTGATAAGACAGTTTACAACTTTTTCCGAGGTTCAAGGTTTCTCAACAGCCAATTCGCGTCTTAGTACAGCTGTTGTTATAATCAAATTTCTTCGAAAAAAAATTCAACTTTATGAATTAATATGTCACCTAAATTGACCAACTAAAAATAACAATCAAGTTTAATCATTCTTATCAAACAATTAAATTTCTTTTAATGATAATTTATTATTTCTTTTAATTTATTATTCATTATTTAGAACAATTAGAATAATTTTTTTTTTTTACTAAATCTGTTATTTTTTTAATATTAAACCCGTAATTAAAATTCAAGAATTTACATCTTAAAAAAAATTTTTTTACACAAAAATAAAAAAAAAAATAAAAATATTAGAATTTTTTTAATTAAAAATTTGATATATTTTTCAAATTTTACTCGATAAAATTCATTGAGTAATTTTCACACCATCAAAATTTTTCCCACTAAAACGACCACTCATTTCCACCGGCCATAAAAAAAAAATGACATTCATAATTTTTATTTCGAAGCCCGTGGGCAGTTTCGGGTCGGGAAAAAAATAATCAACACAAAAGAATATAGATGTATGAAAAAATTGGGAAATAAAACAGATAATAAATACGGGTAAAAATAATAAAAATACGTAAAGGGAGAAGGCACAAGGTGTTTTTTTAAAATAAACCGAAGGGAGTGGAACTAATACCAATATTCGAGCATTACAAGTTAGTTTGTTCGAGTAATGGGGGGCTGGGGGATGAAGGATGCGAGATGCGTGGGTGTAAGGCACTTCGAAGAACGAGAATGAGATAGAGAGGTTACTTCTCCATTTGGGCTTACTACTATACACATATAATACTTATAATACTCGGATCTCTACAAGTATATAGGTATATAGATATATATGTAGCAGTTGTGTTGTGGAAGAGCCGGTGGTGGTAGTGGTTGCGCTTAACGCCCGGTTACTACTTCTACGGTACTGTCACTTGTCAGTTGGCCACGAGCACTCGAAGCGTAACGTCTATGTCATTTTATCCTCCATTATTCTGTTAGTTAATAATTCACCGGATTTGTTTATATTCGTCGACTACCAATTGATAAATAAAAATAATTGATTTAGTTTTCCATAAAATTATTCCGGAGCATTAATGCGTCGAAATTTTGAGTTTCGCGGTTTTTTAATCGCGACTCGAGCCAAGCTCGAAGTAACTTCTGTTTACATTCTCAATCTGGGAAACTCGTTGGCATGTGGTTGAATTTTTGACGGATCAATTGGAGCGCGGAATAAAAACTTTGGCGGGAAATTTAAATTTGAGTTACATAGTGGCCGTGAACGGAATCGCTGTTGCTAAATCGGTGCATAGCAAAAGTGTCAAGAAAGCTTATCGAATATAGGCGCTAAAGGATGTGCTTACTTCCCGGAAGTTATTTTCAATCTGTGTGTCAAAAAAAAAAGTAATATTATTTTGGCCCCAGTGTGTTTTTTATAATTTATTTTGTTCGCCTAAACAAGTGGTAGCTGTTGTTATTTGTTTGTTTGTTTGTTTTTATATTTTGGTTTGTTCAGTGAATAAAATCAGAGTTATTTTATTTGAAATTTATAAAATTTTTGCCCAACAAACAAATTTACGTGACATCTATATTAAATCGAGGCTGGTGAGTTGAGAGTTTATTTTGTCGGTGATATTGTACATCGGTAAATATTTTATTTGATGACAACAATAAATTGGTCGTAATACTAATACTTACTCCGTTTTATTCTCAATGGAGACACGATATAGCCGTGGGATTTGGAAATGTCGTCAGGGTCACACTCACCTATTGACGAAGGTGTCTGTGTATAATGGAAGTCCCGCGCCAATTTATCCCCTATGGAATACACGTACAATAATAATAACAATGATTATGATACTAAAAAGTGCGTAGGCGACATTGTATTTACAGGCAGATCCCACGGCTTTACTTCTTCATGATTTATTCACCAATTTATTGTTTTACGAGTTTGTCAAAGTGTGTAACAATTTTATTAAATGTTGTATTTTGAGATTTTTTTTTTTTGAGCCAAATAGTTGGCACTTACATTGAAATTCAAATTAATTGATTAATTAAACAATGTGGATTTTTAAGCTTGGTTTAAATTGTAATTTTATAAAATATTTAATGAGTTAGAAGATTTTTTCTTTGAGGAGAAAAACATTTTTTGTGATAATAATCGGAGTAAATTTGAAAATAATTGCTTGTTTTAAAAAAATAACATTGAAAAAATTTAATTTACATGTTACAAAAGTTTTTAATGATTTTTTACAAGTAATCATTAAAAGATTATTGAGAAAAAAATAAATCAGTCTTAAAAAAAATATTTACCAATTTTGAAAATATATAATTTAAAATTTATGAAAATGTTAACAGATTAAATGAATGTATATTTGCAAGTACAAAATTTATTACAATTAATAATATTAAATTGAGCATAAATGTAAATTTGACATAAATACTAGTTATCAAACTCTCATAAACTAATTTTCATAAAAAAAAATAAGTTGGTTATTTAATTGAATATAAATAAACTCAACGTCTAAATGTGGATCTAATAAATTAATATCTGATATCAGTAAACGCAAGATTTAACTCGCAGTAGACTTAAATCAATTTCTCTCTTTATCATTAATAGTAACTACTATTAAAGCTTACTTATAGGTTAATTAAATTCAATCACCTCACTATCGACTCATTTATTTAGTCGCTATAAATCTAAATTATTGCTAAAAAAATTTCTAAAAGAAAAGAAAGTTACCCAATGAACTTTAATAAATTTTCTGTTGTACACTTTGGCAAAGAAAAACTTTGCTCGTCAAGGAGAATTATTTTTACATAATAAAATTTTCATTAAATTATAACAACAAAAGATTATTTTTCACTGGCAAATGCAGGCCTGTTTTTTAACATACACCTGCTGTGAATAATTTTATCTACATAGGGATTCAAAAGTTATCCGTTTATCGTTACAACTCGAGCACGAACACAAACAAAAAGTCAGCGTTAAATAAAATTATTAATTTTAATAAAATAATTTACTTTTTAATCTCATCATATTTTTTAAATTTCTGCTCAATAATATTAATAAAAGACAAATATTTGTCGAATAAAAATTCATACGAGGATTTAAATTTATTTGGATAGAATTCAAAATTCTTTATAGATATATACGTGTTATATATTCTGTTACGTGACCATTGTCGCAGGGATTATTTAAAATCCGTGATTCAATTCAAATCAGCACACCGTGAATTCACGCGATCTCGGGGCTGAATTTTTTTTTTTTTTTAAATACATATTTAATACATTTTTGGGTAAATACGCAATCCATCGATACAACTGCACCTTTTTAATATTCGGATTGCACAACGAGACACACGCGGTACGTCACATTGAATCGCGAGAGAGTTTAAGGCTTTATATATGTATACATAATATATAATAATACGGCCTGAATACCGGTCTAACCATTAAGTCCATTGTCAGAGTTGAAAGCCGTTCTTTTATTTACCATCTCTTTTTTATTTCCACCGGATGGATGTGCAGAATTTGAGATCGTTTCACTTCTCCCATGATTCTCTGGTATTCCTTAGACTTAAATAAAAATATTCCAACCAATACATTAATATACAAATAAATATACAATATAGTTCATGTAATATGTTTACAAAACAATTTAACTGATGGTGAATGGTGATTTTCATCAGTTCGCCAAACTAGGAATACAAATAAAACTCCTTAGTCTGCATTTGCCAGCAAAGAATTCATTTTACTTGAATGACAAACAAACATCTCTTCGGCGAGCAATTTTCGTATATATGTCGCGATATTCTATACTATTATATTATGTTATATGTAAACTTTCTCTATTTTACCATACCATGGGGCTCTCGTACGAATATTAATCAGGAAGAAATGTGTCGCTGAAAGAAGCTTACGAATAATGTTTTTGACATTTGTAATCTATTGAAAATTAATATCGCTATTTTTTATTATTTTGTTTTCAATTAAATTTGCTGAGGAAGCCAGTAAAACAACAACCGAGACCGGGGTCACAAAATATTAATAAAATATATTTTATTATTATATATGTTATATGGAATATGAAAATATTCAACCGAGCGTAATATTCTGAAATTATTTGCTCGTGTATTTGCATTCGCAATAACACAAATTTATATTTTTTTATGCATAAACAAATTTTACATATTTGTTTTTAAGGACTTTATATTTTCATCATAAAAATTTTTGTAATTAAATTTTTTCTATTTGCAATCATGAAATTAAAATTGTAATCAAATTTGTCGGTACAAAAGTTCAAATTTTCCTTAAATTATTCGAATAATTGGATTAAAAAAAAGAGTGATTCAAAACTCTATCACAAGCTATAACAAATAGAATTTTTATGATCATTGATCAGTATCATGTCAAAGAAAATCATGCAAAAACTGGATGAATAGACTGTCATTCATGCACCAATTCCTCCCAGACTACGCACAATACACCAACTAAACAGTTGTCTGTCATTTTACTCTGGTGCCCCATTTTACTTTCAACTTTTCTACATATGGCAATAAATACACTCAATCATAATAACAATAATTCATCCTTTTTTAAAAAATTTTTTTCTATCAGTTTCTTTCCTTTTATCATACATGTAGATAAAAATCAATAGGTTACAATTGTTCATAAGGGCCCTTTAAAATTTTATTGTACTTTCTATATTATACCGGCTTATCGAGCATTAAATCGACAGTAAAATTTTATTCATGCTAAGTAATAAATATGATAATAAATTTAAAAGTAAAGTAGTTTAGATTAAAACGTTGAATCTCAACATAAAATCATTTCCACCGAGCAGAATAAATTATACAATATTATTCTTGATAATATTATCGATTTCTGTTGAATTTTTTTCCTGCAATACATAATCATAACAATAACGTTAGTCTATAAAAAAATACCGATAACGATAATCATAGCAATAATAATAATAACAATAAAGATAACGATAATGATAATGATAATGATTAGCAGTAAGGTATATCAGATTGATGCAATTGAAAAGTACTTGAACTATTAAATGACCGGGTATGTGTACCCGCGGATATCCGGCTCGGATTTCCGTAGTGTATGTACACAGACATTACACATAATTAATAATTCGGAGGAAGACATACTACGCAGATTACGGGGCACCCTTTCATACAGAACAAAATAAAATGAAATATACTTATAATTCCACTCTACACTCTACACTCTATTCTATACTACGCCGTCTGTCTCGGATACGATAAGCAAGAGTTTGAATTCTGTTTTAATCCTATCCCTGCGGATGTTAGACTCTCAATTTCTATACAAGCCGAACAATGCCGACACGCGTGAGTAATAGGCCCACGTACAGTTAAATGAATGTAATATATAGTATACTAGACTAGTCATTGAAAGTGCGGTGTGTGATGGGTGATGATTGAATGAAAGGGAAGAAAGCAGTCGCCGAAATTTACCTGGGCTCATGTTTCATAGAAATCGGCTTCAGGCTTTGGGGATACAAAATTAGTCTTTTCGATCGATGTTTTTGCTTTGTTCCTCGACAGCCATCATTCAAGGTTTATTACCACACGCAAAACTCACATCAAACCACATATATATGTCCCCTTTCCGACCTTATGGTGCTATATATCATTTTAGTATTTATTTTTATAAATTTTTTGAGCGCCTGTATTTTTATGAAAATGTAAAAATCGATTTAAAGAAGGTTAAAATACTTTTTCTACGCGTAAATTTTTAATAAATGAGTATGTGGTTACTTTCAAGGAAAGATAGCACTAGTAGCAAATTAACAGTGTAACCAAACATGAAAATGGCGTTTTATGAATTAAAAGAGCGGGTTTTTAGTCATTAACACCTGAAAGTACTGAAAATTTTACAATGTTTTGGATATTCGCAATTTAAAGTTGTTAGACTCTTCATTATGTATACAAATGATGAGTAAATGAGATTTGATTAAAGCTTAAAATTTTTATTATGTTTTTATTTAATCAGCCAAATATTTTGATTTGATCAAAAAGAGTTCAAGGCATTGAATAAAATGGTATTTAAATTTACCAAACAAAACTTTATTTATATTTTTTCAGTTTCGTTGAAAGCGTGACCTCGAGATTAACCATTCTCGGAAGTAAGATTTAATACGATACTGTTACAATATTGATTCGTGGAAGGAATTATCAACTAAAACTCAGCATTATAAAGTCATAGTAATACTTTTCCCATAAAATATTAAATAAAAGAACTAACTTTTAAATATTTACTCACATCGGGCAAATATGTGGTGATCAAACAAAATTCCAGGGCACACTTTCATATCTTATTTTTTCTAATACATCTCCCAATTCGAATTCAATATATTAAAACTCAACAGCTATCAGCCAATGATTTACAGTCTTAGAATTAACAACTTATGAAAAATAATCAAAATTTATTTGAGGCGGTTTTCATTGAGATCAATATTCGATCGTAATGTCCAAAGAGTAGTTGGATTTAACGACAGGCAATTTATATCCTCTCAGCAATAACACGTCCCAGGTGACACGCGTGAGTAACCACCTCCGGTATCAGTACAGTAGCTACGAACACTTTATATATATAAATATATACGTATATACATTTTGCGCCGTGTTGTGGTTCGTCCTCGCTCTCCCCAGAATCTTGTTACGTAGTAAAATAACACGCGTGTACTTGACGTTATATGTATACGTCTGCATCAACATCTATATCTACACTTACCTCCACAAATCATTAGACTATGTTATACTACTATTACATATTACATCATTACTTACATACATATTGTACTTTGTATATTGTACAGTGCGAGTCTTTATATTTTTCTAACACGATTAAAATACAATCCACACAAGAGTAGTCGTAGATTAAGATTATTATATCGGTAACGAGCTCACGATCAACGCTTAAAGCGTTAACGCTAATATAATAAAAATATTACGTAGATATCTATTTATGTTTGGTTCTACTTCGCTGACTATTTATTAGTGTGAGTCTTAATTGATAGTTATAATAATATTTAAATTATAATTATAATGGTAGATAAATGTGAAGGCAAAGAATGTATGACGATGGTAATTAATTTCTATTTATTATTATTTTTATAAAAGTATAAATATTTTTATTTTGGCTTCGAAACATTCAAAACCGGTTTGCCGATTGTTTGCCCTTTTTATTCGCTTTTGTCTGTCATCCTTATACACTGCATTGAGAGCTAGACAACAGACTCTTTGGTAGTGGAGTATCAAGGAATCCGATCGTCTATTCGAACCCTCCAGACTCGAGGCTAAATAAGGGAAAGTCCAGAAGGGGAAGTACAGTTTGATCGAAAAATTTCGTACAGAAGGGCTGAAATATATTTCTTTTTATTCTCTCGTTGTTGTGTAATCTAAAAATGGCAAGAATTGATGGATTTTCTTTTCGCTTATTAATTATTAATTATTATCATTACAATTCTTGAGATACTTTCACTGACCAGGAGTAATTTGTACTCGGTCGAGTGATTTTATTTTTGGTCTTGTAACTTCCTTGGTATATAATAGATTGTATTTTTTTTTTATTTTTACGTCAGGAAGTTTTCAGTAATGTCTTACGCAAGGACTAGTTTTAGTTTCAGAGTTAATTTATTCTTATTAATATAAGAGGAGGTTTGTGTGAGTAGACAGGATCTGTTCTATTCAGGACTCAGGTATTACTCGGGTTCATGGTTCCGAGCACAAAGACTGTACCAGCCTCAACATTGTTTGTAAAAAACGGACTGTAATAAATATATGTTGTCTAGGACAGGTAAGGACTAAGTATAGACCAGCCTCTATTATGTATTATGTGTTGTACTATACCGCAGATGAGTAGATGAGAGAGTGCCTTTATTTTATGGTACAACGTAATATATAATATGTGTAGTAGAATTAAATGAGAACTCTCAGTCTGAAGGAGGTACGTGGTATTTATGAAAAAATAATAAAATTATTAAGAATACTTAAGAGTACAATGTCAGGGTGTTGAGGCCTTAGAGTTGCTTATTCATTTTTTGTTATTGTTTTAATTTTTTGGTTCTATTCATAGTGAGTCTGGTTTGGGTTTTTTGAACATGATTGTACTTTATTAAGAGTGTAATAATGAGCTTTATTTTTATGCCTTGATTATGATTTTGGATGATGACTTTTAAGTATGTGTAATTTGAGCTGTTTAGAAGTCAAAATTTGATGCTGAAATTGATACTTATGGATAACTTCATTGTTCATTCATTAAAATTCATTAAAATTAGTGTAATTTCCAATTACGAATTAAAAATCTTTTAAAAGTTTCCAATTATTTCTTTTTTGTAAGCTTAAAAGATTGAGTAATCAAATAAGTTTTCTCGATTCATTGACTCGGTACTCTCAGAAGTTTAAAGTAACTAACAACAAAGAGATGACTTCTTTCTAACGACGTAACATATTGCTACCTCAGACCACAACTTCAAATACTTATAAATATATAGTAAATAGTAAATAGTATACCTACTATCCACTATTACTGTTATGTATAATATAGAGAATGTAAAACCCGACTGAACACACGGCTTCATTTATACTCCCGCTTAGTATTTATCTCGTCGCAATCCATCCCTGTCATTCCGTTATCCAGGGATTTAATCTTGACACAGCGAGAAAATAAAAACCGAGTAAAAAATGAGTGCCTTAAACTTACACTTATATATGTATATATGACTACTTGGACTTATTAACGCACAAAAAATGACTTAAAAAAGGACCAAGAGAATATTAACTTTGATGAAGTGTTTGAAATCTCCTCAGAGACAAAACGCGTCAGGATTAACGACAAGATGAGACGAGTGGATAATTTTCGAGCTAAGTTGAAACTTTCGGAATTTAAAATGAAGTAAAAATTAATTGCCCAATTATCGCCGTATCTTTTATTTTCGTCCTTGCTTTCATTCAATTTTTTCATTTTTTCTGTCAAGGATCCTTCAACAAAAAAATATAACACTCCATAAATTACAGTCATTAATCAGTTAAAAATTTTGAAGTTTAATTATTTTATTACCAATAAATAAGATATTAATATTTACGACGCGTACAAGTCAAGACACTTTTATTAGGTCACAGAAATAAAATAGTATATATTTCTTGAGCTAAGAATTTTAATTATGTCATATTTTTCTCTTTTATTAAATTGTAAATATTTCCTAAATTATATTTAACTTTATTACTCCTTTAAATTTATTGTCTTAATCATTCATTTCGGTAATTTTTATTATTTAAATTCCAACCACGACAAATTGGATTTTAATGCTAATTTAATATATACCGCGACTAGTAACGCCATCACCCACGGCGTTGGGCGTTCATTTTTTTTATCAATAAATCTTTTTTATTTCTCTTTAAAAATTACTGTAAAAAAAATTAAAATTCTAACTGTACGATACTATAAAAACAATTTAATAATCAATTTATATTAATTTATATTCAAGGAAACCGATACCTTTAATAGATTAAAAGGGAATAACAGGAAATGAAGAGTCAAAAATTCAAGTGGTAAAAAAACAAAACATTCGAAGTAATCGTAAAAATTTTTATATTCGAAGCTACAGTTGTTACCAAGTTAACTTATCAAAACTACTAAGTTTTATTATTCATATAGTTTGAATATGAAGTCTAACCTACTTTCCAAGCTTCAATTTTATTAAAAATTTTTTTTAATTAGTCAGAAGTTTTATTTGTTCTTTGAAATGTCAAATAAATTTTTCCTAAATATTGGATGTAATAACATAAAAGTAAAGATTAATTTCTATTCAATCTTCACCCTTCCAAAACTACCAATTTTTTTACTCCACCGTTGATTGAAATATCAAATATCCAATTTCTAAAGTTATCAAAATTATATTGATTATCGGGCTGTCTAATTGCTTTTATAATAATTTACCCCCAGCTCAAGCTGAAACTATTCCAATAAACTTAAATTTAATCGTGTTTTTCCATACAAAAAAAAATCGCATCATAAATTCCATCGATGATAACTTTCAAGATAAAAAAAAAATTCAATTAATCTTGAAATTCAAATAACTGATAGAAATATATTCATATCTATCAATGTTATGGATTATTCGCGAACAGAGACCTCCTTCTAACTGGCTAATGTAAGTAGATCTGGCATAGAGTACTTGCCCAAGTTTAGAGACTAATAATTTATGCGGAACATAAATAAAATAAACCACAATCTTTGAATTGAATCGATATTAAAGTTAGCCCACACCATCGGCATAAACTCTCGGGTTTTCCATCTTATTAAATCTTCTCGAGCCTGTTACCTCTAACTTATATGATCAGAGCCCACAAACGGAATAAGTAACGCCTAGTGATCTGTGCATATTTAAAGCTGTTAAATATTTGCATCAGTATTCACAACGTGGATCATGTTTAACTACATTTAGAAGAAGTATATAGAGTACCTACGTCTAGACGCAAACATTAATAAAAATAAAAATAAAGATTACTGTACTATTGTATCTTCTATTTGTCATCGAAAATAAGCAATAACGAATAAGATGAATGAGCAAGCGGCCATACAACTAAAGGGTATTTGCATCAATAATTATCGATTTGCACATATAATACAGGAGCGCAGATCAATAATTACCCATGGCGTGTCTGGAGTCTGGACAGTCTCAACTTAGTCTTACATTTCTCAACTTGGCACTTAACTCGAGAAACTCTTGGCTCATTCACCATAATCATCACTTTTTGTTCATTATTTTTCACAAATTGCTCTCGACTCGCATTTACTTACTCCATTACCGGTACGGTGTTTTTTAAAACAAACTTCTTGTTTTACTTTCTGGCAACGAATTTTTTTTAATAATGCAATCCCACGGTCCAAGGTTCGCCTCGGATCTCTATTCACCTAACTCTGGTTATATTCATTATTCAAACTCAAACTCAGACTTTTCTGTGGTTTTGTCTTTTGCGTACGAACGCAAACCACGTTACACTCTGCGGTTACACACTTAACCGATTCGCTTGAAAATAATTGCAACAAGAATAAAAAATTCGTGAAACGATTAATAATAATAATAATACTAGCTATATTTAATTTTATTTGTTTATTACCGTGAAAAAATTGTTTGATATGCCCACATTTGTTCTTAAATCCCCATATAAGACCTGAGATAGTCATATATGCTCATATTCAATTTTTTTCCTAATGATAGTGTTGAAATCCGTCAACAGATGGCGCATGGTCATTGAATCGTCTCCTTACAAGAGAGTTAAGCATGATATCTAAAGTATTGAAATAAAAATAATTTTTTTAGCACTCTTCAAGTGTTTATTTGTTAATTTTTAGATAAATCAATTTAGAAAAAATAAAAAACAATTTTATCTTGCTTATACTTAGCTTAATATGGTCACGTATAACCAGATCAGAGCATATATGGTAATTTTTGATCCTATATGGTTATTAATAAAAATGAGCCATCCATAACTATATCAAAAATTTTCTACGGATCGTAAAGTGTAAGTACAAAGCGACTTTTTGGTTTTAGCACCTGGGACGCAAAACAAGTTATCGTAAGCGCTAAACAATGCCATCAAGTTGTTCATTGACGTTTTGTTAGGGTCAATGACCGCCTCTATCCTCTAGGCTCATATATTTATGTATATATATTTACGTGTACATCTATCACTATAGTACCAACGAATACACACACCTTGGGAGTAGAAGCAAATGGGATAATCGATTGATGGTAACTCCCTTCCGGTTTCGTAGTGTAATTTGTAATAGTCTACTCCCAACATTTGGTGACTCATTTACGACTTGTTTTACAGCTTAATTGCTAATTGCAGTAAAAGGAGACCATCTAATCGGCATCTAAGATTATATACCACGCGTAGCGGCCAGTGACTCAACTGATAGTTATCATTTTTCACTAGTGATATGATGCTTAATAAATTAATTATATCATCACAAAGATTTAATTTGCGAAAGTCAAAATAATGTTTTCATGTATAATATAGTGTGGTAAAGTTTAATTACGGTACACAGGCAACTGTAGGCTTACAAAAAACCAGTTCATTGTCAAGGACCACTGGTCAGGTGATTTTTTGTTTCTTGTTCTTCTTCTTTGAGATCCTAAGCGCCGAATAAGAATCCATGTTATGCTTGACACTTAAAAATTTTTGGTGTGAAAATTACTCGAAAATTTAAGATATTTTTATTTTAATTAATGATGAAGATGAAAGATTGTGAATATTTATTATTTTCAATTAATTTTTAAATACCGTCGAAAATTATTAAAATGATAAAGACTTTTTTTATTGAGAGTTAAATTTTCTGCAAAAAATTTTTTTCTACCGATAAAAATTAATCCAAACTTTTCATTTAAAATTTTTGAAACTTCGTACTAAAAATAAAACAATGCTTGGCTATCTTAAATTTATGTTACCTGTACTTGCCAAAGCACATATATATGTAGACGTAAGTGAAGAAAAGAATTTATAGAAGATAACGATTAGATAACGATGATTAAGGGGTGTTTTATTTTTCTCCACTTGTTTGATTGCTGAGCAAACAGTTGTGAGAAAATACTGAAATAATAATTTGTCTCGTCTCGGATATTATTTATTGCCGATAGTACTATTTTAGATATATATATATGTATCACTATCGCTTAAATACCGAGGTTTAGTATGTGGGTATGTGCTGGTATTTGTACAAGATTATTTCAACGAGTTTCCTCGGTAACACATAAACGCCTCAACTTGTACAGCCGGAGTAAGCGATCGAGTTAAAAGATACATAACAGCGCAGATAAGCCGTTTCCGGGGCGAAAACTTAAGTTAACTTTACTCAAGGTACACATATGTATGTTTTGGTTTTTTATTAAAGTCGGTCTAAGTATAACATTCGAGCTAATTCTCTTTGGGCTTAGCTCCGCTAGCGACTTGCTAATTTTTTTATATTTTTAGCACGTTATGAAGTTTATGTGCCTATTAAAACTTTTTTTAATGGTCTGCATATAAATTAACACGTGGAGAAAAATTATTTTCTCAAGTAAAAGTTTTTAATATTATTATAGGATATGTATTATTACAACAATGCGGTCGGGTTTCCAAAAGCTCCAGTAAATTAACGTTCCATAGACAGTGCACTTAAAAACCGCGATATATTTTACTCGGTACAGGCACAATATTATAGAGATAGTACGGGTATGAGTTTATTGTGTATCGTTGGCAAAGGCTAGATAACGATAGAAGTGTGACTATTATATGGAAAACTAGCGAATAATGGAGTTGCGTTTATTCTGGTAAGCGAATAGTCTTGTGTGTACTCTAGGTGGTGTGATGTGATATGAAATGATATTATATGAAATAGTGGAAGAAAAACTAGTAGAAGCAGAAGCACAAGAGGGCCGAAGACAGCCAAGGAGAAAGTGAGACGTGTTAGAGTGGCAGCATTATGAGCATGCATAACAATACTATTATCCGGCGCCAGAGACGCCGGTTTGTTTGCGAATACTCTGTCTAAGAAAAGCTTTATTGTCCCCATTGTCGATTCAGACATTCGTGTCTATGAATAACATACATTTGATGTTTTTTTAATTTATTTCTTTCATTTTTTCAACTCATAAAACTCTTAAGTACTTTGTTATTATTATTGTAATTGATTATTAAATTTGTTATGCTGATTTTTCAGTATTAAAGCCTTTTTAATTATTTTTTAACGTGGATTTGTGGATAGTAAACATAAAAAAAATTATTTTTTTTTTAAAAAAAATACATTTTATTATTATTAACTTGAAATTTTAATTTAATAATAATAATAATAATAATAACAATAAAATTTCGATACCGAGTGAGTTCGTTAAAGCCAAAGGATAATTTCATTAACGAGCACAATTTATTCGAACGCACCGAAGCTTTTCGTTATTTTCTAGGTGGTTGGTTCAAGGGCTGACGACCCTCCGCGTCAATATTTTCATTACTCACATGGCCGCATGGGGCGAATGTACAAAAGCGAGATAGGTTACGTGATTGCCGCCATCTATTATTGTTACGGTTAAAGTCACTCTCCAACTTGAACTTCATTTCCTACTTGTTTATCCAATCCATCGTCAATGTGTCTTTATTTTCATTTCTTTTCTATTATATAGAAACATATAAGCCCTCCTGGGGCCCAATAGTTTGTCGGAAAGTTCAATATCAATATCACTATCAATGTTCAGCATTACCGTCGAAAAATCCAATATCCGTAGAGTTTTAATCACTAAAAACAGGAAATAGAAGTTCGTAAAACCGACTCTTCTATCTCTTTCTTCATCCCTCAACTCTCTGAATACAAACTCCAATATCAAATACGAATACGAATATGAATCAAATATCGAACATCGAACATATTATCGATTTCAGTTTAGTTAGTTTATTTTTACCATTACATGTTATATGGGAAAAGTTATCGTGACTCTATGGCAGATGAATGGAGTCGAGTATGAGCTTGACAACCATCCAAATAATGCAGAGCAAAAAAAATGAAAAACTGGACATTGAATAAAAGGTATGAGCGTGAATAAAGCAGAAAAAAAAATTTGTGCTGTCAGGTCAGTGTAAAACCCGTTGTGAATTTTACTGTCAACAGAGTAGAGGGCGACACTATACTTCTGTGTATGTAGATGTATTAAAATACCAGTAGAGATTGCGCGGGTCGTGGCAGGAATCATACACAGACAAAGTCTATGCACTCTCTCCCTCTCTCTCTTCTTCTCGTCTCTCATCTCCACATCTACTGAGACCGGCTCTTATGCTATCGATCTCCAGTTGCTTTTGCACATCCGCGCCCCTTTCTCTCATCCTCCCTTAGAACCCTCTGTCGCGCTCCAATCCTCCTATCCTGTGTCAGAACATCACGGAGTCTGGTGAGTCTGGATTCGGCGCAATACTCCTCGTCGGTGTCCCGTCTACTTTTATTTATGGTATATAGTAACTATATGGTCAACGTTTTTCTGATTTTTCACAGCTTTGACATCATACTCGCTCCGTTTAATTCTCTGGCGGGCAGCCAATTCGCGAATCGCAAAAAATATCCGAAGAGTTGAAAAACTTATGGATAAGTATTTTTTTAGAGGACTTTTACTTTAACTTGAGGAATTTTGTCTCTGGATTTAAGAGAAACAAAGTATAAATTCAACTTATTTTTTGTGTAATAAAGTCTGCAGACATCTGAACATTTCTTAAACTTTGGAATTTATTAACTTATAAACGGATAGACATAAAGTCATAACTGAAACATATTATTATAGGGAATTAAATGTTCTGTAAAAAAGGTTTCTTATATTTTTTTCATAAATCTACTCTTTTCAAAATTATTTGTCAATAAAGCCGAAAAAAAATTTTTTTTAATTGCGCTTATAATTTTTTTTAATATTTACACGTAAAATTAAAAAAAAAAAAAAAAAAAACTATTTTTTTCTTAATTTAACACAATGCGCACTACCGGAAAAAAATAAATGATGGGTAACTACGAAATAAAAGCTTTCATTTTATCTTGATTGTAATAATTCTTATAAATAAATCCCCATACAAGTATCCTATATATATATAGTTGGGTAGTTGAGTCTATGCGAGTAGACCGTGATCGATCGTCCTGATGAGTCATCCTCAGTATGCGCGGAAATTCCAATGAAGGGACGCGACGGCTATGGGATACTACGGTACGGTATGATAGGCTGCATGTCTACCGACGAGGGTGTAGTGGGTAATGGAAAGGATGGGATTAACAGCCGATTCGTAGTATTCCGTCTCTCTTGTCTTCCGAAAGAATAATTACTGTTCTACGAGAGAGTAGAGAGAGATCGAGGCAAACGAAATTACTTCATAGACTGGATAGTTTTGGCACCGGAATTGTCTCGTCAGTTATTGGCTTTTCTTCTGTTCTTTTCACTTCTACTCTAAATCCACTCACCAGTCTAGGTACTTCAGTAAAAGTAAAATTATAGAATTAAAATTGGATGAATGGAAAGCACACGAAGGGAAAAGGATTTTTTTTTATTTAATAAGCTTTAATTACTCTTAATAAATAAATTTTTAACATTTGATAATTTAATTAATATTTATTAACTGTTAATAAATCATTTATTAATAATTAATGAATATTTTTTAATTTTTTGTTTTTTTAATAATTTAATTTAAGAGAGATTTTCTGTCAAGAAAATTTTTTTAAAAGTAGTATTTTTTTTCTCATAGATTACATGTCTAGTAATTATATAAAATACAATTACTCTTACTTAAATGATTACAATTAAAGTTATCATTGGTTTTGTTTGTTGTATCATGACAAATGTTTAATCGAGCAATTCCAATCCAGCATGTAATGTACACAGATAAAGAGGAGGTTCAGCTGATGATGTATGTGTAATTCACAAAGCGACTACTCCACATGGAGTCAATACAGATACTACAATATCTCCGGATAAATAGAGAGCTCGGTAAACTATAAACTCACTGAACTCTGGTATAACTCCTGTGCTATCCACCACGGCAAATAGCAAGCGCGAATGTAGCACACTGCACGTTTAGCTTACTCTATGCTCTACACTCTACATTTTGCGATGTAATAGAATTTTTCATCGTATTTTAAATATGCGTGTCCGGTAAAATTACTTCCGTTGTTATTTCTAGACCAACTCTGAGCTTAACTTCGTGTTACATATACAAACTTACACATATTACATACATAGACATATTTATATGCAGCCAGACTTTAAAGGTTCAAGTCTAGTTCTCAGAAACACTATAGTCTTACTATACCAAATAATTTCCTTTAGTTTATCTCGATACTCTGCAGACTCGCTTGACTTATAAATACTCAGCGAGTCTCATAATCATTTTTATTAATGATACGCGTCATTATCATTCCGAGTTTATATTTATCGAGATGAATTTCTCGGATTCCAATGCAGTAGGAAGAATTTATGTGGGTTTTCATAAAACACAAAAAGTTTCAAATTTTATAAATGTTTGGTATTGCGTAAAAAAAAAAAAGTAATAAATTTTTCGTATCAATAAGTATTAATTCAATTAATTGTTTGAATTTTTCAGGCTTTATCACAAGATTTTTTGACGGAAAAAATTATTAAAGAAAACAAAGTAGAGAATTTAATTACAATAAATTCTTTTTTTTTTTTTTTTTTTTTTTTTTTTTTTTTTAAATGAGCTTATAACAAATAAAATCTGATTTACTACTTTTGAAAAATTCAAGAGTCAATTAACTAGGTCACTTGTGACTTGTTACTCGTAACTTTTCATTCTGAGACTTTGAAACTTTTTCATCTAAAAAAAGTTGTTGATTATTTTTCCCCGGGTGATTTTTCCAGGCAGAGAACCATGAAATTGTCACGAGTTGCCATAATTTAGAGTTAAACTTACATTTTTATATTTTCCATGGTTGTATAACTCTTAACAAGAAATATCGCGAAAATTTATTCCAATCCCAGAAGTAATAAAACTTTACGATAAATAATTTATCCGTATTTTTATTCTCTTCAGTCGACGGGAGAATAAATTCCAGCTGTAAATAAACATTAAAAGTTAATAAAAAAAAAATAAAGAAACACTGTAAAGAGCATTAATAAGAGTACAGAGCGGATGATAAAATTATTTAAATAAATAAAATCTACAATAGCGGCATTGATGCATATAATAGCGATCAAATGAAGGATAAAAAATATATATTTGACCTCGTGTCAGATATCTTCAAGGCATCCTCGTCGCCATTGCTTATGCTCATTATTCCGCCGCCAAAACATCTTACTGTGGCACTATAGTAATAAACTATTAATTCACGGACGATTGAATAATCTGACAAACGTAACGTAAGCTCGTTGATCTGTCTTCTATCTAACATATACCATCTTCACTATCATCTTGTCTACTATGCCTGATGTAACATAAGATATAACATACACACATGTGAGCATAAACACAACGAGACAACAGCAAGCACAGGACAGGAAGATAATTATTATTGCCATCATCTGCTGTCTCTCGTCACCACCCCCTCCCTCTTCCTTTCCCGGCCCGGTGTCTACATAATTTATGCACAACTATATTTATTCATCCGTGTTCAGATTCACGTATTATATATAGGTATGTGTATATATATTTAGACCCAGCGACACATAATATAAACATACATAATTAAATGACTTACGGATATGCATCTCTGTGCCAGCTGAATTTAAATTCCCGTTAAAAATTTTTCTGATATGGTCTGATATGCTCATATATGGCCTTATATGGCTTGATATGCGCAAATAAAATTTTTTGATACGGCTATGGTCTTATCAAATGTTGATTGTCAATAAAAATTCAAATTATGTTTATATTTGTGTTTAGGGAAGCGTAGAGCAGAAAGAGTAGTGATTATTGATGTGGAAAATATAAAGTATAATGAAGCGTAAAAGGCGAAATTTCATCGAAAAAGAATAAATTATTTTATTTAAATTTTGTTTTGACGATAAAAGAATTTAATAGTAGCGAATTTATTTATAAAGCGTTAGAAGTTGAGCCGAGTGTAATAAAGCAGATTCGACGAAGGATTAGAATAGTTACAAGTTAGTTGGTAAAAAATATTAGCGCAGCCACATGTTGACGGTTATTGCGTTCCGCATTTCGTTAGCAGAAGTTAGTGTGATTTAAGATACAAGCGTGAAGTACTATGTAGCATGTACTATTCCTAACACCCAAAATTCCTGACTAAAGATTCCTTGCATACTATTCATACCAGACTCGTCTGTTCTCGTAAATACACTGTTGTAGTCTGCGGTATTTCGCGCTCCTGCATTCTATATTCTATTATTGATTAAAAAAACATCTTAGATCCGAGACACGTGTCTAAAAAAAAATTAACGTGTAGGATTGTTCTTTATTGCTTTCTACTTTGATCAAAAGTACGCCTGAATTGTTTTTTTCCTATTTTTTAGTTGTATAGTTAATTTTTTACTAGACATTTTTTTTTAAGTTATAAATTAAAAATTTTTTAATTATAAATTTTTTTAACACTCAATTCCGTTTGATTTATTTTCTATCAATCATCAGACAATGATTATCATCACTAGTGACATCAAATAAAATCCGATGAATCAACACCGACCCTTTCAAATCTAAAATTCAGTTTATTTATCTATTAATCATCTTTTTTAACAAATGTACTATGCATCCTGACAACCAAATGTCATTTTCAATGTTATGCAACCCACTAAACCTTCATTTAATCGGATGATATTCATTTTTACAAGTAATACAACAAATCATCCTCAACAAAACCCAAAAGAATAAAAACTTTGTAGATAAACATTTTAAATCCTCAAAAAATTACATACGCGTAAGAATAAAACTAAAGAAAAATTTTTTTCTCATAATGTCAATGAACACTTGCACTTGAAGCCAGTTTAAGAAATCTTGGTAACCTAGACAAGACTACCAGTCATTAAGTTTTTTCTCGTACTAGCTAATCTCGGCTCATTGTACATAAACGTAATGTGATGTCGCATTAGATAGGTGCATGTTGATGCGTTTGACTTTTATTTTTATTTTACTTCTGTTTCCGGAGATTGAATTGCAGAGTATAGTAGTTAGACCATGACCTAGCACCTTGTTTCTTCTTTTCTATTCCCTTAAACCTTTTTATTTTTATTCATGTACTACAACTTACAACACTTACATATGATTATACACGGCGTATTTACGTGAGGGGATTGACTTTAGACTTTAAAACTTTAATTTATACCTACACATGTATTTAATACAGAATACAGATGACTCTACTCCTTTTTTTTTGCTGAGCGATGAGAGCACGAGTGCATTGTTCCTAAGAAAGAATCGTTGTGAATTACAATTAGCGCCATTGCGAGATAATTGACCGTAACAAAATACTGCAATTTTAAACTGTCGTTACATATTTTTGATATTTTATTATCATCACTTTCTTTTATTATTGCTGATGCTTCAGGCTATGACTAATTATTTTTCAGGTCAATGATGAAATTGTACGATCAAATAAACGTGTAATTGACATTCAATGATCATCATAATAAATTAATTAAATTTATGAAACAATTTTTAAATGACATAAAAAAATTTAATTTTTTAAATGAATTTTTGAATAAAATTTGTTACCTCGAAAAATTAATTATTAAATGTCAATTTAACGTTGATAAAAAATTTAAATCACACGGTACTATTTCAGCATTACATTTTCCGTGAAATTGTCCTTCGAACGCAAAAAAAATATCAAATTTCGTGAATAAAAGATAAAATAATAAAAACCGCACAGAGTAGAGTATATAATGATCATCAGAAATAAATTTATCGAAAGTTTTAAAATCTAATCTTACTTACACTTACTTAAACTAGACACGCGGGAATGTAAAAATGAAATTTCGAAAAAATTAATAAACTAATGGACTGTTTGGCTTAGAATCCTTGTAGAGGATGCAAAAACGATTTGATTGGTGTATAATGTAGAGTACAAATGTTTCTACATTGAAGGCGTATTGTTATGTATGAGCTTGGGAATTCAAATTTCCAGGCTCGATAGCTCGTACAATTTTTACAGAGACCGTAACTCAAGTGGAGTATTTTCTCTTTTCACTTTATTTTCCTTTTTAACTTGGACGTTTGCCATTGTTATTATTTCAGCATAATTGTAATTGCAATCATAAATAAAAAAGAGCAGTTTTATGTAATTCTAATGCAAAAATTGGCGTTCTAGTGATTTACGCACGAGTAAATAATATTTTTAATTTATATAAAGTCTGAAGCGTGCCAACTTGTTGCTTAGAGCAATAGTTGGCGAGCATTTTCAATTAAATTCTTTTTATTTTCAAGTTATTGTAATCCTTCATTCATTTTTTCTTTCTATCCGTGAATAGATAAGAATAAAATGACAATCGGAGGTAAATTACTGGTTTTTATTCACCAGCGATAGTACGGAGCTTCAGAGCTCCATTATAATCTTGTGTACTTGTCAAAACTTTATATTCTCCATAATAGATATAATCCCGGTATTACAACGGATGTTGTACAATATATGTAACCAAAGCTGAAACTGAAGGTATTCTTTCATTTTTACACTCCATTATAAGTCCCGAGAGATGAAAATGGCGTCGACCAGATTGAAATATATGGGTGTAGTAGAGCGAAGCTTTCAGCCTGGATGCTGAATCTTGTTGACTGAAGAGCTTGGCCCTTTAGCCCTCAGGGATATGGATATAGAGATAGAAAGGAGAGTGTTATTTAATCTCGGCTGCTCTTGCTGCAGGCTTCCAGCTTAAGTGTATAGTGTGTGTACTGTACATTGTGTGACAACATTGTCTGCTTGGCGCGAGTACTACCGTGTCTCTGGGGCAGTGTGATACATCTGATACACTAAAATGTGTCCCATATCCATGTAATAACACACTAAGCCGTAGAATAGACTGCTCTGAAAGTATATTACTTTTACTTTTTATATTATTATTATTGTTTTTGTTATTACATGGGGTAGAAGGGTAGGAACGATTTCAGTGAGCATGTGTTGGCTTTAAAAGTATTCGGAATGGTTTGTGAGTCACCCTCCAGTCTACTCTGACGAGCATGAGGGTTGAATGCTTGTTGTACATGTCGAATTTCTCTTAACTCAGAATTGTGCCAATAGAGTCAGTCGAATCGACAGACGTACAATCTGGTGTGTTCGTAAGCTTTAGGCTGTCGATACCAATCCTCCGCTCTATTTTGTATGTTCCTCTACTGTCTGGTTCCATTTATCCTTGATGGAATACAGACATGTGATGGAAAATAAACTATTAGAAAATTATAAAGGTGAATTTTAGAAAAAAAAATTTATTTTTTCAATTTTTGTAGCTTAAAAATATTATTTATAAAAAAAATCTATAAATTATTATCAATCTTCTCTTTGAAAAATATAAATCGATAGTTGGTTATATTTTTTCAATTTTAATAGTTTTCTACATTTCAAAAAAAAAAAAATATAAAATTACTAAACTATTTTTTAAATCTATATTAAAAATTTTTTTCGAGACTCCAGCAAGCTTTTAAATTTTTAAACTGTCACAGTAAATAATTTTTACAAAAATCAATGCGAATATAAAAACAAAAACACAATATTTAAAGAAGAGAATAATATGTGTCGAGATTTAATGATAAGTTAAATAAAGTGTGAATCATTGACAATAAGGAGTTCAAGGGCCAGACCTTCGGCGCGATCACCGAACCTTATGTCGTACCGTAATAACGATGCATGGATGAATAATCCCATTAACCACCACACTACCATCATGCGTCACAGATAATCCAATTGAATCCAATAAAATCGTATAATCTTATTGTGTTTGATTGATGAGAAGGACAACAATATATAACAATAAATATGTATCAGTAAATGTATCAGAGCACAGTAGCAGGTGCCGGGTAGACACCGGCATCATTCCATATCCTCATAATATCCATGTAAACATACAACATCTAATACAAGATCATTTCTCGATTTAATATTCAATTTAAAATGTCAAGGCCGAGTGGAGAGATTACAAGCCTGCGGCTTCCATTGGTCTACAGGCGATGCGGAGATTGCCGGTATCGAAACGAGTTATGTCGAAACCGTCGGAAGGGCCAGCCATACATTCATACACATTCTCATCTGTGTATATGTAGAACATTACACTTCAATACTGTGTTATGGGGGAAATCCACTGGGAGATCGACATAATTCATTCCTGTAGACGGATCTGATCTATAATATAATATATAATGCCACTCTGCTCTAACTCTCCGTACAGCACCACGTACGTATGCATTAAGCATATTGTATTAAAACAAGTTCCGACTCGTTCCCGCTTTATTCACACCCAGAACCTTAGACGATCCGATAAATTATTTCATTGTAAGTCATTTTCAAATAATTTTTTTTTTGTTCGAAATTTTATTTTACATTCTTTCCGATTGCATCAATAGTGAGCGGTCTTATATATTTTTTATAAAGTAAAATTAAAATTAAAATATCTAAAATTTTAACTTATGGTAATTTTTGTTTAATTATCTAGTTTATTGATGAATTATTAAAAATTATGAGGCCAGAAATTCTCAAATTTTCCAAAAACATCGGTATACATACTATATTAAAAAAGTAGAAAGATTTAAATTTTTATATTAGTCTTGTTCAATTTTAGTCTCGTTAGTAACCAAAAAAAATTTTTTTTTTGGTCGTACTGTCATTATTTTCAACTAATTATTTTAAAACCAGTAGGAGTTCACAAACCTTTAATAAAATGCAGAAAATTAGCATGATTTGAAAATAGAATGCATTTAACTTCTTAACTAAAAGTGAATCTTGTTAACTATGACGCGTCCCCCCTTTAATCTTGTGATCTTGAAAATGTGCAATTAACTGAAGCCCAAAGGCGTAATGTCGACAGCTTTAGTTTCACGGTGAAGGAATTAAGTGACAGCCCAAGACTTAGACAAGAAAGAGTGAGTATATGATATGAGTAAGTGACGTTTGTAACGAGTGTGCCGGGTATTCTTGGAGGTCGTTCAGGAAAATTAGTTCAATCGACGTGATTACACTTATGTCACCAACGAATTTGTCTTCTCATCACCATATTTTTATTTTTTCAACTTTCACACTTATTTAATTATTCATAAATTTATCACACATTTTATTTTTTTTAATAATTTTGCGCAGATATTTTTAATTAATAAAAGTTGAATTTTTTCTGAGGAAGCTACACAATGTTACGGAAATGATGCCAAATTTATATCATATATATGATAGTTTGGAAACCGTATGGTAAATGTAAACGATATGAGGGATATATACTTTGTACATCAGCAGCTGTTTCAGTAATGTAAAAAAAATATTCACGTGTGTGCTAGACAGTTTTGCGGTTTATATTCAGTATTATTATTATTTTTTATTCAATATCAAAAATGTCTTTAGCATTAGATGTAGCAGCTTTTAGTGAAATTTGAATATTAATATTAATGATAAATGGGTATACAATTAAATGGAAATTGCGCAATAAATTATTGAACACGATCGTGGAATTAAATGGCAATAATTGCACTACACGTATAATGTATAAATACATACATGAGAATGTAAGTGAGTTTTTAGTGGGTAAATGTGGATGAGGATGTGGATATGTGAGTGTGAGCATGAGGCGATTGGTATTCAGTGAATATATGAATCGTTAATTAACACCTAATCAGCAGAATTCAAATTCCAGTACATGGCGCATGTTCAATTATTAACGAGCCAATTAGTAGTTTTAGCCGTCGTCAGGAGTTATGTTACTGTGCGTAATATACATTATATTGTATTAAATTATATTTTATTTTATTTTAAAAAGACAGTGTGTACACTTGTGTTGTAACCTGGTGGCGCAGATTAGTTAATACCATGCGTACAGCTGTCAGTCGACACAACACCCCCGGGTTCATTACCTACGAATATATATTTAATTTCATTTTATGCTCAGTGTGTTTTAACGCTCCAATAATTGTTAATGTAATTATATTTTGCTTTAAATTCATGGATTTTAAAGGTTTAATTGTAATATGGAGCTATTACTTTAGATATGTGGGTAAATTTTGAGTTTATTAATTTTTAATGAGTTCAATTTGAGCTATGTAATTATATATTCACTTTATATTGAAGTGATTTGAATAACATCATAATTATAATATAAATTATGATCCAAAATTATTGAAATTTAATGGTATGAATCGATAGCTTGAAATTTTTTCCACAAAAAATAATTTCAATTTAATATTTGGAAAATTTTGAACCTCTACTTAGAATAAAAATTCTAGATTAAAAACGCGAAATACTTTTAAATCAACGAGGAACTTTATTTATAGGAAATTAAATTTCTTGCAAAAAATCTCTTTTATGATTTTTTGATATTTTTAATACTTTACCCAGAATTTTAATTTCTAACTTTTACGAATAATTTTTTTTTTAATTGAATAAACTTTAAATATACATTCTAAAGAAATTAGGGCAATTATTGGCAAAATTTTCAATTGAACTATAAATAACTCTCTAATTTCAATCTTATAAAAATTATCGTAAAGTTCACGCAGAGATAAATTTACAAAAAAGTATTTATTTATCGATTATTAATGGTAAGCTGATCACAGTAAATTTAATATCTTAAAATACATTGTAGCATAATAAATAACGAGCGAGATTATATTGATTCTTGAGAGTAGAGCACCTGGTAAACGTATCACGTAAACTTATTCACACATGTTTACCCTGGAAACCTGTGGCGTTTTTGATCCTGCCTATCGTATAGTATCAGATTTGTCGTTTCGTGATTTAATACACATCAGGTATTTCCTTTGAGAATATATTATTTACTATTGAATTTAATATTACGATATATATAATTACATCGTGAAACTATTAACTTAGCAAGCGAACCGTATGATCGGCAGCCGATTAAACTTCGGACATCTCTGTACATTGTACGGGTACTACATGCTCTCCTGTACACGGTTGTATTAGAGCAGCCGAGTAACTGAGCTGTTGAGCCAGTGAGCCGAACCGAAAGTGCCCGTAAGTACCAATATACATCGGCTTAGATTGTTGGAACAACCGCACAAAGCGAAATGTATACACTCGACAATGACCGCAGAGTTTGTGCTCCCGAAATTTCTACTCAGCTCATACGATATCACTTTGGCCTTAACTTTGATTTCGCCAATTGCAATCGATTTCATTGTCTACATTGTTTCTAATCTTCCTATTATTCTGTCGCTACTCCTGTGTCTTCTATTTCAGCCCACATAAATTTTTTACACATCAGTTGAGTCAAGGCTTTATTCGTTCGAAGGGAGTTATTGTCTAATTTTCAATTGATTATTAATTGGTTAAATTGGACCAATTTTTGTCTATTGTTAAAAAATTACAGAAATTACAATTGCCTTCTACAATACATTAAAAAAAATTAAAATTAAAATAATTTCAGACCTTTTAATCCAAAATTAAACGAACTATCTCTTATCTTTTCCTCTTTTTCTAAAATTTTTTCAATTCAAAAACTTAAAAAGACTTTATCAAAAAAGCGCCTCATTAAAAAAAACTTTATAATCATAAAAGCATCGCGATAATCATCAAGTCATCTCGAAAGTGTTATGCTCTTTACTCGAATCCATTCTAAAAAATTTCAAAAGACTGTTCGTGAAACAAAAAAGTACCATGTCTCATGTTTGTAAAATTAAGTTTTTTTCGAGTACAGTACCGTGCAGTATACTCTACTACAGAGGAATAGTATAGAGTCTTAACCCATCCACGTTTCTTTTATCCATCGACTTCTTCATTTCTGGCCTTATTTGTCATCGTGCAGTGGACTTTAGCTCCAACTTCTGGTTGGGTCTCAGATCGTCTTCTCCAAATAAAACACTAGTTGCTATTATACACTATACGTTGACAATGACTACAAGACGAGTAGCACGAGACAAGAACTAAATAAAAAAGCGTCTCACGTGCGGGATTTCTGTCCTTATCCATCGCTATTTATTTTCAGCTAGTTTATTTAGTTCCTCTTTTTCATTTATCCAACATACCACTGTCTAGACACTGCTATTGGTGATGCGACAAACGATCGACAGTCTGCTACATACTACATACTGACATATTACATACGTTCCTTTAAATATATTCCTCTATCTCCATATGTAATGTGTAATATATAATAAGTCGTATATAATTCCACTATCTCATCTATTCCCCTCTTGTACATAAAACACTCTTTTATTTCATTAAATAAAACCCAAGGCCACGTCATCGACCGATCGATCTTTTACCGATGATTAATTTTATTCGCTGTACTACACAGTAGATAAAACATCAAACACATTCATTACCGCTAATAAATCATCATACATTGTAAAGCTAAATAATTAGAGACGACAGCTTAGAAGATTCATAATCCGCAAATTCTAATCCTTTATTCGTATGAATATCTAACGTATAATAACAGTAACAATAAGTGATTTATTGTCTCGTTGGTTTTATTTCCCATTGTGAGTACTACAAATAACCGACTGTAGATACCTGACCTGAGGATATGTTGTATTACAACAACAGAACATTATGTAGGCCAACGAGACTCTACTCATGGATTCAATGTTTTGTTTGTGAAACTCCAGATCGCCCACATTCAGATTTCTACCAGTTTAGACTCTTATTTTTTTCAGACTAATCAACTTATCATCGTGCAAAAATAATTATAAGATTTATTGACTAAATTTAATGTCAACTGGTAAAAAATTTTTTGACATGGCTTAATGTATTCTGATATGATTAAATTAAACCATCTAAGGTTTGAAATAATCGTTTTTGCTTTTAGGTAATTTTTTAATCAAATTTAGTGTTACAAATATCCAACAGAGGGCTTTGGGTCGTAAAATCCCCTCTTTACAAGAGATTTAATAAATCATAAATTCAGTTTAAATGATATTATTCTGAATTGCTCTATAGCTTTTGGTTAAACATATTGACCGAATAAACATGACTATTCCAAGTTGGGGGGTGACAAACTCAAACATATTTTAACCATAAATTACTATTAATTTTTAGCGAAAAGTATTATTCCAGACCACCAGGTTTCCAAGGGATTTATTTCTCCCCTATTTTCTCTGAAATTGATGTGTGTACTTATGCTTTCATCAATACAGTAATCCCAGGACACACGTCTGCTCGCACGTGACTCAATAGAAGTTTACTATTACATTTACGGTTACATTACCTCTAAGAATGGACGAGAACGGCAAAGTTTAATATCATTACCTTGATACTGCCTACTCCTCGGAGGATAATGATGAAAAATAAAGGACGAAGGATAGAAGATAGAGGCGCTGATGGGTAACCACAAGTCCGTTAGCTTTGGACTTCATTCCCGGTACTTGATGTTTACCGCAACTCCCAATTTAAACAGCTCGCCGTTATTTGTACAACTATCGCGTCGAAGTTCTAAGCCCCATTTAATCGCTTCTCTATTTTTATTCTATTCATAGGGAAAAAAAAAACATAATCTGAAAAAAATTCGAACAATGAATGGAACATTGAAAATTCTAGATGACCGGCAATATAAAAATAATGATTAGAACAATAAAAACAAAGACCAACGCGAATCCCTTTATGAAAATATTTAATCGTGTGCGGTCAAGAGGCGTGGGAAAGAGGAACGAGACGGCTTTTATTTTCCATTGAAGTGTATTGAAGTATATATGTCGCTTAGTCGCGACTACTCTTTTATTTGCTCGCGACTACTCTTTTAAGTCCCATGAAGTCGCTTCACTCTTTCTTCTCTTATTGCTCTCAAGTTGGACCGCGAGAAGCGAAACGCCCGAGGCCTGTTTTTCCAGACATGGCCAGACGTGTCCAACAGTTTCTTGTTAAGCCACAGCCATTAGACACAATTGTAACGGTAACGATCTTTATACGTGAGCACGCGGTTATATTACTGTTATCGATTAATTCTGCCTTCTATTTACTTTATTTTTCTTTCTATTTCCTTTTTATCGCTTTCTGCGATATACTCCAGATTTTATATCCTATTATTTTTTGGTATTAACTTTTCCAAATCCAATTATAGAAATCTTCTACATCTAAAGCTTAAATTATAAAGTCTAGTTTTGAACTTCCCGCCTTTTTCGAAATTACTCGCTGCGCCGCCACCCGGCGGGATATCACAGTAAAAAAAATGGTCGAGTTTAATTTATGACCACTCCAAGCTACTGGTTTTGGCAGTTAAAGGCTCATTATAAAAAAACTAATAAAGATACGACTGTAAGTTTCTAAGGAAGTATAATTTTCATCATCCTGAAGCCTTAGAAAAAAAATTGGGTCGGTTCATTAATTCTATCGAGAGATATCGCGTCTAAATGACAGCTAACGGGTCCTTCTGACATTTATTGACTTTTAATTTTTTTTTAATCAGTTTTTTAAAGATCATAAAAGCTAGGAACTTGATTTGATACAAAAAATTCTAAAATAAATGTTTAATTACAAGCAATTAATGTAAAGTAAAACATACAATATTTATTTAAATAAAAATAATTTAAATATTATCCATACAAAAAAATTTATGGGACATATGCGTGAGTATAAAACCCGACGATAAAATTATATGTGGAATATAAAAGTTTATGGTCAATTTGGTGTGAATATGATATAATGAAATATTTACGTCTAGTATTGTTTGAAATTTCGTTTCATTTTTTTTTTCTTATTATATTATAAGTTTTCATTATTTCTTTAGGAGCTTCACCGTCTTCTTTTCTCGAAAGCGTTAATACAAATACGAAGACATGTATTAACTCTATAAATTTAAATGGCAATGTGCAGCTCTAGTAACGCCTGGGCTTCCTGTATTTTAAAATTTCCTCAGCCCGAATGCTCATCGAGTTCAGTTGGTGTGCAAGCAGCGCACATCGTTAAACTTTTATTACCTAATCTCAGAGCACACTTATATTTATTACTCTATATACTTATACCCATTACTTTAAATAATATTCTCCACTTTCGACTTTCCTTCTCGAATCCATACTTCACTCTCGGCTGGTCTTTAATTTCTATACTAAAATCGGGCTTATCATATCACACTATTACTAGCCGTGTAATAGTTGAATTTAAGATACCAGATACGATCCGGTTGATTTTAATCGATCATGCTCTGGACCGTGAAGCCGGACCCACTTCCGGTCAATAAGGGATCGGTCGATTCTCCACGGCTGTTTTATAGTATAATACTTGTATACAAATGGATAAAGAACGATCAATCGTCTTTTAGTTTTAATTGTGTTCGGTGGGAATAAAAAAAAAAATTTTTTTTTAAGAATAGAAAGAATAAGTATAATTAAAAATTTTTTATAAAATTAATTACAAACATAAAAAAAAATTTTTTCAAGTTTTATATCAAAACTTTTCTGATAAATGATAAAATTTTTCAGTAAAAAAATAAATTCCCGACTGATAACGACTGATAAAAATTATCTTGTTCGCAAAATAAATGCTGCGCTTACCATTATCCACGCCTTTGTTTGTTTTCAAAATAAACTCACCTCAAAATCAGATGGGCTTGAAAGGCGGAGAGAAAGTTGAATAAAATAATATAAAGAAAAGAAAGATACTACTTTCGAATTCGCGATGAGTATGAGTATGAGTGCGAGTGTAGCGTTTAGTTTTTATTACACATAACATCACGGTTATAATGCGTCTGACCAGTGAGTTGCAGTAGGATGAATAGATTAACCGGTTAAACGCAAAAGCAGCGTTTTTGTTATTGTTGATGTTGATGTTCTTTTTGTTGTATCTTTATGTATTTGTGCCAATTATCCGCGTCACCGCGCGACTATATTAAGGCACAGCAGCTGCATTGTACTTTCACGGGTTTGATAAATATCTTTATTAACTTTTTTCCTCATTCGGATTTGGGTACCCCGGTGAACTTTTGTTTTTTACTTTCTGACATACATTTATTTTAGTAATTCAATTTAGTCAACAAGCGTGTAGAAGATCCTCCTTAATTGTTCCTTGTAAATTAATCACCAAGCATTGTTTAAGCTTGTCTTGAGCTTTAAGTTGAGGTTAAGTTTCGTAAGAACGGTGTTTATGTCTGTGGCTGAGCATGTAAGTAAAGGGCTGACGTGGGTAAACTTGACAACAATGTAATGGGGGAGTAAGTGCATATTATGCAGAACGCGTTCAGTTTAGTTGAATTATGGTTATTGTTCGAGAGTTTTTTGTTTGTACTAACAAAAAATCAATTCTTGAGTAGAAAAACGAATTTTCTTGCCTCAAAAAAATATTTATGAAGACAATAATTTTCTTTTTGAACAATAAAATACTTATTTTGTTTGTAGAGATAATTTTTTAGTTTTAAAAAAAACTTTTATTCACACCAAAACTATTTTAATTTCTTTGTTTATTTTTTTTTAATCGCTAATTGTCTGTAATAAGAACGATTTAATTTAAATATTAAATCGGCCTCTTAATCTTTCTACCACCATCAATTGAAACTCTCAAAAACTTTCAATTATCTTCAATATTAACAAAATTTAAATATTTTTTATAGAACTTTTTTCTAGTAATTATAAATGTTTTCCCGGAAAATTTTCTATTTGAATGATTAAAAAATAAAAGTAAAAGATATTCAATAAAGTTTGTCAATTTAAAAGTCAAGTAAAATGCAAATTCAGTAAAAAATATCGATAAAAATATATAATCTTGGCTTACCGCAGAGCAGAACGAACGAGGTCATGTGCTTCTATTCTCTAGGTACTTTTGAGTGCACTCGACTTGAGTTTCAAAGTAAGGGTGTTGCCAGGACTCGCAGTCTGCACTGCCCTTTCATCTCGAGATACTTAAAGCCCCCTTTACTACCTACTAGTGACTATAAAGCTGTAGAGTTTTATAAAAGCTCAACCAGCTACGGATAACTGGGCCAACATTTGTTTGGATGTATGTGCAACCCGAGCTTAATCATCAGCATTAATTTATTTATTATAATTATAACTCAAGTCCTTGATAACGTAATCTTTGGATTAGTTAGATACATTTAGCATTTAAGCTCATTAGCATTTAATTTTAGCATTCCATATTACAATAATCAACTTAAATTTAACAGTAAAGCCAGGCATAATATAATATTTTCGAGTTTTCAACCTCACTATTTATTTTTACACAAATGTTTATGGTGGTAATTTTATTACGCTTTAAAAAATAAAACACCCCAGAATTTTCCGCGTTATTAAATTCTTTAAACGTGTGTGCATAACTTATTAACGGTGTGAGGAATTAAATTATATACTTTATCTTCTGTCCCGAGTACGAGTACTCAAGTGATAATTACAAAAATGCTTAGCAATAGCATTAAATAAAACTGAGAAAATGATAAAATACAATAATAGCTGAGTTCAGTGACGTCAAAGACAAATTACAGTTTTGTATTTGTGTTGCGGTTTAAACGCTAATTATAATATCACTCGGTGTGGCGACGTCAAAGCACCTGATAAACTGAAATCACATTGTATACAAATGAGCAACGAGCAATGAAGAATAAAGAATTAAAAATGAAATCTTAAGCCATCATCTCGAGAGACATAAAAGACTATTTAACTTAAAAATAAGCGCGGCCTAAGAAAGGCATTAAATAAAAATATATTATTTATATCACGTAAATTCAACTTTGCATTGCTAATAATTTAACCTTCACTGCATTTGCCATTACATCTAGCAAGTTGAGGCTCAAGTATCACTTATGAATTTTTAATGCCCTACCGCATTAACTACGCCTAGTATTTATTATATTTTACTTTTATTGCTACTTAAATTTCCATTATGATTGTGGTAATAGTAATAGTAATAAATAATATGATGTAAATTCATGTTTATATTTTTTTTTGTTGAACAAACTGCCGATAAACAGAAATAAAAGGGAAACTTTGAACTCAGTATAGCAAAGCCTCGATATTATGTAAATAAATCATAAAACAACTCCATACCTGAACTACTAGTACATATATTGTAAAATAGAGGTTAACTCGTTGCGAAACTCGCATCCTAAATTGTGGGAGAATGGAGATGATGTATGCACTCGTTTACTCGAGCAAGCACCGCGATAAATGCCCTTTCCCTTTATACTTGTACCCTGGAGTATAAAGTGATCGCAACATGGGCAATACAAGCGTACTTGTTCGTGTATAGGAGTGGATTGCCCAATAACTCGATGTTTTTCCACCATTTCAACGTCTGGCTCGACAATTACCATTTACTCTACTGTAAATTCAGTATCTAGTATTTGATATCTCATGTTTTTCCAGAGCCAGTGTAATGAAAAACCAACAAAGGATTATTCGATCCTATGGTTCGACAATCGGGATAATACGTGCTTCAATCGTGTGATATTTGATAACGCGCTGCTAATTGAGAAGTCGATAGTTATAAAATTCTTTTTTATCGACACTTGAATTTTCTCTTTGGCTGTTTCAATTTTTTTTTTTATTAAAATATTAATCAGACCGTTAGAACGATTTGTTTTTTTAATTCCAACACTACAAGAAGCGACATAAATAAAAATTTTTATCTTTATATTTTTGGCCAATTAAAATTGACAAATGCTCTATTTTGAAAATCTTCGTTTTGATAATAAATTACACAAAAAGTATATCAAATTTTTTACAAAAAAATTTTTTATACGAATAGGAATAAAAAAAATTTAGTTGTCTATTTTTACCCTGCTTCAGTTCTCAACCAATCTTAAGCTGATGGAAAAAATCATATTATAGTGAGAAAAAATTTTATCTTCATGAGATGCCTAAAACAACATAAACATGTTTGTCTACTAAAGAGCCCTCTTATTAGCAGACATTTTGTATTCCGACACCACAAAAACGAAAGGGAATCCTAGATTTAATGTTTTGATTCAGTGACATACCCCAAATGTATTATTCCGAGTCCTTCAAACGAAGGTAAAGACGCCTAACAACAAATTAATCGTATCCTATCGTGAAATAACAGTATTAAAAAAAACAGCATATATAATCAGATAACGCTAACAACAAAGCGACAGCTGAAAATAAATTAGCGAGTTGTTTTTGCCTCGTCTATTACGACAGAGGAGAGTATCCACAAACACCTGCTCTTCAATTAAGGATTCTACAGGCAATTAATTTTCCATGAAAGGGCCGGGCTTACCATACTCACTCCTCTCGCGTCATCTCGCCGCTCCTCTACACATACACATGACCATGTATACATCATTATACATGTATACATGTTTACATATACATATTACAGAATACAGAAGCGATTCTCACGAGATCTAAGCCTTGAATATGGCACAGTACACACGCGATCGAATTATCTCGTCCATTAAATTGGTCCTCGGAGACTCAATACTCCACACTACTCTAATTTGAATATTGTGAAAAATATAAACAAAACCACTATACATTTCTAATTAATTTCCTGACCTTGCCCTCGGCCTTTCTCCAATCTGCATCTTTATTACTCTCATCATTATACACACACATCTCCGGTAATTAATAGGCTTATTTTTTTTTTGACACCCTTCATTAATATTACCATCAGATATAATGTATGTTTTACAAACGTGATATGTTATGACATTTTTTTTTTTTGATTGACGCCTTGTTTAGTCTAAAAATATATGCGACGAGCTGAAAAAATAAAGCTCGCTTCTATATATATACAAAATATGATAATAATAAAATAAGGGAGTACATAAAAAAATAACAACAAGGCATAAGACGATTTCCATAAGTTTTCAATCGAATATCAAAGATCGTAACTGCACAAGTAAAAATATAAAATGAGTTTGTTGATCCATCTGTCTCGGTATTACTTACAACAAACCTAAGATCTCAACCGAGTCAACTTCATACGGTTTTGTTTAACGTTTCAATGCAGAATAAAACCTATATATATGTATATATTTATTCCACATTCTCGGGTTATCTGTTTGTGTTCGGTTATTATTCTTTCTCGATGTTTTCGTACTTTATTTCTATAAATGTTTCCGAGTTGAGAAGACCAGAGAGCAGAGAGTAGAGTTTAAATGTGCATACAACAGTATCTTTCTATTCGCTTTGTTTTCTATTTGACTAAGCAAATTCAACATGGAACAATACAAAGGGGTGTAGGATTTCTGTTCGATGACGGACCGATTTAACCTGTACTGAGTTAATTTACGGAAGAATAAATACACAGTGGCGATTCGGTGCCGATGCGTTTTCGTTTTTATGATGGATATATATGTTTCAGCGCCCACGTGCTCGCGTGGGTGATCAACAGGGCTTCATTCTTATTTCTTATGCTTCTATTGTATTACATTTCACGTTTAACATTTTACACTGCATTGTATTATATTATATCCTACTGTATTATTTATACATGAATAGTAACAGTAATATGATTCAAAATATTAATCTCGTGAGAAAATTTTTTTATAAAGCCTAAAATTAAAATTGGCCTTATTGGAACGTATATGGCGATTATTAAAACAATCTGATATGGCCATATATGTCCTGGTATGAAAATGATTTAGACAAAGACATATTAGGTCATACATGACCTTATCAAAAAATTTTGTTGGGATCTTTATACTGTCGCGGAAAAATTTTTTTCGTTAAAATAAAAATAATTTTGATGACGATGTGAGTTTGATATTAATAAAAATAATAAATCCTGAAATTGCTGAGTAAAGGAGAGTAAAGTAAGCGATAAGTGAAAAAAGTAAGTCTGATATTGGAAAAAGCGACACATTCCTGGAATATTCGTACGAGAAGGCACTATGGAAGTACATTGAAGAGTAGAGTTAAGTTAAATTTGAATAAATTGACCTTATAGAGAGATGGACGACCATGAGATCCAGTCAACGGTGGAATCGATTCTCGGACCCGGGGTAAAGGTCGTCGACTGTGAGAAAAAGTCCACTGTGCAGGAAGAAGAAGTACTGCTGATAAACGGCGTACCCATAGCACTTGAGGGTCCCGATGGCATAGCAATACGCGAGGCAATGCTAACCGGTCAGATACCGCCTTGTGATCTGCTCAATCAGATCCTTGTTAGGGCTGGAATTTTGAGGTAGCAAAAATAATCTATTTGCTTTCAGCGATTCGCGTTTATTTATTCATTTTTTTTAATGGGCCTTGGATAATTTTTATTTAAATAAACTGTTGATATTGTATTACTGATTTTGCATCAAGAATTTTTTAAATTATATTTGAATAAATTCTTTATCAGCAAAAAATTTGTTTAACCGAAATATTGAAGTTATTGGACTCTTCAATTTTTTTTTTAGCGAATTAATTATTGTAAAAAATATTTTTAGAGAATATTGAAAATATGTCGATAACATTTTTTCATGATAAAAAATTTTGAATTGTAAAAGATTGATTTAAAATTCCATTAAAATAAGTAATACAACAACAAAAAATATTTTCACAGTTCAAACTTTCATTTCACGGGTAAACAATAATTATTCACAAATAAATTTAGCATATTATCCTATAAATACGTATAAAAAATTAGCATAAAAAATACAAAAATTATCTTCTATTCCGTTATTTATTGCCTTAAACAGTTTATTTTTCGGGTAGTACAAATATTTGTCAAAAAAAAATGAAAACCTAATAAAAGTAAAGCTTAAAAAAATTTATGTGTGAATCGGGATTATATTTCCTACCTCATGAATGATAAAAGGTAAAAGGTATAAATAATTTACAAGGGCTCCGGTAAGATTGGAGACGTCGTTGAGTGTAAAGTCAAGCGTGGTGACAAAGGAGGAGGTGACAGTAGCACGAGCGGGCAAGGTTGTGGACGAACGGAGTCGTGAGACCAAGGATAACAACTACTACACATCCTCTACAAGTGAAATCTGGGAGCCAGTCGGAATAATTCATCGCCCGAGCAAGAATATTAAGCCATTCGACAGCTCCGATGATTCCAGACCAAACTCCAACGCGAGCTCAGATCAGGGCTACACCACCAACAACAGCAGCACCAACGTCCTCAGAGAGCGCGGAGGTGCTGCCGTCGGGTGTCCGATCTGCGAGGACAATGATCCTGATTGTGCGCACCGCTGCCTCGGCGGACTCGCTGGACTCGGATCCAAGGTACCTGGAGTGCAAACTACTACTTCTGCGGTAAGACAAACTTCAACACTATCACCCACTCTAATATTTTATCCATCTTCCATTTTTTATCCGACAATTTCCTTCAGCTACTCCCGTGTCTTATAATCTAATTGCCGGTAATTAGGGCACGGTTAAAGCCTTTCTGTACGTCACAGTGTTCCACACGTTCACCAGAGCGCGAACTTTAGCTCATTCGCTATTTATACACGCATAAATGTACCTACATATGTATAAGAATATAGGTAAGAGGGACTTCGCTATGTATTTATGTTTATGTTTATATTTAATTTTATTACTGCATTTTACAGCTTCGAATTTACATTTCTCGCTATTTTTAGCCTGTAATTATACCATTTACTATTTTAGATTTTGCACTTTTTCTCTCTATTAATTCATTTGGAATTATAATTAAAATTACATTAAGGGAAATTATGAAAACTCGGTAACCTGTGAAAAAAAATGCATCTTTAAATGACTTAATTTTATGCCGATGGAAATGAAAAATGTCTTGATGAATTCGAATTTAGTTTGTTTACATTAGAACCACATGTCAATATTTACACGGGTGCTTGTTTTACTACCAACAATTTCTGTCGATAGTTGGCGTACTCTCATTGCGAGGACACGATTTCGTTTTATTGATTTCTCTTACCTGTTATTCCTTTTTTTTCTTTTTTGTGAAATTTATCGACTGTATGTTTAGCTTCGTGCCTACATTACCGACAATTTACTTAGTGGGGTGATGATAAGCCAACATTCTACTGTACTAACTGAAAGTAATGTAGGTGATTGTCAATTTCACAATTGTTGGTACAGTAAAACACTGAATGGTTGAACGTGAGTACTACTTTGGTCGATAAAAAAGATAATTTAGGATATTGCAGGTTTGCAAAAGACTCTTAGGGTAAATTTCATATTCGTAGGTAAAAAAATAATAAATCACGTTTTTGAGGTAATGGGCTTGATAATTAAGTGAAAAATAGTTTATTGAGAACTAAAATCGCTGGAAAAAAAATTTATGCAGACAAAAAAAAATGTTTATGCATAGGACTCTCAGACAGATATCTAGGTGACATATAGAGCAATATGCGGAGTCATCTTTCGGAAAGACGTGTGAAGACATACTGGCAGATCGGGAATTTCAAAGTGCCAGGAACTCGACAGCAAGCGACGTGATCGGACTGAGACGTGCTTCGTCATTCTGAAATTCGAAATTCGAGCCTCACATAAACCGAGACCGTGAGTCCGTATGTTACAACCTACTAGACACTGACGTGTCCCTACACCTTATCCGCTTCCCAGACTCCTCGAGCTTCTTCATAAAATTTATCGCTCGGCAACACATCTTTCACTGGCAGCCTTCAACACTGTCGTCATCCCTTTTCTATTTTCCGGATCTAGGCTAGAGCGAACCGCAATTTTTCTTCCATGAATTTTAAAAATCCGAGTTTGCCTTCAATTCGTTATCGCCATAAATATTTAATTTTATTTTCGCTAGAAGCTCAATATTTGATTCATTTCGCAAATAATTAAAAGCAAACAAATAATAGATTCGTGCAAACATTCCCTACTATACTCAAATCAATAAGATAAACACAAACAAACATTATAAAATAAATTACTTTGTCGCTTGACTATTTTCAGATGACAGTTAGTTTTAATTTCTGCTAACGAGGGTTTATCTCTACTTTTCGGTTTTAAGAAGTGAGAAGACGAAACGGTCGATAAATTCAATTAAATTTGGCTACTATGAACAACTGATTGGATCAAATGAGATAAAATTAAGAAAAATCGCGTCAGACTGATACCACTAAACTTCATTTCATGGACTTGGTCTTCATCTTTATCTTCACTTTATTTTTTCCGCCCTTTTTTCTTTTTTCTTAAACTAACTGCAACGGTATATTCGCGAATTTTTTCCCGCTTTTTCCTTTTCTGTCTCTTATTTTAGAACGAGGTGATAAAAACTGTTTACTGCTTGCAGTTATTAAACTTTTTAACCTCCTCCATACGCGGTTAAACGAAACATAAATTTACAAAAATGATACCTGAAAAACACGCGTAAAATTCACACCTTGAAACTAAAAATAATTGACAAAGCATTTGCAAAAAATTATGAAATTTTATAAATATTTGGCTTTTATTTTTCTATGAATTGATAATTCAATATTTTGTTTCAATTTTACACAACTTACCTAATTTCGACAAACCCTAACTAAAAAAACTAAAAATGCATTAAAATAATGTTTATTACCATACACTCAAGCAGAATATCACGGCGTCTAGTTTATGAATCTATTTATAAAATCAATTGCGCATTGGAGGGCAAGAGCTCAAGAGCCTTAACTCGAGTAGACTAGTAACATTCTCCGTTATTCCATTGCACTGATTACACGAGTATTGCGTTGTTAATTAACAGGATTTTTAAAGCTGATTAGTTGATAAAAGCAGTGGCCGTTTCGATAAAGAATTTAGATCGATTGTTTAGGTGACATAGTTATAGTTACAGTTACGATATCGAGTATTGGTTAGTCACATATGTATACGTATAGAAGCCATTGTCCAATCATCCGTCTGTGGTATTGCCAGAGCATCCTACTGCGTTATATATTGGCATTGCAAATTTTCGTTAAAATCCGCACGCATATCGACGAGCCCCAACTGACAGACAGCCCAGCGACGATCATCTAGGATTGCCGTGTCCTCGACAAATCGTCATCCAGTAACATTTCACGGTGGGTCTACTGGTCTGTTGTCGTTACATTTCCAAGCTATAATCGAAACTGCAACGTATTGAGAGGAATAGAGATAGACTGAGAGGGTAAGAGAATCTCTGATATAGTTAGTCCTCAATTCATACTCGGGGTTGATTGTCCGTGATATTTATATATACAGATATTACTGTATGTTATATATGCTTTTGGAGGCTCATCTCCATCAGTAGACTCGGACAATCAAATTTCATCGGTTCACATATAATACCAGTAAATTTGATTAAACTAATACGCGAAACAAGTGTTGTGGCACGTGTTGTATTTGTTTGGATGATATTAATGAACCGTCTTGTGGTTTTATTGACAGTTGTGTAATATAAATATTTATACAATCGGGGGAAAATATTAGGTTATTTATAAACTTTAGAACCGTAACATACGAAATGGGACAAGAAAATGAGACAGAGGAATTACCTACAGCTTATGGTGTTATGATTGCTGTCATCACCGGGTTGCTTGGTTACGTTTTGTGGGTGAGTTTTTAGTGCTTTTTTTTGTACGCAATAAAAAGTTAAATTTTTAAACTATTAAAATTTAAACAATAAAAATTGTTATTTTATCAATGATAATAATAATTATAATTTTATAAAAATATTTTTGTTTCAAATGGATTCAACATCATCAGTAATTTTTTTATATTTTCCAACTCAACTATTATGAAAGTAAAATGTGAAATGTAAACTTTCCTTTTTTTGACCTCGGCTCGAGAGCATAAACTACTTGAAGTACACATAGACAAGACACATTTACGATTACATACCCATGTGCTTTAGTTGGTTCTATTTTTGTCAGGCATTTTAAAGTTGAGACTTGAGACACTGAATAACCAACCAAAGTAAACTGAGACGTCTGGCGTTTTAGCCGGCGCAATGTTTTAAAAAATTGAAAGCTTTTTTACTGCCGATTGAAAACCGAGGAGATTAGCATTAATGACCGCGCGCTACGCTTTTTCGAAACCGTTAAATGGTTTGAGTGTTCATTAACTTTTACTGCGGAAACTATAATAGTGTAGTACATCGGCGGTCGTGGTAAGAAGCACCTCCAATGAGTAATATTCAAATTTAGTTACAGCAAATTGCGAGGGAATCCAATTGAGAGATTATACACTTAAAGTTGATAGGCTACGACGAATGGAATAGGAATAGGAGCATAGGATACGAGCAGATTGAATTAATTTTGAGATTGAGATAAGATATGATGAAACTGGAGACAGTTCCGGTGACTTATACGGTGAATTCGGATTTTAGGGTAGGGATGATTTCGAATTAGTAAACTCTATACTCTATATTATAGAGCTTTACTCAAATTTCATTTATATACTAATAACAATAATAAATTCAAAAAAAATATGTTTAAAATAATTAAAAAAAAATAAATAAATAAAATAAAAACTCACAATCAGTTTATTGTCAAAATTACCATCATATGAATTGTAAAAACTACAATACTAATCGTTGATGCTACCAATAAACTCTTTTCGGACAGGTGTTAAAATTATTAACAACCAATCCAGTATTTTTGAACTAATATTTTCCGTAACACGTAGAGTAATGTAATAATTTGGTCGGATGTTGGAGCCTTCCTCTGTATCTGGATTTAATTGGTGTGTGAAGGATGCCGTGGTCGGTGCTCATCACGCCGCCATCACGAAACTTGTATACCTCCAATTAAATTCTCCAATCAGCAGAGAAACGTGGGATTTAAATCTCGTTTTAACGCTCAAATATCATCGTTATTTATTTATTTTTTCCCTCGTTTAATCGGGAATCCATTTCGATCAATAATTTCGTGCATAAACCAATTAATTCTCGTCACGAATTAACACTATACAATTAGTATATACGTATATCTCAAGTAATTGGATTGGGTTTGCTATAAAATTATTAGATTGAATGTGCGAACGCAGTATGAATGTTTACTTACTGATATGATGAGTGTTCAACATGATCCGAGAACTAGCGAGAAACTTATTACGATAGAATTATTTATTTCACACTAATAAACTGAATCCGTTGAATATTAACCAGATTTTATTACCAAATGATTTATTTTCTTGATAAATGATTTATCCAAAAACTGTTTTAATTGTTTTTTAAACTAGAATTTCTGAATTTTCTTTTTTTTAATTATAAATTACTAAAAAAAATTTACATGTAAAAATTTGAACAAACTAAAAATAGTAGATGGAAAGAAAATGTTTTTTTGCAATTGAAAATATCTTTTAAGGAATCATATTTCAAATATTGAACATCCTTATAAAAATACACTATGAGAAAGTTTTGCAGTAAAAATATTTGAAGTTGGTCCCGAAATTTTTATACAATTTGTCAACAACCCAGATAAATCATGATCCAGGAGTAGTTTTTCTGATTTGTCAATAGAGAGATAAATTTGAAATCTTAAAATTTTGTTCGTTGGAATAGTGAAAGGAAGCTAAGGTATCTCGGAAAAAAGAGATCGTGCTCTGAAGCTCTGGGTACGGAATAGGTTGGAGTAATATCAAGAGGAATGTCACGACGGGGTAGAGGTTCCAACCAGGCGTCCTAGGTCTTAAGTTTACGAGCGAGTGGTGCGAGATCCAATAGATGAGATTACGGTTTTGCGCTTGAACTCCAACACCACCCAGCACTTATTCTCTTATTTTTCTACCTCTTCTGCTCGCTACACAATTCACGGCTCTAGTTTACGAGCCAACTTGGCTTCTAAGGAGAACAAAAGAACCTAAATAAAGCCAGCAAGATGAATAAAAATCTGTAGAACGTGGAACAAGATATTCCTGGTCTATTACGCTCGATTTTTGATCTTCTACGAGTTATTTTGGGGAATGTAAATATGAAAAATCAACTAAGAATTTTATTATTATTATTCATAGCAATAATTATTTATTTATTTAAGATTGATTGATAGTTTAACATCAAAACTCGTCGTCAAAACTCAAATTATCGTAGACGAGGTTCTCCATGACGTCTAACTGGTACCTTAACTGACTTATCTGTCGTAAAATTTTACTGCCAATGTTACAGTTACACTCGTTCGGTGAATCCGACTCTAGATCTTCTTCTTCGCTGCTGTCATGGCATTTCGTTTTGGTCCGTCTTCCGTTCTTGATTTAATTCAATTATTTTATTCAATTAGCAAAGTTATTACTTGAATCAATTTAATAATGAGGTTGAAGGATTTCTGATGGAAAATTTTGAATGCTTATCATTTACGTCAGAAGGAAAATGGCCATCAAAGTTATTATTACTGATATGGATTTAATAAGAAGTTGGGTAATGAATTTTGAAAGCTTTGGGAAAATATAAGCTTCTGAGATTGAAATTATTGGAATTAAGACATTAATATTTAATTTAAAAGTTAAAACTTTTGAATTTAATAACTTCATTCCATTAACTTCAATAATTAATTTTATACTTCATAAATAGAATCCAACTTCTCGAGCTTCAATATATATTCACAAAGTTTAAATACAGTAAAACTTTGTTACTTTGAAAACCTTTATAATATAATTAATTTTTCCGTTTGCCTTCTCTATAACTTAGGCAAAGAATTTAAGAATTGACCTCTAATAATAATAATCAATAAAAATGTTGAACCAAAATTTTTCAAGACAAAAACTCGAAAAATACTCACGTCTTTGACTGCATTGGTATCAAAAGTAACAGAAGACTGGGACAATGCACTCCTTGGTACAACCACCTGAACCATTTGCTTCAAGCCTTGTTTCTTCTTTGCATCGTTCATGGGTCGTCTTTTTCTAAACCCTCCTCGCCTTCTTCCCATCTTGTTTCTCCCCTTTTGCTAAAATTTAACACGATACCCAAGCTCCTTATTAATCACTATAATAACTATCAAACTAAGACCTACTTTCATCCACGGGACCCTGGCATTCGTATTCCTGTTGACATTAGCATTAAGTTGTCCATTGAAGACATCAGTTTCTTCAGTAATAGCCTGAGCTGCAAACCCCGGAAAATCATTTCTATTTTCAAAATAACGTCTTCCATCGCTGTCAAGACTCTTTTCGCTTTGGGCGGAATTTAACAAAGGTGACGGCATTGGCTGAACATCCACCGCCTCTTCCAGGCAATAAACTGAAAAATAAAAAACATAAAATATGAACAATATTCTCGTTATAGTAAAGGGAATTTATTTAATCATCAATGATAAATCAACACTCACCATCTATTTGGGAAATAAATAGAAGTTCACTGAACAATAACAGTTGCAGAATCGAAATCATTCGGATCCGTATTTTCAAACAATAGTTGAGTGAAATTCAAAACCGCATTCAATACCAAGTAAAATGGTTAATTTTGTTCATATATCCAAAATCCAGAGATCCTAACAGCGTTTGGCGTTCAGAGTCAACATAAATGAATTTTATCTTGCACTATCAACCATTACCATTAACCATCAATTGTCGAATGCCAACTGCCGACTCAATCAATATTTTATGCCCATATTTATAAAATAACACAACTGAGTTGTGATTTCCATATAAAACTTTAAATTACAAACAGTAACCACAATCACATATAGGTGTAAATTTGTGAAAACATTTTCGTGCATGTTGTTATTGAATTTTTTAACGCTCCAAGTTTCGCATCAAGCGCTATTATCACAATCTGCTGTACTCTGGTTATGAAAGCCGTGGATAAATACATTTGTACGGTTGTTTTATTTAAACAAGGGGACTGTTTAATTGCAAGATATATCCGATGATAGTTGGGCTGCATTCGGATCGGACAAATCTTTTTTCGCTCCTCCTTCCCCGCCTCTTACTCCTCATTCTTTGTTATTAAAACACTATTCACCTATTATTTCTTTCATTATTTTTGAGTTTGTTTTTTATTAATAATTGGATTGAGTAACTGGGTACCCCGGTGATCAAATCGATATTACGCGTGGCTGGTACAGAAGCATTGTGTATTAAATAGAATTGATGAAAAGGGTTTCAGTCGATAGAAAAATCGAGATGAGTGAAGGGTAAATATAAATATAAATATATTAATTAAATAAAATTAATTAATTGATAATATAATGTAATTATTGGCAGATAAATAAATATAGAGTGTAGAAGTAAATAATGAGTAGTCGATATGTCGGTATAAAATAATTCATTGAACGGTGAATTGAAAATGTGTAATGTAGTTAATTTAATTAACATTAATGAGATGCTGGAATGGTCTGGATTTTAATTATCGTGGTGAAGTTATTTTTAATGAGTTTATTATTAATATGTTAGTTCACTCAGTGGGATTGCTGATCCCGTTGTCATTTTTACATAGTTAAATTTAAATTATTGTAATTAGTACATTCGAGTGCCCATAAAATCGTTTGAAAACTGACGATAGGTGCTATACGGGTGATGGAAATGGGAAAGAGAGGTATGTCCCCTTTCACAGAGAACTCCAGTTCAATTGGGTACCCACATTTACACCTACTGGAGCTTTCCAAACTCAAACTTTTGTTGGTATTCCCATTAAAAGTTTCATTGAACAGACTGGAACCTTCATGGTATGGCCTTACGCCATTCTACTCACCAAATTGCAAATTTACCGGCAGTTTTATCGTCGGACAACGGTTCTCTCTCCCCAGGATTTCACTTGTTTAGTTAATACTTTTTTAAAAAAAAAGAACAAAGAAGTTAACGGACTTTCCGGCTGGCAATTATGGTAAATTTTAAGCTTAATTATTGCTAATTTGATTGAGAGATAAAAAATTAGTTGGTCAATAATGAATTTTTTTAATTAATTACGGTATAATAAATTCAATAAATTATACAAAAGTCAATCAACAATAGTGTGAGTGTAAATTTTTGACACAAGTCTAATTTTTCTTGCGAAGTGATGCCACTGTTCCTTTGTAATTTCACCATTCAATTGTTTTTTACTGGTGTAAAACGATGCGATAAAGTTCCACGCGCTAACGAGTCCCACTGTCACAACCAATTTCATTTAAACTCCATAAAAAAATTTTATTTTCTACCTCAATAATTTAAATAGAAAAAATAATAAAAGAAAAAAATAAATTAAATTAAAATGCTCTACCAGGAATAATGTAAATCCGTAATTTCAATTCAAATTCTTCATTAATTCTCCAAATAATCCGTTGTCACTTTGTAAAACAGTTTCAAAAATTAATTTTCCATTTATGTGAATGTCGAAGTAAGTGATAACAATAATAATAATTAAAAAAAAAAAAAAAGGGTGTTAATTCATCAGCAACAACAATAATACTGGATCAAACATTTCTTTGTCTTTGTGAATTTATTACAGCAATTAAAAAGCAAAAACGAGAATCGATCTCGTATCATATCATTCCGATGCAATTTTCAACATTTCAAAGTACTTGCTATGAATTCTCATTGTACTGAATGAGAAGAACATTACTTTGATCTTTCATATGTCCTCGTTCTTTAAGCCGCCTGAATTTTTTTTTTTATTGCTTCATAAGTAAAAATCGATCGAGTGATTCGTGCTGAAATAAAGCGCCCTACTTAACAAGTAACAATAATTATTATTATTACGATAAGTTTTTATAATTTACCTCAGTGTTTTAATGGCTCGTGAAAAGTAAGAGCAATAAACACTCGATTAATTTCCGTCACAACTACAAGTGTTGATAACAGTCGAATTGAAGTTTTTAATGGTGCGATAGGCATGTTACTTTAAAAAGACAGTAATTACTCGATAAATAATTGACTGTTAAATACCAGCTTATTGATTCTAACGCTATTTAATAATAAATTATTATTTATTGTTTGATTAAAAGTTTTTGCATTACAAGAATTAATCGAGGTGAGATTAGGCTTAGAAGCATTTACGCTCATTGATCAGAATAATTTGGTTTAATTGGATGATAGAAATCGAACGATAAATTTAATTTATACCAGTCCAGCTCAACGAGTAGCTATCAGATTTAATACTGTTTGTATTTTGGATTATGATTCTTTGCAAATCAATTTTTAGTTAGTAAAAAAGTTTATTTAATAACGGGAGATAATGAATATTAATTGACTCTGTTAAAATTTTATTTAAACGCTAGGCAGACTTTTATGTTTTATAAACAGTACAATTTTAGATTTTATTTATTTATTTTTGTGATAGGCACAGATGAATAAATAAAATAAACATATCAAAATTTATTCTGTTATTTTATTATCACAATTTATTTTTAGATGAAAAATGAATATGGAAGTGTATGAATAAATAGCGAAAGAAATTTTTTTTTAAGTTTATACTTTTATTTTTGAATAAATAAAAACTTAAAATTATTTTTTTTTTTTCAATAAATATGAAGATTAGTATTTTTGACTTTTTAGATTAAACAATAATTTTAATTACATTTGTAAGCAAATATTAAATTTAAATTATCGTAAAGACAAAGTCGAAAAATATTCATACATTTTAAATTTAAATATAGAGTCCATTAAATGAAGTAAAATATTTAACTTGATATTTTATCTTCAATGTCGAAATAACTACTATGATATGAACAAAAACTAATTTTCCATTTTTGGGGAAAAACTTCACTTGACCCGTGAAATTAAACCGAGATATTAATCTCTTCAAGCTACTCTTGCTTTATGAATATAATAATTATTTAAACGCGAAGAAATAAATAAATAAAATAGAGTTAAATTTCAAGTTTTATCAGCAATCGCTTTATCGTCTAAAGTAAACAAAAAGTTTAACATTTTCCTCATTTCTTTGATAGGCAATCTCATTTTATGTGCAATCTGTTCTGTTTGAAGTTGTTTTTTATGATATTTGATTTACGGAACTTAAAAAAGCAATTTCTCTACACGATAGAAAAAAAAATGTTATGCTTAATTTACTTTTTTGTAATCACTAAAAAAAAAAAAAAAAAAAAACGTAAATACACTAAAAGTATATTTACTTATAGTCGAAAGTCTGGATTTTATAGAGCTTACCGACTGACGTAATTATACGGCCAGTCGGAAACTATTTAAATGTTTAAATTCCGATTCTGATAAGAGTTTAAGTAATAATACTAACAGTTATTGCGATGCTTCGACTTATAAAATACGCTGATAAAACGTGACCGGGTCGTATGGATTATTGGTAAAGTCGAAACGATTTTATTCTTTTTCCGTATTTACTAAATAAATCATTTATTTTTACTGATAGAAAATATTTTCAATTTTTGAGGCTATTCACAAACTTTAAAAAATTAAAATTGAATAAAAAAAAAAATAAAAGCTACTGATGAAAAACGAATTTTGAAGTGCCATAAATCCGTAAGACGAAATAAAAAAATTTTCATTAACAATTTTGGGTATGACAACCAAAAAAAAAAAAGATTTTTTATTGTGTGCTTATCACAAGCCTTTCCCAACTGCTTTAATATCCTATTTGAGCTTTTCCACGTACGTCGAAAAAAAGCAAGATAGTAGGAAAAAAGCTGAGTAGAGTAGAGTATATGTGTGAGTCAAAAATACGAGCGATATTGCGATGCTCAAAGAAAATAGAAAATGTAGCAGCGGTACTTGCAGCAGTAGTAGATCTGCTGGATACCAAATAGAAAGAGTCATGCGCTTCAGCTCTACGCTCTATATACTATGTACTATGCGCTATACAGCGCAGCTGTATATACCGTCAGCGGTCACAGTTAGAGGCTAAGACCTGGATTACGGCTGCTCTGAATAGGAAATTAAGTATTTGCTCTCTGTAACATCAAAATGTCTGGGGATTAACGAACCGCATTAGCGTGAATCTTTTAAGCTTTCTTCATATCCTTTATGAACAAATATTTTCTGTTCATAAAAACTTATATTTTTATTATTATTATTATTATAACTATTTTTCACCTTTGATTCACAAAAAACCAAAGACATGTTTATTCAACCTAGCATTACGGAGTTCTAGTCTGATTACTTTATTAAAACGTTTTTTTAATTTATTAACCCTACTTATTATTCAACAGCTTTTTTCATTCACATTTTTTAGTAAATAGTAACACTTTTTTATTTTATACTATTTTTAAAAAAATTTTTTTTAAACGTCTAGCATTAAAAAACGAAAACGACTATTATCGTATGTTTTTTTTTCTTAATAGAATATCAATCCAAAACTTGTTATATATTAAATTTCACGAGTTAAATCATTAATTTATTATTATATTCTTATTTATAAAAATTTTTAATCAGTAAGTCAAACATTTTATTTATTACACTCAAATATTTAAATATCTAACCACCATTTAATTAATTATCATTATCACCCTCATTATTATCTCGATTCTCATTTTCGCAATTTTCCAGCTTGCTGACTTTCGCGTTTCCCACTTCCCCGATAATTATTTTGGTATTCATTAAATGAATATTTTCCAATGAACTTGTCAGAGTCTTCTTTTCCTTCTCTTTATCTCTATTCTCTTCATGAGCAACTTTATTTTTTCCCCAGGGTGTTAAATCGTTTGGAATAATTCCAAGTGGTTGTCTTAAATTACCAGGCAATTCTAGAGACCAAAAACTCGGGCCGATAAAGAAAATCGGCATTAGCGGCCTTGTTTTCTTTAATTTATTATCGGTAATTGCTCGATTAGCATTTCCCATCTTCACGTCTTTCTTAAAGTTATCAAAATCAAAATCGAGTGTTTTGTGCGTCAGCACTTTACCGATTGCAGAGTCAGTAAACTCGGGAGAAGATAATCCAGATCCAGAATCAGAATTATTAGCAGAAATCGGTCGAATGTGATTGGATAATATTTCCCGGAGGAATGTTGACGGCGGGGAGGTTACGCTCATGCCCCACCGATCGCTTGAAAAATTATTCCCCGGCTCCAATAACTTGTTATCCTCGACCTCGGCTCCCACCTCCACCTCCATTGCCTCACTCCTGGGCTCCTGTAGGTTCCCTTCATCCCACCGATTTATTTTCGGGATTTTATTTTTTTTTGCTCCTGTCGTTCCTGAGCCGGGACGAGCTTGGGTTTCTTTGAATTTATTTTCGTCTTTATCATCGGCCCTCGATACCGCGGCTAAAAAACCTGCCGGGGGATTTTTCATACTCATGCCCCACCGACCACTTTGCTCCTTCAACTCAATTCTTTCATCTCGGGTTAACCCGGTGGCTTGAGAAGCTCCTGACTTGGAAGAAGAATTATAGAATTTTTCAAAGTCAAATTTCGTACCGAAACTTCGTCGGCTTCCTTCACCCTCTGTTGGTTTATAGCGAGAAGAAAAATCTATTTCCGATAAATTCACCTCTGATTTTACACCTGATTCATCTTTGGACTCGTCAGTGGTGTCTTCGATATTTTTTTCATCGGTTGTTTGCCATTTTTTTAATTGTTTCTGCGTTAGTTCTTTCATTTCTTTTTCCCATGCTTCGTGTTCTTTATCCGGTTCGTTGATTTGGATTTTTATTTCTTTTTCCCATACTGGTGGAGGCCTAAAAGATCAAAAATATAAAATTTATTTAGTCTGTTTTTTTTTTTATAATTTTATTTATTAAAAAAAAATTAAAAATCTTACTTAGTACCCTCACTCTCTTCCAAGGGCTTCAAAGTGTGATTCTTCAGCCAATCCAAGTGATTTTTGAATTTTGAGTTTGCTAAATTTCGCCTCAACTGTCTCGACTCGACAAATTCTAAAACAGAATAATTAATTTAACTAAACTAAAGATGAAAATTATCTGGACCGTGAATAATTCTTCGCCGTCTAATTGAATAAATATTTGAGAGAGTTTAATTGTTAAGAAGGTTCTTCCCAGTAGAGTCTTTTACAGCTGTGCAAACGAGTTTTTATTAAGCGAATCGTAATCTCTCGAAAGAGCGGTACGTGAGGACACGACTCAGGGGAATAAGAAAATTTAACGTCAGACCCAAGTGAAAAGTGAATAGCAAAGGGCAATCAATCGTTCCAATATATCAATCACTCGTAAATGTCTTCAAATATTAGCATTCATGAAAATTTATATTCTAAAAATAAAAGTAACTAAATACATCGATAGAAATCAATTAGAATTTTATTGCTGTCAAATTGTAACAGTAAAGTAACCTTTTATTTTTCATTTATCAATTTTATTGAATTTGTTCTATTCAGTGAAGTGCTATCGAGCTATTTAATTGCCGCTAACAATAAAAGCTTTGTAATCAGGTACAGTATCTCACTTCTACACCCAAGCCAGTCGAGCTCACTTTAGTTTGTTATCCACTTTTATAATTTTAAACTCTTCGTCTCTTGGTAAAACGAAATTCTCGTACATTGTAGTGTTTCACACTTGACAACCTTTTCGCAATTGCTAACGTGTCGTAATTTTACGTTCACACGTTTTTACCACTTGATTTATTTTTATTACCTCCCTGTTTCATCCTAAAGTCTTTTTTTTGTATAACAAAATTTTTTATTAAAAAAAACTTGTTCAGTTCCATTAAAAAACATTTCTTTTTCATTTTTACTTAATTCAATCTTTTTTAATCATTGAAAATTTTCAACAAAATAAAAAATAAGCATAAAAAACACCTTTAACTTCTTTAGACTTTAAATATACAAAGAAAATAGTATTGTATACCGCGGAATCAATATCATGGAGCTTAACGTCAATGTCTTACTTCTTACTGTTATATATCAGGAATTGTAAAAAGTCGACCCAGTTTCAGCTCAAAATAAAAAAAAAATATTTTATTTCGATAGACGGCTTAATTTAAAAAAAAAAATATTATTAATACTTGACTTTGTTCCATTAAGAGTGTTTATAAATTAATACATAAATAAAGTTAAATACATATAAATAATTTTATTCTGCTCGCAAAATCTACTTCCGTGCTGCTGTATGCTATTAAATTTTTTGTGTCGTTAATAATAAAAGAGCGTTAATATTTCAGAATTAGTTGAATGCTGTTAAAAGTCCAAGTTATAAATATTGACTTAAAGGGTTAATTTATTGATAAATTGATGCATAGGGAACATATTAGATACTGCAAAATTCATAAGTTTTTTATGCAATGCATTGTATCATGAAATTATTTATTCGTAAGCTAAATGTAAAGCTGATAGGTCATGCAAAATGAATTATACAAAAATTTTATTTGAGAATGAAAAATATTTTTTTATTTCACATAAATTCACACGTTATAAGTTATGACTTATGAATAAATATTTGAAGAATAAAATAAATAATAACATAATAAATAATAAATGAAATAAAATGATTGGATTATACAGCGGTGGTTTAAAATTATGAAGCCATTTTATTAAAATACGAGCGCGAGCGTGGAAACGGTATTGAAATAATCTTAATCGGCTTACCAGGTAAATCCCCAGAATAGAAAGCTGAAGTTGTTAACAAAAGGACGTTGAAAGTGATGAGTGCGGTAATCCACGCGTGATAACTGAGTCTTGTAGTCATCTTGATCACTCGAATGCGCCTGCCAGTATACACATATTTAATGACTTATACAGTATACGACATACAATATCTGTAGATTAATACCAATACACTCAGCCTCGGATTACATACTAGGTCATAAGGTGGGAGTTCTACAGGAGTTTGAGTTTATAGTGCAATCAAAAGCATGAGACTCGATCTGTGTTAATATCGCTCGGTATTCATTTCGATCATGACAATTTATTAATTTTAACTGCCAGTAAAACCAACTAAGAATTAGTTTTAGATTTTGTTTTTTAATCTATAAACAGTAATTACTTTTTAACGACAGTTTGACAAATAAATAAAATACTTTGTTAGAAATAAATAAATAATATTTATTTAATGATTGAAAAATATGTATAACATCTCGAAAACTGCTTATACTATTTCAAATTATGTGCGCTTACTTACGCGCCCTCTATGTACGTCATTTCCCGTATCGCCAATATTACAATAAAGAAAACTGATTTAAAAATTTTGTTTTAGCGCTATTTTTATAACTGATCGTATTTTGAATCTGAAAAAAATTATAAAAATAAGGTGCATTTTTGAATTGTCGGTATAGAATTTATCTAAAAAATTTTGGAGAGACGTGGAAATAAATTGAGTAAAAGTTTCATGTGTGTTTGATATTTTGAGATGTCGTAAATTTTATATTTGATACGGTATAAAAGTTTAAATAAATATTTTATATTTTTAGGTGACTGTAAAATTTAGCGAGTGACGAAAACAAGTTAATAGTTTGATGTGAAAAAACTTTAAATAAAATTTTTAGAGCTCGTATCTGACGAGTAACTTGCTTTTATTTTAACAACAAAATTCATGCATTTTTTATGATTTAGTATCGAAAATTCAGTAGCAATACCAAATAAATAAATAATAAAAGGTGTGGATGCGTGTAAATGTGCTATGTACAGAGTATTGATCTTACAATCGGCGAATTCGAGTACAAAAACGACGGACACAGGACCTTGGATGAAGGACGAAGGGTTTCACTGTAAAGTGGATCCGTAAGAATAAGTTCCATGTAGGAAAAGTTTTAAGGCGACTCTCAATTGGAGCATGATTCCATACACTTTGAAACTCAATCTTGCTGGTACGGGTTGCGAGCACTTGAGAGTTATGTTCGTGAGAGCATATCGAGGACTTTTGAAATTCGACAAAGACGTGTCGTCTTGCTATTGTCCGCTGACATTGTATACTCCTTCATTTGCTGTTCAACTCTTTCAATCCCGGGAAGAATTCCTCTTCTTTATCGAAGAATTTACAATTTGTTGTTCCTGTTGATCGTCGGGAAAATAGAGATCTAATTTAAAACAATACAACAGATGATATTGTTATCACATGATACTATTATCTTAAGAACAAACAAATAAAGAATACAAAAATTTTATTTTTTATTGTCATTTTAATTTTTCTGAAAAAAATAATCAATCAAATCATTTTTCCGGGAGTCAGTTTATCAAAAGTTCATTCGTTAATTTTTGACACATCAATCAAGGATAACCTTTCATCTAAAAACAAATGAATTAAAATTAAACTTGAATTGACAAAATGAAATTGATGTAAAATATATATCATGATATAAATCTATTAAAATGTCATTTAATATTAGCATTCTGTGGTTTTTGGTTTCGACAGTCATATTAATTTTCTTTGTGTATACAAGCTCTTGTCAACAAATTTTAAAGCTATTAATATTCATTTGACAGCTCATGGTATCAGCATCGGCATCGGTATCAGAATAAAAATAAAATAGCTGATTCATAAACTGCAATTATTATAAAATAACAAAGAGTTGGTATGGTTATTGTTATTGTAATAAAAAAATACGCAAGTGAAAGGAAAAAAAGAAATATAAAACGAACCCACCAAACCGAATTCTATTGATATAGTTTGATGAATAGTAAAGATAAGCGTGACAGTTTGATCGAATTGTTCTTCCATTATTTATTGTCTTTCTGAGCGCACTGAAATTCAAAACCCATCATTCATTGCATATTCATGTGTGTGTATGTGTGTGCATGATTTAGCATAAAATAATTAAAAATATGTACTTTACTTCACTCTACTTTGTTCTATGGAATTAAATTGTTGATTTTATTCAAAAATCTAAATGCCAAAATGAATGAATAATCAAAGACAGTAATTTCATTTTCATGGGAGGGAAATAAGCCGGATTTTACGTGACTGACATTACATATTAGACATTAATATTGAATTTTCCAATTATGATTCCATCGGTTTATTTCGAGCAACAATGTACAATTTATTCAATATATGATACACTGATCGATAGACAGTAACTGTAGTCACACATTTCCTTTTCCAATTTTCAATTTATTTTCCAACTCACTGCAGTACGGCACTGAGTCCGAAGGACCAACCAGCGATTCGCTGTCAATAACGTATCAAAACGTCACGGGCTTTACGACAAAGTCTTTACGACTATTTTATAATCGTACATTTTTATACTCGACATAAGAAGATTATTACGATTACGATACATTATTTTCTTCCGTATCTTCATTTCTTCATTTACCGATCCTACAATAACCGAAACAATATGACTACCTTTTTTCCCTATAAAAATAAAATTATTCATTTTGAATTTTAATTTAGTCTTATCTTTCAAACACTTCACTTTTCCATTAATTATAAAAATGGTTTATTATTTTTTTATGCTAAAAATTATCTGGTGAAATTGGAAATAAAAAATTTAATCAAAGAAAGGAATAATTAAATTTTTTTAATTCAGGAAAAATTATTAACTTACTATTTTTCCTTTGAATAAAAAAAATCAATAAAAATTTTTTTTCAATTAAAAAAAAATTACTTTTTATCAAAAATTTAATTATCCAAATTTCACAAACAAATGTAATTATAATAAAAAGTATACAATAATTGGTAAAAAGAAACAGAAATAAAATATATAATTTTGCAATTTTAAAGAAAAACTTTTTTAACTAAAACAAGACAAACAATTTAAAGTTTGATTGGATAAAAAAGTCCTGCAATAAAATCTCATATTTCTCTCGCTCACGCTCACAACAAGCAAACGAAAAAAACGACAACTATTTCGACAGAATTAAAAAGTTCTAAAGAATAAGTCTCAACATCTTTATACCTATATATGGATATATATGTCCGTCTATTTAGCTTTCGGCAATGCTTCAGGGAAGCGTATCGAGGTATAACCATACCTCGGGCAATGGCATAAATCTCTCGTACGTAGCGTACATAATGCCTCACATAATACCCCTTGTGTTTACACTCACTTCTGTGTGATGTGAGCCCGAGTGTGTGGGTGTAATGCCTATGTTGACTTGTCCCCAGTGCTGGCCTCACCCTCACTCTCACCCTTTCTCATCGAGGGAGTCTAGCTGCAGAACGTTAACCTGGCCCCCGCTGTCTGCTTTATTAGCTCGTTGCTGCGTTTGTTCCGCCAAAATTATTGCCCATGTTTGATTCTAAATTAACTGAGATCGGTGAGGAACGGGTCCAGAGAGTCCACCGCTGATTATTATTGTTAATTATTACCCCACGTTATTAATGTCTTTTAATATAAATTTATGTTTGTTTATTTTCTCTTTTGTTTGTGTTACAGCCGACAATATTTGGAACCGTAGCGTCCGACCTTAATCCCAAGGATGGCAACAGTCGAAGGGTAAGTCTGTTTATTTCAAGCAATGCTTTTTTCCACTTTTTTAATAAGCTCTTTTTAAGTAATTAGCGCCATTAAAATGTTCATTTTATTTTATGAGGTCATTAAAAAACAAAATTAATGCCTTTCTTCGTGAAAACAAACAAGTTAGTTATTTTGATTATTTAATAATTCTTTTAAAATAATTTTTCGCAATGAAAAAAAAATTTCTTGAATCAAGAGCACATTATCTTTTGACGATATTTAAAAATATTTAGAATATTTTAAAAATATTTTGTGGTGAAGTGTTAAAAAAATTTACTTGGTAAAAAAAAAAAAATGAAACTCACTTTAGTCTAAAATAGAAATTGAAAGCTAGAAGATTTAAACTCATAAAATAAAAAGAACTAAATGTCAAAATGTATTTTCTGACGAGACAGAAATATTAAAAGTCATATAACAGGTTCATGCGCGGAATAAATTTGTCTGAAGCGAGTAATGAGTAAAAATCGTCGCCAAGTTTACTACTCTCGAGTCTGAGCCGTAACGTACGTTGATACGCGCTCCTGGTTAGAAATACGCGCTGAAGGTTAGGATAATTAAAAGTTATAGCCATATCAAGTACCGGAGTTTTCACCCTCTGATCTCATTTTTTTCCACATTTATTATTTTTAATTTTCCCCTAATTGTCAAGAATTTTTAATTTTAATTAAATTTATAAGCACCCTTTTCCAGATATTTGTTGTTTAACTTGCGAAATACTAAATTATTACTCCGCTACTAATTATTTCTTAATTATAATAATTACCGGGGAAAAATCATAGACTCGCGGTATTTATTTTAATTAGAAAAACAACCCACAACATTTTTATACTTCAAATTTTTTTTATTTTCATTCCAATAAATAAAAAGTCGCCTTAATTTCGAGATGGTCGTTATCGGCTGTCATCTCGGCGAAGATCCCAGACAGACCGAGGGCCAGGAGAAAATAAGCGACGATGTAGAGGTTAACGGCGGGGAATAGCGTGTGCGACGGATAGTTTGTAACAATTAGTAGATGAGATAATGCAACGGCTGTCTCTTTTGGTATCTATCGGCGGACTGAACGATACACTTGCCCCCTTTCTCGCCCTTCTACACGTATACACACACTTACACAATTGTGCTATACCGTAGGCATCGATACCGACCACACCATCCATCGATTTGGTGATATGGCCCTTGTGAACTATCGTTCCCAATTACCAGCTCACCCAAGCATCCTTCAGATCTCTCAAGTACCCTAGATATATATATTATCAATAGCCCTTAATGTCTGTACATGTCTATTAGTCTTGTAATTCCACTAAAAATAAATCCCTAACATAACTTACTAATTCAATAAAAATAACTCTTTTAAAAAAAGCTTTGTAGCTTACTCAATAATTTTTCTTTCTGAAAACAAGTATATCAAAAAAATTTATTATTTAAAATAATGAAAAAAAAATTAATTGTAAAAAGGCACTAAAATTATTTTAGTATGAGAACTAGGATTTTTCTTCACTGAACTTTTTTGTGTTAAAAAAATTTTGGTCCAACAAATTTTTGAGATTTTAAATACTTCAATTATAATTTTAATTCAAAACATTCACAATCTTCAGTGTCTAAAAAAAAAATAATAATATCAAATTACTCTAAGATAAAGACGAATATACCGTAGAGGCTAATCCCAATCTCGTATCACAGTGAGCGATGAGCTACAATGTCTATAACCATCATTTTCGGCAATTAAGCTATCTTCTTACCCGTATCATTATTATCGCCGTAATTATTACTATCTCGATAATCATTATCATCCAGCATTGTAGTTCTAGTTTCTAACTCCTGGCCTATCCAATGTCTGACGAGCCAATTAAGTCCAAACAAACTGCACGTCGGATGGATTTACGCAACTGACAATAGGCCACGTTGGACTCTAATGCCCGACGGTGACGCGACAAATGGCGCCAGATCGTGGACCCAGTGACCTCTCACGGCGACGTCGGTGAACTTCCACGTTCGTTACATTCTGACCGCATATACACTCCTGTTTTCGGGCTATTTGTTTAACTGTCCTTTTATTGCGTACGATCCAGTGTTTGATTACGTTTTTGTGATACATTTAACAGGATCCACTTCATAAGTGGTTTCAACAGGTTTAATCAATTTAAAGTATTGAGAATAAAAGGTTAGCCCTTCAAAAAAAAAACATACCTTTCAATTGAATTAATTTTGCAGAGCTATTGAGTTTGTGGTTGTCGGTTTGAGTTCGAATTATCTGAATTTATTATCTCCATTTAGATTATCCTGCAGTAGACACTACATCTCTTTTAGTTGGATAATAAAGACGTTTATTGCCACTGTTACTGCTGGTAGCCTACGGGAAAATGTCCATAATAAATGCATTGAATTTACTGGATAAACAAATAGACAAAAATAAACCCGAAGGTTTTTTATTAATCACGTTTGAGATTTTAATTTTTTAACACTGTAATTTTGAAATTTTACAATGAAAAATATTTTTTTATTATTAAATAAATTTTTGACCACAAAAAATTACAAAACTTTAAAAAAAAAATTGTTAAATTTTTTTAAATATTATCTTGAGTCAATAATTTTGTTTTATGTAAATAATTCATAAATTGTAGATATTTTATCCATCATGAATTTTTTATATATTTTCTGAACTTAAAAATTTTTTTTCAACGCAAAACTCCAGCTTTCCTCTGCATTACATCCTTCTTCTTCAAACAAAGCGTTAAGTCGAAACCAAGTTAGGTAAAAACAACTTATAAATAAATTAACCAAAGTAATGAAGCAACAAACACTTCTTCGCAATTATCACTCTTACTTACTTAAGCATCGCAATTAATATTTATCTAGGTTTGCCCCTTAAGTCCATGGAAATAATAACCCCGCTGGGAGTTAATATTTCCGCAATCAATTTATTCAAATGAAACAGCATTAAAGAGGAAGTACAAATGGAGTTTCTCGAAGGAAAGGAATATTAAGCCCTCCAGCGGTCGCGTGGTGGGTTCTTAAATGTTTTTCTTATTTAGTTGGTCTTGAACCCCAGGAGCAGATGATAGGAAGGAAGAGGTTCCCTTCGCTCGGCTCAGAGCCTCCTCCTACTGGCACGTCATCGTGAAAAGGTGAAAATGTTAAACGATAAATTAAAGAGGCTCACGAAAAGCCGAGGAAAATGAGGGTGAGGGTGAAACTTTGGTCTTTGCCCGCTGGCGAAAACAACACAACTACATCTACACTTAGTGTTTAAGTTACCTTATACCTTTTCCCTTTACTTAACAACTTTTTTCTATTTTCTCTTTACTTAATCCCTCGAGCAGCAGAGTAGTCGACCTTCTCTTTCACATTTATGAAAACTTGTAATTACAGCACTAAATTTCCATACATTTATTTACCAACTCTGCGTGCAAGTACTCAAGATATTACTTCGAGGATTTTTAACATCAAGATTTTCATTTTAATCCTCAAAATTTCGAGCTTTTTTATTTTTATTCATCAAGTGCTCACTCGGGAGTTGCATTTGGAAAAAAAAAATTTATTTCTTCACCAAAAATCTGCTGTGGATCCTAAAATAATTTTACTATAATTTTGAACTATTATTTTTATTGAATGAGCTTTTAAAAAAATTTTCCTCTCATGCTTAGAGTTTAGCTTAGAAAAGGTAGAAAAATTTTCACACAAGATCATAAAGAAATTTATGATAATTTTAAACTTAAAAACTTTTTTACAGTTTCAATGAAAACTGTTTAAAAAGTTTTAATAGATAATAGCAATAAAAAAGATGAATTTAACAATCAAAAGAATCGAACATTAGTTCGACGTTAGGATTTTTTTATGGTCCCAAAGTGGTTGTACTTCATCCGACGAAAGTTTCAGTAATAAAGTAAATGTAGAATGAGGATGTAAATGTAGATCGGTAACTGGCCTTATAAAATAATACATTGGTGATATTATGTGCATTTTTAGTGTCGGTAAAAAATACCGTGAATTGTAAAAAAGTATCCCAAGAATTTATCGATAGCGCCGGGGTTTCTATAACGAGAAAGAAAGAAAGAAAGAGCGTGTATATTTCTTTTCTACACATACATATATTTATTTAATAGTAGTAGAGTGTACGGTTGTCGAGCCACGAAGGCACTCGTTGAGGGAAATTGCCTGGCAGCAGCAGCTGTTACGTATTTTTACCTTTTTCATCCACATCCACTCGGGCTGGTGTAAAGGAGACCCAAGAAAATCTAAAACTCGGAAAATAAAAACTACCTTCATCCATAAAAACCGATAATGAGTATCCAAAAGTTTTAAATACGCCGATGTTTACATCCATTACATTTCGATTCGACTTTTTTAAGTATCAGTAAATACTCAAGTGCTTCGTAAAAAAAAGTTTATGTCTATTTTTTTTTTGAAAATAATAAATTTTATTTTTGTTTAAAAATAACAATAAAAAAATTTTCTGCCTTTTTTTTCAGTTAATATTTAATCTGTATGTTTATTTTTAATTTTTAATGCATTCAATTTTTTATTTTTATTCGGATTGAATGAAAAATAATAAACAGTATAATTCATGATTCTGTCACAGCTTAATTTTTTAATATTTCAACTCGTATATTTATTTTAAAATATTTATATATATTTATACATGAAAATGTTATGTTTGTACAACTTTTTCGGAGCACAGATAAAAATTTAGCTTTTTCGGATGAACGAATTTATTTTAGCAAATGCAAGTAAATAAATCCTCAACTCTCAATTACAGTTGGGTGAAATAGCGCGAACAATATCAACAGCAAGCATTCGAATGGTAATTTTCTTTGCATTAGGACGCATCGTGAATCATACTCGTGCCAGAGTTAACATTAACATTACCGCGACTTCAAATGAATAGAAATAGGAATAAAAAATATATATAAATATAAAAATATATAAATATATAAAAACGCTAACACAACATGGATTATTATACACGCCGGGGCATATTGCTCAATAAATCTTTAAGCGGGACGATGAAAGAGCTTTACAAATATATTTCACAAGTCGACTCAATAAATTACAGGGTAATAATGGCTAATGTAATTCAATAGCTGTTTTTTTTTAGCTTTTTTAATTTTATTGTCCTCATGGTTTATGGATACGGATGTTTTTGATTTGATTAATTTTACTCACGGATTTCTAGTGGTGTTTTTGGCACAAATTAACACGAAATTTTTTTGGCAACAATAGATTATTAAAATTAATCAATCAAGTCCTTTAATTAATTGCAAAAATAATTTTAGATGATGTTCTTTATAAACGAAATTATTTTTTTAATAAAAATTTATTAGAGTTAATAAACAGTTTTTTGATAGGTTAAAAAAAACAATTTCTAAACTTCAAAAAAACAATATCAAAAATTCTAATTAAAGTTTTTCTCAACTACAATAAATTATTTTTTTATTCAGATATGTAGCCTAATATAACCATTGTAAAATATTTAACTATGCCTAATATTGGCAAAACAGTTTCTAAATCGATTTAGTATAATATGATCATCATCAATTACTTATAATAACATTCTAAACACTGCCATTAAATAACTATAATGATAACAAAGCTCAAAATATGAAAAAAGAGAGTTTAACAGAGCACAGATGGTATCAGTAGAGCATGTGTTTAGCCGGTGATTGTGATGCTGATGGCGATGCTGATGCTGATGATGATGATGATGCTGATGATTATGATGATACAGTTAGGTTAGGTTAGTGTTCTCGTGTAGGTGGTTATATAACGTGGTGGAAGGGCTGAAGCAGTGGATACCGGCATTTAGCTGCGGGCATCAAGGTAATTTGTCATCTGTAGTGAAACGGACGTGGTGCAGCTAGCGATCTGCTCGTTTGATGGGCCTAGATTAATTAGCTTAGCCAGAGAGAGTTTGATGATGCAGGCTGAGCAGGGTACCAACGATCGTCGGAACGTGGATCGTCCGTCGGTACGGCTGTGCTTGATACTCGGTGTTACACGTGAATTCCCAGCTTATATCCATATATTAACTTATGCAAGCATGTAATCCAATTAATCCACATTTAAGTGAGTTTATAAAATAAAAATCTTGAGTGTTTACAGCAGTGTGGTCGGTGTAGACAGCTTGGATGAAAAAAAAGTTGTGTTGTTTAATCTGTTAGTTCGTAATTCCGATTTGTTTTACCGCGGAATAACGCACGGACGTACAGCGAGCAAAAAATATTGTTTAAACAAAAAATATGTGGATAAATGAAATACATTTAGTATTTCCAGACTGGAGGCTTTAGCGCTTGACCAAGTGGAAGATACGTTCCAATGTTCACCGGCGAGTTTTCTCCCTTTGTTTTATTTTTCTCACTGCTCCCAGCTCCCGCTTTTCGTTCTGCAAAGCCGCAGCGCCAGACATACTGATCAACCCAGTTTTGTTGGCAATAGCTGAATTTCAAGATCCATTTTCATCAGCTTTGTTCTATCCGGCTGTAATAGATCTAAACGATGTTCTGTGCTGCGTTGATACTACAGAAAGAGCTACTGATTGAATACAATCTCATTTTATCCCATTAAACTCCACTTTTGTGAACGCATTTTCTTTTTTTATTCACGACAAAAAATATCTTGTCAATTTCCAACCACTAAAGGAAACTAAAATAAGTCCTTGGGATTTACATACTCATTTAAATACTCCAGGCTTTTGTTCAAAGTTAGGAACAAAAAAGCCTAATTGATATTTGTATCTAATGTTTACGAAATTCACAAGGACAAATTGAAAATTGTAACAAGAGCTTAATTTTTGCATTTTAAGTTTTTAAAAACACTTGGGACAGTGATTTCGCCTGAAGGAAAGTTTTGCATTACATTATTTTATAATTGAAGAATTTATTTGTATAAGGAATACTTCGGTAAATTTTTCTTAGAGGACTTATCTTCTGTAAGTAAGTTTTACAAAAAAAAATTACAAGAGTAAAAACTATTGATACAGAATTGTAAGCAAAGCAAACATTTTGAAATAAGAAATAGAGGAAAAAGTTTGTATTGGTATAGTATTACTAAAGTTTTTAATGGCATTGACTTTGAGCTTTTCTGCAACAAAGAAGCTTCCAAGAGGATTTTTTCCACTTGTTCGACCCAAAGTTGTATCACCAAAGTAGAAAATGCGTTATTTATTATTTAAAACAAATTCCTAGCATAAATCCTTTCTTTTTAAGACCCGACTTTTTACCTTTGATCATTTGTATCTTAACGTGAAGCCGGGGATTACGGTTTAAATATTACCTAATAATTTAACTCCGCTCGTGAATATTCAAATATTCACCATTTAGTAAAATATTAACGGTTGGTTTAAATAAAAGGAAGATAAAAATAGAATAAATGATAAGCTGGTGCCTTAAGATTAATTCGAGCCATCAATATGCGGTAAAAGTTTTATGATAATTGTTGACAAATTTCAAATATTCATATCAACGTTATCAGTAAGCGTATTTTTATTTGCCATTTTGGATTCGATGTAATTAAGAACCAGAGAAATTGCTACGACTGGGCAAAAAAGTGCGCAATGGCGTAAAATAGAACTTAGTTAAGAAATAACTGCGGCGTAAGACTTATTCATTGAAGCTCAGTATTAGGAATCAGATTTGAGTGGATAGAAGTTATGCGGTGACTTTTAGCCGTGTAGCTTTGAGTCACGATGGTATAACGCATGGTTGGGTATCGGTGGGATGCAAATTGAAAACCAATACCCGGGATTCTCTGCTGTCGTCGGTGGCATGAAAGGCTCAAGTTGCGGCGTGAAATCGTCAAGAAGACGCGGATCTTCGTATGTAAAATAAGAGATGTGTGAGTTGAGAGTGTAAGTAGAGTGAGTGATAAAAATCAGAGTAAGAGGAGCAAGTAACTCAAGCAAGATGAATCGATGCGGAAGCTCAGTAGCATCCTTAAAAGATGGATCACTGTAGAGATAGCTGTACTTTGGCGCAAGAGTGGTCGAGGGTAAAGTGCTTTGGGTCGGTTGCCATTAAAGATTCTCAGAGTCGTTCGATACATTAAAAGTAAATCCGTTGGCTGGAGGAGGACTTGGTATTGGTCTTCAGCGACAAAAGTGTCTTTCTTAAAACGATCTGACTGACACTCGATAATTCCGAACGTCGATAATGTTTCGAGATTTGAATCCTGGGAGAATTAAGTCTGCAGCTGATGAGCTGACGCGAATGTCACGCCACATATTTAGAGAGGGCTTAATTTAGGATGACAAATAATAGTTTTAATCCCTCGGAGAGTCACAACTTGGTAAAGGATTTTACTTTTTGGCTTGAGTCTCTCAATAAAGAATTTACTGTTGAAAAAATCTTCGAGAGAAAGTTTGGAAAATTTATAAGTTGCTCGGTTCCTGATTTGTGGAAAAGTTTTCACGAGTGATGACCAATATTGAATAACTAAATTTGAATTTATACGATCCTCAAATTGATTGCACATCTAACAATAACTCCCTTTAATAAAATTTCAAGTGCGAATTTAAGAAAGATTTTTTTTATTATTATAATTTATACGTTATAAAAATTATAAAAATTGTCTAAGTTTTGCTGATTTTAGTATCATAAATTTATTAGACTCTTTTATAGCGATCTTGATCAAAAATTTCAAATTACATCATACTCATCAATGTTCCTGATATTGATGCTCTTTTTACGACAAGGAACAATATAATATCAGAAAACAAAAATTATTATGCATAACCTTGAAATAGCTCGTAAAATTCTGATGTTCGAAAAGAACATACGAAATAATTTTCTTGTAAAAGAAAAAAAAAAAAAATTGGTGAAAGGTGAATAAAATAATAATTACTTAGAGATTATGACAGTTTAATTTAGAAGATTATAATACAGTTGGAAGAGAAGTTGGGTTATAACCACAAGAGATATCTCAGAACAGTTTCTGTTCTCGTCGTTGAATAAATACTCGGTATCTTGGGTTGTTGGTATGAACCCCGACAACTTCTTTGTCACCTTTATTTTTCTCACCGTCTTAGTCTATATTTAGTTAAAGACCAGGATCACAAAGCCTTCATCTCTACCACTATTATCACCACAACGTTTACACAATATTTAGTGTATTCATGTAGATGAAAACATATAAACAGATATATGTACAGAGAGTATTAAACTCACTGACACAAACTTTGCCAGCAACTTTCATCGCAACCCGACTGCAATTTCGTAACGTCCAACTTGCGCGTTCACCCACATCTTACAGAATCGCTTAACTTTAGACGAGTAGATGCTTCTATTCCTATTCCTGTCTCTTCTTCGCCTAAAGTGCGAGGGAAGGAGATTCTAGCGTTGAGGTATTCGCATTATAAACACAATCGAGGAATTTAGCACAAAAGAATGCGAGAGTTAATTTCAATTTGATGAGAGATGTTTATATTTAAGAAATTGTCTATTAACTAATTGTACATTGCAAAAAAAAAAAAACACTAAAGTAAATGGATTATTTTTAATTGATTTAATTCCTCTGGAGTAAAATTCACTTCGAGAAAGATTTCAAAAAAATTTATTTCTCACGGTAATTTTTTAAAAATGGATAAAATTTTAATTCCAATTTGTTATAGTTTACATTGCATTCAATAAAGAATTGATCAAGAATTTTTTTCTCGTTCGGAAAGACAAGATGTTCAAGCTCTGAAAAATTTCCGTGGATGATCCATGAACCATAAAAGAAATGGAATAAGAATAAAGCCATTAAAGTTCATTTCGAGTTGACTGATTGAGTCGTAGTCGTAGTAAGATAAGAAGAAAACTACGGACATCCGACCACGATTTTGCCGAGCTCCCGAGCGATTTAGCGGACGATTGTCTTACGGTTGGGCGAATGCCCTGGTGCTTTGCCGGATATTCAATTCCCCGCTTTTGTCCTCCTGGATGGAGAAGCGTGACCTGGGAACAATGGAACTCCCAGACTTGGACTACCGGCAGCTTCGAGGGCTACGATGGGATTCGCTTTCATCAGGGATCGAGGTATTGCCGATTAGTTGAACTGATTAAACAATCTCCTCCAATATCATTAAATTTAAATGATGTATTCACCGCCTGGGGCAACTGTGTTAAGTATGTTGCATCAAGCACGCAGTATGAATCCGGGTGAATTCATAAGGGTGAAAACGTTAATAAAAATTATGCTGGAAGTTAATGTAAAAATTAGAGCGAAAAATTTCAGAGTAAAAAGTTGTAAAATTATTAATTAAAAATCATGAAATTAAAATGTTTAGACTTAATTTATGTGAAAATTGTAGTTCTATAAACATATGTAGATTATTCTTACTTTTTTAAATATAAAAAAAAATAAGTTTAATTTAACAAAAAAAATTCAATCATAAAAAAAATAAAATTCAATAAGCATTTAAGACCTTTCATCTGTGAATTTTTGTAAAATTATAAATGTCATTATGACAATAAAACATCGAAGCAGCTCAATATTAATAATTAACCGCTGAACCAAAAACCTCACAATTTTCCAGGCGAAAAACCAGTCGATTTTTGTACTCCTCCTATTATCAATTCATGTACTTGTCCCCGTTCTCCATAGAGCTCGCTCGCAGTATTTTATATTTTGTTGTGACATGCTAACCAATTTATATTCAGTGAATTAATGTGAAAGTGGTTAATTATAACGGGGCTATAAAAATTGCCCGGGATATGGCAGGAAGGGGCGAAAGGGAGTGTTGGAATGGGTCGAGTCGAGTAGAATAAAGTTGGGTTCAGGCTGCTTTGGGTTGGGTTCAGATACCCGTGCCCACAATGCATTTCTCTTTTGGCACGTGCACAGGAAGCCCCGAGGAGGTAATTAAGCACGGCAATATATATTCTGAAGAGCAAAGGGGCCTAGTAGCTGGCTGGCTCAAGCACTGACTGCTGGCTCCTGATGCCTAGAATAGGAACTAGATGCATCTCTTCAAACACCAGCTCCTTGCCCCTTGCTCGTCTTTTCGCATTTTCGGCATTAGAGAGCTGGTAGGCAATACAAATAGGCAAGACAAATAGGAGATCAGCGATGCATTTTCTCTACTGAGGAAATAAGAAAGAGCTGGCACGGTATTGAAACCACCAGCAGGTACAAGACACTAAAACAACATCAACATCAATGTTAAGTTGCATTGCATTCTATAAAAATAACTCAAGAGGACTCTCGGTAGCTGGGCGATCTTGGAGGCATAACCGCAAGCTTCGCTCGCTGATCACCCAGATACTAAATTGTCTTCTGTCAACCTCGTCTAATCTCAAAAGTAATCTTCTTGTCGAGAGCAACTTGGCCCCGCAATATTTCCACCGGGTTTTCGCAACCACTCTACTCTTTTCTTCCTCCTCTTCATCTGCTCTGTCCTCCTCGTTTACTATTCACCTTGAGTTTGCTTACTACTCAATAACAGGATCCTCAACTCGAGAGCTCTGGGGTAGCGCATGCATTCTTGCTGGCCCGAATATGTTGTCAACCTGTACTGATGTACTGGTGAGCCAACTCCCGATTCTCGAATCTCGAGTCGTTAAATCCGACACACGTTTCAGTAATAAGTAATGGAAGATTGATCGATTTAACGACACATGACAACCTCAATGCCTTTGTAAGGCGCCATTCGTCAAGAAGCTGTGTCGAATCTTGAATCTAGTTATCGGATTTCAACGGTTTCGAGTATCTAGAGACATATTTTTCATGCATGATGATAGTTTCATTATTAGAAAGTTTGAATCTCTTTCAAAACTAGACGCTTCATTTTTTTTTCAAAAATATAGTCGAGGTTGTACAGAGTGATGAACGTTTTGGGCGATTAAAAAAATAAACATGCATATATGGCCTGGTATGACCATATCAGAAAATTTTCCACAGGAATATCGTTTCACTAGTTTAATAATCCCGTCTTTGGCCCAACTATTTATTTAACTTTATTTTATTCCATATTTTATTCTACTTTAGACACGAGAGATTATTTGGCAGAGAAATATTTGCAGTGATGTGATATGAGGTTTACACATTTCAAGTCATAAGTACCAGCTGAAAGTGCTATTTATATACATCCATGATAATATATAGATGAATAAAGAGATGACTGAATCAAGTGGCATCTTCTCGACGGAGAAATCCGTCTGGCTATTGGTGTGCATATCTACTTACTATACTCAGCGCCGGGTTCTATATAACTCGAGTCATTTTACAAGCAACCCCGTACCGTGACTTGTGATTGCGTCTGCCTTTGACATTACTACTTCCAATAAAACTCAGTAATAATATTCAAAGTTTCATCATACGGATTTAATTATTTCATATATCATTTTATAGAACATCAAATCTCCCACTTTGTGTTTGTACATCGACTCGACTGCAAAATTTATCAACAAAAATATTTTTTTTTAATTTATCCAGCTTTTAAGTTGTCAAAGCGGCAAATGTATTTTCATTTTTTCAAAAATTTTTTCAAGCCTTTGATAACAATATAAATTTTTTTTGAGTTCAATAATAACAATAATTTATTATTCGGATCATAATGGACGCACAAGGTTGTTATAATCCGCTATTTCATCTTGAAAATGAATTGAAGTAACTTGAATTCATTGGCAGAGTATATGTACGGTGAATTAGATAAAAGGGATGAGCTTACAACCGTACAGTAGATAGATCAGTGAGTCGTAACTGTATAAAATGGACGTCTCGTTTTCATTCAACCGTATTTCCGTTATTCATTTGTCTATTCAATCCCAAGCACGTTCTATCTTTCCTCTTTATTTTTAAACTTTCAAAACTCACGTATAATCTTCTATTTTAGATTTAATTAGCTTTTATTATCCTATTCACATATGACTTGTATTGGCTTCAAAGAATGTCAGTCGGAATTTAAAAAAAAAAACTCATTCAAACTGGAATAATTTTTTTTCGCGAAAATATCTGACACTGGATGCATAAATTAGGAAAATAAATTAGCGTTATAGTATTACAAGTCTGCTCAGAACTTCTCTATTCACAGGAGTCGCAACTCTGCTCACTGTTCAGTTTATTCAACTAACTCTACTTAAAAACAACTCCACTTAGGGGCAGATATATTACACGACATTGTCAGAATGTCATGTCTAAAATTCTTGGCTACGGTGTAAGTCTTTTTGCTCTAGAAAATATCAAGAAAAAGTAAAATTATCTTTGAAGTAAGAATTTGTTTCACTGGAGAAAGGATGAAGTTAGCTTTATTTCCAGTGAACATTTATTTGGTATTATTTTACTTTTGAAAAAGAAAAAAAAAAGATGAAAGTAGTGAGATTAAAAGGCACTGCGAATAAATAAAAAAAAAAGCTCTTTTCAAAACTCAATCATTTTTTATCTCTTTGTGGAAATGTTACGAATTAGTTTAAAGTTAAAACTTCACCACAAAATTTTTTGCCAACGCTTTCTTCTATATCAACTTCAATAGACAATTATTCAAAAAATTTTTTCTAGTAAAGTTATTTCACTTCAAACAATGCAGCGATGCCCATCAAAAATGTTGAAAATGTACCAATTTTTTTTCTTGCAAATCATTTAAAACTCGATAAAAATTTTCTGGACAAAAGATTGGAGAATTAACAACAAAAGTAATGAAATTCAAGAGCTAAAAATATTGAAACTCGATAAGATTTCATAGAAAAGTTAAATATGAATAAAAAGCATCTGGATTTTATGAATAAATCAAACCCAAACAAGTTAGCTTACCGGAAAGAATAAATTAAAGCCGAGACGTCGATTTACTAAAGATTTATCAGTTCTGGAATCCGCCTCTTGCGGTCCATTAGATTCGCAAATAACCTGTCGTGAAAGCAACGAATTCACAAACAGAAAATCAATCCTTTATTTTGTTTTTCCATTTATTTTCAGCTCCTTTGTTCCCACGGTCCCTTTATCATCATACCAATAGGCGAATTCGATTTTTCCTTTTTCCTTTTTTTTCGTTTACATTTAAATTAAACTCGTTTAATTATCAAGGATTAAAATCGCCCGCTAATAAAAAATCAGGAAATAAATAATGGTCGATTGCGAAAGCGAAAATAGGGCAAAAACTGTGCTTTTCAAAAATGTCTCTTCTGCTCTTACTCTTGTCCTATCAGGTAATTTTTTTTTCTTTTTATTTTTATACATTTTAACATTTTGTCTGTTTGAGTGACGTTAATACGTATCATACGGATTACGTGGATTTAAACATGAGAATAAAGACAGCATGAATGCGAAGAGGACGAGAGAGCCAAAATGATGGTGTGTATATGGGTTCAGTGCGACAGGAATTTAAATGAATACACGTATATGCTTCATCCCTCGTACATGTTTCATCGAATTTTTTCGAGGTTTACGCATCTGTTTTTCTCCCCATGTATGTTTAATATAATTATTTTTTTACGATCAACACATTCTACACATACATAATAGAGAGTATGTTCAACCTTTTGTTTATTCCCTTCAAATTACATTCTCTCGGAAAATCAAAATAATTTAAAATTTAACTACGTTCATTAAAAGCTAAAAAGTTTCTGTGTAACATTAAAGTCGCTAATTTATTTTGACGCTTGTAGCACGCCGGCATAATTATGTTTGAACGAAATAAAATAAAATAATACCATTAGAAATAAATGAAATGAAATGAAATAAAAATCATAAGTGTTGAACAATAAAACTAGCATTGTCAAGCTAATGAAATTAGCAAACCTGGTGAGAAAAAGAGAATTCTTTAATGCAATGCTTTTAATGTTTTTTATCGTAATTTTTTAGCCTCTTCTTTTTTCAAAGTCCCCAACAGTTTAATTCCTTCTCTTCTCGGTCCAGTTTTCCCTCCCTTTAATCTTCTTTTTAAGTGAGTAAAGGTATCGCATTTTTTTTACTCTTTTTTTGGTCGCTGTACATCCTGATGTTACTTTCTTGATGTGCTATTCGTCTGCACTTCCCATTTCGCTGCTTCTGATTTACACTATTTTACAATTCCCTCAGTAAACAGATGAAAAATAAACATAAATAAAAAATGAGGATAAATAAATAATTAATCCCCATCAAATAACTGTTTACATTTGATTAACATTATTCATTTATCAACACCATCAGACAAAAATTTTTTATTAACCATCTGGCGCCCATCACTCGGTTGATAGAGGACTTTTTCAGAACAATTCACACCGAAATTTCGAATCTATCGTTAACATGTCAAAATTCTCTCTAACGGGCAATCTATCGCGACAAACGGTTTCCGTCGTTGATCGACCGCTGACGGAAACTATTTTTCGACGCGTCGAGCTTATCCGGCTTGCAATCAACCGTCAGGCGATAGTATCGCCTCCATCGACGGACATTTCCGGTTACGCCACCCGACAACCATCGACAAGTTTCTTTTTTTTTTTTTTTCGGATAAAAAATTTCGCATATGAAAAATAGCCGGCCTATAAAAAAGTGTCAAAAATTGAAGACAGAAATTTTTTCACTCGTCAACATTTGAAATTTTCCCACATTAAATTTTAAGAACTCCAAATATGATGAATTTTTAATTTTTCATCCAGCGCAGTTGTGTGTCATGATACAGTCGTTGATAATTTTCGTTCTTTATTTTTTTTTCATCAACAAAAATTTTTTCATTCCTTCATCCCGAATACAACCGAGCTCTATGCTCCTCCTCAATAGTGGCAGCAACGGATATTTTTGATGAATAGAAAAATTACATTTTTTTCTCGTATCTCCATTTATACTTTTTTACTTTCGCTCTTATTATTTTTCCCAATGCTTCCATCATAAATATAAAATGGTGCACTCACTTTTATATCACATATCACATGTTAACTCGTAGATACCATCACGAACAAACTATACTCATGATTTCTATTCCGGTTTCTCCGTAAGATAGAAATGAAACAAAATTATTAACATTATTACTTGTTCATGCTTTTATTTTTCCCTTCCATAGTACAAAATAAAAATAGTCAGAGAAAAACAAGTTATGAAATGAAGACCCATCCGCTTCTTGATCCCCCTCCCGTTTCCCTTTATTAATGCATCCCGCAATCTCTTTGTGAGTCACCGCAGGGGAATAGAAAAATAATAAATTTAAGTTGCGCTGAAAACTTTGGTTTTAAAATGATATTAGCCGTCGGCTTGGCTCTCAGTTCTCGATGTAGTACAGAGTAAAAGAAGGATAATGCCAGCTTCGGAAGGCCCAATACAAAGAAATAAGAGAGACTTCGACATAAGCGAACAGGGTACAAAGTAATGATAAACTTATAAACAAGTCTTCAGCCCCACGACCGAACACAACTTTTCTCCTCTATTTCTATTTTTCTTACATTCCGTCTTATAACTTTTTTCAAGCATGTCCTCTTCCACGATCAGAAGAGAAAGAAAGACAACTACCAACTACCAACTCGTGGTTGCTTTCCCAATGCTTAAACTCTGACAACTTGCTCTACTCCTTTCTCCTTTCTCAGTCTTCATCGCAAGTTTTCTCGCGTCTCGGGAAATCCATCCACAGTCCGGCAGAAACCCGGAGGGATTTTACGAAAGAACGTAACACTTTTCGGGGCTGAAAAGTCGGTTGGCTTCAACTGCCAGCTTCTTTGAGTGGTTACTGGTTACAAGACCAACACTATGACTCAATCTTGTGACCCTTTTTCCTTCACATAAACTTGACACTTTTTTTCTTCTATTTATTTTTTGACTCCCAATGATGCCTTGAAAAGCAAGCGAATAACTTCTCTGAAGTTTACATTCGATACTTTGAAGAAATTTTACCAAGTTTGCTCGTTAGGTATTGATTTGTACTAGTGTATGAAAATTTGAAGGTTTACGGTCGAAAATGGCATGTGTGTTGTCACTGAATAGGAAACTTTATGGCGCCAATAAGTCCTTGTAATTGAGGAATTGGAGGGTACTATGAGCTTATTTTCCAAAGAGACCGTTCAATCAATTTTCGAAACTCTATAACCCTTTGTACCCATAGTAGTAATAAGATGTAATTCTTAAGTAGCATACATCATGAATCGAAAATCAAAATTTACTGTATAAATGATTATATAAATGTAAAACTTCCTAAATTTAGTTTGCATAAATGTCAAAATTTGAAAACTTTTTAGAAATATTGTTTAAACTCTATTGAGCCATTCAATATGATCAACGTAGTTAATGCGAAAAACACCTGTAAGGAAATCGTACTATTGTTTCCAGAAAGTTAATCCATTATGTTGATTCATTCGATAGTTTACAGCCAAGAATTTTGGTGACATTGATGTTTGTAAAACAAACATAAAGTTTCAGTAATATTTGAATCATGGAAGTATAGTTTCAATTTGTTAATTGTTGATTAGGTGTTTGGCTAGCAGGCAGTAACTTCACATTGCTGTTGTATTGAACTAATATTAATTGAAGTAATGTTACTACTTTCAATCAAAGCAAAGCAGTTGTGTGAGTAAAGTAAATTAATATCGTTTAAAAAGTTACAAAGTTATTCAAATCATAAATAAAAATACAAAAAGATAACCGGATTTTTTAATGACTCTTGGATCATGACACGATCTTCAAGTGAATAAAGCGATAAAAAGCACTTGACAATTTTATAACTTCAGAAAGAAATAAATAAACGCATATGTTAAAAAGTTCTTAAACTACAGTATAATCATATGGTAAAACTAAATTCATATAAACTAAAAAGTTTATATGAATTTTAGTCGTAACTGATGTGCATAAAATTGAATTTTCTCACAGCAGCCGTCCGGCGTCTTTCACCTTCCCTCGTACTTTTTTCGGTCTCTTATCTTCATCCCAAAATAAGAAAAAGAGTACGACTTGCAAATAATATATCAGGATGATGCAGCCAGCAAGTCGATTCCCAGCCAAAATTATCAAACTTTCCATGGGACATGAGTCTTAGACCTCAGACGTAGACATACATGCAAGCCAACCAATATTTTCCGATAGAACATATACCATCAGAACACACCCTCTTTTTTATCCTCTTTTTCTTTATCACTTTCTTATCTGACGATCCTCTATTTTTCGATCGGATTTTTTCCGCGACATCTGAATAAAATATCACAAACTTTTAACTGAGTTTAAAAAATTCTAAACATTTCAGAAGAAATTTACATTTACACTTCCTCAGATTCCGTTTTATTGCTGCCTGTAGAAAGGTGAAATCTTGCATCGTTTTAAAGTTATAACATTTACTCAGTCATTGAAGACACTGTAACAGTAGCAAGTATCTAAATTGTTTCCGTCTGTTTACAAACCGAGACACGCCAGATGTGAAAAAGTGTCAATAGATCTCGGAAGCACTTTCCGGACTGTCCAGTATCTCTATTTATTTTTTTCACTTATCCGGAAACCGGGATGGGGAGTTTACCAAAAAGTTTGAATGAGAAAACCGTAAAAAGTCCTCTTACTCTCTTCCTTTTGCTTCTCAAACAACCAAACGCCACATTGCAATTTCTCTTTGTCTCAAACTATAAAGCTTTCTTCAATTTATCTCTTTACCCGCGAGATTAAATTCTCAGCAATAAAGACACGTATGCTCTTTACTAGTATCTCATTTTAAAGAAATTAATTAACTTGTACACCGTGAAAAAACTTTCTGATGAGACCATTTTCACGACGTCAGAGTGCATTTTTATGACTTTTGTACTTTTTGTTTGACATTTTCTACAAAATTTTTAGTTGGGAGCGAAAAAAGCACCCTCAAGAATTATTAGGCCATAAAAAAAAATTTTCTCAAAACCTGCGACAACTAATGTCTGAAGTTCAATCTGCATCAAGAGATTCATCCAGTACTAAGAAAACTTATGAAGCTTTCTTGGAAGTTGCTCGCGCGGCTGATAACTGATGGGCTGACCTAAAGCCATAAGAATCTCCTTAGCAGGATGAATGACTCAAACTAAAAAGTAAGAAGGAACTGGTTAGACTCCCTGGGGTGCTGTTTGGATTTTGATGACCTGAAATCGTTTCGAGAAACTCAGTGTCTGTCCTTCCATTTCTGGCGCTAAATTTATGCACGTTCACAACCAGTCGGAAAGTTACAAGTGGTAAATTGCCCGGGGGATTAATCAAAAGGGAGATTCATCAAATATGTCGCCAGGCTTCAATTACAACTTGACTCGTGAGTTGTCAAAGCCCCGAACCCAAAGCTTTGACAGAGGACTTGAATAAGTGTTTAAAACATTGAAGAGGATTCGTTTTGATGAAACCAAACTTAAGAAAACTATCAAGTATAAGTATAACTACCAGATGAATTTAAAGCGAACCGAAAAGTCGTACTTAGCATTAGTGTTTGGATAATCCAAAGCGGTCACGGCTTGACGCTTGATACATGCCGGGTCCGACAGGACATTGGTCAACTAGAGGTGGATATATTGCGCTGGCTGTATTACTGTTTCACGCGGCTTCTGTGTCAAACAGATATAGTTTAAACTCGAGAAATCCCGAAATCCTCTACTTTGTCGCTCGTACCTTTAGTGACATCATTTCAAAGCAATGCAGATGAGCTTTCAAGTTGTCAACTCTAAAGTCTAGATGCAGTCATTTGAATATTTTATGTGTACTATTTCTTCATCGAAGAAGAAGAAGAAGAAGAAAAAATTGGATTAATTAAAGCAAATTAATAAAAGTAACAAGCCGTCGTACAATCTGCAATATTTGGTTAAAGAAGAGTAAGGAAGAGGACTAAGAAGAAAAAGACTTTATCCAATTTGGAAAAACGGTTAACTTTAATTAACCGCCGCGCAACTAAAACTAAAAAAGCGGTGAACTCTCGGAAGACATGTCGAAGCAGATGTTTTGACGGGATATTCCGAGAAAGCAGAATCCCGAGTGGTTAAGTCTACTATTGTTGAGCACACCGGTTTTGCTGGAAAGACACGAGAACCAGACGAAGACCGAGGAACTGACAAAATAAGAGGAGTTTGTTGAAAAAGCTTCAGCTTGTGAATTGCTGTTGCGGAGTTCATGACTTTGTCCGGTAATTGGAGATCTTTAACGATCTGAGTAGAGAAGTAACAGCCACTCAGTATCTATTTCCTATGAGTGAGATTCGGTATCGTCAAGAGTTGTGAAGAAAGAACACACTTACCGTTCTAGTAATTGTTTTTCCAAGGGTATCTTGATTGAGCGAACGGTGTTTTAACTTTTTTCACTGAAACAAAAGCATCTAAGGAAATCCGATACACATTTACAGCATACGCTACTTTTTGCCTTCCTCCTTTGTTTTTTTTCCTAATCGATTCTTGATAGAAAAGAAAAAATCATCAGCTGGACATCCATCCATTGAACAAGTTGAAGAGAGAGCCAATACTGATTATAAAAATTTTGTTAAAAACTACCGCGAACATTTAAAGGTTAAGGAAGCGATGGAATTTATCTGGTTAGAGCCCGAATGAACAGGTTACTCTTTCGCGATAGAATTGATCAAGTCTTAATGCACTAAATCACGGTTCGTTGTTACACTTGCTCGGCTGTAACACTCTATCTCGCAACTACCAGCACTTTGGTATCTCTTCCAGGATCCCCAAACCTCGGTTTAACCAACTGGCTCCAACATTTGTGATACCTTAAAGGTATTCCAGTACTGGAGTTATCTCCTGGGATTTCATTAAATTTTCGCTGGCACCGAATTAGGCCGAACAAGAACAAGAAATTATGATAAAAAGTAAACAGTTTTTTAAAATTGAGACAGATTTAATTCAATTGAAACTCTGAATTAAACTCGAGGACTTGACTTGACCTAACATGAAACTCAGTAGGAGCCCGCTTATTCACTGACTAAATCTTTTCCATGTAAACTTAACTTTTATTTTATTTGTCTTCCACCCTCTCTGTGTTTCCACTTCATCTACTCGTGTCAGCGATTTTAGTAACATTTTGCTTTACAAGACTTTAATTTTTAAATTGTTCGAGTTAAAAAAAAAATTCAATGCATTCTTTTTGAATTAAAAAATTTAATTAATTAGAAGTATTCATAAAACTATGGAATTTTTTTAAATGAAAATTTTTTACATGAAAATAAATATTTTATTTTGAACAAATATTTATTAAATCATCCGATATTAAAAAATCATTTATTAAGAGTTAATGACTTGTTAAATTTTAAGAAATCCTTCTGTCACTGTAAGCATAAATCACATTCTTATCAATTTAGAACAAACTTTTTTCCTCTAAAGTTAATCTAAAAAAATTCCAATTACTGTGTTTTAAAATAGGACAGTCGGACAAACTTAGAAAATAAAAATAATACCCAGTTATAAATATAGTCTGTCGATATTGAGTGCAGGAGACTTCGGACTGGACATTAAATACAGGATGATAAGAGTTAGAGTCGTTTCTAAGGAGATTTCAAAGGATTATACGGCAAGAGACTGTCCGTTGGGATCAGAACCAGAACAAGAAGCAAAGTGTGATAGTCTTGAGTGTTGTGTGCGCCGAGTACGAAGAGAACAAGAACAAGACCAGTGTGTAGCAGTTAGCTCCAACGTATCGTTAATGCATTCTGATGCCCTGGGTTTGCTAAGCTTATAAACCCTTTTGAACAGCCCTTAATTTGATAAACTATTGAATGACTCAATATATACATATTGGAGCAAGAAACTGGGTTTTCGTGCTCTGGAGACATTACCATCAATTTCTACATTAACAGTACATATTTGTACAAAGTTAGATAACGGTCCTCTGCACCGAGAGTTATTAATTGTTAATTGTTAATTGTATATTTGCATTGAGTGTCCGGTGTTTAAATACCGGGGATTTCAGGTGTAATGCAGCTTTAAATAGACGTGTTAACAATTTGTTTGAGTGTGGTAACTAGTGTTTGTCTATGTCCGAAGATAATTGATTTGAAGGGCCGTTAATTCTTTATTGAAACCAAAGTATCGGGGAATGGTGGATCGAGAATGGGGAATGAAGTATTCGGCCTGCCGAGGAGTATATATGTCAACACTTGGATCGTTACGCAAGCATATACGACTGCAATTTAGTACTTGAGAGCAATTAATTTTCATTTGCCGAGCGCTTCGTGTCAAACAAAGGATCCCAGATACGAGAATTCCGCAACCGATTGTGCAGCAACTTCATACAGAGAGAAAGCTCTTTGCTGTCTGTAGAACCGTTATCATTTCCGAGTTTTTGTTCCTCTATTGTTGTTATACTTATGAGTTATCACGTAATTATCAATCTGTACTTCCCGTTTCTGACAATAATGTTAATTATTTTATGTTAGAAGGGAAGTTTATTAAATTTTCAAAATTAAATGCTGATTTTTTAAATTGACTCTTTGTGCTAGGTTGTTTTTAATTTCAGTGGAAATTATTTATTGAGTAATTACTATTTCCATTCAAATTTTGGTTGGTAAAAAAGTTTTAAAAGGATAATTCATCAAAAGATTTTACAGACTAATATTTTTTGTCTCAAAAAAAAAAAAAATTTTATGTATCTTCTGTACACAAATTCAATTTTTGTAATCCTAACCACAAATTAGGATTTTTGAGCGATGTTTTTAGGGTTTAAAGTATACCTTTTTTTTTTTTTTTTTTTTTTTTTTTTAGAAAAAGTACTTTACTCTTTTTAAGCACAAATATCTGAAAAACTCCTTTCTGTTTTTTTTTTATCTTCTCTACTTTTTACACAGACGATCTTTAAAATAAACTGAGAGAAAGAAAAGTTATTGTCCAGCAAAGGATTTGTTCATAAATTATTACATAAATTTTTTTTTCTCAAAAAGTAAATTTGAAAAAACTAAAAATCGCTCATTGTCCTCTAAAACATTGCTGCCATACGATCTATAAACATATAAAAGATAAATTATTTATAAAAATACTAAAACGATAAAATATTGCCCACCTTATATTATTTTCAGAATATGTTATATCCAATATTTTTTCTCAGAATACTTAAAGTCTTCCAAGAATTATCGCTTGAAGAAATTTATTGTCCTTTTAAAACTTATGTCCCTCCAAAAAAAAGAGAGAAACTAATTCTTAATTAATGTTGAATTTAATAACTTTGGACCGTAGATGTTGTAGCGGTGGCGGTGACTGCGTGGACAAGTTTCAGGGAAGCTTTTAGCCGTGGCTATCATCTCCAGGCAACTATAATGGTGTCAACCAACAATCGTGTTAGCCGTACTATACAAGACAGCCCTCGTGTGCCGAACGAGATATCCCTGTTTTAAATGGACGTTGGCGAGAGTAATGAAGCTCCTGGAAACTACCCTCTACCTCTCCTTCTAGCTCCCCCTATGCCGATATCTCAAGCTCCTCCGGAGTCTGGTTCTCCAGAGCCGAACCCTCTCTAGCTCGGTCAGGCTCTCTCTTTCTCTTATCCGCTCAATCTGGCATTTATATATCCACAAGCACGTTCACGAGAATCGTGGCCCCGTGAAACTCAATCGTGTTCCGTTTTAGCGCTCGATACCGACGCCTGCTGCGTTTACCCCAGTAGTTTACACGACATGCGTGGTAATCTCGAATTAATCAAATTAGAAACAGCGCATTTGGAATAGTGATCCTACCGCTGATGATAATATGCTAAACTCTATTAAAATAGTAACACCAAGAATTTGTGCTTGCACACGTTGATTGGGTAATTGACCACCTAATCCTCTTCCCCTTGGAAGCAAAAACTTTCAAATAAAATTCCACCGCTCTTTTCCTTAAACTTTGTTTCTAGTCAAGGATAAAATATGCCTCGGAAATGATGAGCAAAACTTTCTAGGTATTTATTTATTTTTCAATAGTGGATTTAATTTCCAGTTTGGACGCCAGCCAAGAACGAGTAGAAAAAAATTTATACATTTTTCACCGGAAAAAAAGGTCGCGTATTTTGAGAAATATTGTACTGCGTGAATATAAACTTCAATCGCAATTTAAATTTAATATACAATGTATTAATATAAAATTGAAAAAAATTAATTTATTATTTAACACTCGAGTTAACTTCGAAGTAGAGAATTGAGAGTGCAAAGTTTTCGGTTGAAAAGATTAATCATCAATATTAATAGGAGCTCAATTAGAATAAAGCCATTAATAAAGAATGACCGAAGTTTTGAACTTATAATTTTTTATCAAGATCGGAGTATAATGCTTCTCATTTTTTCCGCCTTTTATTAACATACAATTATTAACACCTAGCTGGGGACTTTTCTTCAATTTTTTTTTCAAACTACAGAAGGTTGAACTTTTTAGTCCGGCACAAGAGGGCAGCTCTGCCGGGACAATTAATTTTACTGAAACTGGAGCAAAGGAAGAAGGGAGAAATTGAACAAAAAGTAAAAGTACAAACCTCGTTATCCGACGGTGTGTTGTATGCAATAAAAACGGCTAATTTTACATCCAGATGCAGATTAAGAAAAACTTGGACATTACATGACTAATTAAATAATTAATTGATATAAAGGTTGTTTTTATTTTTTGTTTTTAATTTCAGAAGAATTTGTTAATTTGGACAATTATAATCTCAGAGACATTTTTACACAATCAAGAACTGTCGAAGTAAAATTTCGTGTCAATTGAATGGGCATCGTCGGGAGCCCGACTCCGTTATCTCTGGTTTCTAGTTAATTTAATTTACATTTGTGTTTAAATTGGCCGTGAGCCAGAATATAATCTGCGAACTCAATAGAGAGAAACGTCGTATCCGTATACCATTTTCCATTTTATAAATTTAATTTCGGCTAAAAAAAAATATTTAACTATTCACTTTAGTTCGCTTTTTAATCTATAGCTCTTGAACTTTACTTCCTTTCATTTTATCGTCTTTACTTTCTTTGTTTGAGAGATGATACTTGAGTGGAATTTTTAAAAAATATAAAGCTGTTAAATGCAAGAATTTATATTAACTACACGAATAAATTGGTTGAAAGTTTGAATCTATAATAAAAATCATTGTAGAAATTTAAATTTTATTTTTTGGCACTAAAATTAAAAGATATGTTATCTCGCATCAATTTAATAATATTACTGTTATTTTTGATAAGATAAATTACAAAAAATCAAGACCTTTTTGATTGCGCCATATTTAATTAAAAAAATTCCTTTTGATTATAATTAAGAATAATAATAATTTTTCTCGAGCGAAATAAAAAATTCGACTTGTAAAAATTTATTTGTCAGGAAATAAATAAACTGATTTAATAAACTAAAGCAAAATAACAACAACTACTAACTGTAGGCCGTAAAAAGTTGGCAATCACTCATCGACGATATTCATCCAAAACGAAGAGTGTCTTTGACAAATGGGATGCATTTATTTATCCTCGCAAACAATCAATTCAAATTGTATAGAGGTACATAGATCCCTGAAAAATAGGTGTGACAATGGGTCTTGTACGAAGGCGTCCCATAAATTCTTCGGATGCCGGGCAACATCCGGACTAGTGTCGTATCGCAGGTAATGCCATACTACTGGATGTATTGCCTTATGGATCTACCGGGTACGAATGTACGAATTTACGGATGGAATAGAACTAACGTATGAGTACGAGTATGAGGGAGTAGAGGCCCGGCTAGATATGCATGCACGTATATCCTCCGGAATAGGACGTGTGTGGTGCGTATGAACGAGCCGTACTGAGGCACCAACTGGATCCATCCGCGCTCAGAGGGTACTGCAGTTCGTAGTGGTGCTGGCATGCCACGAGGATAAGTTATTACTCCCATAGCGCTGTAGATTCTGCGGACGTAGACGTACTGCGATCATTATCTTCGAATTTATAGTCACACAGCCCGGGACCGGGACGCCAGGGTGGAGAGAGTAAAGCAGACTCACTTGTCGGACTGGTATTAAAAGCACCGTGTGTACATGAAGCCTCTAAGCGCTTTCAAACTCATGTTCTTCAATCGTGTCCCGGTGTCTTCGGCTTGAATTATCGATCCTTGTTGGTCCAGAAATTACTACACTCATATTCACACTCAATTTCCAGATTCTGAGGCAGAGATTGTTCTGAGGGATTTATTTGTTTGAAGATTGTTCGGGAACAAGTTGGGTGTTGGCTTATGGAAGTTATTTGATTATTGATTTTTAAATTATTGCTAATGTGTTATTGCTTCGTATGAGCTTATATATTGTCAGTGGAAAAAATTATGATACGTGTATAAAATTATCTATGAATTTCTGATTTTGTTTGAACACAGAAGATCATTTTTAATTCTTTTATCGACCATTAACATAAAACTGCACTGAAAAAAAAAAAAAATTAAGTTGATTAATTTAAGACAAAAAATTCTTAAATTAAATAATATTTACTTGCACAAAAAAAAATTATTCCATTAAAAAAATTGTCTTCTTGATTTAATTATAAATTTTTTTTTTTGAATCAATTCAATTTTTTCAGTGGATATTTATGACCTAGAACCACAATTTTTCCGTCTTCCCAAGCAAAATAATTACTCAAGCTCATTAAATATGAAATACATAATTAAGTAATAGGAGTAAAAAGCAGTAATACTTACTCAACATTACCCTGAAACAGCATAAACTAAACCTTGGGACAGCAGAGGGGTTTACTCTCGACTCACATCTATGACTTTACTAGCAGGGAGAGTTTACAGGTGTTCCGTATACGTAATACGTCACTCGAAATTTCTACACGGAGGATATAAATTTAGGGCTGTTAACGGTTGACTCAGGATACCCTCACCCCTGGGTCTAGCTAAGGAATATCATATTCAGAGCCAGTGTGTATCGTGCATTACCTGAATTGTAGGTAGAATAGCGAACAGGGAATCGTAGGTTGTATATTCCTGATGGTCTGATGGTGAAACTCATAACTACTGAGTTATCGTATGGATCCTAGCTTCCCTTACATTATATCAAAGCAGAGCTTCCCACGTTTTACTCTCTGTAAACAGGAATATGTATTCTATACATGGATGTATTAGCAAACAAGGAAGCTCGACCTTGTGCTCTCGATTACCCCCGCGGCATTGACTGTGAAACCCTATTATGCCTCTCTTATTATTATTAGCCATGTTTCTGCAGCTACTTTGTTTTGAACATTTCCGCTTTGTAATTTATAAGCTTGAGATTCTATTTAGTGGATGCGGACTTGGATGTTTTGCTTTACAGTCGTTATTTTCTTTTAAGAAATATTTAATATATAAAATTAATTATAGTAAAATAGAAGTTTTTGTTTAATAATTTTATAAAGAAAAAAATTTTAATATTACAAGAATTTTTATGGATCTAAAAATATTTATAAAAAAATTTTTTGAATTGAAAAAAAATTTTATTATGTATTTTTAATTTTATTTATTTAAAAATTTAAATATTTCCACACTCAAAACATTCGTAGCGATTAAATAAATTATCTGGCTTTAAAAAAGATTTAGTAAAGTTTTTTGAATAAATTAAAACTTTTCTTAAGAACTAAAACCAATGAATGAATGTAAATCACCCGGAAAGTTAATTAGGCAATCATAATGACTTGATGACAGAAAGAGTTGGAATAAGTTGAGGTCAGAATTGATGACCTAGATAAAAAAAATTCATAAAACTTTGGATAGTTGACGTTAAAATATTCATTTTCTTGACGAAAGTCCGTATCTGTATCGATGGGTTATTTTTGATTTAGTGTTATGTGTAGCGGGTGTAGTAATATAAAGGGTGTAATGTATATAGACTGGACGCGCGCAAGAACATAACGCAGGCGCGGTGCCATCAGTTAAGCAAAGGGTGCCACCTCGTGGAATGAGGATTCAGACTAGTCAGTTCCGTCTTGTCTTCACATTGGGGAAAACCGGATATCGCGATCGGCAGCTCGTAAATTGTCTTATGAGTTATATCGTAAGTTATGCGACAGTTTTAATTTACAACAAATCGCAGCAGAAAAAAAATACCGGAATTTTTTTAGCAAGAGTGAAAACTTCCCTCGTTCCGACACCAAAGTGGTTCTTGTGGTTTCTATTATTGGTTGTTAATTGTTAATTATTTGTTGTTCATTACTTACTGTGGTTGTGTGGCGCAGTGACTGCTAGCGAATAAAAAATATATATCTATTTGAATTTCAATTTGAATAAAAAAAATCTAGAACAGGATATTCAGTTTGCAGTGGTTTTGGTTGAATTTTAAGTTTTAAAAATTGAAAGAGCAGCGGTAGAGTTTTGTTACTGATGGAAATGAAAATGTGGCCATTGAGGAAGATTGAATCGAAAAAGTTATAAAAGCGTGGTTCATGTTTACACGATGTTGTGATCAGCTAAAAACTTTTTATTACGCTGTCCATAACGCGCAACCAATCAATTTTATTAATCTCTCGTAATAATCACAGAGAATATGTCGTTAAATAAACGAGTACATTTTATGAGCCAATATTTTTCGTCGTAAAACGTTTACATTCATTAATAACTTCGAAAATTTCTATGTTACCTTGTAGTATTGGTTTTTAAAACCATGGCGATGGGTTAAGTAATTGAAGATCGGAAAATATGTTGGGTTATTGCCAATATCAGCTGGAAAAAAAAATTAACTTTATGATTTCTGAATTTTTTCCGAAAAATTATGACTTAAAAAAAATTTCATAAAGTTTTTTCTTGAAAAATATACAGCATAAAATAGAAAATTGTTTTAAATTCTAGGAATTCTAAAGCATAAAAGTATAAAAGTTATACTTACACTGTAACAATGTGTGAAAAAGAAACGAGTTAAAATTCAGTGGATCGAGCACAAACTCAATTTTTCTCAGCAAAAATTTTTTTCACAAATTCCTGTAGACTTGAATGAAAATCAAAGTTTTCAAGAATAAGTAAAAGACATCTCTTTACCCAAAGTATCACCTTATTTATCTTTTTAACTCAAACTTAGACTTGTTCATCCTTATTTTATTTAATCTTTTTTTCCCACCACGGCTTCCTTCTGGAAACTTTTTCCCTTTCCCTCAAGTGAACTGCGCTGGTGAATAATCCATGTTTTAATGCAACTTACCAACCTTCGTTGCGTTCATTACAAACTTAATTTCCGTGCTCTTTGTGCCTTATAATTTAAGGGAATACGTGTCTCATTTAATAAAAATTTAAGTACCAAAATTTAAGTATCCCAACTTTTCTTTCTTCTCTAAAAAACTAAATGAAATTACGCAGGACCAGAAAGTTGAGAGGCGAATTACTCTCAGTAATCAAAGCACCGAGTTTCATTGATCTTTTGTTACTTCTCCGTATTGAGCGTTCGGGGAATAAATTACAAAGATGTATAAGTAAAGATAGGAGGGTGGTCGGTAAATCAAATGCTAATTCAATTGGCACTAAGTGCTCTCAAAGCTCGTGAAAAACGAATCAGAAGCTAATATTAAATAAAGTCAACATTTCGCCACTTTTTTTCATTTTTATACTTTTCTACCGTTCGTTATATTTCTATCATTTTTTAAATTTCTCTTCGAAGTAAGTTATTAATCCACCTCTGTCGCAAGCGCAAAGTTTAAGCTCAAATCATTTTTTTACGTCCCTGGAAACCGTAATCGTAATGCGTAAAACGTGAACGGGTTACGAGATTCGATAATGCGGTCTCGCGGAAACCAAATAAACCTGCTTTATTTCACTTCATATTTGATATATATCTGATTTGCCCGTGCGATTGTGGACTTTTTTCAATTTACCTTTTGTGACAGATGAAAAAACTCGCTGCTGTTCATAAACCCTCTGTTAAAAAATAAACGTACAAACAAGCTAAAAAATAATTAAGGGAGTTGGAGATAAAAACTTTTACTGTGCAATTTCAAAATTTATTAACCATCATTTAGTAAAAATTTTTTTTATTATTTATATCTAAATTAAAAATTTTTTTTATCAATTTAGTGTTAAATTTTTGAATGAAAATTATTTTAAAAATAGAATTATATTTAAAAAAAAAAAAAATAAAATTTAAAAAACGAATATTTGAAATTTTCAATCACTCGATACGAATGCATTCAATATTTAAAGTGAATATTTATTTAGTTCTGAATGATTTTCTCAAGTTAAATAGAGTCTGTGTAAATAGATAAGCCTTTTACTGATAAATTACTTTTTCTTTAGAAATATTTGTGTTTGTATATATGTATGTATAACCATAAAAAATATATATAAACTTTTCTTATGCTCAACGGCTCTTGAAGTTTATTTATATTTATAAAAATAAAAACTGAGCTAGTAAAGTCTCGAATCAACCCATGCCTCCATCATCAGAGATTGCGCAGGCAAAAGCTCTTGTATTCCACTCATCCACTGGCTTCGTTACTCCGGAAAATTCATGCTTAAAAAATAAAATAAAAACGTAAGGAGGAAGTAAAATAAAATCAACTTAGCATCATATTCTTTGGCAATTTTATCCGAGGATTTATTTTCATTTACCTAACTCGGATCCTCAAAGACTTTTCCGGCTTCTGTCATGCGAATTTTCATTCTTGGACAAAATTTTCTTCAAAAACTTTTTAGTACTGAAGCTAATAAAAATAATTAACTAATGTTCGATGGAGGATGATGGAAAATGAGGTTTAAAGGGCTGAAGTAGGTGAAACTCTGATGTATCTGACTCCCTTTGGCGGAAAAGCTAGTGAAGAGGGTAAACGGCTTTGACAAGGAAAACCATAAAGCACCGGCCAATGGCTAGCAACGTTCTGTTACACCTTACTCACGACTATCTATCCATTTGCTAACAGCATACTCACCGAGCAGAGTATACGAGCCAGTAGTATAGTTGTTGAGTAGGGTATACAACTGTAGAGGATTCCTATTTGCTAAAGTTTACATTCTCCACTTGACTTTTATTCAGCACATGTTTCCATTTAAAAACATTCGTTTAATCTCTTAATTTACTTTTATTACCGCATTCGCAATTGTGATTTTTCGATAAAAATATAAAGTCAGAAATTAAAATAAGAATATATTACATTAATTTTTTAAAAGCAAGTTTATCAACAATATTTTCTGGACATTAAATTTTGGTGTGTAAAATTTTGAATTTTTCTAAAAAACAAAAAAATTTTATCAAGATCCTCTTGAATGATAATTGGCAGTGAACTTACTTAAAGAGAATACTAGATCATTTTTAGTGGATTCAACGAATGCGCGTAATTACGTAATACATAATACATTAGTCATAAGGGCCAAGCGCGAAAGAATCGGGGAGATGTAACTAAACTCTCTTTTATTCCAAAAACTAGAGAGTCGAGAACCGAGAACCCAGAAAGAGGCGAATGCTAAAGTTATTGACACTGTGAATTGGTACTCTCGGTCGCTCATAAGCGGTGCAAATTAATTCGGTACTTTACATACGACATTTGGCGTCTAGACTCACTCCAGCGCAACACTTGCGGTTACATACAAAACCAAGTGACTGGTTACAGTTACGGTTATCGTTGTCAGTTATCTCAGCAAACAGATCCCGTTTTAAATAAATCTCGCTTCCTCAGAAGTTATTTTGTGACACGTGGTAGCAAACTTTGTTACGAATTTGCGTTTTTGAATTCTCTTTACAATGCTTTTCATGACAAACATATTTAACAAATTAATAATTTATTATCCGTGGTAAAAAAAAATAATTCTACACTAAATTTTTATTAAAAAATTTAAAATTCGCGAACGTGGAATATTTTTTTTCTTTCATACTTTTTTCGACAAACGGAAACTTGTACACTGTAGAGTGGAGCTCAAACTGAATTACTAGATGAATTTATCCGCAGTAACCGGAAGGTGTCATACTTGTAATTCCTCTAACGTCTCGTTACCGCGGACTATTTTATTTCCTGTTTTAAATTTTAAATGACAAAAGATTTTTTTGTGAATAAAAAAAAAATCAATAAACGAAATAAAAATGCGCATATTTATGAAATAATAATAACAATAATATTTTAAAAAATTACCAAATGTCCTTAATAGAAAATTTTTTGATAGTCTAAATAGTTACCCTGAAGCTTATTGGTGACCCAGAACCAAACTGACCAAGTTAGGAGAACTAAGAAGAACGATTTAGTCTGCTACCTATGAGATTTGTTGGTTTAGTATTGGTATAAATTCTAGTAGGTGATATCACTTAGATCATCTGAACTGCACTAGCACACACATGATATAGTTTCGATTCTACATCCTATATGTAATTTGTGATGGGTGCTTTATTGCAGCATCCGTACATAGGTACTTTGTAAATCCTGCATCAGCGGGAAACGTCCGCCAAACAGTTCTGGACCGTACCCTTCAGCCGAAGCAGGGCAGGGCCAGATATTTGCTATAGACTACTGTGCTAGAGTATATACTACCAGACTACATTCTCTCCCTTTATCTCAGCGTGTCTCACTCTCACTTGGAAACTCTCTCTTTGCCACAACGATTACTCTGATTGTCGGATGCAGAATTTCCAGAGCGGAATATATGCGGCGAACCGTGTACCTATCCAGTACTTTGAATTCCCCTGATGAATATCGCTCTGGAAAATCGAGAGAATTTCATTACCATGGATACTAAGGTGTACTGATTTTATAAAAATATTCGGTTGCATCATTAATTTTTTAATTATTTTTTTTACCAAGTTATTTGAGTTTTAGACAAAAAAGTTCAAAGATCATTTGACACTAAAATTATTCATCGACAAGTCAAAAAAAGGGTAATTAATTTTCACACAAATTATTAATTTAATAAGCTATACAAGCGATCGTAAATAAAGCAAGTAGGAATTTCAAAAATGCCAATGGTTCTGAAACTCGCAATTAGCAAACCGATGCAAGTCTATGCTATTGGTCTAACTAAAATTTATGCAGTCATTGAAATTGCGATGCACAAAAGGGGCTTCAGTAACGCAGGAATTGTACGCGGCTTCTCCAGTAATTCTCCCCCATACGTGGATAGGTGAGTGAGTAGGTGAATGCAATGAAGACAAATTACTCATTGATGTGAATGGAAACTAATTAACTATGAGTAGTTCTGCTTAGCCAATAGCGAGTCTATTAGTGATATATAGTCCATTTTTATAAGCCGGGCTTAATTAGTAAATTAAATTAATAGTATTCAATGACAAATAATAAAAAAATTCTTTTAGAATTATCCTCTTGTAGCATCGAAAGTTTATATTAGGATTTTATTAATGAAAAAGTTTTAAATCCTTGGATAATTTTTCCCGAAACCACAGGACCAATAAATGCAATTAAAGTATCAGTGAATTTAAAACCATCGAATTACATAAAAAACAGGGCCAGCGGTTCCAAATAATGAGAGAATTTATTATCGGAATCCTAATTTCACTGAAATGGTATTAATTCAACTTTAATTGATTGTTAATTCAATATTGCGTTGAAATCAACTCGTTTTAAAGTGAAGCCCAATATTAAATTGTAAATTATCTATATTATCTATTTGTATGACTGCGTACAGTGCGTCCAGTGAAAAAAGGATCGCCCGAAAATCGCGCAAACAGTCTACTGATAATGAAATGACAATAATGACCGTAATAATAATAATATTATTAGCAATAGTAATAGTAATAGTAATAGCAATAAAATAACATAATGAAATGGTAAAAAATCGATGGCGTGCGCACGCATTGAGCAGTTAATCGGGGCGTTGCAAATCGGCGATAGCATAAAATCCATCGAACCGTTTGGTTTTATTTAATTTTCCGCAGATGTCCTTTTATTCAGCACGATATTTAGTATATATACCTACATGATTGTATATATTTATCTCAATAACGATATGTAAATTGAAGCTTCTCTCTCAATAACGAATCTACTAATTTCCCCGACAGCAACTTGATTTCGAAACGTTCAATAAATAAAATGATATAAAATAAAATAAAGACCGAAATATATGGTTGAAAGTACAGTCAAAATAAATAAAATCAATCACCAAATAATATCAACAATAAATGTCATTAATTAACTCTGTCTTTTATTTACTAGTTTATTTTTATCATTAAAACATTTAAACCCGTGAACTTTTACAGTCCGCAATCGAAATCCATAAAACTACGAACGACAAAGGGATGATTGTGATTGAAACCGAGAAAAAATTAGCGGGAAAAAAAGTGTCAAATTAAATTCTCAACCGCTTTGGTTCTATTCAAACGTGACATTTTCGTCCAGTCAATTTGGTAAAAAAAACAAAAAGAAAAAAAACAGTCGAGAACGCTTATGATTCTCTCGAAACTGAAACTGTGAGCATAAAACTGAAAATTTAACGGTCTCGGACCATGGACTCGCCGATCGTTAACGTGTGATATTTCCCATGGGTTTCTCTTCGTATCGGTCGATCATTAATTTTCTCCGATAGCTTTTTTTCCACTTGCAAATTATTCCTGACACCCGATCGTTTTTCATTGGTAGCGAATGCATTGAAATATACATCTTCGACACAGATTTTATGATTAGCTACATTCGTTTTCTCCCAAGAATAATCAATTTTATTTTTTTTTTTAATTCAGTCAACATATATTTATTTATTTTTTTTTTATACAAAATTCCTACTGATGAAAAATTTTTTTAAATAGTTTGATATATAGCCATGAGTTTAAATTTTAATGACTTGAGAAACTTAAATAAACTAATATTGATGTTAAATTACAGATATTTAAATAAAATAATAATGCGTTAATATTAGCACCATTAAACCGCAAAAGGGTAAAAATGACACAAGCATTATTGTAATAATAATCATATAATGTAATGGAAGCGCCAGAACATACAAACCCCGGTAATATGATATCCAGTAAGTGAATGGACGAACAAATTTGCTCATGGTTGTTGGCAATTATTATCGTTCGCTTACGATATTTTATCGATAATTAATTGATATCGTAATCTGTTGTTGGTGCGTTAACCTAAAAGAGGTCACCACAACGCCGCTTATTTCAATATCCATATCTGTAAGTACAACCTACGCAAACATCGGTACTATTTCTACACCATTCATATGTATAATACATTTTAAATACATAGAAATGTTTGAGTTAGAATGAAGAAAATCTCATTAGGAATTCCGATAGAGAAACACCGCGGGATGTTGGTAATCACAAATACCTATAGGTACACCAATGCAATATTTTATGCAAACATCATTTGCCAAAGTTCCTCCTCCTATCTCTAAGCAGTTTAGCAAAGTCATATCAATTTTATCATTTCCGATTTTATCGCATAGTTCTGCTCCTTCTTATCGTAAGATTTCCATACGATGCACATGGATAAAAATATTTTCGCTTAAATAAATTACTTTCTTAATATCGAACATTTTGATTCAAAAATTTCAGATAATACAATTATTTTTCAATCAATGTTGTTTCATTTAAAAATATTCTTAATAAAAAAATTTTTTCTTGATTGAAAAAACAGAGCTTATATTAGCCCAAAAAAAAGTTTTTGGTTCGAAATAAATTTTTTTCTGTGTATGCAATTTTTCTGTTCATTCAATGTTGTAGCATGACTCTATTTCACATTTCACGTTTTTTCTGAATGAAAAAATGACAAACATCCGTCATACTCCCAAAAAATTTTAAATAAAAATAAAAATGAAAGCAACAATGGATTAAAGTCGTGCATAGTTGAACTCCTGAAAAGCTATCGGGTAGGCCCGTAAAATATTGAAGGTGATATTTAACCAGTGAAAGCTGGTGTCCCTTGCGACAACCTGGAAATTCGCTGGACTTTTATAGACACACTCCGATATTTATGAGTATTTTTACTATCGATGCACCCACGAGAAAGAGTCGAGATAAAGTACATATATTCGTACGTCATAAACAACGCCTAGTTTTTCATCCAATCGATCGAATGAGTAGTGAGTAGTCACTCACCCTTCTCCCCCAACCCCCCGGTATGTTTGTTTGTACATTTCAGTGTCTAGTCCGATGGTATTTTTCTCCCAGTGTTTATATTCTTGTGCTCACAATCCCCAACAAAAGTTGTCGTATTTTTCATTCATTTTTTGGACACTCGATGTCTTCGAGTGCACTTTGTTACCCGCTGTTGTGTTCCGACATTGCAAATAAACTACAGTGTTGTAAAAAATACCCGTTATAAATCATTTATATTTATATTCTCAAAGCTTTAAGTACTGTTATTTGTTATTTGAATGGAAAATGATTAAACTTTCGTTATTATTGCGATTTTAATGGATTTAATGGAGGGTAATAAATAAGAAGTGAAAGATCGACTAACTTTGTGTTATCGTGGTTAGTTTTGGAACTTTAAAAGCTCGGTGTTATTGCAATTGTTGATTCAATCTTCACTCAAAGCTAGAATCAAATTTTCGTTTAAAATATTGTAAAAAGGTCAATTAAAAATATAAATGATAAAAAAAAAATTCGTGGTTCATTTTTGGTAAAAAAAATTAAAACGATACAATATTTTTAACAGAAATTTCCATCAATATCAAGATAACTTTGATTATTTTAAAAGTAATTACTTTGTTTTAGATTAAAATAGAGCAGAGTGCTGATAGAGATTTAAAATAAAACTTTACCGAGTTTTATTCACATGACAATTTTTTAGTTAAATTTGAATAAAATAAAAATCTGACAATCAGCTGACCTACTTCTTGGTACTTTTTAATTTCGAATAATCATATCAAGATTTATTGATCTCGTGGTTGTAAAAGTTAAAAAAAATTAAAAATAGATGACCTGAATATTTAAGAAATTAATAATTTTTCCTGGAAAAACAGGAAAAAAGTGATAAATAAATAAAATTTTTAAAGTAAAAGAAAAATTTTTAAATAAAAATTTAATTGACAGTGAATGGTGATAAAAGAAACGAACTGATAAAGATTGAAGTAAAAATTGTACTATATAGTAATTTGAGAAGGTGACCCTCGGAGAACTTGGAGAGCTAGAGATTCCTGGAAGATTAGTGGATTGAAAGAAAAAGAATAGAAGGTGTTGGATAAAACCAATTGGCGATCGACGTCAGTGATGACTGAAGTGAGGTGGCGTTCGGGCCGTGGTGTTAAGCTCTCGCCGGATAAATGTGCGCGATGTATTTTTACGCCAGCAAGCTGACTGCGGCGGCACTGAGCGCGGGTCTGCGGGGCGGCGGCGGGGGAGAGGGAGGACATTCCACGAGCACCGGCGCGGTGTGTCGTTGCCACGAGACTCCAGGTAACGATTCCTCTGGCAACAAGGGTATCAATGCCGCCCCCGCAGAACTTAGATCCCCGGGCCCGTCGTTACGTCAGCTGGGCAAATTTTCTCCGCCGCCTCCCTCGAAGTCAACGCAGCGCGCTCCGCAGCAGAACTATGGCAATACCAATAGTAATAGTAGTAACGCGAAATCTGTTTCCGCGGGCGTGAGTAGCGCCATCTCACAAGCGGGATTTGGGCCCACTATCTCGGAACACGTTTTTGTTACTGCTAATATTGAACATAGGAGTAATCATCACCACCAGCATCATCGACATCGTAGTAAACATAAGGTACTTTATTAAATGAAATGAAAATTAATTTTTGGTAAAATTATTAATTATTGTTGTTGTTAAATTATTGTTAGAATTTAGAACAATATACTAGTATATAAAAATAACAAAGAAATGGTAACGAGTGAAGAACATTGTGTACCATGAACTCGACATGAAGGAGGCGATTGTAGATCTCTCGAGAAGAGATATCTTGAGGCACAATAGCACTAATAACTTACAAAGGTTTTAAATATAAACCTTGTAACTTGTATTTGTTTAAGTAAGAGTCTCTTATATTAATTATGAACAACCCTTACGACAAAGTTTACTCTCTCTTAATTGGGTTTGTATATACAAATTTACGTCACCTGCCTCTAACATTATTTTTCTGACAACAGAGCCCGTCATCATCTTATTATGTAATTTACTTTAACGTATTTATCATTCGAACTTGAGTTTCCCGGACTGAAAAAGCTTATTTAACAATTCTCAATCTAATTAAATTCATTGTGTTCTCAAACGGTAAAGCTAACTGTCATATTCTGATGTATTAAATTCACGTGTCAAAAGGTTCGTATTCATGATCTTAAATTAGTTCTATCTGCGGTAAATTCAAAAGATACAATAGTTAATTAATATTTTACTTGAATTGTTTTTAATAATTAACTTTTGATTACGAAATTTTAATTATTTTCTTCAGGTTATGGGCCCAGAAAAATAAATTTTTTATTTTTATGCGGAACTATTCTGCGCTATAACAGAAATGTGTGGAAGTAAATCATGAGAGGTTCTGGCACTTAATAGGATCAAGGAAATAGCTTTCTCATTTTTTACGGGAACTGAAAGTATCGTTAAGGGATTTTGCTGCTTACCCGACAACAACTTAGATTTTTTCCTGATATCTTTTTTCATGCGCGAAAGAATTCACTTATTTCTCAGTTATTTTTCTATCCATGAAAATAAACTTCTACATATAGAGCTTTATTATTACAGCATACCATAAAACAAAAATTAATAATTTATTATTTACTCAAAACTTTATTTATTATCCCTCTGTTATTTCACTTCTTCATACTAATATTTACTCTTGTATTTAATGTATGGTTTCAAGTATGCAAAAAACTTAGAAGTCAAAACACAGTGTTCTTATTCTAAAGAAAACATTCTTCTCATCAATTTTCCTCCATTATATTTACTTTTGTAAATGTTAAGAAAAATCACATTCTCTCAAGCGACAAAATAATCGTTGTTTACCTTCTTCGTTAATGTTTTTACAATAAAACATAAAATAATTTATAAGTAGAGTATAATGTAATTCGTTGGAAAAGTTCAACTACCCCGGGGTGACAATGTCTTAACATATTTTTTGCATGCATGAGTTAAGCACGTTACATCATATTTTTCCGGTTTAAATTTACTCAGCTCATTCTTCTCTAAGTACCACCTCGGATCACAGAGTACATGAACTTCGTCAATATGGCTACGGACAATTAACTGCCAAGCTGTAGGGTCACTGTAGTATCATTGAAAAAAATAAAAAAAAAAAAAAAAAAATGAGGGAAAAACATAAGCTGAAAAAATTTATTCTGCGCACTAATGACGAGCTTGCATTATAAAATTCAAAACAAACTCAATAGCTTTTCATACAAAACGTGCATATTTCGTAGAAAATAAAACGAGAAACAACAATTCGAAAGAAATTTAGAAATTTTAGAAAAAAAAAAGTTTTCACATAAATTTTTTCTTTTTGAAAAAAAAACTCCTCATTTATTCCATCAATGTTTATCCAAAGTTTCTGTCCTTGTAATAAAAAGTTTCCATTGACCATTTATCATATTCTATCATGACAATTGTTATGACAACCTGATCTCCAGGGTCCCAAAAAAAATTCAGTTTGACCGGGATTAGGGTTTGCTTTCCCGGAATGTAAATCTGGTTTAAGTGAAGGCCAGTATAAGCAGCACTAAGATCAGTGTACCGCTATAATCTACAGCCCTAGGCGGTGTATTCCGGTGAGCTGTATTCCGTATCGAACCTCACGATAGAGATCAAGAGCACTCATAGCTATACCCATAATCATAATCATAATCATAGTATAATAATACTGCGCCTCCATTCAATAACCCGCCCCAGACCGAGGTTGGTTTTATGTGCACTCTGGATCGTGAGCACTATTCCGTGGACTGCCTCCGTGATTTCGATCGCCCTTTTCCATTCCGATGACGGGTTGCCTGAAAAATGCCCGCCGAAGACAAGAAAGGAGAGATTTACATAATTTTCCGAAATCAGCAGAATTTTTATATTTACGAACGAAAGAAAATAGAAGTTGGAATACCGAGGATGGTTTATATTAATGGCGAGTTTTTTTTTATACAACTGATAGCAGGGTGAAAGGAATCGCTGCTCTGTTTTAGATATAAATTTATGAATTTTTTTATTGAAGATTCTAGATTGAGAATTGGACAAATGAGAAATTTTGCTCTGAGAAAATTAAGGGCGTGTTAGACCGAAAAAAAAATTGATAGTGCATTCTTTATTATCGATCATGTCTACAGAAATGAGTTTTAGATAATATTTTTTTGATTTACTGAAATTAATGATGAAAAAAAAAATGATTAATAAGAAAAATTGGGACTAAATAATTTTTGTTTTTTTATTTACTGAAAAAACATCTCCATCCATTAATCAGGACGGAAAAATGTGAAAAAATGCAGCAACACTTTGATCCATCGAGATCCTATAACACCCGAGGACTTGCTTGGTGATTTACGGCGAAAGATTTAAGACGGTTTAATTACTTGTAACACGAAAGCTCTGGGTCGTATAAATCAACAGTGCCCCTAGGCTCGCTGGAGCTGGAGTTGAGGCTAGAACTCGATTGTTCATTGAGTTATTATCCAATCGTAATCAATCCCCGACAAAGGGTTGGATGTCTCGAATGTGTCAGCGAGAGCCGGCGTGAAAGGTAAAGGGGGAATTCGAAGTGAAGGAGCTGTATGCAGAGCCCCAGAATGTCCGATCCTTTGTGTTCGACACCTTTGGAACAGTGTCCGTGGTAGTGGCGTCTGTTAATTCCCGTGTAGATCGCGCTCCATCTGGAACGCCGGGCATTCAATGAGAGAATGGCTTTGAACCTTCTGCAGAGCGCTCGTTATAATCAAGTTGAGAGAGACTTAGTTACCTGTATCAAACCACCAACGTGTTACCTATCTAGTTGATGTGGATCACACATTCCTCTGTCAGACATACACACATAACACATATTATTCATCGACACACTGCACATTGTCGGAACAACGAGCTTCCTGCAGCGGAAGCTCTCAGTTCCTAGTTTTGGAACTTTCATCATTATACGTCGAAGCTCATGTCAATAGATTATGTGTTGCCGGCATCATTATTGCCGCTTCTCTCCCCTGATTTCCTCTCCTCCTTTTACTTAGATACCCATCAAACTTGTTTCTATAGGATCGGCATTGATGCTCAGCTTCATAATCTTCAATCATCCTCCGCATTATGTAATTAATTGGGAAGTTGCGTTTTACTGTGCGCTTCAATTCGTTATGCTTCGAGAACTTTACGTCATTAATTAATCCTTTGATAATTATCTTATTTTTGACTAAGTTAGCTTAAATTCATTTACGGGATGCTATTTAATTAATTTACAATAACTTTGTTAATATTATACCGTGGTTTAATTAGATTTACTACTTGCTAATTTCATAGACAAAAATTTTCAAAAATAACTTGGCCAAAAAAAATTGGCTAAGTAAATTGAAATTAAAAAAATGTTCATAAATCTTTTTGATTGCGATAATTATGATATAAAATTTTTTGAAAAATCAATTTCTTCTTACGGAATCAGACTAGAAAAATATAGGCCGATTAAAATGAAAAATTTAAGATTCATAAGAAATCGATAGTGAAGCTTCTCATAATTCAGACAGAACCAATTGATAAAAACGTTATCCAAAATAAATCAGATAAACACATATGGAAGATTTGCATGTAAAAGTAAATTTCGTAGCCATCATTCAGCGTTAAGATAACCCCTTAGAGAACTGACATGATAAATTTGAAAAACAAATGTACATTACAAATATCGTTAGTGTACCTTCTGTGTCTCGGGGTAAGGTTGTGAATTTTAGAATCTTGGATTTAATGTACCGTAGATTGAAAGTATTGGAAAATGGTTGATTTTTAATTCAGATTGACTCAAAGAATCAGATTGTCGGAGCGTTAAACGTACATCTCGATTTAGTTTCAGTCTTTCGTTTAGATATAAATTTGAATTGCTAAAAGTCGTGAGTGTAGACCCGACCAGACTAGCAGTCGCGCTCGCGCTCAATCTTTATCCTATGAATGGAAAACGTTTTGAACTGGAAGTAGATATTCGTCTCTATTCCACTCTCTTATCCTTTTTTATATACAATTCCTTCATTTCGATTATCCACTTTTATTTCAAATCCAATTCCATTCCATCTCCAAGTGAATTTTAGCATTTCGACACCTCGCAGCCATCAATTGGTTTACATTCAAATAGAAAACTATCAAAATTCCATAGAAATTATCTTTTCTTTTACGCTCTTTAAATATTTTTACTGAGAATTTTCTCTTGTTATTTTTATTCTTTTTTAAATTATTGATTAAAATTTTTTTAAATTTAATTTGGTTTAAATTATTACTTCAAACTTTTCTTAATTGAGCAAAATCAATTATTTTTTTTTGTAAATTTTGTGTTGAATTATAATTTATTGATAATGATTATGAAAATAATATATTTTATTAAATAATACAGTAGCTTATTTCCACAAAACTCTTATCAAGTACTACAGCATCAAAACTTTTTGATACTCCATGAGGAGATACGCACAATATGTAAATTTAAAATTAGCTTTATCATCAGCTTAATTAAATATCAGTAACCATAATAGCGCTTTTCTGTTAACAAGGGTAGTACTCTTGACAAAACAATTAGCATTTGGGAATTTAGAAGCCGAGTATAAGAAGTTGTAAGAGCAAAAACTTGTTCTTATACTACTAAGATGTCTTAGGAAGCTTAATAAAGTGAAATACCGACTCGACTCGTTATATTCACTTGTAAATTAATCATTTTCAGCGAGTACCGATGATAACTCAACGAATTAAGTGAAGCCCAATTAAATTTACTGACAGTTGGAAACTGTCGTTGCGTAACTCGTTTACGGCAATATAAAACGTTTAAAACTCGTTTATTTAGTTGCTCGCTTTCTTTTACCGTGTCATCATCCTAGGTCTCGCCAAAAGCTGGAAAAAACTTACTCTTATAACACCAACATTCCCGGATTTTATAATATTATTAATTTATTTTTCTTTGTTTTGCCGCCGCTAATAAATGAGATAAAAATGGTGAAACGAGGACTGATAAAGATAAAAAGTTGGATTTTACGGTTGTGCTAGAGAAATTATTCTCGGTTTTACGACAGCAGAGGTTCAAGATGGGGAAAAAAGAGAGTTATGTAAAGAGAGTAAAAAATAGTAATTAGACAGTGATTCTTCAGATAAAATAAAATGTTGAGCAAAATAACCAGACATTTGTCGGTATCATGAATTTATTCATGTTTTTTTCCTTTTGGAGATGTTAAATTACATTTTGATGATCATTTTGCAATAGTTGACGTAAATTTTGATGCTCTTATCACTATGGCTAATTTTTAATTTCTCTTTATTCATTCTTGTGATATTGGGACGCTAAACGTAACAATATTTTTGACATTTTTCTTCTTGAGACTCAAAAGTTGGCTGCAAGCCCGTTTTGATGACTGGCTCCCTTCAACTCCTCTGCAATTTATTTTTTTGAGCAACCGAAAAGTTAAAATAGAAAAACTCCTAAATTTCTGGCAAACTCGCCCCAATATAAATTTTTTCTGATAATGTTTGCTTACAAAATTCAAGCTATGAATATTTATAAAAACATTTTGCTCTCTTCCAAAATAAAAAATAAATTTCGTTAAATGTATGTTTTGTAATAAACGTGGAATTTTATATAACGAAACATTTTTCGAGCTTAAAGCGGACGAAAAGTAAATCTGGTACACATTTCATAAAGTGATTTGATTATATCGTGACTTATGACGACAATACAAATAACGTGTTATGAAAAATACAACGGCGATACATAACCTTTACTCGGTAAATAAAAACATAAAATTCAATTGTGATACTGAACGCAATACTGAAAAATATTAACAAAACAAAAACAAATAACACGACAAAGCGAACACGGAAAACTTTGAGTGATGCAAAATTTTCATTTTTATTTATCGTTTTCTCTCTAAAACTGAAACAATGAAAAACCACTAATTGGTATAGTTTTCATATTTTCAATTTGCATTAATATTTCAATAGAGAAAAATTCTATTAATTTGATTTCAGAAAGCTCGAAATATCACTGAAAATACTTCTATTTTACTCGAACTAATAGTAAATATTCTCATACAAATAATCTCAATTTTATTTTTTACTCTTTTTGTCTCCTTACCTCTTTTATATAAAAATATATTAAGATCTTAAGCTATTATTATCAACAAAACCGGTATTCAGGGGCTCCCTGGAAATATTATGACAAGCTTATTTTCCGGATGAAATAAAATTCATATAAATAACTCCAAGTAAATTAACTGACTTAAAATTTCAAACTTTTTTCTTCTATTCATAAAAGCATCCATCTGATTCTTCCTTGAATGCGGATTTCGATTATTAAAGCAGAAGTAGAAGGAGCAGAATGCGAGGACAAATGGATTAAATTATCAATAAAAGCTAATGAGAAAATTCTGCAAAAAAAGCTTAAAACTCAGATGTCCCGTTATATTTAGTCGTCCATAAAATCCTTATAAGTTTATGAGATTATCGATTTATCGGATCGATGGTCGACAACGATCGTAACTAGAAGCAGCTAGCTGGGAACTAACTGCCGAGGATGCTAATTGAATTAATCATCGAGAGCGTGTGTAAACTGTCGAATTATCGAACTTGGCCCTACCTGCTGACGTCGGTTCTCTTTGAGACGCATTCAACGATTTTGAGCTCTCAGTGATGTGAGTTGAGTAAAAGGGATCCCATCAAACCGAGCACCGTTCTTCTGTTCTTGGTCTTGGTCCCTCCGGAGAATGTGAATAGACTTCGTTAGTGCCCTCATTACTATGCAATGTTAAGCAATAAAAATTACCAGCACTTATTCTTGATGAATTCATTTCGTTTCATTTCTTTATGTGTCCATAAAACTGCCTCAGTAATTACTTGGGGAGTTAGACAGACGGATGTTGCGTCTTATTCTGTTAAAACTGAACAGACTAAGGCAAATACCAAGATGGAGGCAAGACAAATAGAAAGTTAAAGCTTAGCAAAGGCTAAAGTCCTTCCCAACTTAGAATTCCAATCCTGAATTCTGAGTTTTTGCATAGATAAGATCTGCTGATGTACGAGGTAATTTGTCACCCGTGTGACGCGTCTATCACCCTTTGGCATTCACCCCTTCCTAATTTCCGATAGCTTCAATGCTTAACACATAGTACGCTGTGTAGTTTGTGCTTCACAGCACTGACACATTGCTGTTGCTATATAGTGTCCATTGAAGACTCTGTCCTGCCTGCAGCCGATAAATGAAACTCTTTTTTTCTAGGTTTATTTTTATGATGGCTCGCTTTGGGATGATTTGTCACCGCTGAAAGTCTTGGAAATTAATTGCCGATGCTGATTAAATGCCAGAACGAATTGACAACCTCGTTTTTTCTTTCTGTCGATAGAATTTTAAATTAAAAATTCAAAGATCAAACAGTAAATTGTCTTGTGTTTTATGAAATGTCTTTGAAGCAATTTAAAAAAATTTCTTTGATGAAAATTTATTGGATTTTTTTTTCTTTAAGTTAAAAGTTGAATATTTTCAATTTTTGAAAGGTTGAAGAATCTTAATTTTTTTTTTTTCGAGATATAATTTATTTGCAATTTAATTAATAGATCATTTATCTTAACATTATCGTAATTTTTCTCACTAATTACTCTTTCACGAAAAAATAATTCATATAAACGATTTTGATCCCCAGATGATTTGAATTAATGACCGCAAATGGATTGTATAGAATAAAACTTTTGTATCTCGGCAAAATTTATGCAAGTCACGTAATTTGATGAAAACCTGGGGAGCATTTATCCCTCAATGTTAATATACAATACCGCGAGTTTAGCAACACCTAGCCCCGTCCGAACAAAAAGGACACGCGAACAAAGGAAAAGTCAACAAGAGATCGTGGGATTTAATTTTTTACACACTATTTTCCTCGGCAACTCGAAATTTGGTCTTCCCGCTTCTCATCCAAGGAAATCCGGGACGTGATATTTATTTCTTCCACCGCGGAGTTGGTGAATTCAGTACATTTGCAATCGGAAAACAACCGTCTCGCCTTGATATTGAGGTCTGCCTTCCTGCCGTCAGAAGTAAAATTTTTTTTTTTTTTTAATTTTGCACTCTTCTCACTTTTTTCTCTGGAAGAAATCCCTTTGTTGTCTTGCATTTAGAAATTTTACAATCTAGCGTCACCTTGCTCCGCAATTCCCTGTTATTACTCTTCTGTGGAGTTCTTTGTATTAACCCAGAATAACGTTCAGATCTATCCAAAGTGGAGAGTTATAAATTGTAATTAAAATTATAAATTAAGAGCTAAAATAATCATGAGACTTGATAAAGTGGTGGCGTAATTAATGATCTAACAAAGAATGTATAGTCTATAGTCTATTTCATTTATCCTCTCGGCTAATGAATTTAGACATCATATACCAGATGTGATGGAAAGCCATCTTCTGAGACAAGAGGCTCAAAATGCGGGTTAATTACGTTTATCAAGACTAAGAAGAGGAGCGGTGAATCTGTTAGGATGTTGGAAGCTTCAGTTAAGAACAACCCCAACTTCTTCTTCTTCTTCTGTTGAGCTTTCACGATCTTTAAGACTCGAGATGATGCAATACGCATTCACTCAATTAATTAAGATGCATTATTTTCGCATAATCATCATTATAATTAATTAAAAACAACAAATTTATATTATTTTTATTGTTTTTCAGAAGATAAACTTCGCTTTTTCATCTGTACTATAAACTGCATAATTTGCGAAAAAATTTGAATTTAGAAGTATTAAAAGTACTATTTATATTAAATATTAAACGAAAAAAGTTTAAAAGAAATTAAATTTAAAAATTCCACAAGCTCTTTCTTCTGCAAACATTTTCTAAGATAATTTTTTGTCGTCAGTTAATTTCCATTTACTATGCAGATAATATTTCTGACATTAACTTTCTTGCGGTTATTTTTTTATAATTTACCTCATCGCGTAGTTCTTGGGAGACCTTTTTTGAGGAGGTTTCTCGAGTCTTCAACTCAAGTAGACACAACCTAGGAAAACTCTTGACAGGACGACGCCGGAGGGAACTGCATATTTAAACTAGCAGCTTTCTTACGAAGCTGTCTGATGATCAAGAATGAAAAGAATATAACTATACTAGTATGCGGAAAAGTGTAAAACATTATCGCAAGTTCTTTGTAAATTTTTTCTCCTTTGGTTATCCATCATTGCTGAGCACAAGAAGCACCGCTTGCGGAATTCTGACGGTAGATTAATATTTCCTGACTAAAGTCGCTTGGAAAAGTGATTATTAATCTTGGTGGTGGATTTTCAGTCGATAAGTGATTTACCAGATGAGCAAAATTATGGTAAGGATTTGTGATAACTGAATAGATGGAAAAATACTGACAAGATATAACGAAATTGGAACATTTCGAAGGTTTCCCGCACAAAATTACAGCCGAAGTAATTTCCTCACCTAGACATTTCCTCAATTTTAAAATTTTGCTTCCTTTAGTTTGAAGGCTTCCCAGCTGAAATCCACTTTATTGGTTCTTTACGTCTAACTCAACTTCCTTGGAAAATTGATTTTTCTTAACGGTTACTTGGCTAATTTTAATTTTACTTTTTTTCATCAAACAACTTTCTATAAAGAGAAAAAAACAATGTCATCCACTTGAAATAATAAAAACAAAGCTTTTATGAAGTTTTCCATTTATGATAAAAAAAATTTTATTAATAAAAATGGTTAATTTCTTTTGAAAAAAGGAAAAAAAAAAGCCTGAAAAATTTCAATCAAAAAGTTTGTATTTACAACCAATATTTTTTCAAACAATACGGATAAAAAGAAAATAAATATCGCTTTCGATCTTCTTTTTTGTTTGAAAAAAAAAAAAAAAACAAAAAAAAATGACCAAACATCCGGGTAAATTGAATTTTTTCCTTTGAAAATTTTTCCGTTTCTAACTGTAGCTGAGGTTTCAATTTATAATATTATTTCAAATTTTAGAAAAAAAATACTTCACAAATCGGTTTATCTTCTAACGTTCACTATCAGCGATCAAATAAATAATTTTAAACGATAGAAAACCTGGCAATAAAGTGTCATAAGTGAAGTATAAAGTTAAGATGTTTATTGTCTCGAAGGTGCACTAGGAAAATGTAACAGACAAAGGCATTTAATTTACAAAAGCAAAGCAACTTAAGTTACTCGCTAAGTGATGTAAGAGAACAGAGAACTATCTTAACATAAAGAACTTAAATACAATATTAAAATAAAATATTGCGAGCTCAGTGCACTCAAGAAATCATCAAGTTGAGAGAAAAATAAAGTTTATGACTACTATCTATTTTCATTCACACAAAAGACTAAATTTAATGCACTTGAGAGCTACTGACACAAACACTGACTAGGCCGCTGTTTGTCAAGATTAAACCTGCAACGTTTAAACGGATTTGTAAGTCGTTTAAGAATTCCGAGTGTTTCATTTATGCTCCGTTGGAATTTACTCTGCAACCTTCAACCTCTACACGTGTATTATATATGAAGTCATAGTTGCTATTTACCTCCTCAGTGCATTATAAATATTCCCATTGATGAAAAAATGAACTTCAAAGCTCTAAATGGTAACATTTTGACTATAATCTTCATCATAAAATCCTCAGAAGGATTTTCATCTGAAACTTCATTGATATTTCAGGAGAAAAATGCGAACACAAAGGACAACAAAAATGCGAAGCGAACTTCTTTCATGCATAAGATAAAATATTCGTTAATAAGTCTTGACATTCTTGAAAGCTTTTTTTCCCGTTTATAACTTCACTGGTAGCAGAGTTATTTATGATAAATGTTGTAGCAGTGTAGCTTGACTTTCTTCTTTTTTGGCTCTTTTCAACTTCTACTTTATCGTGTAAATATAATTCAACAAAGATGTTAGTCGATAAAGATTTATAAAAACGAAAAATAAAGTTTTAAATTGTAAACATAAATCATGGTGTGGTGCATTAAGCCCTCTCCGCTTTTGAAAGTTGAAAAAAAAATTAATCGAAGCTTTTTCAATGACAGTTCTTCCTGAATTGTGTACTAATGAGCTGCGAAAGTTTTGCGGTGTAAAAGTAAATAAATTATAAATGTAATATAGTGATCGATAGGAAAACTAGAGGAAGGCTGTCATGAATAAAGTTAGGGAGTTCTTAGGGCTCTTTTTTATCCGGTGGAAAACATATTTCTTTTACTTTCAATAGAAAGATCCCTTGTTGTTGACTAATTTTATTTTTATACTGAATAGAAATAAGAGCAAGACAAATAAGCAACATTATTCTCGTACTTCTTTACAAGTAACATTCATTGTTGGGACAAACTTGTTTTTGCTCTATTTTCACCGACTTCCGATCTCAGTCTCGTCGTCTCCAGGTCTTCTGGAAAATAAATAGCTCGTGTTATTCGACAAATTCGAGCACAAACGCCTCTGATACACTCCCGAGCTTTAAACAGGGTCTCTAATAAAATTAAACCCTGTCCCCGGGCATATTTCTTCGGGACGAAGACACTAAACAGGAATCAATGTCTCGGAATAAATATTCTAGGACGGAGATGAGATCGGGAAATTTGGATAGTCTTGAAATTTATGCTTTACATCCTCATTTTTTTCCTAAACGAAATACTTTATTTAAATATAATACTATAAAAAAAAATTAAGTAGGAAATTTTTTTTTTTAAGATTAATTTTTTTGATGGAAAATTTCCAAATATTTGATAAATTTTCTTGCTATTAATTTCTGAAATTAACGTAAAATTCATTTCGTTATAAAAATGTTACCAAACAAACCATAGCGATAATTTAATATTGGAAAATTTTGATATAACAATACAGAAAAAATACATATAAAAAATAATAAATCGCTATAAAATTATCAATCCAATTTATCTGGAATAAAAAACAACTCAAAAAAGTAGTATAAACAAGAAACAGTTTGGAAAGCCATCGATACACAAAAGAAAATCACTAGCTCGACAAAGATCTGGATCAGACTTGCTATCAGCTGACTCTAGAGTGAAGAGCGGATAGCTGATACAACTCGTAGCAATCTATTGACTCGAGAGTGGAAGGTAGAAGCGAACCAGCAGCTGAATGGGAGAAAAAGTGCGACAAAAACGGTCAAGTTCTAAACGGAATCAACAAGGATATCTCGCCAAATTCTGTAGGTCACTATCGGACTACGTGTCTCTCATCCCAATCGATCGACAGAAGCCGAGAGCTCTACTAGTCCAAGCCCACTCCTGAGCTTTTAAGCGACATTCGTTTAGGAAAGGATCCAAAGATCGCCGCCAATAGTGTCCCCTATTTTGGAGCAGAAGGGATTGCTCGACCCGAGATCAAACACTATTTCTGAGTTATCAGATTCCCTTTCGGTTTGGATCTCGAGGCGCCTATTTTCCAACGGCTGACCGATTTTGGATCAATTTATACATCCAAGGATTTCTTTTTAATTAATAATTTAAAAAAAATTATTTAGTTAGCATGGTATCCAAGTTCCGCAGCATGAAGCCACTATGCAACGGTACCACTCACTCGTCATCACCGAAACTTTGTATTTGATTATACCAGAATGGGCTGGGATAAGACGAAAGTCAGCATTTAGCGGGAAATTCAGTTACGCTTTGTATAACAGGGTTAGTTTTCAGACACTCACCATCCTCGTAGCCATAGTCGTTGTCATTGTCGTTGTATGTAGCAAACACGCTAGTCTCGAGTCACTTCTTCTTCTTCTTCTTCTTCTTCTTCTACTTGCTCATCCTCTTCTTCTTCTTCTCCGCGCTGATATTCTCTTCTATTTATACTGGTACATTGCGAAACTGCGCTGTGCAATGCCGCACGCAAACTTCACAAATTGAGTTAGTTTATACGACATTCCAATTACCTGTAAACTTTCATAGCTACGACCAAGTGATATCATTCTCCAAAATATCCTAAACTTGTCTATTTGAGATAGATAGAGTGTTTTCTCATACTTAATAACCACGATAGTGATACATTATACATCATACATCACACATAACACGTTGTTTACAGACAATTTACTTTAGTGCGATCTAGTTTGTCGATGTTAATTACCGAGTCGATGATTGTCCGAGTCTTTGATCAAGACATCTGTTATGTCATCATCAATGTTATACCAACACCGGTTATTGTCTCTATGTAATCGTGCAAGTGACACGAGACATGGGGTTAAGATCTTGTCAGTTTCAATGTGCCATTTCCAGGATGACATCCTCGATATTGACTGTCAATAACTGGCTGTACAATTTTAATACATTGTGGGAAATTTCAAAGCTATTGATTATTCAACAACTTTATAATTATTACATTTTAACGAAATTTTAGTTAATTAAGTTTGGAATTTTGCATAAATATAAGTTCAAATGAATTAAAAATTTTATTAGCATTATAATATAAAAACTTTCTCATTATACAAAATTATCATTATATACTTGTAAATATCTCATTATAAAGTCAAAAATCCATCCCTAAATCTAAAACCAATTCCGTCATTGAAAAAACATCGAACCCATTTTAAGAAGCAGATACTCATATATTTATCCAGCTAAAAAGCCATTTCTACCCTAAATAAATATATATTTATTCAAATTCAAATTCAAATACGAAATATTTAGCGACAGAACTTGGAGACAGAATAGTCGTGATCACTTATAGAATAAACAATGACCGTCAAGCACAGGGGAGTTGAGTCCTCGGAGATAGAGATAGCGGTAGTGGTTGGAGTACATCTACTCTTATGTATATCTGCAGAGAGATAACTACAATTGAAGACGTAGAAACAGCGGAGGTATCGAGGGACGTTGAGGAGCAAATAGAAGAGAAAATCGCCCCGATAGTCCTCCAGACATTCTGAGAAACCGATCTCCTAGTGGTCGATCATATATATACGGGCATGCCGACCGTAATTCAAATTTGCATGCTATCAGAAATACATCACAGACGAAACCGCATATAAACCCCTCTATCGGTCCTCTGTTCTTGCATAATAAAGGAAGGATTTACGAGAGTGTACCGTGAGATCTAGAAACCATCGTTTCTACTTTCCGTCTCTTTCTCTCTTTTCTTTCTCCCTTTCGTTCCTAGATCCTTCCAATATCTCCTTATCTAAGATGTCTCGGGCAAACAGCCGTCCTCTTGTTTCCACTCTTGAGTCTGGCGTGTACAAACCAGGAAATATAATATAATACAATATACCCCAGCGGAATATCCCTTTCCTATTATATCTATGAATATTTAACGAACAGAGTTCCGCGAGTTTTTGAATAGTCTATATCCTTTGAAAGCTTCGGAGTCTCGGATGACCATAAATATTCTTGTTGTCGAGTTGATAACTGTATCAAGATATTGCCGAACTTTTGGGACATAACCCTCTTAGTGGTATCAGCTCTTTTACTCCCAATTAACACGTTAAATTAGTTGAATTATTATTATCCGCTATTAAGGAACCGCGACAATGTCTAGTATCATCCTCTTCTCGATTCTAGGAATTAATAACAGATTACCGGATTTGTGAAATTAGATTTTAAAGTCAAATATCTGATACATATGTATGGGGTGATTATATCTACTCATATTCGCTGTTTAATGTGATTATATGATATTAGTTATTATATTAAGAACTTAGGGGCATTATTCAAATGTGTTTGAATAATGCCCCGTTATTTAGTTAATTTAATTTTCATTGATTTTTATTTTATTTCAATTAATTATTTTGGGGTTTTATTGTTTAAAAAATTTTTTAACTTAATTATATTTTTAAATTTGCTGCAACAAACAATAAAAAAAAATCTTGAATGGGTTAATTTTCCGATTTTTAATTACAAAAATGGTTTTTTGCTATTTTTTTTTGCCATTAAAAGTAAATAAATAAAATAAAAATAATAAATAATACTAAAAAAGTAAAAAGCATCTAGCTATCTAGTAAAAAATATCACTTATGATCAGACAAACATATTTATCGTTCAAATAAAGTTTCAATCGCATTGTGTACTGCTAAAGAATATCAATTGTTGTGGTACTTTACTAAAGTACTACAGAAACGATAGAGAACAAAATAAACAAAAAATCGAGTTTCACGTATAATACCCATTCAAACAAGACAGATAATGCCAAGGGATCAAATTTCAAGATTTATTTGTAAACTTTACTCACGAAAGTCGCTCTTGAATCGAACATCACCATGACACGCGAATCCATTCAACTTCTATTCTTATAATTCACAATATAATACAATAATAAATAACAAAAAATGTGAAAATTCAACGTATGGATTTTTTTAAGATAATTTTCCTTGATAATGAGATGTCTGTACTCGGATGGGAAAAGGTTCGTTAGCTCGGACGAGTTTATGAAATTTAATCCGGGGTGAATAGAAGCGGATTCGTAAATGGAAATGTTTTAATGGATGGAAAGCTAAACAGATAAAGTTAAAGGTAGATGAAAGTTTCCAACTAGTCGGTTTAAATTATTAGCATTCTGATGGTCGCGTTATCAAATGCACGTTTTATGAGAAAAGAGAGGGCAAAGGCGAAAGGATGAAGGTGAAATATCAAGAGGAAGAGGAACGATGTTCGTAAACTAGTCCCAATGTGTTTATTATCACATCCCAATAAGTCCCGTAAACCGCAACATTGTGTCTCATGAAAGATAATGCTTGCTTCGTAAAACCAGTCGCGCGATATATTTTATTACCGTAACAGTTACGTCCAAGGCTTTAATCACTATCTCACTACAACGACTATCAAAATAGATTGTTTGTATTAACTGTCCGATTAATTCAACGATAACTGACGATTTGTAGTCTATGGAGCTTTTATTTATGCGACTCTGTTAAATTTACATCAGCTTGTTTGTATTCTACGGCCAAAATACTGTCTACAATTCCATTTTTATTTTTTTTTTTTTTTATTTTAATGAAATCAATAAACAGATTGTTTATTTTATTTTTTTCTGAATTCAGCGACCGCTAGTTGAATATTAATAAGTCCCTTAGGCATTTGTGGAAAAATAGAATGGACTGAATAAAAAAATTGTTTATTGAATATAATCGAAACCAAAAAAATTTATTTGACTTAAATTTATTCTTTTTTATTAAATTTCAATTATAGAATTATTTTTTTTGCTACAAATTTTTTCACACATCAATTTAACAATGTTGTCGAAGTTTCAAAAGGTTATGAGCCCAGAAGACTTCGCTCGCGTGTTTAAAAGTAAAAATAAAATTATGCTTAAAAAAATCACAAAAAAAGATCAATTTAAAAGTATTTTGAATTATATTAATTTTAAAATATATTCAATAGAATAATTTTTAATTAAAATGTGTTAAAAAATACTTTTTAAGTAACAAAAACTCTAGTTTTAATTTCCACCAAAAATTGCAAATAGTAACTAAAGAAAACAAAGGAAAAATAAAACTGCATAAGTTTAAATTAATTCCCAAGCCAAATAACTTTAACCCACAGAAAATAATATCGCAGCTTTAGGATCTTTAATTTCGTAGGTACATTAATGTAAAGTAAAAAAGAAACCACTGGTAACTTTATAACTTCTTAACTTGTTTTTAATTCACTCCTTTCACTAGACTTAATTATCATTTCAATAAGTTAAGAAAAATATTAAGACCCTGAAACAATGCTGCTACAGAAAGAAAGCTCTTTATTGTGTTGCTGTAAGTAAAACAGTTTAATCTTTTCATTACTCAAGCGAAGAGAGAGATCTTGAAAAGAATGGGGTTCAAAGTGAATTAATATTTATGTTAATATTGAGAATGTCTGTGACGCTATTCACGATAGTAATCTTATATAATGCTAATGAGCAATAACAGAAGTACCAAGTGAACTGTTTTTCATCATTGAGCAGTCAATAGCGAGTGATCGTTTTTATTCCGGGCCATTAGCGCCCATAGAAAAGACACAAAAGGATTGAAAGTAAACTTAAATGAAATAAAAATACGATACAGTTCCTTAGTGTCAATACTTCGATTCAATAGCGGAGACTTTCTTTAAAGAGGATAAAATTTTTATTTCTTTTTTTTTGCTTCTTAAATAAGAGCCTCCACATTATTTACGAATCTGTTGTTTTTTTTTTTTTTTATTTCTCATTTTTTCATAGAGAAGTTTAATAAAATGTAACACATGCTTGCGATATAATAGAAAAAATAATTGATCTTGCGCTTTATTTTTTGTTTCAGGTAAGCATTGACAAACATTGACAGCCTTTTCAAAACAACAGCCAAGGGTAAAATAAATAAACGATAAACGGTGTTTAAAATACACGTGTTTTGACGGGGTCAAGTTGTAAGTAAATGACTTTTTTTTTTTTCCACTAAACGAATTTCCAGTCGTTGAAAGCTCTTGAGTAAAATACCGAACACTGAAAACCGAATACTGAAAACACTCATGCATAAAGTAATAAAATGTGTCCGCCGTAGAGCATACATGTGATACATTTATGAAAACATATGCTGGTGAAAAAATACCGCGGAGCTCGTGAGTAACGACGTCGCGTGTAATATCAATTTCAGCGAAAATGGGTTAATTGAATTGTCTTTTTACTGTTAGCAGCCTCAAGTAAACATTTTCAACAATATTTCGGTGGTGCTCTACGGTAGATTGTCAGCATCCGAAAATACGTGTACATACATTTTGGATTCAGTCCAATGATTGCCAAAAAATGAAATTCTAGGGTAGAGTTCAGAAATGAAATGGAAAGTCGAAATAATTCCATCAACAGTTTTTAAATTATTCTAAATCCTAAACTATTGCTTTTTTTATTATTTTTAAAATTTGAATAGATAGTTTTATCGTTTTAATTTGTTTAGTCTTTCATTAAATTAAATTTTAATTTTAAATATAATATATACCAATCGAATGATTTTTGCATCCCCTACAAGGTTCTTAGGCCAAACAGTTGATTAGTTTATTATTTTTTTAGAAATTAAAAATTTTTTATTCTACTTATTCGCGTAAATTCAAAAATATTGTTTTGTCAAGCGTTTTTATTTTTTAAATATAATGGAAAATGATATTTGTGGTTAACAGTAAAGACTTGAGCTTATTTGGTGCACGTCAGTCCTAAACGGCTTGAGGAACCTCAACAAAAGATCTCGATATAGAAGATAGGTGGAAAAATAAATCGGTGAGACAAAGAAGAAAAGAAAGGGGATAAGATGAAAGTGTATAGCGTGTGACGTCCTCCTATACTTTTCAATATCACGGCTCACAAATCTTACCTCCAGCTCGTAAAAGAGTCTCGAACTAAGAAAAGGAAAATATTTCCGTGGTGCAACTATGTGCTACTATGACTATGACTACCACTATAACTATGGGATGGATCTTTTGGTATATTCGGAAATCTTCCCACTGAACCCGAAGCGTCTAACTCTTCTCTACACGTCCCATTGGTTTCCATTGGTTCACCGCCTTTATTTTCAGCCCCAGCTCCACTCGCGTTCTCTACATTCAACGCCGCGCTCTAAAGAGAAGAAAACTACAGAATACGCTTCGCAGGACAAATCCCCTGATATATGGTCCGACAGTCGTCTGTGTACATCCGGACAGAATTATAGATTTTTTTTTATTTTCACTTTTTTGCTACCCTCGATGTTTTTCGTGTTGATTATGTAGACCTTGCATGTCTATCAAGATTTATTACGCTAAAATTTTTCCAATCCCAAATTTAAGATTAAAGATATAACTTGATGTTGCTCCAGAGAAAATTACGAGCAAAACTTCGACTGCTGTTACGTCGAATCCACAAACTAAATTTAATTAGTATTTTTATTTATCTTTCCTCCGCTTGCTTGAAAAATCTCTACCGAATATCACACGGCAAATTGCAAAATTAAACCAGCCGTATTAACAAGCCTGATTAGCAATTCACGAAGACAGCAGTTCGAGAAGTTTCATGAAAAAACTTTAAATCCCAACATCCGGGATGAACAAAAAAAAACTACTTCTGCGGAATCCTGAGTCAGTAAAAACCCCGAGGCTCCTAAAAAAAATTTTTTTTCTTGTTCTTCTTGGTTTCATTGCTCACTGTTATTTTTCTTTCATCAACTCACCAACTACTCACCATTTTTTGTTGTCCCCGCCATCGACGCAAGAAGTAATTCCCCTAAATCAGACACTTAAGAACTGTTAATTCCCTTGTGAGACAGAATATGGGGTAAAAATTCACGCATTTTCGTTACCTTTATTTTTTCCGACAATATATATAAAAGAAATAAATTTCTTCAAAAACAATAAAATTAATTTTAAAATCAAATTATTTATCAGAAATTTCAATTTTTTGACTTAAATTACTTTTAACTATTTTTTTTTAATTTTACAAAAGTTTTTCGCTACTATTAAAATTAACAAATATAGAGGAACTAGAAACTGAGTAATAATAATTAAAAAATTTTTCAAAAATGATTGATTTAGTCAATAAAATTCATAACAAACATTTTTTCTAACATTTAAATTGACCTCTACTCAGTCCTCAAAATATTTGAGGGGAAGTCTTGTGATTGAAATCTGTCTTTTTTCATACGAAATTCAATTTACCGCGGACATTGACTGTACGGCTAATTGTTTAGCAAATTGAGTACGAAACAGTGGAACCCCAGGATTAGCGGATGATGTCCGATTTCTGGTCTACGGTCTCGGGTTAGGCTGGGTCTCAAAAGGATTTGGCCATAGAGAAAACGGTGTGGCCGAGATCGGTTGGTTGCGCATCTGCTCGTGTCAATTACCGTGATATCGGTGACACACTAGCAATTGAACGCCGATGATCATGTCCGTCCATTCAGACCGGCTGTCCGTTCACCCTTGGGAAACTCCCCACAATCATACACTACAACCTGCCATAGATGTAATGTCAAACTTTATAATCCGATTGAGTATCCACGATCCACCGCCCAACAACACACTTCTGTACTGCGTTATTTATCTTTTACCGTAAAAAAAAAAAAAAAAAAAAAAAAAAAAAAAATGTCTCCCGCAAAACATTTCATTTGAAGCCCGTCAAAAAAACTTCAGTCCACTTGCTTAAATTATCGCGTTGCATAATACGTACGACGTAACCTTCTATACGGAAACGGCAATTTTTCACGTGAATAAAATGACACCGAGCTTCAACAAAAGCTTCAGAATGCCTGGTAGGAGCTAGAAGCTAGAAACTGGAAAGTGAAGGGGGAGGGAAGCAAATAGCCGGATATTGCGCAATTGGAAATAGCTAACAAAGAATTGGACTGTTTAAAAAAACAAGTTAAGTCAGCCAAAAAGACAGTGATCCTCTCTTCTCTCTTTCACTTGAAAACTGACGTCAAACACACCCGGTAAATGTGTACATGAGCACACGGATAGTATCATGGCGAATCTGGGTCGCCGACCGGCGTATCCAATCGAACCTAGACTTTAACGATAAGCTGGTACACGACGATGGTATCGACAGCTCACGTTCGTGGAAACACCGCTGATCGGTCCCGTCAACACAAGTCACCAGTACAAGTGCCCCTACACTCCTTACTGGCCAATATTTATCCTATGTGTGTATCGCTGTCGTTAGTTTCACAGAGTTCCCTATATTGTTTCCGTCAAGATTAAAATGTTTGTCTTGATAAGTTATCTACTTCATTTTGGTAGATGAAAAAATTTTTTTTCTTTTATCAAATTTCATAACAAAAAATATTTGTTATTTATTAAAAATATTTAAGAGAAATATTTTTAATAGATTATAAATATTCTTAAAAAAATATTCTAATAATGTTCAACCACTCATAATTTCTCTCTTGCTGAAAAATGCATTGAAATCTCTGAAAAATCCTTTGCATCATATTTTAACTTCTAACAAAATAATTCCCGCGTCTCGAAGTTTAAAAATTTCAAATTTCATCAACAATAATAGTTATCAGTTTTCCAAGTGGCCTTTTCTGCAAGCTTCAGATTATTTGCCAAGAGTTATGTGTCATTTTACTATTCGGGTCTTATTCAAGCATTACATAAAGCCAGCACGTATATCGAATATCATTTGGTAGGAAAGGGTGTCGTCTGAACGTCGAGAGCAGTCTAGTCCCGAGGATTGTCATCAAGTCTGTCGTCGAATATTTTAATGCTTTTTCTTTCTTGCACATGCTCGCGCTCGCGTTTTCCACATCAGACCCATCCACAATCCAGCATCCGCCATCCCACTTACAAGGTTACCAGGCAGAGCAACTGCCACTGCGTAGGATTCTCACCAAAGAGAAATAGAAGGAGAACAAGGGAAGGATAGAAGTGAAGCATACCTAGCTCCTCCCGGATGCATAATGCAGATCCTGGGGTTGCTCATCCACCCTCTGGCCTCTCTGGAGCGCTTCCTTCCGCTCACACTCTCAGTGGTAACCGCCAGTCCAACCTCACCTCGTGACCAGGCTGTGAACTAACACCACCGGCTTTACCAACTCATCCTTTGGATATCTGGACTACGGGCTGACTATATCCATAGAGAACTATTCCCAGCTCTCTACTCACCTCCGTAGGTCTTTCTCTTCCTTCGACGTACGTGGATTACGTGCCCAACACTTTATTGTCCTTATACTATCAACCACCAGCACTAACACCCCACATGTGAACCATCTTGTTCAACTTCTCCTCGCTCTGGCCCTCGAACAAGAAGTATAAGTCACGGAATATGAAATTGGAAAGAGTTTAGACGGCGAGATATCATGTTGGTGCAGAAAGGGATGGCTAAAAGATGGAAAGTTTAAGTTAAAGGTAAAAAGATTCCACCCCCTCCCAGTTGCTCTTGTTCTTCTGCAAAAATAAAAAAAGAAGTGGAAGAGCAAGGAGGGAAATTTTGTACTTGCACTATGGAAGATACTTGATGTATTCAAATGGAAAAAAGGGATAACGATGTCAGGATGAGAAAAAAATTATTCCACGGATAAATGTACTGATAGATTCAGACATCCTTCTCGCTGACCTGGTTAGTTAATGGCCGGATTACGGTAATAAAAAATAAGAAAAAAAGAGGAAAATACCCGGGAAGTTAAGCCGTTAATTTTTTAACGACGCTACTAAAAGTGTACGCTGGTATTCATTAATTTCAATGTGCTATAAATAACTTCATTTTTTCAGGACGGTGAAAAAATAAATTTATTACTGGTGGGTGGGTTCCAAGATGCACTTAGTGACATAAAAAACAGACAATAATGGATCAACCGGGATAAATATTTGACTGCTTTAGCTTATGAATATTTTAAAAAGGGAAAAGGTAGTAAAGTAAGTAGTACAGGTCGATGTATAGCCAGACATGATGTCTTCTGGGAATAACTGAGCGCGATAAAAGCACATGATGCTTGTAAGTATTGTGTGTTTGTGGGCTAGAATGTAGGAAAAAAAACTTTCAAGATCTCAGCTGGCGACCAATTGCAACAACGTTTTTCCGGTTCTGATACGTGATAGTCTTACAACGGATGTGCCAGTGCATAATGCAAGTAGAGGGAGGGGGTAAGATCGGATAGGATGAGAGGAAAAACCACCACTGGTAATTGAGATAAGATAAGAGTGGAACGTGATCCCATACTAAACTTCTCAATGGTAACAAATATTCTATGGGGTTTTTTCCTCGATAAATTTGTTCCGATAAAGAATAAAGTTCAGTGCTTTTTTGGATCGAGGATATTGTTACTTAAGATCGTTATCGCTGGTAAATGACTGATTTAATTTTATCGAACAAGTTGTACAGTTGGAGAGTTAGAGCTGTAGGCGATCGGTAAGTGGATCTAAGAATGCTTTCAGTTTGTTCTCAGTTTTCAGTTCTTGATTCTCAGTTTTCGGTATTGCGCAGACTATAACATTGAGTAGTGAGTAGTGAGTAGCGAGTCGTAAGTAGTGAGTGGAACTTACAGCTGAAAGTACCGAGGAAAGTAGATACTGGATACAATAATATAATACCCAGAAGGGAGCAGAAAAAATAGAGGAAGTTAAACAAAAGTGGTGCAGGAGGAAATTTACGAAAGCGTACCAAGATGAAGAGGACTATTTGTCTTGTCCAGCGAGGTTACCAAAGTATAAACGCAAAGGAAGGAGAAATACCAGCATATCAGCGTACAGAAAGAACAGGGGGAGTCGGAGGGTAAGTAAGTGAAGGACCGGCTGTGGTACCAAGGAGATTTCAAGCTTTCAACCATGAAAACGCTTCTAAAAGACTGATGGTGTTGGCTGATAGAATAAAACCACTCGAACCCGAGGACGATATTCTCGGATCCATTAAATTCTCGTTTCATTTTTTAGACCCTTTATTTACTCGAGCAACAACATGTTTGTTGACAAATGCTCCGACTATTAATCCTAAAGTCACAAGAAAAATCTCCATTAACCGAACCGAAATTCCAGAGCGCGGTTCGATAATTATTCGATCGGTCAATATTGATTTTTCAAGGCAGGCTAAATTGTCGTGCTTTATTTTTGTTAGTTTTATGAGAGAGCCAAAATTCAATTGAAAGGGATGAAAGTAAACGATATGTGGAGCCACAAACATGAATCATGTTGCAGCATTTTTGAAGGATCCGCAATGATCACTTTTTATAAGGTTGATGATCATTGTCTTGCATTACACACATTGAAGCCTAATATTGCAAAAAAAAAAACAGTAATTGTTACCGAAAATTGTGGAAATAACTGGAGCACTAAATTACATACGAATTCCCAGCGAAAAAATTTAGGATTCTTCAGTGACGGTAATTTTCTACATAAAAAATAAATAAAAATATTTCTAGCCGACGAGTGTATATATTTTTAAGTTTAAAGGGAAGTATTTTCATTAAAAATAAGTAGAGCTGTAAAATATTGAAATATATATGGGCGGGTGTGTATTATATATATATTTTAGGCGTTGTGTAGGCAGGCTACCGCAGAGTAAATGGAAAAGCATCCGCATAATGGCTTTTCAATGTAACGCGAAAAGAGAGAATATGGAGAAACGTTTCCGGCTGTTGAGCTCCCGGCATTTTATTCACTTCCACAATATGTCTTCACTAAACTTTTCAAATAAAATGTTTAAATATATTCCAAGTACGCGGGGATAATGAAGCTCTAGATGTGGATGTGGATTCGAAATTTTTTATTTCCTCCTTTTATTATTTAACGAGATGAATAGACTGCCGGTGAAGAAAAATATTTGCATTGTTAAAGGATGTAAGACGCTGAAAAAATTTTTTTTTACATTGTTAACGATGTTATTGTACTCCTCGGCGCAACGAGCTTCAAAGTTACAGTTTCGCTGCTCTCGCAGGACTACTCAATCATTTAATGCATTATTCAATGTTAATTATGACTTAATAGGACAGGGTAGTTGTAATGAACCGGCGTATTCAAAATTGATGAACGGAGTTTTGTGGTCTGGTCATTATCATTATGGATTATGAGTTATATATTATATTCATTGTATTTATACGGTCCTCTTTAACAAACATAATTTATGCTCGGTAACTTCATTTTCGTTTCAATACTTCATTTTTAATTCTATCCATCAATTATAATTATTGTCATTCAAATACTGGTATTATTTCATCTCAATTTACTTCATCTATTTATTCTATTATTAATTACTCACTAATCAAACCAAATTTATTCGACACTCTCTGTATAAATTTACTGAATTATCTCTCGTTAAATTCATAATATTTAATGTGGAATTTTTAATTTTTATTTTGATTTATTTATTTAAAGTTCGAAATTTTATTTAAAAAATTTTTTTACATTATTATTTTTCCAAACAATTTTCCTAACAGTTTTAGTAATGTAATTAATATAGAAGCTTTACACGATACTAACGCTTCAATTTACAAAATGTGAGATTTGATATTGAAGATCTAGTACAGTAAACTCGAGAATATTACGAACCTTGTATCAATTAACGTGCAATCAATCTGTTGATTATATAGAATTGCAAAAAATCACTACTCTAAAATAAATTGTTAAGCTTCAACGTCAAATTCAAATACAGTAGGAAGATGATAATCATAATAATCCTTAAAAATTTATAAAAACATTCTACTTTTAAAATAAATACCACTAAAAAAATGAAAACTTGTTTCTAAACAATTTTATTTTTTAAGCAAAGAAAACTTTAGAGTTTTTCTTTGGCGTGCTAAAAGTCCAAGTAAGTGACGTTAGAGAGAGACAAGTGGATGGATAGAAGTAGAAAAGTGAAGTAAAAATCGGGGGAGGGATAATCTTTGAGATGGTGAAACTTTCTAAGCGCCATCTCCGGTTAATCCCGCGACAAAGTTTCAAACCGCGATAGCTCGAAGCGGTATCATAGACATGGAAGATTGTGAATCGTAGCACATTCGCACATGAAAACGCGGCTTGAGTGTCATTGAAATACGTGAGATATTTAAAAGCAGAGGAATGAAGATCTAAAGAAAGATCAACGAAGTTACTTCACACGAGAAAGATAACAAAGAGTTGGGAGCAGTTAAAAAAATTAAAAAAATATTGTAAATTATTCAGCCGTTCAGTACATCCGTTGTGGAAAGCAGCCTTTACTTCTCGAGCCGGTCCATTATTAACGAGCACAAGGGTGGACTTTTATTAATAATTCAAGCCTGTTTAGCCACGAAAATGAGTTGCTGTTGTTTATTTTTCTTTATTCTCCATTCTTCTGGCGTCTTATGTGACACCGATTTAAAAATTTCCTTTTTTATAATAATTTTTTTTTTTCCTATACATTTCTCCTTTTTTCCGGTGTACTTTTCACGAGAGGAGGTCCGACGAGACGTGTTTGCGAAGCTTCAAAGTCATCTGAGAAACTTGCCTCTATGCAAGTCTCCGGTTCTTTTTTTCAATCTCATGGGAGACGGCCGAGTTTCGCTGAAAAGAGTTTAAAATAAAAAAATTTGTAAAAAACAGAGACTTGCAGTAGTATTCGCTCAAGAGAAGATGAGAGAGAATTTATACGGGAGGATTGAACCCGGTTTCTCTTTCTATTTTCCTCTTCAACAATTTTTTACTGTCGCTGCTGGTATGTTCAAAACTAGTCAAGTTCAAAAGCTGTTGAGATCATTGTAATTGTGAATTCGGGCTGAAAACCGAAGTTTTTTTTTAGGATAAGGTATTATGACTATTTTTAATTAAATTTTAGGGCGAAAAATTAAGAAATTAAATTCATAATGTTCAAATCTTTTAAGTACTAATCAAAATTTTGATAAAATCATCAAGCTAACAATAATAATAATAATAATAATAAATCAAAATTTAAATATTAAAATTAATAATGATGAAAAAAAGTTATTTAAGATTAAAAAAAAATAGAAGTGAATATTTTATTCAGTGAAACGTATCTCTCGAGTTTATAAAAATTTCAGAAAGTAGGATTTAGACGAAATTGGAAAAAATGAGGAAAAATAAAATAACTGGAAAGGTAGAAGTAAGAAAAATGTATAACAGGATAAAAATGCAATACAATTCCAGTCGCTTATTGTTAGTATTTTTCTCCGTGACTGCTTTAAACAATCTACCACTCGAGAATGAAATGCAATTTGTTTAGTGGGTAGGCCAATGTAATATTCATACTTGCCGCAGTTATTGGGAGATCTCGCGAGATCTAGGTACAAGATGGTAGTTGAATTTAAAAGTTTCCAAGTGGAGATGTAGGAAGTTGAAGTAAGCGAGTGAGCCGAAGAATCAACGTTATTCGTTATTATTCGTACTCGCAATTTGTGACCGAGTTATAAAGTGGAAAGGTAAAGCTTGCTGTAAGCGACGAATTATAAAAGTTAAGATAACGGACAAAGGTCGAAAGCTCGCTCCTTCGGAGTATCGCATAGTGAGTAATGTTACCTGCGCCTTTATTTACAAGCTTTCGTTAAGGTTACAGGTCACCTTCATTACACTAAATTCTTCTGGATTCTATTCTATTGCATTACCTTTTTCCGGTTTCGTTGGATGTTTTTTTTTTTTTTTGGGACACTAATTATCGGCTTTGAAATTTTTATAGAAATTACAACAATAGCTTTGGCAATTAAACTACTCAGGAGATATTTTAAATAGACAATTATAAAAGCAGTACAATACTAAAATTGTAAATGAAGATAAAGGAATGGTTAAACTCAACTACAATGCGCCGTTCTATTTTTATTTTTTAAGGTAGAATTGGTTGAATGCATTTTCTAACACAAAACAGTTCAGAGAAATCCAATAGGTGAATGCTATAAAAATTTATTTTTTTTTCATTGCTCATTTGTTGTAATATGAAAATAATTAATCTTAAAATAGTATTGTTGGTTGTAGAATTACATTGAAGTTTTGAAGAGCCACAAAAAACCAGGAAAAAATATTGAACTTATAAAAATTTTTGCATTTGACAATTTCAATAAAAATTACGACAATTACGTTTTTATAACGTAAAAATGTAAATTTAACATTTACATATTTGACAAGAGTAAAACAATAAATTTAACAGATTTTTTAAGCAAACAAAAATTTGAACAAAATTTCAATGTAAATTTTTCTCATTCAATTAGAATGTTGAATTTCCTTCTCGAGTTGTTAACAAATGCTTACGAAAATCACGGAATCTTTTCATGCTGATGAAGACGCAATACAAGTGCAAGCTCAAGTTCCAGTATCAGTAATAGAAGCAGAAGCAGAAGCAGTAACAGTAACAGTAACAGTAGTGGTAGCGTATAGTTATGTAAGAGTAGCTCGAGTGCATCATAGAAAAATCTACAACCGGAAGGATGCTTTGACGCTTTAGAGTGGGTCTTTCTCTTTGGCCTCTTTCTCATCCCACTTCATCCCTTCGTGTTCGTGCTGAAGCATTCAACGTAATACACATCAGCCTCTTCATATACGTAACCTTCTCGTCTGTTGTCTGCGCCACATACATATTATTCATTATTCATCATCATCATCATCATCATCTTCATGTTCTGCAGTGTCCATATCCATGATCCATTTATATTGATATAATATATGATAAAAATAGAATAAACAGCGAAGTATCAATACTAACTAAGTGATAGATATATTTTTAATAGTTAATTTTTTAACAATGTCTAATCAATAACAACCCGATTAAAAAATTTGCTTAATTAAAAAATGTTTCTACTTTTTTCGAAAAAAAAAATTTTTTGGTTGAATTGTTGGTCCCAGATTTTGTCTCTTTAATTTTTTATCAGTAGTTATAACGCGAGTATTCAAAATTGTACCTTGACTCATAAAATTTAGCATCATCATAGACCGGAGCTGCTTTCAATGCGCGCTCGCTCCAGCTATTCAATTAAAACTCTCGCACTGCATCATTGAGATTGCCAAACAAACTAACCACTGCACGTTTACTATATGGTTTCAGCATCACGGTTATGTACATAATCCAAACATTGCTCTACAATTATTTTCGATTGTTTGTGTCAATATAAATTACCTGAATAAATGTGCCCTGAATTTCAATAGCCCAGATAACTTCTGTAATTTTAAAGTCTATGATAAGTTATAAAAGTTCTTAATTTCAAACACTGACATTTTTTTAATAAAATGATTTTTTTTTTGTCAGTGTAGCAATAAATAATTTTCAACAAATTTTGGTGAATTTTCAAATGATCAATAATTGTTAATCCATCTTAATTTATTTTTTACTAAAAAAATATAATTTTAAATGTGCTTAAAAAAATAAATAATATTTTTTGTAAGTAGCAAAGCGGTAGAAAAACTTATAATTAAAATTTAAAACAAAAAATTAAATTAAAATAGTCGGATGTTAAAAAATAAAAAAAAAAGCAATGGCAAGAAGAGCCCGGTTCGAGCCCAAGCGAGGAAATATTATTCGTAGGGACAAAATTTTCTTAAGTACCTTGAAAACTTTTTAAAAACTCGGTATTAAACCGGTTTTCTTTAATAAATAACTGAGTTAAAAAGAAACCATCATTGTAATGATATTAAAAGACAATTAAACTCCAACAAGTAGTCAGTATGGAAGTAGCTTTAAAAACCACGATAACAAGTATCTATGATTGTTGAAGCAAGTTGTTAAAGTTACTATTAAAGTACCCAACTCACCGAATGAGAATAGCAATAGTGGTAAGAAAAAGGGAATGGCGTGCACTTTCATCTACCACTTTTCACCAAGTTTTATTCCTATTCATTAAACATCCACTTTTCACCATCATTCCTTTACTCCATCTTTCCTATCCCTGTTTCTTAATGCAGGGACCTCCTTTTGTTCTCGTCTATTCTATTCTATTCTTCATCACTTCCATGTGCCCGAGTAGTATGGAGGCTGTGCCAAAAGTTTGTAACAATTCACGGGGGCTAAATGCGGCAGACTAAGCCCGACATTTCTTAGGTAATTAAACTTTTACGAAACACTATAAGAACGACAGTCAGTCTTCTCTCTTCTCTTTGTCAAACAAAAGAAAAAAAGTAAGAAAGTACCACTGAAATAAAAAAATACCCGAAAAAAAGTAAATATATTTCAAAGTTTTTCCTTAATTTCATTTTATTTTTATTTTTTATATGTCACACTTACTTGCACAATTTTCCCGCAGAACACTGTTTGGTGCCTTCAACTAACAAAATACATTAGGGAAAAAAAATTAATAAAAGGAAAATTTAATTATAGGATTAAAATTAACATCTCGGTTTTTTCCGAGAAAAATTATTTTTATTTCACTTCTCAGTTAAATGTGACGAATAAAAATTGATATATATATTTTTTTTTTAATCAAATGCATCATATTACATTAATATACTTATGTATGTTAATAGTCTAAAGAGAGATATATAAATTCCAGTATTTAGTTTTCCAGTGGGAACTCTGGATGTTATTTAGCGGGAACTAAGGAAAATTCTCGGAATATTTCGTAATTATAAATCTCATTAAAATCGTAGGCATGATCTGCAGAGAAGCCATTAGCGAAAAAGCTTTTCCCCTGTTATTTTAACCGTCATACATATTATTACATAAATTATAAAATAAATATGCACTTGCATATATATATATATATATATATATATATATATATATATATATATATATATATATATATATATATAATATTTATGTGAACAGTGGTTACAATACCGGACATGATATTATAAAATTTTTAACAAATAAAAATTATTTTTTTTACCCTACATCAGTAATAATAATAAATAATATCAGTAAGTAAGAATTTGCATGAAAGAAAAAACTTTTGATAGTTCAAATCCGATTAATTTTCTTCACTCGTTTTATTTCCATATCATATTTTTCATTTTTTCTTCTTTGCGTAACTCTACCCTTGACAGCGGGCCAGAGTCTTTTATCACCGAAACTCGCAATCTACGAGAAAGTCAGCGAAGTGAGTTAGTAAGTCTTTTACCTTGCACTTTACAGTCTTCCGAAAGAAAATTTAGTTTTCTCGACAAGTTCTCCGTCGTCATTTGCCACAGGAAAAAAAGCATTATGTAAGCCCCGCTCAACTATGAGATGAAAAGTGAATCACTGACGGCGGGCTTTGCTTTTTTAAACCAAGGATAAGGGTAAGGGTTATTACAAAGCTCTACTATAAAAAATTCCTTCAAGAGCTTTGTCACTCTAATCCCCTCCCTGGGTAAAAAAAAAAAAAAGATAAATATAATAAATAGTTACGTATGAGTATCGAGAAAAATTACAAATTTGAGATTGCTTGTGGCATATTTTTTCACTCTGTTGGATACCTTGAATTTTATGACGACACTTGCGCTTCCTTGTTTTTTATTGTCTCAATCTTTTTATGGCCAAAAAGACCACCATACTGAGTGCATTATAAAATATTGAGTCTGTGTTAAGCTTAACATCTTCAAGGACGGAAAATGCAACAGAAAAAAAATCAGTTTCTTTTTTTTGAAATTTTTTTTCGTAGAAATTATTTGCAAGGTATAATATTTTTAGTTTTTTGACAAGAAATTTAATTTTTATAAATAATTAGAGCTTAGAAATATAAAATCATTTGAAATTTAACTAGAGAAATTTTTGAATTAAGTAAAATTTACTTAAAACAAGAAAAATTCCTGGGATCAAGAATTTTTCTACTTAAATCAAGACGATGAAACTCTTCAGAATAATTTTCTCGATTCAAGAATTTCTCTCATGAATCAAGTTAATTTTTTTTTTTTCAATGCATAATAATCCCGCTTAGGATCAAATAATAGCATTACGAAAGTTATTGCTTTTCGCTAAAGAATCTTTAAATAAAATTTGCACATAAAAGATGTAAAATATACTATCACGCGTACATAGCTTTTCTTCAATACACTTAAGTACATTCCGAGAATTTCATGAACATTTGCATCCTCTCCGTATCCTTTTGTGTACATAAGAATGCAATGAAAAAGTACTTTGCGTATTTCATAGATAAAAATCCACGTACAGACAGAGAACCGTTTCGCAATATTCTTATCTTAACGTATTTGCCTTTGCGCTCACTTATCAAAACGTAACTGCACTAGAGTTTTGGCATTTTCCATCATCATACACTCAGGCCCGTCCTCGTTCCCGCGATGAAAATCTTTTTTCATGAATTCACAAGCTCAACCGAAGCACTTTTGTTAAAATAACGAAGACCGTTGTGTCAAGAGCTAGAACGTGCACAAAATCCGTTTGAAAATTTGTCACATAAATTTCAGCCTCATAATATACATTTTATAAATACATAATATATGCGTCGCGTATATAGTTACCCAGAGAGGTTCAGCGAAAAAAAAATCTAATAAAAAATCCGATGAAATTGTACAAGACATAAAGAAATGTGAGTGATACTCGAAATAAGTTTAAGTTACAGAATATTTTTTTAATCTCAAAAAAATTCCACTCGACCTCGTTCCTCGTTAGGCGATATTATTCTACGTGCGGAAATTGAAAATTCTAACGTCGAAATGAAAATAAAACTTGCTTGAGGATAAACAAAAAAAAAAAATCAACACATGATTTGGAATACTGAGCGGCGAGATGAGCATCAATATCGAGGGCAACTTTAACGAAAAGTGGCTGGAACTGGAAAAAAATTACTAAAAACGAAAAAATAAGTAGAGCTGAAAAAAATGAGTCCAATGTAAAGAGCAACCCTCTTACAACTTCTTTATAGCTTCTATTTCTTTAAAAGTGAAACACTTTTCGTTATTACCAATATACTATCGAGGTTATAAAAAAAAATCATAATAATAATAATAACAATAACAATAATAATAAAGGATAAATAAAAATAAAAATAGAGAACCCGATGTCGATTTCCAATGATCAACTTCCTTTGGTACCAAAAGCCTCGCCCGTACTATACAATTTTTTTTTCTTCTTGTTCTTCTTCTCGCTCGTCTTATACTATATAACCTTATTATTTCTTAATCTTTTTTCTTTATTTTGACTTCCTCGGAGCGTGTTCTTCATAAAATCGATCTGCGGCGATGATGGCGTCTCGTATAAGCTTAAACTTTCATCAGATTACCCAACTTTGCACTCCATAAATACTTTCAGATACTCAAAGAATCATCTTATAAATGTTTTCAAAAGTTTCCGACGCTTTTATAAAACTCACCGGTGACAACAAAGACAACCAGGCTCGAGAAGTATAATATTAAATAGATCTCACGTCACATCAAGCCCTTAATGGTCTAAAAAAATAATTCAAAGATTAATTTTGAACATAAATTAAAAAAAAAAAAAAATAATAAATAATAAATCGATTTTAGGGAGTCGAATTTTTTTGGAGAAAAAAAACTGAATGACCGCGGATTTTTTCCCGTTGCAGAGCTTACCGCAGACTCCGGCCGGAAGCGTGAGTGGAAAGGGACTGGGAAGTAGATGTGGCGCCGGCACAGGTCCTGGAATGGTCACCGGTGCTGCCGTCGACCATCAGGACATTCGCGACGGCGTCGCTATAAACACAGAACACGTAAGTGCCCTCTTCCTTTTAACCGGGAAGCCCTTGTCTTTTAACGGTCAACACATTTACAAATAATACCCTTACTATTGATATTATTATTATTTTTATTATTATTACTATGACCAGAGCCCAGAGATCTTTGTTCGCCTGAATATTCATCGTGTCGGGGCTTCTATTCCGGAAATTACCTACAATACTCGTTGTGATTTTATGTCATTTGCTAACGGGCGTTTGCCATTTGCTTTTGTACTTACATTGTACCTACACTAACTCTTTAACTCTTTATCGTTTGACTTTATTTCTACTCTAAAACCTTAATTATTTTTTTGCACAACTTGTTGGCTAACAACTGAATTATGTTCAAGATTGATTGGATATAAAAATAATTTGAAGATGAAAAAGTGAATTTTTGATCTGTTATTAACCGATTTTTAATACATACACTTAAAAAAAAAAAAAAAAAAAAAAGAAAAATAAAAAAAAATTTCTTGGTTCAAGAATTTTTTTCAAGAATCAATTTTTTACTTGGTGTATAAAATAATTTTTTGGAAAAAATCTGACTAAGAATATTTGAGCTCTTTATTCGTCAAAAATTTTATACACTAACTTTACTTTTTGTAGATTATGTTAAAATAAAACAAAATATTCGGAGAGTTTTTCCATTTATTCACAAAACAACCGTGAGTAAAAAATAGTTACCGATAGCCTCTGAGAAATGCAGCACTAGCGAGTAAAAAAGAAAGCAACAGCGTAAGCTATACTTTTAGTCCGAGCCACCTTAAACTACAACTATTTGATAGTACTTATAAACTTATCGATCAATAAATACCAGAGTAAAGTGAAGATATTTCATTGCATGAACATTCCTCTTTTTTCGTTAACCGAAGAGTTATCTTAACCCAGACATCCGTCGAGGGTTAAAACTCAACAACAAATTGGAATATCCGGAAAAGCATCAGTATAAGTCGTTATTTTTAGTAAACTTAACATTCTTGACTTTTTCCTCAGTGTTAAAATATTGGAATTCCGAAGAGTGGTATAAAACAAAAAAGTACCTGGCTTATTGTTTGAATATTTAAAGAAAAAAGAGTTGGTTTATTTTTGGAACGGCTATTGAACGTGGGGTTAAATCCTCCGGGAATACGATACGTGATGCATGAAATATGTATCGCGGAATAATAATTATTGTGCATTGATGACAGACTGGAGTTTGTAGGCACTGTACGGATGTTATGGCTTGATATTCGTCTGCACGTACAAAGTTCCGATAAGAACTGTATGTCGATATGCTTTAGAATTCCGGCTCAACATACTATTGTATACACAGTGCATATGATATGATATACTTGATATATAAATCTGTATTCAAGTATCGACACAATGTACGAAATGTTTAACGCACAAATTCCAATGAGGCTATGACTATCAATGATTAATTAATAGCCCCTGCCCTGGGCTGGCCGACGGTCTGTCTAGCTGCGAAATCGATTTCACGTCTCATGCAGAGCAACTGTACGTATACAGTACTTGTGCGAGTGCGGAGAGTCGAGTACCCAGCATCGGTATCGAGTCGTTGGCTCACATGAAACACGAATTTGCATCTAAATTTTGTACTTTATACTTTTAAATGTGAAAAAAAAATATTAATATACATTTAAAAAAGCTCTTTGTATTCATATTCATAAATATCGATGTCGTTATCAGGGCGATAAAATCCTCCGGGCAATAATCGCACCGAGAGAATTAATATTTAAAAATAATAAATTTCTTTCGGAATAATTGGATCATAAAAAATTGCAATTAAATTATAAATTTATAATTAATATTAAAAGGTGAATTACTTATTCATAATAATAAAAAAAATTTTAATTAATATTTATCATTATTATTAGAGAGAAAGAAAAATAAAAAAAAAGAAAAAGAAAATATAATTATCTTGTTACATAAAATAATTAATTTTCGATTATGATTAAGGAGATATATCAGCAATAAAACTTTTTTAATGATAATAGGAAAAATTTTATCATTATTAGTGTAATTATTAATTATTATTATGGTTATTGAAATTTAAAAGTTGAATTAATTTTTGGTTGAATAACTTAACAGAGGCATTGTTCTCACAAAATTAAAACTTCTATCAGTTTTAAATTGAGTTATGGGCACTGAAGATAATTCCTTGGTGAAAAGTGAGCGCTACCACGGCCCAGTCCTCAGGATTGAGATTGAAATGCTGAAAAGGGGCAAAAAATTCCGGGTACAGTAAATTAAAAGAGAGAATGAACAGAGGAAAAAGAACCGAGGGAGAGAGATGATGGTCACTGGGATAGATGAACTAACACCAATCGCCTGTACTCGTTTTCGCTGTGATAAACGTTCAGTGCTAACAAATGTTTTTTCTTTTTGGTTTTTTTTTTTTTCAATTTCATTATTTATCTACATTGAAAAAGGAGTTACGTACATACTTTTTTTAATTACAGTTGCATTTTTAATTGATTGAGCATTTTAGTATTATTTTTTTTTTTATTTGCATTTTAACAAAAAAATAAACTTCAAAATTGGTTCCAAAAATTTAGTATTAAATTTTTTTTTGTTCAAAATTTTGAATAATTTGACCTGTAACTAATATTTTCATTAATTTATCTTCATTGAATAAAAAAAAAATAAATATATGAAATATTGTTTAAAAATTTCTTTTGAAAAAAAAAAATTGCAACATCAAAAAATTATAAATTAATTTATAAAAGTGCAGTTTTTAATTTCTTTGATACCTCTCGATTGAAAATCAAAACTTTCTTTCATGATACCTGCCCCCAGCTCTGAAATTATAGCCCCTCGGACTCCAAACGAAAACTAATTAAAATTTGAGTTAAAACAGGGTTTTATATAATTAAAATGTGTTTTCAACTACATCAGCGTGCATCACGAATTAATTTACGTAAAGTTAACGTCACGTGATGTGCCGGGTCCGGGAGTGTAGTTGGGTCATCCAAACCCCTTTAAATGCAGACGGGTGACTCATAATTACCTTGGACCACGGATCGAAATGCCATGCCACGCTCTGGTAAACATGATTCCAGAGCCATTGAACGAGGCATAGCTTCTCGTTCAACACACATACATACCTCCGCACCAAATACATTCAAACCTCCGGAAATATTATGAGACGCGTCAAACAAGATGTAAACGTTATATTGCCAGTCTGACCAGACACCATCTCCACCTCTTGCCCTTTTTCCTACCTAATTATCTCTGACTGCATTTTTCACACTCCCCTCGTTCGCGCTGTCCACTTTTTAATCTTTCATCAACTCGGTAAATAATCTACAGGTAATCAAAAGGGTCAAATGTTAATTGTGCTCTTTAAACTCTATTTTATACAGATAGTGTTCATCAAATAATTATTTTAACTCGTTTATTTGCTCCTTTTTAGCGACTGACTAATTTTTATGAATAGAAAATCCCACAAATTTATCTCAATTACTTTACTTTAATGACAATTAAAATTATTTAATAAAATTTGTTATTAAAATATTTAAAAAATAATTATATTAAAATTAACAGACATCTGAAAATTTTTATAATACTTAAAATATTATTAAAAAAATTCCACAAAAAAATTTTTTTTAATTTTTAAAAAATAAATTATTAATCCACTTAATGAAAGCGTCTGTAAGCTCTAAGCCTCGCGCTAAATTACAGAAACTAATTATCTAACCTTAATCCTCTCCTAATTGATCCATTGATCTCATTTCAAGACTCTTAGAGACTCTAGATCCTCTGTGAATAATTTACCATGGAAAATTATAAATATTTAAGGACGAACTTACCTGTCAGCAACTGAGAATAGAGTTAATAAATTACAGTATCATCTTACCGCAAAAAACTCTGTTTTAATAAAAAGCAATATTTGCTGCAAAATTAGAAGATATTAAAAATTTTATAAGGAAAATTAATTTGAATTTTAGTTAACACTCTTCAAATATTCCATTCATGTTCTAATAAATCAAAATAAAATTCTTATTATGAAATATTTTATTAGTATAGTAGTTCTCTCAATATATTTACCCCCAGCGGATTCTGATTAAATTTAACGCACTCCTATAATCAACACCGGTAGCTTAACTTATTTCGTTGATCCATTACACACACCCTGCTCGCAAAATTACTCTCAAGTTCTCAACATTTTTGAATGCTATTCGAGCGTGCTTACATGAAATTACCAACAATAGCATAGTACGAGAGAACTCGAACAGAATTAAACCAATAAACCTTATTATGCCGAATTTGAAACATTCAAACTTTAATCTTCATGTTTAATTTTTATCCATTACATACTTATACTTATAAATTATTACATTCAATGCTAATACGGCTTTATAGTTTCAAACATTTCATGCGAACATGAACAAATTTTCCACGGGGCATTACAAAAATATAATACCAACATTTCATGCTTAAAAACATTTTTATTTAATAATAACATTTGAGTATTGATGAATTTATTTGTTAATAATTAGTAAGTTTTATTAACTGTTAATAAATATTTTTTAAATATAAAATGCTTCAATAAACATTTATAGATATATAATTAATTATTTATTAAACATAAAATAAAAACTGCTCATTTGGATAATTTTTATTACCATATCAGTTAAATAAATAAATTGATATTTTATTTATTAAAATTACTTAAATATTATTTATTAAAATTAAAAAAAAAACAATTAATAAATGCATGAATAAATTTATTTATTGAATGTAAATAAATAATTCAATCTGTTAACAGAAATTAAAAAAAAATGATGACTGCAATATTGTTTTAACGTTTACAAAATCTCTCTCTGTTGTTGACAATTACAGAATCGAATTCCGTGATAGCAACCCGCGAAAAAATTCAAACCACGCAATATTCGTCCTACAAAGTCGGAGCTTTGCGAGAGGTCATGCGACACCGAAAACAATATATTGTATTAACACCGCCACTCGATAAAATGAATGTTTCATGGAGTTTTTCGCGAACCTCAGTAAAGCCACAGGGAAAATGTGAAACAAAAAATCTAATAAAAATAAGGTAATGTGTACATGTATGGATGCTCAATGTATACATCCACAATTTTTTTATCAGGTCAGTGTGTATGGAAAAATAGTTCGCCGGTTATGTCGTCGTATATGAACACGAAGATGAGGATATACATCTAATAGTACCATGCCGTTTTGAAAAGATTCGCGGATAAAGGAAGATCTAACAAAGGATAGTGCTTCGTACCGAATTTTTTTATTTTTTTCATTCTACTATTCGCTTTGCCATTATTCTCAAGCATGAACGTCGTCTTATAATAAAGTGAATGATACGTTAAAAAATACTTGTCATTCATTAAAAAACAAAATAATATGAAGCTGTGCTGTCTAAATAAACACACATGTTTGGAAGTATTAATTTGTGGATGCTTTATTTTCTTTAAAAATAAATAGTGCAGTATGAGAATTTAAAATTACGTAATGAGTATTTATATAGCGTGAAAAGTAAGCTACATTGAGCGACGGTGTGGATGCTAAATTATCACATTAATTATAGTGCAAAAATCTCATTTCTTCGCTAATTGGAATAATTTTTACGATTGTTTATCGCAATGGTAATTGGTATTTTTATTTAGATAAATCCACCGTTTTACGAATGTTTTTATTTTATTTATGTTTGTTGATTCTGTGTTGGATATGTTGTAGGTAGTATGGGTAATTAGACTATTCATTCGTTTATTTTCAAGCATTGTTCATTTAATTAAACAAGATATGTCGGCAATTTTTCATTTTTATTCATACATTTTTTCAATAAATTCCGTTCATTATTAGAGCGATGTTTTTAATAAAATCTCTCTAATTGTTCTTGAAAAATGACGGTGTTACTAAAGTTATGCTAAAAATATTTTTAAATCACTAAATTAAACTACATCAAAATATTAGTTGATAAATTAGTATATTGCTTGCTGCAATTTGTACTTTAATAATTAATTTAATAAAATTTTCATAGGGGAAAAATTCCAGTCCTTTGTTTCCTACAGAAATATTCTTCTCGATTGTCAAAGGAAATATTTTTAACTCTTTTGAAGTATGGCTTTTGTTAACGGCAATGTAATTTGTCGAATTTTTTAATAAAATCAATTGCTTTCTATTTATAATTAAATAAAGTTTTTTCTAACCAAAAAAATTTTTATTAACATTTTCAGGAAGTTTTTTTTTTTTAATTAATTCACTTATTTCATAGACAGAAGTGTGAAATATTGAAATTGAAAAGTGAAATTTTTGTGATTTTAATTTAATTATAAATTAAATTATTTGAAAAGCTAAAATATTTATTTGATGCATATTTTTGTAATTTTAATTGAAAAAGTCAATTGAAATTCGCAAATATTTTAATAAATGATTTGTTGTAAAATTACGTGACAATTATAAGAGGAGAAATTCAAATATTAATTGAGCTCAATTTGAGATACAATCATTTGAAATTTATTTCAAATGATCAATTGATTTTGTAAATATTCAACAAAGTGATGTTTGATAAAATTAATTTTCAATTGACACAGAACAATTTAAATTTATCCTACGAATTACTTTCACAATCATCAAATATTTATCGAAATTTATTTTAAATAAATATTTTTGGAATTTATTAAAAATATTTGAATTGTTAAAAAATAAAATTAAATATATACAAATAATAAATTGTATTGCTGTAAAAAAAAAAAAATGAAAAATAAGGTACTCAGAGTGTTGAAGAGCTTTTATGGGTTATAATATTTTTCAGCGACGCACTTACAGCATCGACATCTCAAGTCCAGGAGCTTAGTATAATGGACCGGCCTCTGCCGGGAATATCCTCTGCAATAGGAGCACTCTCGAGTCAACGGGTCAATTTGTCATAGCGGATATTAATTTCCCTGTTGGATGCCCGTTAATCGTGCCTCGTGAAATTTCGATGAGGCTCGAATTTTGTTTGAATCGCTCACTGTATTAAAATACCCACCCTCTCATATTTTATTTACCCTCTCAAATTCAAACTCACTTAATAATAATTACTATTACTGTAAATTATAGCTATAAAAATTTTAATTACAAATCTGAAAAATGTGTTGCATAAACAATAACAGCAAAAAAAGGATTTTTTGGTTGGAAAGACCGGTTCCCCAGACGATGCATTTATTTACTTTCAGAAATCCCTCAAGACCCAGTTGAACTCTTACACCACCTACCTCAACCCCTTTCTCATGCAGTCTCTATTCTCGTGCTTACGTTATACTCTGCTGTACTTGTATAAATACAAATAGAACGAAATCATGTTTTCTCTTTATTTTATTCTCACACCCGAAGGCTCTGAGACATAAATTTACTCAGTTAAACTGCACTGGGCTTTTGCAAATATCATTAAATATGATAACATATTACACATTTATTCTCAACCCCTTCATTCATCGCTTCGTTAAATATTTCGGGAATCAAAATTAATCGAAACATTTTAAATGTAAGCTTACACTTTCAAAGTTCGCTGATTGCATTTATAATTTAAAAAAAAATTATTAATTTCATCGCTAAAAAAAAAATACTAGACTCAAGGAAAATATTTTCAATTTCAATTCAAAAAAATATTTTTAAAAGAATCTTAGTAGAAGTTTTTTTGATTTAAAAATTTCTTGATTTAAATTTTAATTAAAAGTAAATTATTTTCAAGAGATCGAATTAAACTCTTCCTCAAAAAAAAAAAAAAAAAAAAACAAAATTCTCTTCAACTATAAGAATAACTTCGTTTTTCTTTGAAAATTTTGTGTTATTTGTTTGAAAAAATATTTTCTTACAAAAATAAATTTTTTTTTTTTTTCATTGCAATAAAAAATTTGTAGTATAATTGTTTAATTATATTACTGGCAATTACAATTAATCATATCATAGCTAATTAGTTTTCTTAGCAAAGTATAATCGACACCTTGTAATCAAAATCAGCGCGAAGTTGGAAAATATAAAGTTTAAGTTTGAGTTAAACCCAAGAATCCCGCACCGAGTAAGGATGATGATAAACGCAATAAACATTAAGTAAAGCAAAGTAAATTGAAGGATGTGGAGGCGGATGAGCTGAGGCTTCAAAAGCGTCAAGTTACACTGCGGGTTTGTGTGTAGACTTTACAATAATACAACAGAACAGAACGAAACAGTGCACCCAACAGCTTGTTATCCTGGAAACTAAAACATTACAGTTAAACATACAGTTTTAGATAAACATACAAAGCTGAAGTTTTGTGTTTTTGGCAAGCTAACTGATCTGTCTGACGTCCTACATCTTACCTCTAGTTATGTTGAGTCTGAGAAATGTCGGTGGATGTCGTAAAGCCTGGATTTAGTTTCTTTACTGCCCGTAAACTAGGATTTTTCACTCTTGCAAAAACTACATGTTACATTCTCGTGTTCCAGAGTCAACTCTGTACTGATACTGCTTACTTCTCATTTCTGATACCACCACTTGATACTATTACTAGTGTTATTATTATTACTGATCTCCTGCCCATTTTATTTGCAAAATGTGACAGATTATTATGGTTTTGTCATGACATTTAACTGACATAAATCTTGTTACTTATATAAACGAAGTTTTTTATATACTTTTATCTTTTATCTTCTCTGGAAATAAATGCCTTAGGTGAAGAAATTTTTAACAATTGTTTCTGGAAAAAAATTACGAGGAATTTTTTGTTTGATACTTGCAATTTTTTTTTAATTTCAATAAAAAATTGGTTGAAAAATTTTCAGCGGAATTTTTTTTACACACAACTGTTATCATAACTTATGACTTATTAATGATTGAACAATATATTTAAACCAATAACATTGATAAAAAAATTTATTTATTTAAAAAAAAATTATTTAAACATAATTTATGTTAACATAAAAAATTTGTGAAGAAAAAAAAATTTATTTGTATATTTCTGGTTGAAAAAATAAGCTTATAATAAAAAAAAATTTAATTTGTTACAGGCATTAGTTTATCGTGACGGGAATCTAGTGTCAGGATCATTAGAAGCACTGGTACAACATATGGTACCAACAGAAGACTATTACCCGGACCGAGCATATCTCTTTGCGTTTCTGCTGAGTGCGAGGCTCTTCATCAAGCCCCACGAGCTTCTCGGCGAGGTTTGTGCATTATGCGAGCATCAGCAGAACCTCAATGGGGAGGGTGGAAAAGTGAGTGTCCAGCCCCTATTATCGATATTCATTACTCGTGTCGATGACAGCCCTATTACATAAGACCCTCGACAATAAATTTAATTTCTCTTTTTTATTTGTTGATATTACTCCAGGAACGGCTGCAGCGTTTTGTACCGCGATTGGTGCAGCTTCTTGCGGAATGGACCGAGACCTTTCCATACGACTTTCGAGACGAGCGAGTAATGGGTCACGTGAGGTCTATCACCCAGAAAGTCGCTGCCGTGGACGCTGCTGCGCGTCAAGAAGTGTCAGCCCTTCTGCAGAATTTATTGCTACGTCTAACGGCACTCGAACGATACGAGGAGGGGTTGTCTAGACTTGCCACCGAAGCTGCTACCGAACAACTCACTCAGGTGAGTGTTTTTTTATACTTAACAATGCTTCAATAAATTTTATTTTACAAAACCTCGAGTACTATTTTTAAAATTATTTACCGAAGATTAAAGTGTTTATTCATCCGCTTGCTATTCAATCTTTTGGTCAGGAAGCTTTCATGAATTATAAAAATAAATTGTGATGTAAGAGCAATCAATTAATGTAACGTTAACCTGAAATGATCGTATTCTGCAGCATCAATAGTAATTATAATCACAATCAAAATCACTGTAAATGACTTGGAGATATTTGAAACTCACATCAGTGAACGGTGGTAAACAGTAAACAGTTAATTTGATTATTGTTCATCCATTAGAAGCATCCTAAATTCACTAATAGCTCATTTACAATTGAACTAATGTGATCAACAGAGCCAGCGAGCTAATTACACTTTGATATCATTGTCAGTGCACTTACTCCTCTCCTTTACTATTCCCTTTTCCTGCTCCTATTGGCCTATATATAACAATCAGTGGTAGTTGTTGTTGTGTAGTTGTAGTATCAGCATTACAGGTGATATTTTAAATTACTTGCTGGCTATTAATGCTCCCAAGCATCATCATAATGGCCAATAATCATCAATTCTCATACATCCAAAATTAATTTTCCTTATCACACTCGTAGTTCAATACTCTCCCATCTCCTCCTCCTTCTCCCTCTCGTGTAATGTTTCTCTTACGGTTTTCTGTTCACTCTACACAATATTTTTTTTATTGTATTTTTAAAAAAATTAAAAAATTTTTTAAATCTAAAATTAAATTAAATTTAATAAATTTTTAAATTAAAAAAAGAGTTTACTTTTTTCCGTGTATTAACAAAGTCGAGATTATTTGTATTTATTATTTAAAGATATTACTGTTATTATTATTTTGATTTTTATTAAATTTTTTTTTATTGCTCAACAACTTGACTCTCCCCGTCTACTATAAGAACTAACCGTAATTCGTTGTTTATGTAGTTAAAAAAAAAGTTTTCTCAGTTTTGCAACTCATTACTCTAGACACAATTGTGGTAGCACATGCGAAAGCTTGCTAGCAACTTCTCCTTTCCAACAACTGCCAGTTGCACAAATCCACTGTACATATTTTCCTACACATATATATTTAATGTGAGAAAAAAAGCTATTTTAAGTTAGTAAGGTCATTCTACGATGTTTATTGTACTTTTTTTTATTTTAAAAGTGAGTACTTGCAAGCTAACGAGTTCGACTAGCTGAATTAATTTTTTTAATTACACTAATATAATCCGCTAATTTATTAAAACTTAACTCCCGCAGCTACTCTACTCCAAACCAGCTCGAATTTATGTCATATTTTTACTGCATACTAATTATGTTTAATTTTAGGATTTTCTCAATTTATTCAATCTCATAATCTTTACATATCCCTATTCACAATATTTAGATTAGACTCATGATTATTTCTCCAGCGGTCTAGCTTTAATTACCTACGTTGTGAAAAAAATATCGGAGTTTTTAATCGCTTCAATATTTGTGAATTAAATAAATGAATATTTTTTTAATGATTCATTAAAAGTTCTTGATGTTTTTATTGGAAATAAATTTACTTCTTTTTATTGATAGAGTAAACATGAAACATTATTATTTTTTGTATCTCAAAAAAAACTTGACCCAGATTTTTTTCAAGGAAGAGCAATTTTTTATTGATAAAAAAAATAAATTTTAAGTAAACGAAATAAAATAAATTGCAATAATATTTTGCTTTTTTCTTTTAACTTTATCAAAGTTATTTATTTGAAATTTAATAAAAAAAAAAAATTCCTGACCAACATATAAAATAATTTTTACAACAATTTTCCTCTACTCACAAAAATTTAATATTCTTTCCATCGTTTTTATTCACAGTAATAAGATTAATTGTTTTTATTTTTTCACAACTCGAATTTTATTTTCCGACGCGCTGTGAAATGAATTACTTTATATTTTAAAAAGTTCCAATATTGAAAAATTAAATTACAGGTACATGTTAAATAGGTTGTGCAGAAAAAAACACCCTTTGTTGTATGAAAAAATTTAATTAACCATCAAAACAAAGGCAGTTAAATTTGAATTTGATAAAAATTTCATCGTGTAACTTTATAAAACAAACTTACTATCATTAATAATTAAACAGTTATTTTTTTTTTATTTATATTATATATTTACAACTATTTTCGCAGGTACTTTTCATAAATAGTAAATAACATTTATGAAATGTTTTTCAATATGCATCAAAACTTAAAAGCTCTCGTTTAACGTCGTCGTCGAGTGAAGCGTGGCTTCATTTCAAGAAAGACTTTTTCCATAAGTCTAAAAGACCCGCATTTATTTATTTTTTTACTTTTTATTTCTCTTATTTTTTTTTTTTTTATATAAAGATCTCATGCACAGCCATTTTCATCTCTCGATTTCGCACGCTTTTCCGGAATTGCGGCTTTAAATTTCTATTATCTACACGTAATTCTATGTTCTCTTTGTATTCCTTCTCAAAAAAAAAAAAAAAATAAAATCAAATAAAATAAAGGTATGCAAAACTGGTACTTTTTTTACCGTGCGGTGTCTTTCAATTACAAAACACCCTTTTTTTAAACTTATTTTTTTTCTACTGTATTATTATTTTTATTTATTCATTCTTCAACTTCCGTAATCAAAATTTTTGCGGTTTTACTTTATAATTTAATTAAATATCAAACACTTTTTAATAAAATTAACCGAGCACTTATAACCTATGATGTGGCGTATAAACTCAATAAACTAACATCGTGTTAATTACATTTATATTAATTATCATTATTAATTTCATTTAGTAACACAAAAGTCTTATTATGCGGTACGAAATATAATTAATGTAACATTATTACATGGATAAAAAAAAATTAATAAAATTGTTTCTTCTTACAATAGTACGTGTAATGAACTCACGGTATTCTTAAATTACCATTTGTTAAAACTGGATGGCTCTGCTCAAACGAATACAAAGTCCAGTCGCCATTTTTTTTACTTACATTTTTTCCTATAAATTTATTATATTGAAATAAATTTTCACATTTTTTTTTTTCCATATTTTCATTTTTTTATTTTTTATTTTTTATTTCTTCTATTTATAAAAATTAAAAATCTCAAACAGACATATTTGAACGTATAATTAACACATGACACCGCCGGGTCTTTTGAAGTACAAAACATCAAATTAGTAACTTGCAGATAAATCTAGACGGTGAAAGAATGATACGGACTTAGATAAATGCGGCTATCATTAAATATAAGATCAGCGAAGACATGAAACGAAAGTACTCACACTTAGTCTTGAAAAAGACGCACTTTGGAGAGACACACGTTACTTTTTCCGTGATGATCACAAAAATGAAAGAAAGACAAGAAAATGAAAAGAGACGTAAGATGAAAGGACATATAAGATAAAAAAAAAAAAATAGAGGAAAGAGACCGTACAGAAGTGCATTTCATCCTAAGATGGGCATTTAAGAGAAGAAAACTATTCCGCTCGGCGAAAAAAGCTTTCTGTCTTCTTCTCTGCAGTATATGAGTACAGTAGTTAGCTTGTTTGTATATATTATACAGTTTTGTTAGTCTTACTTTTATTGTCTTGCATTGTTCATGATCTTATGCTCAATCTCGCGGGCATGAATAATATATTTCGCTATAAAACTATCTCGCTCAGGACTTTATTGTTATCTTAATGGAAATCTAAATATAGACAGAAATTTACTAGTATATTTTGGTAAATTGTGTACAAAACTCAGATAATTCATGTTTACTTTAGTCGTTAAATAGTTTTCTCAACCCGTAATTACAGCTCCGTCTTGTAGTAGATCCATTTTTCATGATGTTAAATTTTAAATATTGTACGTCGGATAGGAAGAAAAAATAAAAGTGTAAAAGCAAAAGAATAAGTCACAGTACGTGTCAAAGAGAAAAGTTCCACTTCACTCGTCTTTTACTCGAGGGAACCACTCAGTTGGTTCTCTTTGAGCGGTTCCACCGCGGCACCAATATCATTTTTAAATCGAATGGAATAAGACGACTGAGAAAAATAAAAAATGAACGAAAAATATAGATAGATTGCCATAAAAGTAAAAGGCAAGCGTCGTGTACTCTCTTTACTTCTCACATTGTATCTTTGCTGAGTGAGTCGTCTTCGAGTATCTTTTTTTGTCCTTCCACTTCTTTGACACGCCCTCTACACTATACTCTTGTGCTTTACTACAGAGTAGTAATGATTCTTCAATCACTCAATTCACCCATGTACTAAAGTACTGTTCTATTGTCATAACTAAACTCACATTTTTTTTTTTTTTTTTTTTTCACTTTCTTCAAATAAAACTCAATGTAATTCTTTACTCACTGAATTTTTTTCGTCTCTTTCAAACAGCAGTCGCGCTTTATAAAAATTATATATCATTTATTGAGAGTGAATTTCCAAAAATTATTATCAAACAAAAAATTTTATGGTTGATCCGTTTTTTAATAATTAATTTTATCTAAAATTATAATCTATATTGACTGCAAGGTTGCTAATTTTATATATTACAATTTTTTCTAGAAGTAAAGCTAAAATTTTCAACTCTTAAAATTTACAATTGACAATTCTTGAGTTCTGAACAGTTGATCAAAATTTCTAGTATTAAAAAAATTAAGAGATGAGAATTTATTCCACGACAGGTTTATATATTTTATCAGTCAATTTGATCCATAACTGGACTAACATTTACCCTACTATTTATTCCAGGTTGATGTAACAGAACTATGTCCATCAGCAACAGTGCTGGCACAACAATTGACCCACGTCGAGCTGGAGAGACTCTCGTACATCGGACCCGAAGAGTTTGTACAAGCATTTGCCAAGGTGAGTTCATCTAACACCCACCGCCCACTTTTGTGTTTAGCTCGAATGGACACTACAGATACTAGAGAGACAACTCTACTCTCCGGAGTGTACACTACAGAGTAATAGAGAAATAGAGTGCAGTGTGTTACAAGGGTAAACAAACGATACAATGACAACACAAAGACTGAATGACGACGACAATGACAATGACGACTACAACTACTACACCCAGTTCGGAAACAATGTCGTTACAATTAATCAGTCAGTGTATTGCTCCAGCAATTGAATCCTCTTTGCTTATGCTACAGGAGTCGCCCCATCTGGAGACCTCCTTCAAAGACATGAAGAAGACGAGGAATTTGGAGTCGTACGTTCAGTGGTTCAACAGGCTGAGTTACTTCGTCGCCACCGAAGTTTGCAAAGTAATCAAATAAAATAACTTTTCTTATTAAATTATTAACTTACTTTATTTTTTCAACCTTGCTTTGTTTTATTTCTACATCTATTTTTTTTTTCCGTATTAACTTTTATTTATTTTTTTTATTCAAAAGCACGCCAAGAAGAAACAGCGAGTCCGCGTCGTGGAATATTGGATCGAAACAGCCAGGGAATGCTTCAACATAGGCAACTTTAATTCCTTAATGGCCATTATTGCTGGATTAAACATGTCGCCTATTTCACGGCTAAAGAAAACTGTAAGTAATTAACTTTCCTTTTTGTTGATTGTTTTTTGTTGCTTTGTTTCGTTGACTATAAGCGGATCTTGTAGACCGGTTTCATTTAATTAGGAACAAAGAAGAACTTTTAAAACGCTCCGTCCAAGAGAGAAAGTCATCAAGATTGCTTAGAAATAATTAAAGAGGAATTGATGATAAATAAGTTAAGAGCAAGGAGTGTAAAAGTCATTGAAATTAATTTGTAATTTGTAATTTATCAACCAAAGGTGACGAGAAACTCAGAGAATAGCGAAACAGAAATCAGTCTGAGAAACTTTTAATTATGTTTAAGTTTCGGTAACTATCTCTGGGATTTAATCGGTACGACGGCATTAAACGTAGGTGGATTCAAGTTTACCAGCCAGTATCCATTCCACGAACGGTGAAAAACATCCTGGACGTTGTTCAAAGTTCATTTGGGTGGTTGACTTGATTTACGGCACGGCGCGACGGAAATAATTGCAAAAACGTTGTTACCAACATTCGTTCGGGATAAATTCAAACCTCGTAATTTTCATTAATGGAAATTTACCACCAGTAGTACCTACGCCGCTTATCGCGACTACTTCCGTCGGATTTTATTCACATTCTACGTACACATTTTCACGAGTCTGTACAGATTCCCTGTATGTATGTATGTATGGACAGATTTATGCCCCCCTTTTTGGACCCCGCGAAGTGCAAGTACAATATACTATCGAAAACCTTAAATCACTAGTAAAAAGCTTTTACTCTCTTCGTATTGTTTTTTTTTTTTTTTTTTTGAAGTAAATATAAAGTATCAAATATCATGTAACTCGAAAATGCTGCCGCTGCAAAAATAACTACGTAAAAGATAAAATTTTATTTTTATTACCACCAGAAGTACCCTCACGTTTTCTATTTCGCGCTTAAATATTATTGTAGAGAATAAAAATTTTGCTAAGCTGACAGAATGGATGAAAAATAAATTTATGATAAAATAAATTTTATTTAGAGTTTAGATATTTTTATTTAAACACAAAAATTTTATTGTACGTCAAAAATAATATAAAATTTAATAGTTTGTTAAAAAAAAAAAAAAAAAAATATTGAAAAGTTTAACAAATAATCGATTTTGATAAATGAGTATAAAGTGAGAGATTTGTAATTTTAATTATTAAAAAGTTTTATTGAATCTGGAATTAAAAAAAAATCAAATTTTAATATTGATATTACCAAGTACAGACAATACAAATTAAATTTATTGAATATTTAATGGAAGCAATTAGCGATAAACAATAAAATTACAGTATGGTAAAATTGATAAATATTTAAAGTCTGATATACATGACAAATTGAATAAAAGTATAATTTGACAGGGATGTTACAAGTTTGGAAAGTTGACGCGAAAACATAGTACAATTCCAACAGAGCAGTACATAGACATACAATTATAAGTGATGCACAACACTGATCGTTCGACATTTAACGATGCTAATTTCTCGTGTGATAAACCCTCGTGTGAATGGTCCAAAGTCCGAGGGTGTAACGGCGTCCACATGGTAATGGGTGAATTAAATCCCTCGAGACTATCCTGTGGAGTATTATATGATGGTGATGCTCCTGATGGTGGGAGACAGTCGGAATTAATCCGGGATCGCACCCGCGTGCGAGTTTCGCGACAGTTTCGTCCTCGAAGTTAATTCAATTACTGTCTGTGTCTATGTCGTAGTCAACTCTCGCTCACGCGGGCTCTCATATCTATTCTCCACTCAACTCTCTCCCAAGTCTGGTATCGTACTCACACCCGGTTCCCGGTTGCTGGTTGCCTGCTAAATTATTTGCCCCACGTCAACCTCATACATCATATCCACTAGCCATGAAATTCCATCCTGTACAAACTTTTCATTCCACTACTTATACATATTATAAATTAAAACACTCTGTGGTAGTTTCGCTTTACTAATTCAATCATGTTGCTTCGGTACTTTTATCCCCAACATAAATTTATTATTTTTACAACTCTCCACCTTTTCACTATTGTAATTTCTCTATTATTTATTATTTATTATTTACTATTGATAATTACTCATTTTGAGAATATTTGTCTCATTAATTAGTTTTTACTTTATTGCATAAATTAACAAATGAACTATTTATTAATAATTTAATTATATTGCTCATTATAAATCGTCCCATTTTAATGGAATATATTATTACAAACCACAAATTTTACAACAAATTATAATTATACGAAAATTACTTATTAATTTTTAATTTATTTATCAACGACCGTAAACATTAATTATTTTTAATTCATTCAATTTTATATTTTTTTCCATGTGTTTATTTTTTTTTACAAATTAAAAAAAAAAGCATGACTTGTAAATACTAAATTTTTAGAAATAGCCAACCAAATATTTACCCGAAACTTCTTTATAAAAAATATTTTCCCTCTAACACTTGTCAGCAAAAGTTTTTTACACCCAACTCGGCAAATCTGATCGCGTGACTCGACACACAACATATACTTATTGTACATCATAAAAAATCGTAAAAAAGTATTCAAATATTTGCTTGTTTGTCAAAACAGTGGTCAAAAGTCCAGTCAGCAAAGTTCTCTATTCTGGAGCATCAAATGGACCCGAGCAGCAACTTCAGCAGCTACCGCAGCACTCTCAAAGCAGCAATGTGGCGAAGCGTTGGCGCTACCGATGAAAGACAGCGAATTGTGGTTCCTTTCTTCAGTTTACTTGTGAAAGATCTCTACTTCCTCAACGAAGGATGCAGTAACAAGTACGTAATTCTAGAGACTTAATGTTGTTAATAAGCTCCGAACAGCGAGAAATTCTGCAATCAAAAAATCAATTAGTCTAAAGTGCAAAAGTTACTTTAAAAAAATGAACAAAGTACTAAAGTTAAGGTACTTTATGTTCTAATATCAAAGCTTATAATTATGATAACCATGCATCGTTGCGTCTCTCCTCTTCCTCCATCGCTTAATCTCTTTTCTTCATCTTCATCTTTCGTCATAATCTAGCTTGTTTTCCTTTTATTTTTCATCTCAGCTTATCTTCAACATTGAAGACTAATTTCCTCGCGGTTCGTGGCTACAGTATCTAGATTAACTTATTAAACTCGCAATAGCTAAAGTTTTCCCACTAGCTTATAATAGCAACAAGTTAAATCTACATTTTCCATTGAAATTATTTTGACAGAGAAAAAAAAATAAAAGCAATGTGCACGATCTTCAGAGTTATAGCAGTGACTATATAATTTAGTATGATTTATATTAAATTACAATTTACACAACAGTACCTTCAGTAGTGAATAGTGAATAGTAAATATTGATATTCAATTCACAATCAAAATTAACACACTGGTTCATGTAAATTTGGTAACTTTACCAAGTACAGGCAGAATGGAATATAATAGAAGACAAAGCCCACTTTACCGAAGACGAAAACTTTGCCGCGTAATTTGCACTGGTTTCACCCTTCGTTACTCTTATCTCGGTTGGTTGACTCTGAAATAGCAACAAAAAAGTTTATATTTAATGTAACAAGTAACAAGTACACGAGATATAATTTTGCGAAGCGATACTAAACATGTAAAAAGTTTATAGTATTTATATATATTTTTGTATAACGTATATTGTATATTGTATACAATATATAATATATAATATATATATAACTGTAAATAAGAAAGTTGTTAGGAAGAAAATTGTTGCAGAATTCTTAGCTGTCCTTACTCGACAAATTGTACAACTTTTCCAACTATTGAAGCAATCTAAACTGAAACTATCTGTTCCATCTGCTTCTCGTTTTATCTCATTTATTTAGTTGCCATTTTTATTGAAGATTCTTTGTTATGTGTTGAATTTACTTGTTTATTTTTTTTCCACGTCTGTTTGCTTTATTTATTTATTTAATTTTAGATTTTAACTTACATTTATAAGAAAATTTTGTTTTTATAGTTTTTTATGTTAGTGACTCTAAAGTTATCAATGCGTGTACTTTACAGACTTCCAAATGGTCACATCAACTTTGAAAAGTTTTGGCAACTTGCCAAACAGGTGACTGAGTTCATAGCATGGAAGCAGGTGGCTTGTCCTTTTGAGAAGAATTCACGAGTCATTGCTTTTCTACAAGCAAGTCCAGTACTAACTGAAAATGGTAAATTTTACTTTTATTTTTTTCTAGTATTTATTATTTATTTTATTTAAAAACAAGAAATTAGTAGTAGATAATATTTTGATTAGTTTTTCTTAATATTAAAATAAAATTTATTAAATATATAAAAAATGGATGTGGGTACTCAAATAAAAGCTCTTGATGAGTATAACATCGAGATGAGCTTATATCTTTCCAAACGTCAATAGTTAAAAAAGTACAGTGACAGTGACTGCAAGTCTGCTAATAATTTAATTATTATAAAAATAAAAAAAAAATTGACAAATATCTGTTAAGACGGAAACTGAATGCTATAATAATTATTGTTTTAATTAAAACTATAATTATAATTATAATAATTAATATAAATGTAGGAACATAATTTTTTCTCTCAAGCTGTTCAATTTGTCAGACTATTTTAACGTACGGTAGACAGGAGAAATGAAAAATCTAATGAAACTGTCAGTTATTTAAAATAATATTTAATTAATTAAAACTGACAAGATTGAAATAAATTTTCTTTGTTTCGTCTTCTGGTTGTTAAAGAAATTCCGAGCGATATTAATAAAATATATAAAATGTAAAAAAAAATTTTAATTGTATATCGATTGAATTTTTTTAGCTCTTGCCTTGGCTTCCTTTGAGTGCGAGCCACCTGACAACAATCCAGAAAAGGAACGTTATAAAGCTTTAAAGTGAGTTAAGAAAACTAAAACAATGAAGATAAAAATAATTTAAAAATACAAACTTTTTACCTTTCTTGGATGATTAATTGATTGAATTTGAATGATAAATATTACTTGTTGTTTTTCCAGGTCCGATTTGAACGCTCAGTGAAAAAGAGCTAGCGCCGAATGGGAACGATACTGAAGTAGATACGTATATATTAATAATAATAAAAGTAACATTAATATTATTAATAATAATAATATTATTAATAATAATAATAATAATAATAATAATAATAATAATAATAATAATAATACATAAAGACAAAATAATATTCATGAATATATTAAGATTTAAATACACCAGGCTGATCAAAGTCGAGTGAGCCAAATTTGAAGCCTGATTATAAAACTACAAACACGTCATACTATTTTAAAACAGTATCAATTTTAATATGCATTAAGAATTTAATAAGTATGCATTTATCTGCTTGAAAGTATCTCAAAGTATATTTATTCATTTTTTTTTCATTGCTTTTAACTCACTCATTTTATTAATATTTCGAGAGAGCTCACGTTAAAGGAAAATAAATTAATACAAATAAATCATTACTTTCTTGAGGTTTTTAATAATTTTGAGATACTATCAAGTTGATTATTTTACTGTACATACAATTTTTGATATACGCTCCTATAATATATTAATATATATATTAATAGCGATAAAAGTAATTTTAATGAAAAGTAAACTCTACTTTATAAATTATACTGATTTTTTATAATATAAATATTCATTTTTTATTATTTATATTTATATTTAATAGTGATAAAAAAAACTCTCTCTAAGTATTAAATTAGTATTATAGTTTCAATTTCATTGATTATTATAATTACTATTGAAATTCAAGTCAAAAGCCGATAGACGATAATTAATTTATAAAATTACCAGCAGATTAATTAATCCACATTGAAACAAAAAAAGAAATACAAGAAAAGATTAATAGTAATAATAATACTAAACGGAAACAAAAGTTAAAAAAAAAAAGAATTTTTTATTGAAAATAGGGACCAAGAGTATTCTCCTTGGGATTAAAAATACGTGCGATTAAAACCGTGATTACAAACACAACAACGAGATTAAAATGTCTAAATCAGTACCAAATAACACCAGTCAATCGTATTTTCAAGATTACAAAAAAAAAAAAAAACATGAATAAGTAATTAAAATAAGTAATCGATTTTTAAAAATCGCAGATGTCACACTATTCACTACCCTAAAAAAGGCTGCAAAGCAGAAGAAAGTAAAAAATAAAATAAAACGAATGATTAACTTGAAAATAATATTTTTTAGTCTATTTAATTCAATGTGAATTTAAATATCAAAATATGTATCTGGCACATTGCCCGAAATATATTTTTCATTTAAAATTTATCGAGCCCTACTATTCATATGCACGTTATCGAAAATTCAATTTCAATTATGAATAACAAGAGACCATTTATAAAATAATAATAATAATAATAATAATAATACTATTAATATATATATCGTTCAATGTAGACATCGATAAATTCCCATTGTGCGTATCAATGGCGCTACTGGATCAATGTAATCTAAAATTTTATATTTACACTATTCTTTCGTCTTTTATATTATTTTAAGTTGAATTTATTATATTTATTAAAGTAAAATTTATTTATTTTTTTATTGACAAGCTTTTAAATGTGCATTTTTATTTTTATTTTTTTATTATTCATTTATTATTAAAAATATCTGAATGAATAAATTAAGTCGGCCAAATCCGTTCGGTTTATATCAACGGACCGCTAAGAAATAAGTAAGCAATTACGTCAATCTCTTTTTATCATACTGACTTAAATACAAGTAAAAATAATAATTAATAATAATATTAATATTAAAAAAAAAAAAAATACATGTCTTATAGTACTGAATTATAATGAGACGCAATTAGCGATTCTGTAAATAGTAAAAAAAAAAATAATATTAATAACAATCCATTATAAACGCGATAATTAAGCCGATAAATAAAAAATTAGGATATAAAAGAATGAACGAGTCTGTTAGAGTATACATAAACATAAATAATATAAATATGAATATATAATACACATGTATTGACGTATGAACTCGACACGAAATAAGTATAAAAAAATAGACACTTAAAATAAAGTGAGTATCGTAAATAAATTGCACGCGAGTCTGAATGTCTCATGAGGTCGGTGAACATCTGAAATAGCTGTTTGTTTTCTAGTCACTAGTTATTAGTTATGTCATTGATATATTATACATGTATTTGAGCAGTAAACAGGCGAAACAATTTATTTTAATTTTAAAAATACATCCGAGTATTTGTATTTGTAATTAATATTATTTATATGATATTTATAGACTAATAATAACATAATAATTATAAATTATTATTATTATACTACAATTATAATTGTAATACTATAATTAAACGTTATATAAGTTATAGGGATTTAATTTTTAATTAAACGGTATATTTTTGATCCCCCACATTCCACGTGAGTGACACTCTATTTAAAAAGTAAATACAAAGTATATTAAAGGATATTAAAATAAATTTAAAAATATAAATTGTTCGTTCGCACGTACAAATAAAACATTATTATATACATTATGGATGTTGTTATTTATATTTCATCGCGAAAATGATATTGCTGAAAGTTATATGGACTAAAACGTTGAATAAAAAATAAAACCTCATACCGTTACTGATAAATGGATTCTATATACATTTACATTTTTATAAATATATATACATATACGTTATATGCGATATGTATATATATTATTATATAAAACACAGATATTTTATGTCTTGATTTTAGACGCTCGAGTAATATAACCAATCATAAAATAAAAATAAATATAAATATATAAATATATCCGTTTACATATATTTATATATATTTTGCCAAACGTATCGATCATTATTTTTTTTATAAAATTAAAAAATTTTAATTTAAATTAATTAAATAAATTTTAATAAACATATTTACACTAAACATTAATGCACTAAAATATATATGACTGTATGTTTGTAAAACATAAATACTAATTATAATAATATTAATGATAATAATTATAATTATAATTATTATTATTATTATTATGATAAAAAAAATTTTTACGTTTTAAACCCGTCCTTCGTGTAAATAATGTCAATTTACAATAATGTTTTTACTTTTGCCGATTAACGATCGAATACGTTGGGACTTGTACATAAATATAATTTTTCGTTACATATTATTATAATAATAATATTATTGTAAGTGTATAAGATATAAGGTAAATTAATAATAAAAAATAATTGTAGAAAAAGAAAAAAAAACTAAATGTGAGAATGGAAATAAAACTTAAATAGAAACTTAAAAATAAATTGTGTAAAATAATTATTTATTTTCCTATTTATATTGAAATTTATTTGCTATCAATTATCGATTATATCTTGGGTATCTTCGTCCTGATGTAAGTTTTAAGACTTAAAAAAAGGTTGACCTCAGAAGTTTACTGGACTATCTGCCAGATAACGAGTCTCGTATTTTTTTATCGATCCAATCTCGGTAATGGGCAATACGTACGTAAACGCCGGGCTTGTTTGCTTTCCCGCAATGTTGACCCCAGCTGGTGATGCCATAAAGGGTGAACACACCTGTATATATTGATATCAAGACGTATTAGAAGTGTGCCCATGTAAGTCGTATCATAACTTTTAAGCAAACTCGGTACTATCGTTAGTTTGCGCTGGTTCGAAACTTAAAAGCACATTCCATCAATATTAATTTTCATTTGCAGAGTTTGTAGTTTTGGATGAACAATTGAATCTAAAAAAAAGGCCATTCGGTGGCCAAAATGGAAGTAGATTTCATAAGGAATAAAAAAAAAACTACTAAGATTAAATACAAAAAAAAAAAAACAGTGCAACAGCAAATTTCATAATTGACATAGCGAAATATGACATAATTTTGAGACTACACTTATGGTATTTAAATTGAAGCTTATTTAAAGAGCTTTTAGATGCAATTTAAATAGATACAAAATTTGAAAAAAAAATTTTTTCATCATTTCTATGCATTTAAAGTAAAAATACGTTGTTTCCCGAAAAAAATTTTTTTTTGTGCCATAAGAGCGTACCAAAATTTTTTTTTGCATTTCTGCCCGTTTCTTTACGTCCTTCTGTGTTTTCAAGGGTATTTTTTTCGGGATACGCTCTTATTAATAATTTTTTAAAGGAACTTTGTTTGGATACTTTTGACCTAATTTTGACATTTCAGCGAAAATGCCCAAACAAAGCTCCTGTTACAAAAAATTCGCTGAAAATCAAAAAAATCCCTTACGCTGAAAATATGTCAGGAAATTCCCAAATAAAAAATTCTATTTCGTCATAAGAACCAATGCAATAGTTCGATTTCTATAAAATCTACTAAAAATTACGATTAGAACTTACAAAAGTTTTAAAAAATAATAAAAATCAATTTGTCTCTTGATTAATAAAAGCAAGTGCTCTGCAAATGAAATTAATAAACATAAATATGTAATGAGTTGCTCTTCACTTAATTTATTTTTACCTTTACCTTGGTTAATATAAGAAAAAGTGGAGTATTGAAGTTTGCAATAAATATTTATAAAATAAATTAAAAATTAAAATGAATGAAATTACCATTATGATGACATGCAAGTGGTCCGCCAGAATCTCCATCGCAAGCATCTACGCCTTCATTTAAATATCCGGCGCACATCATACCATCACTTATAGCGCCTTCCCCGTAAACATAGTCTGCCCGGCAAATATTTTGGTCAATCAGTGGAATCCAACCAAAGCGCAAATCCCTCGAGTGTGCTATAAAATCAAGGATCTTTGTGATTATATTTCACCTACTGAGGCTGGGCTCTGAATGTGAATGTGAGCGCTGGAAATGGAAGAGAGATGAAGAAGAAGAGGAGCAAGAGGGCGGAGGTAGTAGTTAAGAGCTGCGTAACGCATGATATGCCAGCCAACGGGGTATAACCTACCAGATTTTCCAGTCTCGATGCTTCCAAACCCACTGATCGTACAGTTCAAACCGTAAGGATACTCTACGTTTCTCGGCGGTAAACAAATTGGCATTATGTGCTCACCGAGTGGAATACCACGACCTTTCAATAACACCAAAGCAATGTCATTGTTCATACGATGACCCTTCCGGAATTCCTCGTGAATGTAATAATCTTCTATATTTGCGTCTGCTTCGGTTCCTTCTATTATCTGTTTTCATTAAAAAAAAATATATTAATGCAAAATTATTTATTTTAATTATAAAAAATTTAATTTAGCAGCCTTCTAACATTTTTTTATATTTTTATAACAATTAAATTTTAATAAAAAATTAATGACACTCAAGTTGACAGGTATTAGAAATTTTTTTTTAATTTTTTAGCAATGAAATTGTGAAAAAAAAAATTTATTAAAAAATTTCACATGTAAAAATTAGAAAACAATTATAATTACGAATTTTTTAAAATTTCCTCTTTTAATAATTGATTTTAAATTTATTATACAAATTTCAAGAATATTTAAACGCCTACTAATTTCAGTATCATAAAAATTAAAGTTTCAAACTCTAAATACTTGTAAAAACTTTTTCTTAAACTAATTAATTTTGTATTTATAAATTTGTTTGCTAAAATAAAAAAAGTATATAATATCACGACGAGTTTTTATTACCTCAGTATTGTAATCTCCAGCGCGAATAAAATAAGTACCCTTGTTGTAGCCCTCGAGACAATGGGCTGCTGTCAAGACATGCAGAGGAGAGATAACGACTGCGCCGCACCAATGATTTGACCTGCTGTGACCTCGCACTCGTATACTTGCCTTGAAAAAAAATTAAATTATCGCTGAATGTATTTACATTACTCTTCGATTAGTTTTTCATAATAACAACAACAATAATGATAATATCCATAATTTTCTAAATACCTGCCACGGATACGAGTCTTTCGGGGCTACTGAACCGCGGACAACCTTAGCAAATATTTCCTCTTCATTATGGAAATCTTCAGCGCGCTTTCCACAGTTACTCGGTAGTATGTCGTTGATATTTACTTCCGTAACCACGCGGTTACTTTCGTCCTGGCAAAATAAAAAAATTTACTAAAAATTAAACAGCAATGAGCAAGGAATAGAGGCGTAGGAATAATTACATGCGTTTTTGTTGGTACAAAACTTTATTATTCATTTACAAATCATTAAGTATTTCACGCCAGTAGGTAGCAATTAATAAACTCAATTAAGGAGCAATATCGTCAATTACCTCTTCGATATTAACTGAAACGTCTTGGCAAATCACTCCTACGTCTTCTTCGTGATTGCAATTACTCTGGCCCCATGAACTGTGCTCGCACCGGTAAATTTGCGTTTCATTTCCATAGCAAAATATCTAAAATTAATTATAAGTCTTTAAAATAACTAAATTTAATTATAACGTGTCCAAAAATACATTTTGCAAAATTATTAATAATAAAGAAAGAAAAAAGAAAAATGAATCAATTTTTTTTTTACTATAAAAATTTTTCGCTTACCGAAAAAAGTTACACTGAATTAAAAAATTACATCTTTACAAATTTTTCTAAAATATAATTTGTTTTAAAAAATCAAAATTTCAATTATTAATAATAATTGTGAATATATTATTAATAATATTTATTATTTTAATTAGGCATCATTAAATAAGAATTTATTTTTGTGTAAATTTCTAGCTAGAATTTTATAATTTAAAAAATATCTTAATAAATGTACAATGCCGATTGGCATTCATGTGAATAAATAAATAAATAGCTTATAATATTAATAATCAATAATAAATTAAGACAATTTACTTCGTCAAGCCAAATCGGGCCTTCACCAGGTCCGAAGAAAGACTCTTTTTTAGCTGTAGAAGATCCCCCAAAGCCCAATGACCGGCAAATTACTTTAGCAGCAGCATGAGTAAAATCATCATCGCAGACAGTCCCCCAGACACCGTGATGACGTATTTCTACGCGGCCTTCCGATGGACTACTTCCGTTTGCTAGTCTTATTTCAAACGGCGCCTAAAAATCAATTTTTTTCAATTTTATTAATTACTTTAATTATCAATCCTGTAAATTTTTTTTTTTTAATAAAATTTACATCACAATGAGCTGGACTCTCATCAGAAGAATCGGGACAGTCAACGACTTCATCGCAAATAAAAGGAGTGGGAATACAAACAGGACTTGTGTCACACTTCCAGTTGCCTTCGGGACAAGTTTCGACGGCTGTTTTGCAGACTACCCCGGCAGTTTCTTCCGGCGAGCAGTTATGAACGCCCCATCCGTCAAAATCACACTCTCTCAGAGAAGTTTCGTTGCCTCTGCAGGTCAACTGGTCGACCATGAACCGCGTCGGTGGGTCCATATTCCCGAAAAATCCTCCCAGATGGAGCTCCAGAGCTCCTAATTCAAATCCCAACTCGCGGCAAATAACTTCAGCGTCTAACATTCCGAAATTATCGTCGCAAACCTGCCCCCAGACACCCATTACTAAAATAATAATAAAATTAAATTAATTACTGAGTTATTTATATTTTTAAAATACCCACTTTTAACTTCAATGCGGCCTTCATATTCATTTTCAGAACCACTCAGCCGTATTCCGTAATCCAGTTTCGCAGGGTCGCAACTATTTTCATCAGACCTATCCTTGCAGTCGTTTTTTCCGTCGCATACTTGCGTTTGATTGATACATTTTTTATTATTACAAACAAACATTCCTGTGCAATCGACGCTTAAATCAATCATCTCGTAATAATCAAAACCACTGACGGCTTCCAACGCTCCAGTGGATCCCACGTTATTATCACTCAGCAAACACAGATTTTCACTAATTCTAAACAACCAGTCACCAATCAATCAATTAATTATCAAGTAAATAAATGTAAACTCTAAAGTAAGATTGATAAACTTACTTATGTGAAAATGAACGACAAGTAAATTTAGCTTCTTTGCATCGCAAAGCACAAGTCTTCGCCGGAGTATTCAGCCACTTTTCTACTTCGTAGCCAGTCAGCCGATGACCTTGTATTTTTGTGAAAAATTCCAAGTGTTCTGAGCACCGTAATTCATCTCTACCGTTCGTACAGTCCTTAAGAAAATTGATAATGTTGATTTTATTACTTATTTATTTTATTAATTAATTTTAATTAATTTTAACACTTACTGATTCGCCATCGCAAACCCAGTGTAACGGAATACATTCCTCGGGTAAACATTCAAAATGACCTGTTTTGCAAGTACCACCTATTGGAGACCGTACTGAGCCTATTTATAAAAAAAATAAATAATATAATAAATTATTTTGTAAATATATTATTAAATATATAAGCTCTCCTCGACATTACACTCATCGAGATCTTTCATTTGAGTACCCACATCAATTTTTCATATATTTTATATATTTATATATTTCACAAATACTATATATATATATATATATATATATATATATATATATATATATATATATATATATATATATATATATATATAAAATGTATAAAAAATGCCATGTTGGTACTTAAATGAAAGGTCTCGGTGAGTGTAACCACGAGATGAGTTTATATCTTAAAAAACGTCAATTTTTAAAAAAGTACAATGCATTTTAACAAAAGTAATTATTTAATAAAGCAAAATTTTATTTATTTTTAGTTCACAAGTCACATAATGACTGCAAGGTTGCTAGTAATTAATTATTTATTTTTAGAATTACCAGTATAACCACAAGAAGGTATGTCACAGGATTCGCGTTCACCCGAGATGTCTGTAAAACACCAAGGTTTAGATTCTTCGAAGGGATTTGGATTTCTACAGTAATTATGAGTCTTTAATTTTTCCCTGACTGCGCGATCTACGACCTGTATAAAAGAAGAAATAAAATAATTAGCCTTTTTATTCAGTAATCTGAACTTTTAATTCGCGCTTACGTTAACAAGAAGGGGATAAGCTACGGTTGTATGATTCCAGGGTAAACAAGGTTTACCGGATGCTGCTACGCTAGCTTTACCCAGATACTGATGTCCTTTACCGTAAACACAACCTGTAAATATTAAGTCGTTAAATATTGTGATAATGTACTCTGTGCTCTAACCCCAAGTACAAGATAAGCGGTTACATATTGCGGTCTTGAAGTTAATACTCTACGTACTTATGTCGTCGTAAGGCCTTTTACAAATATAAGCGTGACCCTTCATCGAGGCAGCGCAGTCTTCAATGTCCCAGAAAAAGTAATCAGACAAGCAAATTGAGTCTGGATTATTATAGCAAGGATATTTCTTCTTCATTATTATACAAACGGGTCGCGATCCCGCCCACGGTGGAATTTTCTTATCGCTTCTCCATCCAGGCCACCATTTTGAAAATCTAGCAATTAAAATTTGAAATTGTATATAAAATTAAAAAAATATATTTTATATATTTTTCAGAGATATTTAATTTTTTATGTTCGGTTTTTGATGGAGTTTTGAATAGTTTTTTGGTTCTAGGATTTATTCCGTCAAATTTGTCCATTAAATTATTTGTAATTGATTCTAAGTATTTATTTATTTATTTATTTATTGAAGAAGAAATTAATTAAGAATAAAATACTGACTTGAATTTAGCCTTAGCGGAATCTTCCCACAGCCAAATGGTTCTATTAAAAGTAGTAAACCCAATTCCCGAGGTCATGATTGACTCGATTTCCGGGTGGCTCTGTATCAGCCATTCAGATAGGAAATTATTTTCCCCCTGGGTGGTGATGTCAACAAGTCTTGAATTCTTCGAGGAGCAGTATTTCAAAGCCTCGGCATGATTTAATCCCGAGCTAGAGTCGGCGAGATGATAGCAGTTACCATCGTGAGGTGTTTCATCACCGCGACAATGAGCAACTCGATTAGGCAGACAACTGACTGCTACAGCATCCCTCTGGATATTACATTCACTTCCGTGGGTAAATTTACACGACTGGAAATTAGTTTCGTTCCCAAAACACTGGACACTCGTTGCAGCAATCCAGTCGGGGATGCTTTCGTCTTTTTTTACTCTCCCTTGCCAAGCAGTTTCTGCGCCTCTGAATTGATAAAAAATACTCTAAATATTTTCTTGTAATAAATTAAATCAATAAGATTTATTTTCGTAAGAAAATTAAAATAATAAATTGCAAATAATAAATAAATAATAAATTTAATAAAAAAAAAAACTTCTGACCCGATATACCCCATACATATTTTATTTTTTATTAAAACTTAAAAAGTTCTCAATGTCTGGTACTCTTAATAACATAAATAAAAACCTTGTAAATCCAAGCTGACGACAAACTAAATTAGCTTCCTTTAAAGTCCATCCATGCTTAGTATCGCAAACAACTCCCCACCCCGGTTCAATACCTTGTACTTCAACATATCCATTTATGTTGCTAGAACCCCCTCTCAGTCTCAAAACCTTAAAATAAAAATGAAACTTTTAATAAAGTAACTGCACGGAAAAAATAAAAAAAGAAAAATTACATTATGTACACAGTAAAAAAAAATTTCATCAAATTTAACACAAATATTTGTGTTACTGAATTGTTTTACACAAACTAAAATTAATTCCACACTCTAGTGTAATATTTTACACACAAAAAACAAATTTCTTGCGCCAAGAAAATTTTAAGGAAAATAGAAGATATTTTGGACCCAGAAGAAATTTTCTTGACTCAAGAAACTGACTTTATTTAAGTAATTTTCAACTTTCTTTAATATTTTCTTAAGCCAAAAAAATTTACACTCCAGTCAGGAATTTTTTTTTTCAGTATACACAAAAATTTTTACACTTTAAACAATGACGAAAAATATTTTACATTATGCGCTTCATGTAAAAACTGGAAAAATACAATTTCAGATTGTAATTATTATAGATTTTGTAGGAATTACATTGAAAATTAACATTAAAAGTTTGAATTTATAAAAATGTTATTTCAAACTGCAAGTTTTCTCGTTTTTTATATAAAGCGTCGCTTATTACTATTTATAATGTAATTTTTCTCTTTTTCCGTGTATTAAAAAAAAAGAAAAATGATTTAATTAAAAATAGAAATATTTAATCATAGTATACCTGACCGGATAAAGGAGTAATTAATTTGTCATTCGTATGACCCAGAGAAATAAGCGGCGGAACATAATAAACCGGGAAAGCGGTCTCGACTGTAAAATAATAAAAATTTTATTCTTATTAACAATAAAAAAAAAGAAAAGAAACAAAATTGCAATAAAAAGTTGATTGGTGCCGCTAGCAAGCAAGCAGTGCTAAAAATTCATTAAAAGCGTCAACAAAAAACATTTAAAAGTAACGACTAGAAAACTTATGAGCGTACGAGCCTTACCAGAGTGAATTTTCTTAGCTACTGTACTTACTTATTGATATGAAAGTTACTTACTGAGCTGCCAAGGGGCCGATTCAACGTTAAAAATCTCCAGGTCCACGATTTTGCTATCAATCTTCATAATACTGCTGTTGTCGTCATTATTACTTTTGCCTTTAGTTTTGTTAGTTATTTTGGGCTTCCATGTATCAACATCCAGCACATCGACGTCATATTTATCAATATTAGGTCCAACGGACACCGGACTTATTTTATTTTCGTTTCCAAGCACGTCATCGTACCCGTAATTAATGTCCTCGTCAATCGATACCTCTGGCGCATTTGTATCAGGTTTTTCCCAAGGCACCATTACTCCGTCGGGTAAAATTTTCTCTCCCCGGTTCGTCGGAATTTCAGAGGGTGAATAAGACGAACCAAAAGCATCTGGTGTACTATCAGTACTAGAAATAGGGTTTCCATTGTGAGCATTATAATTACCAACATTGTTGGCTTCATAACGGCGAATCGGCTCCTCCGAAGTTGTATAAGTACGTGTGTTATGGTTGTATAAATGATTGTTTGTTTTGTTCTCAGGTTCCCATCCAATATGAGACTGATTAAAGTGGTTGTTTATGGTATATTGCGTCTTGTTATAGCGGTTAATGGACTTCCATGGTTGGTAATGCTTTTGTGGATTCAACTGGCTCGTCAAATCAGGATGAGTGTCTGAATATGAATTATTAAGAGGCTTCCATTTTGATCCATTAATATTTGTAATGTTGTAATAATTCGAATCGACGTACCCAGAAGGATTTACTTTTTTAATTTTACTTTTATCCGGGCTTACGCTTGAAGATTTATTATCATTTTTTAAAATATAATGACCGTATATACGAGTACCATTTGCATTTACGTAAATTCCCATTGGTGTAGATTTTGACAAATTCGAAGAATCTAAAAATATATATTCAAGAAATTATTGATTGATATCTCAATATATTATTAAAAATAAATCAATTGCTTTAAATTAATTAAATGAAATGTCATTTTCAAATTTCGACAGATTTAATTTCATTTATTATTAACAGAAATTGATCCAAGACTAAAAATATAAATCTAAATTAACAATTCTATTCATACCTGCCGATTGACCTTTCACCTGATTATAAATATCCTTGCCTTTCATCCCTGGATTTAGTTGTGTCTTTGAATTTCCAGGATCTGATAACCGGTAACTGGGCTTATCCGTAAAACTTATTGGAGACTCTTTAAAATTTATCAATGCTAGTAAATTAGTCTTTGCTACTCCATAAGGATTAGCTGGGATAAAATTCGTTTTACACTTCTTATTCTTTATTCATTGCTTTTTTCAGACGAAAAAAAAAAAAAAGAAAAGAAAAATAGACACATATAGAAGCAAAAGCGTTAATAAATTTTTAAAAGGTTTTAGTTACAAAGCTCGAGAGGCTTCTACAGAAGCTCTACACCTACTTCAAATATAATGAACAATACAATTGGAAATGCAAGTTCAAATGGATTACTTACCTTGATTGATTGAATGAGGCAACAAGCTTTGATCATGATCAGACCACTTTCCTGGAATAAATCCACCAGAAGGATCATATCCATGGCCATATCCGTGGCCATTAAATACCGCAGGGTTTTGAGTTGAATCAGCGGGAGACGGTCTCCAAGTAGGCTGGTTCCATTGATTATTATTGCTCGTGATGGGTTTCCATTGATTGTTAGTTCTAGGCGCTTCTACATAAATATTACCCGGAAAAGTTGGAAACTCTCTTAAATTATCATTATTGTTTCTAATATTATGATTGTTGTTGTAGTGAGGATAATTCTGTTGAGAATTTTGTTGCGGGTTGTAAGAATTTGGTCTAGAAGGACGATTGTCAACAATTGGTGGCCGGTTTTGACGATTTGGATATCTTGGAGGGAATCTTCCTTGACCTTGCCCTTGTCCTTGTCCTGAACTATATCCTAGCCCTTGTCCTTGTCCCTGACCTACATTCGAACAGCCAGGGTATGAGCAAGGTCTACTTTGGCTTTGACTATAACTAGGATGATTTGAATTGAACCCACTGTTGGAATTTCCTTGATGATTCCAAGAATTCAAATCGTGTGTCCTTCCTTCACGTTCTACCGGAATATTATCATTATTATTCTGTCCAGCTTGACCGCAACCGGGAACGTTGTATGGCCAGTCGCAGACACTAATACTGGGATTAAAAACAGTCCCCGGGCCGCAATCCATGACGAAAGTCGCGCCGTGATCGCACTGTAAAAATTTAGCGCAATCTGTAGGATGTTTAGAGATTCCTGAAAAGTCCCGCGGGCAAGCGATCGGTTGAGTCACTTGTTGTCGAGCTGGAATTGGTCTCCAACTATTCTGAGAATTTGGAAGTACATAACTTAAGGAACTATCTCTGGTCGGCGATAATATCGGTGCAGATCGCGGTGGAGTTAGATAAAGAGGTAAAGTGTCTTCGGGTTCTTCGATCGTATTTTCGCAGCCCCGAACATTCTTAGGCCAATCGCAGACGCCTATTATTGGATTGAATACTGTCCCCGGGCCGCAGTCTCTGATAATCCCTCGACCGTTTACGCACTGAAGGTACTTTTTGCAGTCTTCTGGATGCGGCAGGAATCCAGTTAGCTGCTCCAGACATGTTGGTTGGTAACTCTGGTGGAAAAAAAAATTTTAATTAGAATTGTTAAGCCCTGTTGTAATTTATAAACTAAAAGTACTTGTTAATTATAGGTTTAAGTGGTAAATGCTAAGTACTAATCTCTACATGCTTCTAAAAGGAATTATCAGTGGATTTAGAAACTCTTGAGTGAGTTTGACGGAGCTTAGAAGAGATAGCTTGACATACATTAACCTCAGCAGTAACTAATGGAGAATATTTAATCGACAAAGGCTCTCGTTGTCCAGAAATTTCCGGCTGTGAGTAATCCGATCCAACAAAGTCAGCCAACTCTCCACCGTAGCACTTAACTTTGTAGGGGAAATCGCACTCGAGAGTTTCGGGATTGAATCTAGTTCCAGGTGCACACGGTTGGATAAAAGCACGTCCTTTCCAGCAGTTTACAAAGAAATTACAGTCAATTGGGTAAATAAACTGACCAGTTGCTTCCGGGTAAGGACACTCTACTCCTGTTGCGCGGTCGTACTTTGCCACCTTTGACAACTCTTCTTTCCACCCGACAATCGCTTCTTTACGTGGTTTCTGTTGAAATTAACTGTTGCTAATTATATTTTTCTTTTTTAAGGTAAATAAAATCCATTAGTTTACATGCGGGATGCAGGATTCAGCTTGACTCTTGAATGTCACCGTTATATTCACTGTTTTTGATTTTTTTTTTTTAAATATTTTAAATTTAGCTTCATTAAAAATGATATTTTACATGCTGAAGAGTTAATAAAACAGTGTACCTTTGAAATATTAATCAATACACTATCAATAAATCTTTTCAATGCGTAATTTAATTAAAAATTTGTTTTGCATCATGCAGCAATCGATGAAATATGTATAATTTAATTTAGTTTAATTATATTTAATATTTTGCGGGTGAAATTTATTCATGCTTTGATTATTAGAAAATTAAACATTCAATACGTGCAATTATAAAATTATTTAAATGTTAATGTAATTAGTTTATTCATTCCAATTATTTCAATATTCTTCTGCTATAAAATTTATTTCAATCAATATTGATTAATTAAAAAATTAATTTTTTAATAAAAATAATTATATAGTCTGCATGTAAAACGTACATTGTAATCATCGGTAATTCCTTCATAGATACTCTGTTCCGTAAATTTAATTTTATTAAAATCCTTTAGAGTACCTTTGACATCTCGGGATTTACTACTGGGTAAATTTTGGTTATATAAATTCCCGTTGAGATTGTAAGATCCAAAGTTATCGTAACTTTGATGATCATCATTTGTTACAGACTGCACTTGATCGTAAAACCCAAGATTGTCATTGTAATTATTGTAATAATTATACGGAATGTGCTGGGTATCCTTTTCATAGTGCTGTTCAATATCGCTTCGGGAATTCTTACGCCAATTACTCGAACCTTTAGTACCGGGGACATTTCTCTGCGTCTGAGCTTCTGATGGTTTAGCTCTAAGCGGCAACAGAAATTCTGCGGGTGGTACGGAATCTTCACCTGACAAATACCACGGCAAAGATTCTCGACGCTGCGGTGGCTTTGTCGTTGTTAATGCTGGATCATAAATCTATAATAATAATGCCATAACACATGTTGAATTTTCTTCTACCTAATCGTACTATCATTATATCTTATCTGTTATCTTCACACTTAATATTCATTTTTTAAGTCAAACAAATATTTTAAATAATTTTATATTCTTCTCGTAAATTTAAATTAACTTATTTATTTTTTTTTTTATTAATTATTAATTAAATAATAAATAAATAAAAAAATTACTTACTCCTCTGACAATTTCCACCAAGAAGAAAAATAAAAAAATTATTTTAAATTTCATGATCTTCAGTCACTAAATTTTATTTAAACTATTAAATTCATATCACTCTTACACATGTCATGCAGCGACTGAATAAAGAAATCGGCTGATTAGAATATTTATAAAATAAAATAAATATATATGAAATAGAAATAAAAATATCTAACGAGTATTTTATTAAAAACACTTGTCAGTATCGGTGTGTCTACTTGGTAAAGCGTTTAAGTCAACACTGGCTCGTTGTCTTGCTGTCTTTTGACGAAAAAAAAAAAAAAAAAAAAAAAAAAAAAAAAAAAAAAAAAAACCTCACGATAATATTTTTATTAATATATATTGTAAGACAGAAGCATTTCCCAGCAAAAGGTTATCAGCTAGGTCGCGGTTAAAGGTTCAATGCTGAAGCGGTCTTTCCGTGCATCGAAAACATTAAATAAATATTAAACTAAACTATTACAAGTGTGTCTTCATTTGTGTGGCCTACATTTAATACGCAGCATCTTGCATCAATACAATTTATTGTAAATTACAGTCATGTGTCATACAACAATAACGAATTTATTAATGGAGCTGAGAAAAATAATAAACCAATTGACCGCGGTCAATTCAATATTTCACTTTATTACACTTTTATCACCGCGCTGCTTAATAAAATACTTTCAATAGAATAAGACTCAAACTTATTGAATTTTCTGTACTAAAAGTATTTTTTTTTTTTTTAAGTTATTGTAGGATTTAATTGAGTAATACAAGTTTTGAGCAATAATTAAATTATAATGCACAGTTGTGACTGATTAATTGTTAGCTACTGGTAAACACATCTGGGTTTCTATTAACAATTATTCATCAATCCAGATAATAAAATGCTTCTTCGTTATTAATTCTTGAAATCAATTTATCTTGGGTTTTTTTATTATTGTGTGAGTAATTATTGAGATTACAAGTTAAAGAATTAAGAACTAAATTATAAATTATTTTTGACGTTTAATACTAGATAACTTGATAAATAAAATTATTTGATAGTTACAGTGTGATTTATTTCTTCTTTTTTTATAGAATTGTTTTAGAAATAATTAATAAAAATTTTTTATTAATTTATTTTTTTAAAAAATCATTCAACTTAAAATTCACTTAAATCACTTAAATAATCGGCACAGTTATTTAAATTAAAATACTATATACATACGCTAATTACTTAACACGTGTTAAATCACTCAATAACTATAATTTATATGTTATTTAATTTACATCATTCGGTATTAAAATTTCAAGCTTGAATAATTTTTCGGTATAAAATTATCTTTAATTTTATTTTTAAAAATTTCTCTTTTGTACTAATATTAATCCATTAAAAAATATATATTTTTAGAAAATTTATGCCTCGGTAATTATCAATGATTATCATTACTGATAATTAATAGTAAGAAGTTTAAAATAAATAAATAACATTGATAAGCTTTAAAAACTTTAATTTATAAATTCTTAAGACCAATCCGCTGTCTTATTCTACTGTACAAATATTTATATGGATGATGATTATCATCTTCAGTTTCCGGGATTCTGCACAACCTGCGGAACCTCGGGGAGACAATAAGTAAATTTTGTGCGATACTATACGCGCTGCTTGTTGTCCAGTAAAGACTCATACCCTGCAATTAAATGAATATAAATAAAATATAATTAATTAAATAATTTAAAAATTATTTATTGACTTACTGAAGGAACCATACAAGCGAGGGGTACCAATATCAGCGATATTGCTCTGCCGACCCACATGGAAAATTTTTGAACTTTTGATGGCTTTTTTATCCTCATCATATGTAACATCTGCAAAATTAAATTAATTGATCTTTAAAAAAATTATTTAAATAAATTAAACTAGCAACCTTACAGTTTAATTTGCAAATTTCATTTAAAAAAAAAACAATTTTATCAGATTACTATCCTGGAGACAAAATTTTTCTTAACATAAATAATAATTTACCTCAACATTAGCCAGGTTAAAAACTCCAACTAAAATAGGCAATATATAAAAACTATCAATAGCCGTGAGATCAGATATCCACCCATATCCTTCAACTGACAGCTCCAAAAATGTTTGATGGGCAGCTAAAATTTTTTTGTGATTAATTATTTACAGTTAAATAACTTCAATATTTAAAAATGAAGAAATTTATACCTTCAGTAGGATAAGGAAGCATGAAGCATATATTTCTAATACTAGCTGACAACATGACCCACAGTGGCACTTGGAAGATTACAATAATCATTCCTTTCATCGGATGACAGTTGTCCCGAATAATTAATTGGTCCCATTGTTTTTTTAACTGTTGATATTTTATAGTATTAATTGAATATTTTTAAGTATAATAATTGATAAATAATTAATTAATTAATTTTTATACCTACAGATCTATTGTAAACACTTCTACCATAATCTTCAGTCCATCCATAAATAGTGACAGCAATATTTGTTTCTCTTTTCAACTCTTTTACAAGTTCATTCATTTCATACTTTACGTGTGTCACCTTTGCTAATATATATTGCTGAAATAATTAAAAATATTTAGTTATTATTCAATATGACTCTGAAATTCCATTTATAATTTTTTAGAACTTCTAAAGATAAAATTTTTTTTTTTGCTATGATTTTTTTGTTAAAAAAATTATCAGATGTCCCAATTTCAGTATCATTATTTATTAAATAAATTTTATTTAGTATTAGATTCAAAAATTAGTCATGAAAATTGATTTAGCAGGTATTTATTTAATTTTAAGAATTTCTGTAACAAATAAGTGATCGCAAAAAAAATTTTTTTTTTAAATTGACATTTAAAAATTTAAAGAAATTAAAAATGCAATTTTTTTTAATGTAATGAATTAGTTTACCTGATATAAGGAGCAAGGTAAAGTGACAAGTGTTCTAGCTGTACAAGTGACAAGTACAATAGTAGCCCACCAAGGCAAACCGGTACTTGCATGAAATGATATCAATGATTGTTGACAAAATTCAATAGCCGGATTATCAATTAAAAATTTCATCAGCACCTCATATTTTGTAATCGGTGGACTGATAGCAGTCGCTAAATCTACTGGAGCAGTGGTATACTTTCTTGACAGCTGACTATTTGTATTAAAATTTTTAAACAACCCATTTTTTTTCTGTCTGCATTCTTCATTATTTACAGAGTTATTATTTAAATTATTTTGTAAACAAATAGATCTGTAATGTAAATTAAAACTCGGATTTTTTATGACATTCTTCAGGTGTCTTGTAGTTCTGATAAACATTTTGTGGTTAATAATTTTTTTTGGTAATTTTAAACTATAATTACAAATTTACTATTTTCACTTTTAATTTTTAATAAATAAAATTGATGTAGAAATTTTATTTTAGTTCACTTTTAATTTAGGTTAGAATTCACTGTTGTGATGATGATACTATAGTTAGTCGACGTTTTTAATAATTTGATTTTTTTTTAATAATTAAATTAAAACAAAAAAATTACACTCACAGTTTTTCAAGTTTTTTACAAGTGAAAATTTTTTTTATTTGTTTTGTAATAATTTTTACAATAAAAAAAAATTCGAAAGATTTTTAGGATGGATTTAAAATTTTTCAATTATTGAAGAAATTTTTCTTACCGACAGTTGAGTGATAACATCTGACGATAAGTTTTCCTCTTTTTTCCTCTGAGAAAAAACATTCAATGTCGAAAGGGAAAAGAAAAGATGTATAAATTTCCTGACTATGTCATAACCAAATCAACAAGCTAAGAGTTAGAGTAAAATATAGTATTGAAAATGACTTCATAAAACGTGAATTTATAATTTATTAAAATATTTCTTCCTTGTGATAATGGAATACTCAAAATCTACATTGAAAAAAGACATTGAATTAATGAAAATACCAAAAGAAATTTTTGTTGATTGTAAAAATAATTTTAAAGTTAAGGAATTATTATTTACTTACTCATTATTCGGTGGTGTAAATACAAGAAATTTGGAATGTATTACAAATTGGTAATTATAACATAAATTTATCATCAATACTCTTAATTTACACATCAATAAATCACGAATCAATATAAAAAAATTATCAAAGATATTTTATATTCTAAATCACGTGGTAAGACTTATTTATTTACTTTTACTTTCAGCCATATGCTTTCTAAACTATTGCATCAGAAAAAAAATAATTGTATTTACAATCACTAATTACTCAGCTATTTGTCCACGTTATCGTTGAATGATCACCAAAATGTCTTGTTTCACTTTCAATTAGTCGCTCAATTTTAATTAAATTTTTTTTTAGTTTTACTAAGTAAGTAAGTAAATAATAAAAATTTTGTTTCAGGTGTTGATTGAAAAATTAATTAGGAAAAAAATAATTTAGCATAAAATAATTAATTAAAAATTATAAAAATGGAGTGTTCTCCAAGAAGATCAAGATCTTTAACTTTTGATGTGCCCAGTTTATTGGGATCATCATACCCGCCAGCTTTGAATTTTGTTCCAAATGAAAATTCAACAATTAAAAATTCATTACTAGCACTTGGCACAAAATGTATTCGTTCAAATACAAATTTACCCCCACATGCATGCAGTATGGATAACAACACTGAGTATAGCAAGAAAAATGCGTCAAGTTCTAGGGAAAATGAAATTAACGTCACTACTAGTTGCAGTAGATCAAAAAAAGCAATATTAGACGGCATGATGGACGTGTTTGGTTCTGTTAAATCTTTTGTACGTAAGTTACCAAATGTAGTATCTAATTTAAATGAAGAATTTTCTGTCACGTTAATATCTAACGGTGATAATATTCCGTCGAGAGATTTGTATGTTAGTGTACCTTTAAGTAGTAAAGAAAATATTCAAATTAATACGGACATGGACACGAATATGAAAATTGATGAAGATTCTTCGAGAACCTCTGAGGCGTTTAAGCCCAGCAGATTTTTATCCGATATTTTTGGCAAGCCGAGAAGCAATTTATCACACAGAAAATTTCTTAGCGCTGATAATATCCATCGACAAACCTGGAGTGAGCATACCAAGTATACTGAAGAATTTTTTGTTGATGTGGCGTTCGAAGCGGCCTGTGAGGAAAGTATTGGAAACAGTTTATTTTCCGGTGGCGCTCCAGTTGGAACTAAAACCAAAATACTGGACACACAGCCTGAAAGCATGGAAATTGATGGAGAGGATTTTGATTTATTAAATTTATCGTGTCCGAACAGTGTACCTGAAACCAAGGATGTTGAAATGATCCAAAAAGAATCGTTGGAGATATCTAAGTCAATAATAGAAAATAAAAATTCTATTGAATGCAAATTTACCTCTAGAACTCGAGAAATTTCAGAAAGTTCTGATGGATCTGGAGATAGTTTTATTGTTTTCGAAAAATCTCAGAAAAGTGAGTATTGCTCGACCAGCGGAGATGATGATGATGAAGATGATGATGATGAAGATGATGATGATGAAGATGATGATGATGATGAAAATGATGATGATGAAGACAACGATGAAGATTCTTACGATAAATTCACCATAGAATTCACTTCTAAATCTGACTTCCGATCTAGACGCTACTCTGAAACTTTTGATGACTCCGATAGTTGTGTTGATGACACTGATTTTATTATGTTTAAAGATGTTTCGCCGATAAAATGTTCTGTTGAATATTCAGCCGTGGATTCACCTGGTGAAAAAAGAGAATCAAAAGTAAGATTTATTTTAATTTACTTCATTATTTTAATTTATTGTTATATTTACTAATCTTTTGTCATTTTAGGTACGTTTTGATCCAAAGCCGCTGATTCACACGATGATTAAATGGAACTATGCATATCGTGCGGCTCGCAAGGGACCTTGGGAAGAGATTGCGAGAGACCGCGAGCGTTTTCGGAATAGAATAAATTCAACAGGTCGTGTTATTAATCCTATTTTAAATACAGAACATCGACAGAGCATTCGGCAGATACGTTTTGATTTTCAAGACTGATTAAATGGATAAATGAGATCTTACAGTTCTAGAGATAAATTACTTTAATTTTAATAAATAAAATACTAGTAAAAAATTCAAAATTTATCTGACGATGCAATTTAGCTTTTAATGTTACGTTAATTATTAATTTACATTTTAGTGTACAGCTATTGAAGTTGTAAAATAAAATTGTAACTAATAAAATTTTTTTTAGTTAAATTGAGAAATTTTTCATGCTTACACGAATTGATTTTTTATTTTGCTTAACACATTTGTTTAAATAGAATTAAATTAAACAACTTCACCAAAATTTTAAGCTATTTTTGAAGAAATAAATTTTTAAAATTAAAATTTAAAAAAATTATGGTATTTTTTAATTAATTTTTCCTGCCTTATCAATTGACGATATTAAATTATTCTACACACTTTTGATAACACAGTAGCAAGCACGTGCTATACACACACAAGCATATGTCGAAATATGGCTTACTTAGTTAATTTACGGTTGATATTAAATAACAAAGTTAGATTATTAAAAAATTATGAAAGGTATCGAAAAAAAATACAGATCAGAAGTGTCGGAACTGATTGGAGTACTGCAGAAGTTGATGTGCCACTTGGAGATGGGTGAGTATTATTTTTTTTAACTGTAATTAGGTTATAAATTGATCACAACTAATACTGATTTATTTTTAATTTGGCCTTCAGTTCTTATTCAAATAACTAATTGATCAATGATACTTTAGTGTCTAGAAATTAAGATATAAGAATTTTTGATTTTTTTTTTTCATCAATTAAATTACAAGAGAAAAAAATACTTTAAAAAATTGCATAGATAATTTTTCATACTTTCAACTTGTAAAATTTTTTTAAATAATTTTTTCAATAAAATAAATTGTAAACATTTTCAAAAGTCAGGTAATTTAATGAGAATTAATTTAGCAAATATTTAATAATTTTAAGAATTTTTTTAACAAATAAATAATGGCAAAAAAAAATAGAAAAAAAAAAATTGACATGTAGAAATTTAAAAAAATTTTTAATCCAATTTTTTATGAATAATTTTTCAAGAAAATTTTTTTTTGTCAAATAAAATTGAAAAATAATTAAGTGACAGCTAACTTCAATTTCATTAACAATTGGAATGTATAATACTAAAAAAAATTTTTTAAAAATTGCACTTACAGTTTTTCAAGTTTTTTATAAATGAAATTTTTTTGTAATAATTTTTTGAATAAAAAAAAAATTCTAAAAATTTTTAAATGTCAACTAACTTAATTTTCATTTAGAATGTTACATAAATATGAAAGTTTAAATAATTTCGAGTAATTCTAGATAAAAAAAACTAAACTGTTTCCCAACTACTTTCATTAAATTGTAATTTTGACAAGTGACATAAGCTAGATTATACATGGAACTAAATATAGACAATAAAAAAATTAAATTTCTTAAAAATAACTCCAGAAACTTAAAAATAGCCTGAAACTTTCATAGAATAATAAGAATAACTATTCATATTATATTCTCTCAAAAATAAAAATAAATTTTTTGTATTACTAATGTGTACAAAGCCGATTGGCGTTTAAATAAATAATACATCATGCTTTTACAACTTTTTTTTTATATTTAACTAAAACATTATAAAATGCTTTGATAATTAAATAAATAAATAATAAATAATATAAATCATAAAATAAAATGAAAATTAACTTAGCAGATAGTTGATAATTTTAAAAATTTTTGTAACAAATAAATTATGGCAAAAAAAATTTATAAAAAAATTGACATATAGAAATTTAAAAAAAATAAAAAATTCAATTTTTTAAAAATAATTTTTTGAAAGAAATTTATTTGTAAAAAAAATTAAAAAATAATCAAGTGACAGCGAATTTTAATGTCATTAAAATAAATCACAATAACTAATAATTAAATAAAATTTTTTCCAGAAAAAAAATGGTCATATCAACGGGAAAGCTGGCGAAGATGGCCAATGGTTCTGCGATGGTGTCATCAGGAAAGACATCAGTGATGGTAACATCAGTATGCAAAACGCAGGCATCATCCAGCTCATTTATGCCTTTGATAGTAGACTACAGGTTAAAAGCCTCAGCAACCGGAAGAATACCAACAAACTTTCTTCGCCGTGAGCTCGGGTCAACCGAGTATGAAATAACCGCCGGGAGGCTAATAGACCGCACAGTTCGTCCAAGTTTTCCAAAGGGCTTTTGCTACGAGACCCAGTTGATCACCAATACGTTTATGATTGACGGTGAAAACTTGCCAGACGTGTTGGCGATAAATGCAGCGTCTGCCTCTTTGGCTCTGTCAGACATCCCATGGAACGGACCCGTGGCAGCGGTGCGAGTCGGCTTCATAGACAACGACGTCGTTGTAAACCCGACTAATCATGAATTGCAACGGAGTTCTCTTAATTTGATAGTCTCTGCTGCTAACGACGATATGCTAGTGATGATGGACGGATACGCGAACATGATTAACAGCGATGATCTGAAGAAATCCATCCAGCGAGGAGTACTCGAGTGCCAAGAGATAATTAAAACGATAAAAAAATTAGCAGCGACTCACGGGAAGCCCAAAAGACCTTTTGAAGAAGTAAAATTCGACGAAGAACTTCTGGCTTCAATAAAATCTCTAGCTGAGATACAGCTGCGGAATATTTTCACGGATTTCAACCACGATAAAATATCCAGAGACAACGCAGTCAATAATTTAAGGACCAGCATAATGGAAACCATGAAAAAGAGCGTCGAAGATTTGAATCTTACGGTGGTTGTGGAGGCTTTTAACATGGTAGTCAAGGAGGTCTTCCGAGAGCTGGTATTTGAGACCAACCAGAGGTGCGACGGTCGTAAGCTGGACGAGCTGCGTGACATAAAGTGTGAAGCGGGTCATTTAGAATTGCTTCATGGCTCTGCGCTATTTCAGCGCGGACAGACGCAAGTCTCTTGCTCGGTGACGTTAGACTCTTTGGACAGCGCTCTCAAGATGGACATGGTCTCGATGCTCACCAGCGGAGTGAAAGAGAAAAATTTCTTTCTTCACTACGAGTTTCCTCCTTACGCGATAAATGAAGTCGGCCGGGCTGGAGTCGTCGGCAGGAGAGAAATGGGTCACGGAGCGCTAGCAGAGCGTGGCTTACGCGCTGTAATTCCTGAAGATTATCCATTCACTATCAGGCTCATGAGCGAAGTGCTTGAGTCTAATGGTTCCTCGTCAATGGCCAGCATCTGTGGTGGGAGCTTGGCGCTTTTGGACGCCGGAGTGCCGATTTCTCAATCGGTTGCCGGTGTGGCTATTGGCCTCGTTACTAAATACGACAAAGAAAGCAATACAATTAGTGACTACAGAATTCTTACTGATCTTTTGGGGATTGAGGACTATTTAGGAGACATGGATTTTAAAATAGCCGGGCCGAGAGATAAAATTACTGCAATTCAAGCTGATATTAAACTTTCGGGGCTTCCAGTGGAGATTGTAGTGAAAAGTATTGACGCTGCTATTCAGGCTAAGAAGAAAATTCTTGATATTATGGATCAGACATTGGCAACTCCGCGGAATAATAAAGTCAATCTTCCTTTGATGGATACCGTCGAGGTGCCGGTTCATTTACGCGGACAATTTTTGGGAGTCGGTGGATATAATTTGAAAAAAATTTACCTGAAAACTGGGGTGACTATTCAGCCGCAGGATGACAAAACGTACTCCATTTTTGCCCCCAATGAAACGGCGATGAAAGAAGCTAAAGAGATGGTTGATGTCCTGCTGAAGGACAAGAAGACTCCCGAGATGTATTTTGGAGAAATTTACCAAGCTAAGATTGTCCAAGTCAAGGACAGTGGTGTTATGGTAATTCTCTATGATGATATGAAACCTGTTTTTGTACCCAACAGTCATCTGGATCAAACTATCTTTGCACATCCCAGTGCTCGGAACTTTGAAGTCGGGCAAATGATCAAAGTCAAGTATCTCGGTAGAGAAGCGGAGAGTGGAGCTATTAGACTTTCAAGCAAAGTTTTGCGAACGACTAGCTCTTCTATAAGGAGCCGTTTTAAATAATTACCTAGATTAATTGATAAAATTTTGTAAATATTTGGTTATTTAAATATATAATTAGATTTATCTACCTCGTAAATGATTGTAAAAAATTAAATTTTTTAATAATAAATTATTCTTAATTGTTTTTATAAATATTTTTTAATCTACAATATAAATATGCAAATATTACTTTTACTATCGCTGAATGTTTCCGGAAATAGATTATTAAGAGATTAAAATAGAAAGTTTACTCATTACAATCAAGGTTATATAGGAAGTTGATTTTAATACAAATTTGTGGATACATCCTAAGACTAAGCCCTCTTGAATTTTTTTCACTTTCTGTTTTTATTCTAAGTATATATTATTACTCATTAATTATCATTTTTATGTCTTTTAAAAAATTTTAGCGTTTATACACAGGAAGATTATAATCTCAAAGGTTTTAATGCCCGAATATTTAGTTAAAATTAAACTTTTTAGTTGTATAAATAAAAATTTTAAATTACTTTGTCAAAATTTCGAATTTACTGCAAATAAAATAAATTACAATGATAATAGCAAAATTTGTATTTTCCGCTGCATTTACTACGAATGCAGATTTTTAAGACTATAAAGTATTAAAATAGAAAGTTAGCATCAAAGACTCAGTTAGGATAACTACTGTCAATCAATTTGACTCGACTTTGATCTCTCCCGAAAAATAATTCTCGGATTAAATGACGGAATGCAAAACAATATTAAATTTAGCATAAAGAAATGAATTTTTTTGGCAAAAGCTTGCTTTTAATAATATTAAAATACATTTTTTTTAGCAACCGATACGACTTTAAATTTATTAATAACCATTGAGACCATTTTTATGTATGCGAATTATCATAAAAAATTGATAAAAAGCCAAGTGAAGAAATGTTTCTGCTTAAAGGCTCTTCAGATGCGCGACACGCTGGGATTTCATTGTTTCAAAAAATTTTCATGTGACTTGGCACCTCAATGTAGTTCAATGTGCGAAAGTTTGAGCATGACCTTGAGGATCATCAAAAGCTGGTGACAAATTGACTGGATCAGTTTTTAAGACCAAACAATCTGTCTTATTCTCGCTAAGACTTTCAACAATTCCATTTCTTCTCATTCTTTTTTCTCAGCTTTTACAACAGTAGCATCTAAAATAAAAAATGGGCAATTTAATTCGTTTTTATTGGTTGAAGAATATCGACGCTGAAATTTCGAGGTCCCGAAAGACGTCGAGGTACCTTAATATAACTCGAGTGCGTCTCCATGCAGAGCGATAAATGCGTAGGCGTTCTTGACGTTTGCCAATCCTAGCTGATCATCAACGATTTAATACCGGTGGTGGGGTTCTCCCGGAGGAATTTTCATCGGGACATTAGCGGTATCTGGACCAGTTAAGACTTCCACGTCCTTCGCAAACATTCGCTCCATTTATTACATCTCTTCTTCTTGATCTTTGGAATCGCTGACGGGAGAGCGTACTGTAATTACGTTTTATTATTAATCATTACTTTTAGTTTAAATTAGCAGTTTGGTTGATACAGCAACAAAGTAACGATAGTTTGTTTTAAAGGCACGTGTTTACCGGATTTCCAGTGTTGGCAAGTGAAAGCTCTAGAAAAACACGCAACGATGCCTGCCGCAGCTCACGAAACCAAAAGTCTTTTAACAACGTACTTAATTCTTCTGGCGTTGTTAATCAGCCTGTGGTTATTGTACTCGGGCATCTTTTAATGTTAGTTGATTAATTATTCTTCAGCAGTGATGGTAAGTAATTTTCTTCAGTATAATAAGAGAAACAATTTAGTTTTTAAACAATCCGCATTTTTGTGACAAGAAATGTATTTTTTAATCATTTTATTTTTTAGCTGAAGAAATAAAAAAATTTTTTCAGTCTTTTTTTAATTCAAAAAAAATATTTAAATAGGCAACTTGCAAATTTTCATTCAAAATTTTGGTAAATATTTGCAAGTGGGCTCCATTTTAATTTTAATGTTTTTGATCGAAATTTTTATTTAATTTTTTTTTTTAATTTTTCGTTTTTTTTATGTACTTAAAAAATATATATCAAAAACATAAAAAAAAAAAAAAAAAAAAAAAATGAAATAGAAATTTTATCAAAAAAAATGAGAGAAAATTTTCCAACTTTTGAAGGCAAAAAAACTATTGAAATTTTTTTTTTCACTGCATTTTTTATCATAAATTTTTCACCTAGTTATGGCCTAAAATGAGGTTAACCCCACTTGTAAATAATTACCAAAATTTTTCTTTGCCAAATCTAGAAATTTTTTTTTTAATAAGAAAGTTATAGTAAAAAAAATTTTTATTTCTTCACTTAAGAAACAAATTTTTTAAAGACTTAAAAAAAAATTAATTTCTTCTTAAATCATTGCTAATTTTAAAAACAATGAATTTATTTATCTTCTTCACCATAATTATTCTTAAACACTCCTATTCTCTTTATCTAGCATTGAAATCACTGCAATGACAAGAATTAAGATGCAGAGTTCTTTTACTTGACCCAATTGACATAGTCTGCTAACAACAACAATTTATTCTTCATTCTAGAGTTAAGTGTGGAGAAAATGACCATCAACGTAGCCGTGGACGAATCATCTTCTCAGCGACCACCAGAACTGACCGGTCAACAAACTTTTATTAAAGAATGTTCGCGTGTGATTGCAATCAGTCTATCGATAAGACAATCAACAGGATTTAAAGCGCATTAATAATCAAAGGAGCTTGCTACAAGAGTAATTATCATTACTTTTGATTAAGTATGTCTCCAGTCTACAATATGATTGCCAAAGTCACGGTTGCGTAATGTCTGCAATGTGTATAAACGTGATTAAATTTCTAAGCATGCTTATAATTTATAATACATAATTATTCAAGTGATGTACGAGTGAATCTCGATGTTTTTTTTTTCTACAATTTACAATATAAATATTTACGTTTTAAAATTTATAAATCACAAGTAGTAAGATTATTATTTATTATAAACATTCTATTATTATCTCACGTTCTACATTAAAAATGTGTTCCTGCGGTGCTCACTCTTCAGAAATGCGGTGTGTGGTTATCTTGTATTTAAAACTCGTGTTTTTTTCTCTCATCGCAGCACCGATTTGATGATACTCCCCAATGAAACTCTCGATAGTAGTGTAAGTAGTCAAGCATAAGTAAACTAAATTCATGAATTTAGTTTGCCAGGTTGAAAATAACTTTCATACTCTACTCCAGCTCTCAGTAGACACTCAATCCAGCGATAGATCCAACCGGCATTTTAGGTGGGTTCCCAAATAAATAATCCGCTTAAATTAGCTATCTCTTGAAGAAAAATTATTTCCGTCGACAGTCTGCAATTAATTGAATAAACAAATAGATCTAGTAAATCAATCCTCGGATTATATTCTTCCTCATAATGATAATAAATATTTAAATTAACAAAAATGACTCTCTGTGTTTACAAATCAATGAATAACCGGAAAAGAAGTCCATTAGTCTTTATAGTTTAAAATAAACCCAACATCTGTGCAATATCACCAGCGAGTAGTTAATGGTCATCAACTCTCTCGAAAACGAAACGATAAAAGGCTAAAAAAAAATGTTACATACTAAGAAAAACGTTTTTATATACGCACAACATACTTTTCAGAGATTACAAGACACTGGGTTTTTTTGAAATTATTTTTTCTTTCTCTCTTTTGTTAACGCTCGAGCGAGCCAGATGAATATGTCTTTTCTTTACGGAGAAAAAAAAAAAACTGGTGAGTTTATCCACGATGATATACAGTCCAGGTAGTTAACAGAGTTAAAAGATCGTGTAAACCCCTCTCCTGCTGGTATCACCGGCCAGCTCTCTCCTATATAAACGCCGTCATTTCACCAACTTACACTTGAACGTTCACCTTCCGAATAATCAGTTTTTATCTCCAGTAATTTTTAAAACCCTTTTAATTTAATCTGACTCCAGTCAGTCGCTATGAAGTTACTCGTGGTGTTGTTTTTGGGCTTGATCGGATTATCAGTTGTTTCATCAGGATCAACAAACACTACTTATGTTCCATCCAATGTTGAGATCCTGAAGGCCATGGAAAATTCACGTGTCAGAACGCCTATTTTCAAATGTTTGATGGGTACTGGTACTTGTGCTGGTACTGGTGGAAAAGTCAAAAGTAAGTCAATCGTTATTTTTCTTCTCAAAAAAAAAAAAAAATAAATAAAATAACTTACCATTTATTGTTAATAAAATTTTATATTAAAATTTATGATTTATAATCCATTAGCGAAAATTTAATATTTATTATTTGACGTAAGACATTTTGAGTATTGATTAATGACTAAAAAGGAAAGTTTAAGTACTATAATTACGCAAGACTTTGAACTTTCTCGATTGCTTCTAATGCTTGAGTAACCGTCGATTAATGACGCATTATTTCTTCGAACAAAAACTTGCAAGACGTGTACTTGATAATAATATGGTATTACAGTTGACTGTTACATGACCAGCAATCCTAATTATTTAATTAATCATTTCATTTTTCAGAGTTTATGTTGGAAGCTATGAAGAATAATTGCAACACTTGTAGTGCCAGTGACAAGAAACGCGCGGTTAGTCTGATGAAGGAGATAAGGAGACGATATCCTGTTGATTGGGCAAGTCTGGTCGCCAAGTACGACCCTCAAGGAGTTTACGAAAGAAAACTTTTAGCTCAAATAGAAAATCAATCTTAATTGGATTATTTTGTACTGTTAAAATTATAGTCGTTAATTATTAAGATAAGAATTTATTTTTATGTCATTATAGTTGTAGTTATCGAAAAATGTGTTTAATACTAAAATTAAAAAAAAATCATAAATTGTTACACTGAAAATCGTTATTGCGAGTTAAAAAAATTTAATGATAATATTATTTATTAATTCCGTTCTATTTTGATATAAATTACTGATGATTATTCTACGCGTCTCTTCTTTACCAATGATCCCAGCTAGAATGAAAATTAAAGAATAAATAATTAATTATTTTATTTATAAAAATAAATTTAATTAATTAAATTGAGCTAGTTGCCTTGCAGTTTAATTTAATATGACTGCCGTGACTTGAGAATTATAAATAAATAAAATTTTGCTTTATTAAATAATGACTTTTGTTAAATTGTAATGTACTTTCTTAACACTTACTAAATCAGATATAGCTGGTAAATTATTAGTCTGATCACTGACAGGAGGTTCTGGTTCACGAACATCTCTAGGTTGACTCGATTTCTTCATGTTTCTGTGCTGAGGGAATGTCGGCATCAACTTTGGATCACAAGCTATAAATTAACCAGTCATTGATAATTAATAACCAATTATTATTTAATTACAGCATTGTACTGTGTATTATAAATAAAATTGTTCCAAACTTACGCAGAGGAGCTTCTTTGAAGTAACTACTTTGCAAGCACTCTTCAGCAGTAGCGCGTTTCTTGGGGTCGTACATGAAAAGAAAGTTCAATAACCTAAGACCAGCTGCACTGAGCCAAGGAAATCTTTGCTTCAGATTATTGTACGGTTGCTGCTTGAGTGTAAAGTTTTGTAAAGCTGGCAGTGAGTTGAATTCTGGCCAAATGGCCTCGCTCGGTGTACCAAGTAAATCGACTATCAATTCTAATTGCGCTATCTCCGATCTTCCTGGCAGGAGTGGTTTGTGTCCAAGTAATTCACCTTTAATTTTTACAATAATAAATTTTTTTAAACTATAATAAAATATCAAGTGGCCATTTTTAATATTGTATTTTAAATTATTTTAAATAAAATAAATTACCTAAAATACAACCAGCTGCCCACATATCAACAGAAGTGGTTTGTGTCTTGGCTTGAAGAAGTAATTCAGGCGCTCTGTACCAAAGAGTTACAACTCTAGGTGTCATAGGTTTTAAGGGTAGACCAAACCACCTTGCAAGACCAAAATCCGCGATTTTTACACAACCTTTATCGGTCATTAGTAAATTTGATACTTTTAAATCTCTATGCACTATAAAATTATGATGAAGATATCGTAAGCCTTTTAATACTTGTAACACAATGCACTTTACTTGACTTTCAGAAAAGGGCGCTTGCATATTATCTAAAAGACTAGCTAAGTCTTGTTCGCAGTACTCCATTACTAAGAATATACTCTCTAAACTTTTACCAACTACAACTTCTTTCAACTGGACGATATTTTCATGTCTGCAAGATAAGAGGACACTTATTTCTCTCAACCCGCTGACCGGCAAGCCATCTTTTTCGTGCTCCATTCTTACTTTTTTTAGAGCCACAACTTTATCTGTTTTAGTATCTCGTGCTCGATAAACTATTCCGTAAGTGCCTTCACCGATTCGATTTAATTTTTCGAACTCTGATACAAATCGGCATTTTCCTAACTGAAAAAAAATAACGAAGATTATTGTAAAGCTAATTACAATAATTAATAATAGGAAGTGTAAAAAAAAAGTAGTTGTAATTACAATTTCTTGCTCGGGTATTTCCATTGGTTTTCCAGTCAGCAAAGAGGTCAAGATACCTCGGCGAGTTATAGGAGCTGACGGATCTGATCCCATCTCGATGGTTGATCCTTTCTTATCAATATCATTTTGGTCCAACTGCTTACCAATATTCTCATCTGAAAATATGACATTGTTATTATTGTCATTGTTATTAATTTTTATGAATAAAAAATTTTGTTAATAAAATACTCAGGTCAAAGTAATCGTAGATCATAATCTAGCTAATAAAATACAACAGTGTATATTAATCAATAACAATATTGTCTGTTGTTGAGCATTAAATAAAAAATTTATAAAAATAACCTACAATACCGGTAACGTGTGTAAACAAAAATAGTTTTATCAACCTACCTTTTGCAACCATTTTGCAATAAATAATTATTAAATTAACTTATTACAACACTATTAAATTATCGGAAGTTTATTTGACAGTCAATTGATAAAAATAAATTCTTGTTTATAAAAATACTGGAGAGATGCGATTATTATACTTGTTAATGATAAAAAAAGGAAGATAAAATATATACTATCATTATAATAATAATAGTAAGGAAAAATAAGTTTTGTGTTTTGTTTTTGTGTAATTTCTTTGTTATCAACGAACTGTAATTTCTCTTTGACGCAGAATTTACAAGCAGCGAAATCGAAATAGCCGATTGACAATTTTTTAATTTTCTTTTGTAAATAATTTGTAATTTATAGCGATAATTACTGATCTAATTAAAATCAATTTAAAGACAAAAACAATTCTTGTCTGTCATTTTAAACTTTAAACTTTTTTGTCAGAAAATTTTGAAGAGATTTTCAAAATTTACCGCTAAAAAAAATATACAAGACTGAAGTTAGCCAACGTTCTTAATTTTTTGATTTTTTTTTTTTTCATTTATTAAATTATAACAAAAAAAATATTTTTAAAAAATTGCATGTGTAATTTTAAAAATTTTCTACATGTCAAATTTAAAAAAAAAAATTTTTTTTTAAGTAATTTTTTTAATAAAATAAATTATTAAAATTTTTAAATGGCGGCTAACTTACTTTTCATAAAAAATATAAAAATAATAGTGAATAAATAAAAGTAAGTATCGATTATTTAAAGATATTAATAAAATTATATTTTTTATTCAATCGATAATATTCACATTAGCTGAAAAAACCGCAACGACCCGCAAGATGTCGCAGCGAGTTAGATTTCTGGGTGGAAAGAAAAAACAACGGGGAGCAAAGTTGCTAGGCAACTCGAAGGACGCGAATGGCGGCGGGCCCCCCAATGTTTAATATAACCACGCTTGGGCTCCAAGAATATCTTTGTGTTTCTCCCTCTCCGACCTCCGGCTAGCATCAGTGAGACCTTAGAACTAGCGGTGGTCTCTTTCACTGGCACTCCACTTTATTCCGCGACTCGGTCACCGTCTTGGTAGCTGCTGTAAATTATTTTGATACCCTTAACTATAAAAAAAAAAATAGTACATATACTAACACATATTGCAACACACGTAACACATCTAACCGTTGAGTGAATGTTGATTGTTGCGTCTTCAGTGCAGCCTGCAGTTGGATCATCATGTGCCCCCACAGAGCTAGTCCTTTCGCGCGCGCTGTTACAGTTTTCGCGTGAGCTATTATGTTCATACACAAACAAACAAGTAAATATATTATTTTTTAAATTACATTACACTAATTATAATATTAATAATAATAATAATGATAACACTGAAGTTGACATATTAAAATTTTTTTGGAATTTTATAACAATTAAATTATTAAAAAAAAAATTAATTAAAAAGTTTCACATGTGAAAATTAATAAAAATTACAAGTGAAAATTTTGAGAATCAATTTTTTTATTGTAATTAATTAGTTAAAAAAAATTTTTAAGTTAACAGCTGACCGCTAACTTCAGTATTATTTTAATTGTTATAAAATTCTAAAAAAATTTTTAATATCTGTCAACTTCAGTGTTATTAATAATGAAGCAAATGCAATTCGCTTACCATAACTCTCTTTATTTACTTTTCAGGAATTGAATCGAGGTTCGGACAGAGGCACGATCACGGCCAGGAGTTAAAGTTTATTTAAATTTTACCAAGTTCTATATAATAATATTTTTCTGTTTTGTATACGTACAAGAGAACTGATTCAACGGCGTTAATCGTGCCAATCATCATTGATTTTAAAACGGATTCCGATGTGCTTGAAAACCGGTTCTTTCTTCTTGCGTAGAGAAGTGCTCGAGAAAATGCGACGAGAAATGTACTGAAGTGAAATAAAATAAGATAAATATTTATTTATCATACACATAAATAAATAAAGTGTTGTGCGAGGGTGAGTACATATAAAAGTTAACTCATTGCTATCTTGTCAACTGGACGCGCCGCTGGATAGCAGCAATACAACAGAACAATAACAAACAAACAGAATGGATGAAGAACACGAGACTGACGGAGTTAAATCTCCGATAAAGAGACTTGGATCCACCAGGAAATTACTCGTCTTTAACAGTGAGTTTTTCTTTTTTTTTTTCATTATTAATGTTGCTATTATAAATATTTATTATTGTGATTATGATTTAGATTTATTATTTATTATTTTATTTACTAGTCATTAAAATGATTGCGTGCATTAGAGACATTATGTCAATTTTGTATTCGGTGGGTCAATCTACATTAAATTATGTAGAGTATAAAAAATTACCCATGATTACGGCGATATATCCCCCTCGAGTCTATGTATTTATTCGCGCTGGATTGTCCTGTGAGTGTTTTATTAATATTATATACGATATAAACTGACTCCACTTGTCTTGTTATTATTATGTTGTGTATCACGTGGGAATATTTTTAACATTTGCTTTTTTCTCGTCATTCAACGTTTTCATTGATTAAAATAAAGTATATATATCAGCGTATGCTCTAACAACACCATAAGTCATTTATTTTTATAAAGTAATTATTAATTTATAATGTATAACATGAAACTTGTTTTCTTCTTTGTAAATATAAAGTCTACATGCATTTTATTTAAAATATTAAATATTTTAAAAAGTTTTATGATATAAATATAATTTATATTATCCGTATATACTTTTTAAATTATGGATATTATTTAATTTTTATTCATAAAGTCTGCTTCCATATCTGGGATATAAAAGTATATGTGTAAAGCGCCAAGTTAAATAAAATGCTATTGGTAGAAAAATAGCAGGTGCAATTTATTTGTCGAGGGTCATTTAAGATACTGGCAAGTTACCAAAGATTCATGCCTTTAGCGATCTCATATAAATATATATATTTGGTTTTAAAAATTTTTTTTCTGTGACTTTTTAATGGAGATACCCATGTTATATAAAAACAAAAAATAATATCAGCAGATGTTAAAGCACTAATAACTATTAAATGGTGATGTGATGAAATCAAAATCAAAAGGGATCCAGGCTCCAGGTATATATAGATGAAAAAAAAAAAAAGTAAGTCCCTGAAGTGAAAGTCTGCTGGTTGAATTAAATATTCATTGGTCGTTTTTCCTAGTGGATATTCAGATGTGCCAAGATAACTGACAGCAACTGTCTCGCTCAATGTAAGTTAAATTTTATTATTCATTTATCTCGTATTCATTTATCCAGACCGATCAATACATTTAATCACCAGGAATATTTATATTTATATCTGGATATACATAATAAATATATAAATTTTTTTTAGGTGATTATTACACTGGTAACACGTGCCGGTGTTGGTAAATATTTTATGTACATGAATATTGAACGAGAAGCAACGAGTAAAGATCTCAGCAGTCATGAACTTGGCCTGAGGCCTCGAAAAATGTGTTTCTTCCTATCACCCGTCTCGGGTATTCTCGATTCTCGTTCCTAAAAATAGAAATCCGCGCCATAAAATAACGAATGCGTTGCACATCATCAGTACAATAAGAGGAAAAAGACAGAGACTGAGAAGTTGAGAGAGTACAATAATATAACGAATAGAATATACATAATCCTTTGATCAGGAGGATAAGAGAAGAGAAGTCACAAGTCAACCCGGAATACTAAGTAACAAGTGTGAAGAAACGTAATATCGTGTATAATATATAAAGAGATAAAGTATACGCTTATATTTTATTATTGTTATTATTATTAGAAATGTATTTAAAAAAAAATATCTACCAGCAGCAGAATTCAAGCTGTACGAGTCGATAATACGTATAAGTTATAGAGCACTCGTATATCGAAGTGTACTTGAAGCTGCTACACTCTATACGGTATTGAATATGTATAAAATTTCAACGGGTGTATCTGAGATGGAATGCCGGCACGGCGTTAATGCATCATGTCGAGCAGAGTAAGAGCTGAGAAACACGGATAGCAATGTAAGAGAGAGGATACGAGAGACAAAGGTTACGCATGGAAGAACATTACAGCCTTGAGATATTCATGGCGGTAAAGTAATTGGCCCGGTGGTCGACGAGAACCACTCACCGTGTAGTTGTGAGTCTCAGGACAATTTGAATCCGCTATTACTATAAGCTAACAGCAGCCACCGAGCATCACAGCAATAGCAAGATGATGCGGTCGCTCTCTCGGGGTTGCAGGCAAGAACCCTTGACGGCAATTTAACCCGGCCTCGAGAGGAGGACCCCGGGGTGTTAATGTCGTTATTACAATGTACGAAGGCGTGTACCTAGTGTAATTGGAATGATCTGGGGCTTACCAACTTCTTGTAGTTGTGTTACCAGCTCGTAAGGGTGATTTAATCATTTTAAGATCGCGTCTTTGGGTAAATTAACTCCCCATTTACTACCACAATGTATCATATTCTGAATCCTAATATTAACATGTCTAGACGCTTTACGCAATCTTTATTTATTCAAAGTATATTCACTCAGCGCCCCATTTACACTTTCGATGGAACAATAATAACAATTTACGTGTAATTATTTATAAAACACTTAATTTTATTATACTTAAAGTTTGTAGAGCAGAGGAATCGACACCGTACGTGAATCCCCCACCGGGGGGGCCACAATGTTTCTTTTTATTGCTCTCGGGTCATTGACCTCATGTTGAAAATTTTAACGACGCTCATAATTTATAATACATCAAAAGTTATGCTAAAAACTATTAAATCAACTTCGCATCGCTGAGAGTTTGAATTATCATTGCAATAATAATAATCTGAAATACATATACAGATAAAATAAACCAACCAGCCAGTAGGTCATATAAGTTTATTTAATATTAATATAAATTGTTGATACATTGTGGTTTTGGATAACGTTTAACATTCTTCCGGTAGTTATCGCAGCTTACATTATCATACAAACAACGTATGTACATTGATACACGCCAGAATTATATCATATGATACTGGTGTTATTATACGGAGGAAGTTGCGCCTGCTCGGTGCTTTATGGCGTCATACAAAAGGTAAGATCGAGTTTATGAGGGAGAATCAACGCATGGATCCTATCGATCGTGTAAAACATAGCAATGTCGCCGAATATCTATTAGTAGACAGAAAAGCAGTTTACTCCATAATTATTTCTTCATTCCTTCATTTCTTAGGACCAAATTCTTGATTATCCAGTCGAATAAATATATATTAGAATCCAAGCTTAAGATATCGTAGAAGAACATAAATATTTCTTCATATTCTCCTACGAATTCAAACCCCAATAGATTTAGTAATCTACTTGGTCTTTCCCATTGCTCACACGCTCCTATACGTAGTTTCTCCATTTCTAGCAATATCGGAGCTCCTTGGACGCTCGTAAAATCGCCAATAAACTAAAATCCCTCCTTTATTCTCTTCCTCTGTACTATACATACTTTCGGGTGTATATGCGTTCAATATTCCCCTTATAGCTTGTCTCTTCATATATATACTGCGTATATTTCACCGGTTAAACAGTGTGTATGTATGTGATAAATTCTCGTTCCTCTTATCCTTAATACTTAAATTCTTCGTGGGGAGTTATCGCAAAAACCTAACCAGCGCAACTCCGCCTCTCTTAAGTCAGGAGAATAGAAATACTTTCTTTATTACTTACACTTCCTCTTTCCTCTTTACTTAACTTAACGTTATTTTTTCTTCTTCTTCTTCTTCTTTCTATCCATAGTATTCTACAATATTCTACATATATTCATGACTTTATACCGACAAACTGATATCACATTGTCTTGTATTATCATCCTTAAGTTTTAACTTAACTTCCCTTTGACGATTAAAATACGCCGACACACGCCGATAAGCTTATCGTTTTTACCCTCCTGGTGTTCTTAAGAATTTCTTTTGATGATTACACAAACAGCTTGAGAAAATGTTCTTTTAATTTTAGTTAAACTTACCACTTTTATTGTTGTTTCATATAATTTTCCTTTTGCTAAAGTTTATTCTCGGTTTACAGTTCGTTTAGAGCCTGAGGGAGAGAATAAAAGATTCCGCGTGGTTGCCTCTTCGACTTGGTCCTTTTTAGTCGTTACGATGGAAACAGCTATCTTCATTTCTCTGTACCTTTCTATATACCTATATCTGTCCAAGAATAATAGAGAGGATTTGATAGAGAATTGGACTGGACCTTCAATGCCCAGTGGTGTGGGTATGGGTCGAGGAGGCTTACAACTGTCCTTATACCTGACACTTGGCCACGTGCACATTCTCTCACCTTACATCCACACACACATGAAACTTACCACACGTATGTCATGAACACACGTGCTCAGGAGCTCTCGACTCTTCGTTAATAAGATCATTGTCCTAGAACGTGAGAGAATGGTATAGAATGTGTTGTAATGTCATCTCTAAAAGCCGTAATAAAGTTTAACGATAGCGAAAGTCAGGTAACGCTGTAAAAATCGAGTGTTTATTTCAAGTTAAAAAAATATTTTTATTTTTTTTTTAGGCTCTGGTACTTTTTGTCTTAAGATCAATTCCACTCCCGGTTTATTATTTTTTTTATTTATTTTCGATCGCAAGAGAACAAAGAGAGTGGAACTAAACAATAGCGATTATCGACTCGCTCCAATTACACTGGCGGTATCTAAGACTCCCTTTGCGTTGAGTCTAGGCGTCAACGAACTCCCAACTCTGAACTTTGCTTGAATTAGAGGAAGAAATTGTTTGATTTACGAGAAAATGTTCTCATATATTAAATAGAGAATTTTATTGAATTAAGATATACTATTAATATTATTATTACTATTTATTTTATCTCACTCTGAAAGCAATGGTAACATTATTAATAATTATTATTGTTATTATCAGATGCGGTAGATGAGAAAAAAAAATAAGCGTGAGATTCACATGACTCTGATGTATGTAATTGATCTCAAAGGCATCGCGTTACTAATTAAAACGCATGGCAGATGATACAATTATATATAAAAACCGAGCGCCACTTTCTCACGAATAGGATGAAAAACAAACTAAAGCAAATATTTAAAAAAAAAGAAAAAATTGTTATTATACCTTGGTTGAAATTTTCCCTCGACTGTGCTCTTTTTTCTCGTTTTCGTAATTATTTCTCTTGAGGTAGCTGACTCACAGTTATCTTTGCCTATGTACACTCGTTAGCGTTGTGTCAGTATAAAGGCGCTGAATAGAAGAAGCATACGCCGAAGAAGAAGAACAAGTTAAATATTATATTATGTGTAAGGAAGATGAATAATAATTTGAACTGTAAGAAGAAGAAGAAGAAGAAGAAGAAGAAGAAAACGGAGCCTCAGAGGCAAGCGAGGGCGTCCGGAAATTCCGTGCCGGAAATAGCAGTCACTCGCGCTCTTTCATTTTGGGTGACAGAGTTGTGTTAGTAAACAGAAAAAATAAAAATCTGTGTAAGTTTTGTCTATCTACATAAATGTATATGTAAATATATAAATATCCATATCTGTGACTGAACTATATATGTAACAAACCCCGAGAGTGCGCGCTTCCAGACGACAACTTGACTCATCTTTTATCTCGTTGCTCTTAGCGACTCACCCCCATTGTATGTCCCATTGACTCAAGATTCTGGACTTTCTCACCACACAGAAAAGTCGAGAAACATAAAAATAGAAAGTCTAGATAAACCTATGGAAAATAAGCCTATAAATAATTTATTTTAGATACTTGAAAATAATCTTTAAATTTAAAAGAAATATGCGTACCCACGTTTACTTAACTTTTCATTTGGCTTGAGGACATGAATAAACAGTAACTGAAGAAACTGCCAAGGACTTGCATCCAATTTTCCATAAAGGCACATCAGGTATCCACCCAGTTATTCTCCAGACTGGTATATTCCTTTGGGATTTAAAAATGCTGTTTAGTTCAGCCAATACTGTATAGCGGGTCTGCATCTACATGGCAATCCCACGCTCGATTACAGTGTTCATAGCGCATCTGAGCATCGCCAATATTCATACTGTCTCCTCTACTCTTACCTGAGCCTATTTCATCACTGGTATTCTATAAAGGATCAAAAGCGCTCCCCTGAGTCGTCACCATACCCATAATCATTACTCACTTTGCATATTCAGTAGCTTGGTACCCCTCGTATAAATCAATCAACATGTTCATCATTTCTACAGTTTATTTCTACTGTATGTCAATACTGACCAATTTAAAAATTTTTTTGACAAACTGCAAAAAAAGAAGAAATATTCAAAATTGTAATATAAGTGAATTGTGATGAAAATTGGAACCTATCGATTTGTTCTGGAACTATTTAACTGTACAGCTAGTGAGTTTTGTAAACTGAATTCTATGAATTATTCAAGAAGAAAGAAGCTTTCAAAAAAATGAAGAATATGCAAAAAACTGACTCAACCGAATTTTGATCCTGAAAAATGTTTATAGCTCCAAAACTCATTAACCATCAGTGTATTTTAGCAGTCACGCAGAGCTAATAAGTTCAACGAAGAATACTAACAAAAAATTACCTCATTATCACGATCCTAATAAATAACTTGTCAAACAGTGTCGTTGAAAATAGCTCAAGGACTGTTCGTCCCTTCATGATAGTAAGTAATGAAATTCGATATAGACGAATTGGACATACAATTACTGTTTGCTTATCCCAGCCAGGACTAATCAACATTTATAAGGTTTTACAGATATCTGTAATTGTAATTATATATAGAACATAGATCAGAAATGGATCTAGAACTAAAGAGCAAATGAGCAAGCAGAGAAGAGAATTTGTTAATACAGTGGTATGGAAATAAAGTTGTTACACAGCTGAGCTGGTTGACGAAATTAGTGACGAGCCAAATGAAAGCCAAAGGCCGAGGGTTGCGTGACAGCCAGTGATTCAATGGCGTGGCAACGTTTGCACACAAACACACACACACACACACGCAGTTGCGTATCCAAACAAAAACACGGGCATCCATCTTGTGAGTAAGCATCATCCACCACACAAGTAATGCCTAGATACAGTGCCCACAGTTGCGTAGAGCTAGGAGTGGATAAGAGCCAACATAACACTAAACTCCTGTCCCATGTTATCCACATGGAGGTGTGTATGTTGGTGATTTCGTCCTCACTGACTCGGTTTTTCACGTGTGCGCTCTAGAGTCACAGTCACGGTCACGCTCGGAGGGTTGAACCTCTGCATAATATATATCTATATCTACGCTAGCAAGAGCAAGAGCCAAGAATAGGAGCGAGACGTTCATAAAATCCATAGGAGAGAAAATGAAGCGACTAAATATAGTTATATCAGTACAGCATTGATTCCCCTCTTGCTCTACCTGTCGGTTTACCTCCATATATACCTTTCTCCTTGCAAAAAGCATCGCATTGTCCTCTCCCTTCTCCTCGAGTCCTGTACAGGCTACAACACCCCCGTGGTGGCGGTCGTTTGCCTGCAAATCGCGTGCACCTTCTTCAACAACTTTTGTTATCTCTCTCAGAATCCTACCATCGGGTTATCAGTATCTCTTCCTCCTGGGGTCTCCCCGGTGATCCCTCCGTTAATAAATCGTATCGTCCTTCTCTCTTTATGACCCCTTCTTACTTCCCACATATATGTATCTATATCTGTATATATATAATACTGAAACTATACTGAACCAAAGTAAAGGGGAGTTGGTTTTATTTAGTTCTCTGCTGGTCGGTCAGTTGGGTTCAGAAGCCTCTTTCCCGAGGTTGTGCGTTCTTCATAGATGATTTTTCATAATCTAATTTACACAATATAAGTGTAATAATGAGATTATCATTATTAGTGGTACGGAAGTGCATAAAAAGTTTGGATAAAGAGCCTGAAGCTTAAAACATCAGCCTGAACAAACATTCCTGATAATTCTCAATTCGTCAAGTGTTATCAGGGTAAAATCCCATAGTGGGTTTTATTTGTGGATAATCTTGTGCTGGTGGAGAATCGAGAACTGATATAGATACTAGGGTGGGTCAAAAAAATCGAATAATTTATTTTTGACTTTATACTCTGAAAAATAGGTTCGTAGACACCTAAAAAGAATTCTCTCCAAGTATAAGCTCTTAATTATAACGGGAAGGTCCTCCGCTTTGCGGGTTTCTATTTTTTTCGAATAATCAGATAAAAAAATTTATATCTCGCTTCCAACTGCTTGGAAAAATATTCCGTGGCATAGATTTTGTGAGAAATTGAATGCTTTACAAAAAGGTCTCTTATGACTTTTTCAAAAACTCAACCGATTAAAAGATATTCATAGTTGAAGTTTGGCTATTTTAAGGAAAATATTCGTTTTTATTATGAATTTTATAAGTCGATGAAAAAAATTATTTCGGATTGCGGAACTCATGATTTTGTAGGAAATTTACTGCTCTACAAAAATGGTCTCTTATGATTTTTGATTAAGTGAAGCCGTTACGAGATATTCATCGTCAAACATTAACGAATATCAATATTTCCAGTTTTTGATCAATAATTCGATAAATTTTAATTTAAACTATGAGTTTCAGGAAAATTTACATAAATTTGAGTTTCGATCGATAAAGAAATGTTATAAACAATTTTTTTAATATTGTTTTCAGTCTTGAGCTTGTTTGATTGCATTAAAACAAGAAATTAGAGCATTTTTTCGACATATAGCCAATGATTAGTTTAATTTGAAGTGAATGACATATTTCTTTGTCAAATTTAATATGAAAAGTATTGAATCAAGTGAGAAACAACCAGTATTTAACTTTTTTATAGATAAATTTTTTATTGAATTATCAATTGCAATATAATTGTCTATATTTTTAACATAACAGTACGCTATTACTATAAATAATTTCTTTTATTACAATTTGGGAATGTTTTTGATGTTCTTTGACAACTTGTAATAAGTACTGGAATTGTTCTTCATTTTTGTCAAGCATTGATTATATTCACTGACTAATGCAACAGCTCGCTCTGCTGAATCATTGACAACTTTTAGTTGTTGAAAGTATTCTTTATTTTCGAGATAACTCTCATTAGTAGGCCATAATTCAACATCGACATCAAGAAAGTCATACGGTAGATCGAAGATTTTGAAAAGATTTAATGACTTTTTAGACACAAAGTCACTCAGAGTTCTCTGCGCCAATGAATTCAAATCTTTTTAGCAATTACAAATCTTTTAGCTTTAGAATCTGTACCTTCACGAGTATTAACAGCTTCAACAATACTTTTTTTTACTTCTAATGGAACGCCATCGTCAAACAGTGATAAAATGGCAAGTTCATCGCTCAAATACCATAAGTGCGAAATCATTTTTTCACACGTAGCTGAAGAAATCAAAGGATTGATATGTTTGTACTCAATAAATTTTTCATAAACTGCAAGTCATGATAAGCAGCAGTTGTTGCAGAAGTTGATGAAAACCAAGCTTTTAAATACAATGTGACTATAAAAATACAGAAATGACGAAGACCATGCAATTCTTTCTGAGAGAGTTTGAATTCATCTCTGAATAGATACATTTTCAAACTATAAATGGCCTTAGCCATCCATCTAGCATGATGAACAGCACCAGGACGTTTGAAAGAAATCTTTTCTTGAGGCATTTCTCCAAGGAAAATCAATGATAATTCCAATAATTCTTTATCTAACTTATTATAACATTTCTTTATCGATCGAAACTCAAATTTATGTAAATTTTCCTGAAACTCATAGTTTAAATTAAAATTTATCGAATTATTGATCAAAAACTGGAAATATTGATATTCGTTAATGTTTGACGATGAATATCTCGTAACGGCTTCACTTAATCAAAAAATCATAAGAGACCATTTTTGTAGAGCAGTAAATTTCCTACAAAATCATGAGTTCCGCAATCCGAAATAATTTTTTTCATCGACTTATAAAATTCATAATAAAAACGAATATTTTCCTTAAAATAGCCAAACTTCAACTATGAATATCTTTTAATCGGTTGAGTTTTTGAAAAAGTCATAAGAGACCTTTTTTGTAAAGCATTCAATTTCTCACAAAATCTATGCCACGGAATATTTTTCCAAGCAGTTGGAAGCGAGATATAAATTTTTTTATCTGATTATTCGAAAAAAATAGAAACCCGCAAAGCGGAGGACCTTCCCGTTATAATTAAGAGCTTATACTTGGAGAGAATTCTTTTTAGGTGTCTACGAACCTATTTTTCAGAGTATAAAATCAAAAATAAATTATTCGATTTTTTTGACCCACCCTAATAGATACAGAGGAGAGTAGAGAATTGGATAGGAGCAGAGAAGCTTATACTTACTCCCACTTATTTTTATTCTAGTAGTGAGTTTATAATCCGGAAGAGAAGAGTAGGAGCATCGGCGCAGCATCCGAGGGAAGCGAATGGAACACACCAGTGTAGAGAGACGTTGAGCTGCTGCTACTCGTGGTATGGAGTTGAGCGTTGATGCTGGTGCTGCTGCTGTTGCTGAACAAAGAACCCCGGAGTTTGGAGAAGAGAGATGGTAGATCTGGTTGCTTGGCGACCAGCCAGCCATCTAGTTCGATCCCAGCCGGCCGAGGCAGCAGCCCGTTCACACCCTAAGAGTAAGGAGTAAGGAGCTGAGAACGTACAGAACCGTACGTCGACTAATTCAACGTGTCTTACGCTCATACATTATACGAGCCTTATTCATCACATCTCATATCATCGTTTGATGTATTAATAACATTGTTTGAATTAAAACCTATACACTGTGAGTTTATAGAATTCCAAAGTGCGAGGAGCCAAAAATTTCTCATTGGAAGTCGGAAATAATAATAAAAATTTTTATATCGGGGAATGATTAACTTTCTACAGACGTCCATTAATCGCGGGCTCGTTACTGATGGCGTGGAAATAAAAGTGTTGAAGATGACCCGATGACCGGCGAATAGACACTTGAACGACCAAGATTACCCAAGTAGAGAATCCTCGTTACTTCCCTCTTTCATTCCATATCTATTCCGCTTGACCTTGCCGCGAACATGTGACTAGTGTGTTCCTGCTAGAGACACTCATCTCCATCAGTAATAATATAATTAAATAAGATTATTTTATTAAATTACCAACGAATAGTGCTGATTTGAAGTTTGTTAACGGAGTTAATTATTAAACTCGTGTTTGTGTCATCGAATCACCATGTTCCAGTGCATTATCCAGCAGAGAAACGGATGGATCCATCCGTCAAGTCCAGAGACCAAAGATGTATTTCCAGGTAGTTTATAATTAACATTACCATTTACCATTTAATTTTATACAATTTCAATAGATGTTGATGTTGATGTTGATATTTATGTTTATGTTAATGCGTAAACATTTATTCAATTAACTATTACTTTAGAAATGATGTTTTGCTCAGCAATTAAGGAAACATCTGTCGGGTGATGGATTTCTCTTTGCTTTGATATGTTCCGCGGTTGCAATAAAGACGGAAAAAGCAATTCAATATAATAACAAGAGTTGTAAGCTTTGGTAATGTATAATGTATATAATATAATGGAAACCAATATAGAGTAAGAATCTTTCGCCGGTTTCGATCGTGTTTATCAAGAACCAAGCATGGGGCATAAGGTACGAAGGCTTTACTTATATTAGTCGCGTGTTGGGAGTGAAACTCTGTACGATGCGCGATGTATTAAACGCAGGAAGCTGTAAATTGAACGTTTGTATATATGTTCATTTAAACACACATATACACACACATGTGTATGGATGTGAGTGTTGATGTAAATATAAATGTGAGTAAAGAGTTAGACGTGTGTATGGATGAGTCAACAGCTAGTAGAGGGTTTGATGAGAAAATATCGAGGAGATATTTTTTTTGATAACTCTAATAGGTAGTTATTTATTAGAAAGTTACTTTTAGATAAAGGAATGATAGTTTAAATTTTTTATTTAATTAGTTTACGGCTATTTTATGTACTTGACACATTTACTATTTACTGTTGTAATTATTATTATATTTTGTATATTGGATTGTTAACTATAATTTCACGATTACTGTGTTTATATTTACTCTAATAATATAGGTGAAATAGTGTTTATGTTTTTGTAAGACGTAATGCGTGGGTTTGAGTTACTAAATTCACTTAGCTGGTCATCATGTGAGCACTTTACCGTGAAAAGCTTTTTTTTTTTTTTTTTTTTTTTTTTTTCTTCATTGTAGTGTCAGGAGATAGTTAATTAGATTATTGTAAATAATTGTCGGGGTAATGAATGTCATTAGCTGTTAGGTAATATTGCATTAACGTTGATCTTTATAAAGCCGGGTAATTGTGTTTGAAATGTTCTGTAAATTAGTTATTAATGTTAATGACATTGATAGACACCGCGTGATAGAAATTGAAGGCTGCAGGGAGAGAAACTGGTGGCTAAAATTTACCTATTTTAGAACAGAGAATACTATGTACTGTTAATGAAATAATTAATGCTATACATCCACAAGACAATAGAGGAACAATATATTGACTGTGTTTGAAGGGTCTGGGTTAGAATCACAGCAGGGTCAAGTCACTTTTATAATACTGTCAAAGACAATTCATAGTTTCAATAATGTTTTAAAATACTAATCTTAGTTTAGTAATTTAATCCGATTTTTTTAACTTTTGTAAATTTTCCCGCAGTTTTCTCAGAGAAATTGGATGGTGCGGAAACAGCTTATCGCCTGTTAAATTGAAATCAAATATTGAACAATCCAATATCTACGGAGAAGCTGATGAGTTAGTCGACAGTAAACGTTGTAGCACTAAAAATTGTAGACCCAGTGATATTCGATCAGTCTCTGGAAGCCTGAAATAACGAGCGGGATTTTGTTGTACCGTTATTTCATCCAAGGGAAAATTCGATGAGTCCGAAAGCCGATAACATATAAAGTTTATCGTGATTAATAGTTACTTTCGTTTCTGGCAAACATGAAATGGGATGGAAGCTCGTAGATTAAATGGAAAAAACTATTATATCCATAAATTAATATTTAAACATTTAATATAGAATGAATTACAGTATAGCATTATATATCAAGGATGAATGAATTTCGCAGGTCTTTAATTTATTTACTTTTTTTAATTGGTTTAATTATATATACCCGAGACGAAAGTGCAGGCTGTATAATTTGTGTAGAATAAATTGGCGACTTTTTTGCCCACCATGACAAGTATTTTCTCTCTACTCTCTCGACTGGGGGATTTTATTTTATTTTTATTTTTATTTTTATTCTTTCGCTCTCACTCTACTCTACACTCGACACTGCTCTCTGTACGGCAGATCGATCCGGCACAATCGAATTAATTTAGCGAGCCGGGGTTCGCGCCGCGAGAGTCGCCAAAGGCGTGGTATCGTGTGATATTATATCGGTCTAATATATATATATATATATATATATATATATATATATATATATATATATATATATATATATATATATATATAATATAGATGCAATGCGTCCGCAAAACAAGTAGTAAAGAGTGTACGTTGTTAAAAAGCTTTTTTCCCTGCTGTACTCTGCTCTTGATTATTCAAACAGGAAGGAAGTTGATCGAGAAATGCTGGTGCATATCAATCTGACGCCCTCCCTTTTCTCTTGTCTCCTCCACTCGGTTTATTTATTATTATCGGGTGCAATTGCAATATTTGTACGTCTATTTATACTGATGGTGCAGCTAGTTACCAGACAGTATACAAGTACATGGCTTTGCATTTCGCATATCTATAACTAACTTTATTACACTCTTCTCTTCTCATCAGCTGCGTTTAATTCTCGTCCTCTATATACACTGCACATTTCATTGTACAGTACATTATTTAGGTGCGCCACAATCACCAATTACTCCTCCTATATAAACGCATCATGTATAATGTATAATATATCTCTATCTATCTCTGTGATGAATCTAAAATCTGCCGATCGTCTCCGGCATAATATCCAGTGAGTCGTATCGATCCGATGAAAATTCTCGCGCCTGTTCCCATCCGACAGCTATCAACTTAATATGATAGAAACAGAATGGAAGTTGAGCATGAACCGGTAATGGTAATATATAATATTATATATGTTGTATAACTAAACGAAAACTTTTAATCATACAACATCGATTAATATCAATGACTAGACGTGCCCGCATAAATATATCTATTCCATTGTGTTTTAAGTTTCGAGTAATCAGATAAGTAGCCGTTGAATTATTATTTTTATTATTCAATCATCGATGACGCCTCACACCTCATTTTAACTTCCCATTAAGCCATTACATTTATTTGTCTCACTTAAGCCATCAATTCTGTCCGTTGAGAACAAGGTCACATATATTTGCTTTAAGCTAAAAATACACAAATACTTTACATTTAATGTGCCCAAAAAAAAAAAACTTTTTAAGCAAAGGGCTTTTGGAGTTTGGAGAAAGAAACTAATTTGATAAATAACCGGTGATATATTATCTGGATTGTATAAATATAATGATGAATTTCAACGGGTTAATATTCTTATTTTTCATTTATGACAGCTTCACTTTCTTTAAAAATTTATTTTTACTTTTTTAAATTTGGTAAAAATATTTTAATTTGAAGCTATTGAAATTTAAAAAATAAAATTTATGTACTAACAGTCGTTTCAATGTTATTACAGTGATATGATAGTAATTATTATTTATTGCCACTACTGCTACTATCATTTTTATACTATTGTATTTTTATATCTTCTCTAAACAGTTATATTTATCTTTATTAATTTCAAAGTCAGAAAAGAGGAAGTTTAACAAGCCCCTTTGAAAATTCGTTAGAAAACAAAAAAAAAGTCATTTTTATTTTTACACTCCTTTTAAGTTTGATTAAAATTTAGACTTTTTAAGACAGATGTCTTCTAAAAAAAAATTGATTTTCTATTTCATTAAGAAATAAATTAATAAAAAAAAAAAAAAAAAAAAAAATAAACAATTTCTGAGAACTTAAGAATATTATATCTGACGTCGATTGTAAAAAAAGAAAACACTAAAATTACCAAGAAATCTAATAACTAAATAACAAATACTTTTTGCATGATCGCACTTTCAAATTTCCCTTAATAAGTATTATACTCTTCAATTCAAAATTAAATAATCTGAGCCCTTTGTTATCGCCTCTAATTACTGTTATAATAACCGATGCGAGAGTGATTAATTCCAGTATAGTAAACTGATTAGTCCCTTTGATACCCAGTACCTGAAAGTTACAAAATACCCGAACGTTAAATAAATAATACAATATATATATATATATATATATATATATATATATATATATATATATATATATATATATATATATATATATATATATATAATAAACACTCAAACGCGTCTTTGTGAATTCACTGAGCTATTAAATTGTTTGGGTTTAGTTAACTTTCCTCAATAAACATCAGCTCAGCAACTCTACTCCAACTATTTACATAATATAAATTTTCTTTTTGTTCATTGAAAACTTTCATTGAGGTTTAGCATAGCCCGGCAGTCAATAAAAATTTAACTGTAGTCTGTAACACTATATTTATTTCTTCACTCCAGGAGTCTAATACTAAAAAAAAAGAATTTCCCAAGAAAATCAAGCGGGGTTTTTTTCTTTAAAACCAAAATTTATTACCATACATTTCCAAGTTTATTTTAAACCTCTGCTCATGAACCGTATCGTGTCTCCATAAATTTATAACAAGTTACAAGTTTAGGTCTACTATCTTAAAAAAAATTTATCTGTCTAAGTCTAGTCGGTCGTTCACTATTTCTCAATCGAGTTGAACGCTTTTAGAGCCTTGTACTTTATTCGTCGCAAATTTTAAATCTCCTCACATACATTACTCCATTAGCTTACATATTATTATTACATATATACATATATGTATCTATCTACAAAAGTATTATATCTTTCTCCGTCTTTCTTTCCTCATATTATCTTTCTCTGGCTCATACATTAACATTACATTAGTTCACCCGAACTCGACATGTGTACACACCGATATTACACTCACAACAAATACTACACGTTAAATATAAATGTACACACTAAGAGTATGTAAGTAGCTGTGTATACACATTTTAGTCCGGTAATTGCGGTTAATTCTCATCGAGGAACGGCCTCTTGTGTTGCCTCTTATTCTTAAACGTCAGTCAACTCTTGCAAGTCAAGTCGTTTGCTTCTATTCGATTTCCGCGAATAAATCAAAATATATAATAATACATCCATTCAGCTCATCATATTTTAATTACTTCAATAATAATAATAATATTAATTTATTAAACAATAAATTGTAAAGTAACTGTAAAATTATAAAAGTAAATACTAAATACCGAATACCGATCCAGAGATTTAGTGCCCGTCAATATTAAATCTCTTAATGTTCGAAACGTGAATGATCTTCTTAGATAAAAGAGCGTTTACGTCTTTCTCAATGTTCTCTAGGCTTGTTAATCTCCTTTCTCGCAAACCGTGAGTAGAGTGTTGAATGTTAAACCGCAATATGCATCCATATTCTATATCTGACAATGAGCGAGTGTGAGTAAGTGCAAATACATATAATATTATATTGGACAGCAAGTAAACGTACAACATAACAGTGTAACGTGTAACGACCCAGTGTAAAGAGTAAATAACACTGTATTTTTTATTTTTTAAGTGTATATTGCTGCGCACAGGTGGAGAATGGAAAATAATTTAATATATATCGCAAATAACGAGTGTGTTGAGGTATCTTTCGTATAAACTTTAGTTATTTAGCGTTAACAGTCCACCGGGCAGCGGCTAATAAAATATAAATTGAACAGAGTTATTTATCGAAAGTTATGTTTTTAATTTCTTTTTATTTTTTATTCGATGATTTTGTAATTTTTTTAATTTATTTGAAAGATTAAGAGTTGGATCTATTGTTCAGAGTTTATTTTAATTTATAATTTATTAATTTTAATAATATATATAATTTGTGCAAATTGTGAGACGAAAATGCGACGTAGATCGTAATATAGCGAAAGACGAGGTCCCGAGAAATTGGCAAAGAAGCTACGTCGGGTGAAGTAATGTAACAGCGTAATATAAGACGTTAGTTTAAAGTTAAACGACAAATTTTAAGCGATATTTCTGTCAATAGAGATTAAATATATTGTGCCGTTGAATTAAATGATGAAAGTGAAGCAAAGAACTTTTATTAACTGGGAACTCAAGTAATATAAAGTGTATAAGTCCAAGGTAAAGGCGAAGGGAAAATATTATACAGCACATATGTTGTATATTGTATATAAGCTTTATAAAACAATTTAAAGTGTTTATTTTGTGAGAATAAGACAAACGAGTAGACAGGAACTCGTTGGTGTAGTCAGTGACTTCCAGTGTGATTAGTTTGGTAAGTAATATAAAGAAGATAGAGGACGAGTATATATGTACGAATGTACAACGTGGATCGTGATTGGAAACAAAGATTAGCCAAGACAACAAGAGATGTTTAAACTGTCATCCGGTAGACAAGAAAGGGAGGCTTGGACTAAAGGTATAATATATTTAAAAAATATATATATATATATATATATATATATATATATATATATATATATATAAATATTTAAGTATATATCTGTATATTTATTGGATGTATTGTTAATATCGTTGTTATTGTAATTATTTTTGTCGACGTCCAATTTGTATTCACTGAGCCATGGAATATTTTTATGCTGGCATAATTATGATTTTTGTTAAAGTTACACAATTGCTAAGGAAATTGGTGGGTTGTAAAAAAAAATAATAATGATGACAAATATCATTATAGTAGTATCAAATAAATATGGAATAAATGAAGCGAATAATGAATTGTTGAAGAAATAATATATTGTTGAATTTTTTTGGGTAATTTTAAATATCTGGTAAAATTTATTATTTTTTAAAAAAACAATCTCTTCTATTTTATAATAGTTTAAAAAATTAAATTATTTAAATTATACATTCTAATAATTAACCTTGAGATAGGAGTTGTATAAAAGAAAGTAAATGTTACTTATTAACATTCGAATTTGTATTTACTACGTATGCATTTTAATTGTAAAGATTTAAATAATAAGAGTTAATTAGTTTACATTGCTATGAAAAATAATATTATTTGATAATTATATTCTCGGTAACTTCTCGGTAATCATTTCTTCCTGTGTGAAGTATTTAAATATAAAGAAATAATCGTTATAAATATTAAAATTAATCATTTTTACTCAATAACACAATTTCCGGTTTTATCTCCTGAAATTTATTAAATAAAAATTTATCAGACCAATTTCTTCCAAATATTAACAACAAATATGAAAAAAATGAAGAAATGAAACAAGGAAATTAAATAATAGTATTTTTATGCAATCAATAAGACTTAATGTTTATTTTTAGTTATTCTTATTTTATTCCTTTTCATTGGCGTCCGCTACTGCGATAAAAGAAGACATATATGTCCCTGCCTATATACAATATATACAAACATAAATATTATATGAGTGAGTGTATATTTTTCTATATATGTTACATTAACTCTCCTGAAGAGTTCCACGATTTCGTTTGAATGGAATACACGGAAACGTGAGATTATACTTTCAAAGCGTTTCTTTTTCGGTAGTTATTATACACATCCATGTTCCCCATCATCAACAAACTCTCAGACTGTTTACGAAGCGTAGAGCTAACCGATCGTCTGGACGGATTATCAAGATTTTATGTGGTGGATGCCGGATCGTAGATATAGGATCCGAAAAAGGTGAAGAAGAGGGATGGACAAACTAACAGAAGGGCTGAGTATCTGAATCTTGCTGAGAGAAGAAGAGACTCGCCGGCATATGCGGCCCGATAAAATCGTATAATTCTTATTATGTTGTAGATATTTCTTCTGGGCAGGGCGTCTATAGACTGAAACTATCATACGCTGGAATATGGTGTGAGACGAAGACGATGAAGAAATAAAAAGTACAAGAGTAGATGGATAAAAAATCATGAATATGGCATTTGCAGAGCAATACCAAGAGCATCTCATTGGTGAACACACTGGTTTATAAGCTTAGATAGGATAACTTCTATGCTGGATATGTGTTGTACACAAGACGGCTGAGATGTTGTGTAGAAAGAACAGAGTGATGAATCACGTAAGATCGTAATCAAACCGGCAGTTGGAATTGCAAATTGTCAAGCACCGAATGACAATGAGAGCAACCAGAACACTATTACACATAACAAAACAACACGTTTTAGTTTACAATACTTTAAATTGCCAATCATTTGATTTAATGCTTTTTCTGGGTACAGTATGCAGAAAAAAAAATATTTGATTTAAGAAAAACATTCTCTTTCAAATTTCAATTTTACTTTTAAGAAATTCACGAATCAAATCAAGGTAATGAAACTTGTGGACAAGAAAAAATTGAAACTTTTGGAGAAGATAAAAAAAATTGAACTTTTGGGAGAGAAAAATAATTGATTTAAGAATTTTTGTCTTGAACGAAACACGTTACTATTTTCAAACAAAATTTATCGCAGATAATATGTTTTGCCGATTTTATTTCTAAAAAAACATAATTAATATTCACTGTCCTCGGAGCATGATAATTAATTTTACTAATTACGGGACCAGAATAATTTAAAACATTAAAAAAATAATTTTGTTTTCGAATGAACAAAAATTTTTTTTATGAAGTATTATTTTCTTTCAGTGCAGAAGAGTACTTTTCATCCTTTTGTGCTGTTATCTGGTCAAACATTATGCCGCATTATTGTACATTGTACAGTATGGACTTTCTGTTTTCGTTTCATTGTCCTTCCAGGATAATAATAGTTAGTCAATGATGGTTATTTATTCATTGCGAAGATTAAAAAATGAAAACTAAAAGTCGGCAGAACAAAGCTGCGGTAATCTCAACTGAGTTTTGTGTGTTGTCAAAAAGTTTCGGACAGAATTCAGCCGTTATTACCCGGATTAAGTGCGAGTCAAGAGCAAAGGGTGACTTGGACGGCTGTCTGCTGGCTGCTTTACTTATTTTCTGGTAAAACTCTTAAGTTAACCGTAAGCTCACTTGATGAATCATGGGTTCGTTCAGTTGGTTGTTGTCGTCGACGAGCGCCAGCATGCCACATAAAGAAAAGGAAATCGATACCGGGTTATGCTCTTGCTCTGGCTCGTTGGTTCTTTATTTCGTCTGCTAAAAGAAATATATGCGATAATGTCGATTGTACGGTTAAATTCCTCGACAATAAACTTTTATTTCGAGAGTTTAATGAAGTGAAATGAAATGGATAGCGCTTTACCGGCTAAAATAAAATAAATTGTGCACATATACCAACATCTGGCCGGCACATGACTATCGGGATGACCAGCCTATGAAATATGTCTTTTAAAGAACTACTTTTAAAAAGAATGAGCATGATATTCATGTTTTAAAATTTTTATGGTAAAAATAATCAGTTTAAAACTTTTATGATGTAAATTTTAATAGTTAGATGCTTTGAGCAAAAAAATTGGAAAAATTGAAGTTTTAAAAAATGTTTTTTCTAATATTAATTTTTACAGTTTTTAATTAAATTTGTTACAAAGTTTGTAAAAATTATATTCTGAAATTTCAATTTTAACACTAATTTTTTGGCGCATTTAATTATTAAAATTTACGCTACATAAACAGAAAAATTTTTGAATCAAATAAAATTTATTTGAGCAAAAAAAAAATGTTATTATAATTTATTATTAAATCAAATTAATTTTTAAAATATTATTTTTTCTGTGTATAAAAAAATACGAAAAAATTTTATTATTTTTCAGTAAACAACACTCGAAAAAATTAATTAAAAAAAAAAGAATCTTTTAATTCTTCAAATTAAAAAATCAATCAGACAAAAAAATTATTAAATTATGAATTTTTATCCGTGTAACGTATCAAAATATAATTTTCAACTATTAACTGAGCTTATCCTCTCAATATTAAAGTATTCTACGAAACTAAATAACTCAATTTTTATTAATATCAGAAACGAGAACAGATTAATCCTGCGGGTCTTACGCTTCAGGCAAAAAGAACCTCGAAAAGTAAAACAAAGGCAAAATGAAGAGGATCTAATTGTACTATTTCGTGCAGTCTTTGAGATCTCGCGAGCGGACGTAATTACAGCAAGTCTTGAGAGCCTGACAAAAAGATTAAGAAGAGAAAAATATGAAGATGATGATGATGATAATAATAATAACAATAAGAAGGAGTGGATGACACATTTTTCTTTGGCTTTATTCTCCAGACTGTGTGGGTGTATAAAGAGAGCAAACAACTGGTAAAAAAGTAAAGTACTGTGCCGCCGTCGACGTTTGAGTGAATGCGTGTGCCGGAACACGTAACAAGGGTTCGATGGTGCCGATACGAGGGTGGCGAAATAAAAAAAAAGCATAAGTGATTTCCACGTGGAATCCCACCGAACAGCAAAATAACGAGAGTTGTTTGAAGCTCCTATTCTGCGATCGGAGCCATACCAAAAGTTTTTCATCGTTGTTCTGGATAAAAGTCTATATACTTTATGTATATACATAACTGCGACCCTTTTCTCTCCTTGTACATCCATATTCTCCTTCGTTCACGTTGGTATACATCACGTGAGCACTTTTAGCCACCAACCCCGTACCTTGTACATAAGTATATCTTATATAATACACAATATATCTGTATATGTATATATTTTCGGGCAATATTTACCTCAGCTTAGTTACATCCGTCGAGCAAGACCGGGACGTTAAATTTATATATGTACGAATATAATACGTAGGTATTATATTTATGTATTTTTAAGCCCGTCACATATGTGCGAGGCGACTTGAGGGCGGCAAGCATCAATATAATACCTCACGGCTCGCTTCACCCGTATTATTTTAATGTTCTATGATGTACGTGGTGGAAGATAAAAAATTTAATTACCCGAGGTGGACAATGTAAAAAATAACACATAATACATTTATTATATTATATTATACTGCACTTTAACTCTGTCTTTACGGGTTGTTAGATTAATTAATAAAAACGTATGCTGTGTTACGAAACTTTTTATTTAATGAGCACGAACGCACAAGCGGAGAAAACGAGTTGGAAATTCAGTAAATTTTATCGCTGTTAAACATTACTATTGATGATACAAGTTATGGTTCATTTTTAACACCTTTGTTGACAAAATAGAGTGAAGAATTAAAAATTTTTACGTCAATAATTTTACTGAATTTTCATCTCTACTCTATTTTTATAATGATAAAAAATCAATTGAATTTAAGAGAAGAAATTTTAGGCAAAATCAAAATTTTGAAGAATTTAATCAATTCAAATCAAGCAGAAATAATTTTTCTGATTAATTCAAGATAATAAAATTCTTCAAAATTAGTTTTGTGATTAAAAAAATTTTTTTAATTTATTTAAAAAAATTTTATAAAAAAAATTGCATTCATAGTTTTTTATAACTTCCACGTGTAAAATTTATTTTTTAAAAAAATCCTTAGAACTGTCAAATGTCAGTTACTTTCAGTTCCATTTATAAGCCCTATAATTTGATTTCTTATTTGATAAAACTCATTAAATAGCTGTGAAATTCAGTTGACAGTCCACTTAAATCAAAAATACACTTTTATTATATATAAATGACGATGAAAAAACTTAATAGATAATTTATTTGTTCGTTAATCATATCTAAAAGTTCCAATGACATTGATAAATTACAATCCCGATTCAGTAATTTAAAACCTTTTCCTCTAGTTTTCTCGATAATAATTTTCCTACTACCGAAAAAATACACTGTAATTGAACAGGGTAAAAAGGAAGACCGCACCCACAAGCGATGAATCGAGTTTTATTATTAGACATTGGTCGGGGAAGACTCTGAAGTTATTGGTGGTGCGAAGAGTAAGTTATGGGTTTCTCAAAAGGTTCCCTTTAGTCAGAACAACCAAAGACAAGAGGAGAGACCCCACATATCGAAGTCAAAAATCGGTACAATGTGGGTCTGTCTATAATAAGCCAGCAGATAAAGAGAAAGAGTTGTTGCTGGTGGATGAAATGAGGTAGTAAAGAGACAGTAGTCCAGCAGACGGCGTTCCCCGTTTAGTTCGTTGCCCCTACTTCCATTCGGCTGCTTTTGATGCCGGCTGACGGCGCATTATTATTCCGTTAGCTAAGCGGAAGTTCGTTGTTGGGTAAATGCAACTATAGATTCAATATTCCCCTTTTTGCTTAGTATACACCCAATAATAATCATAATCATAATCACAATAATGGTAATAAAAAAAAAAATAATGATGATAATATCAACCCATGTGTTCTCGATGGACATGTATGTTTGAATTGCGCTTGGCTAAATATTTTATGTAAGATTTAATACACTTGGGGTGGTATATTATTTAATTTATTATTTTTTTTTTTTTAATAACGTTTCATTCGATGTTTTCTTTCAGATATAAGGCTGCAGCTAAACGAGCAGCTGAGATGTCTCGACGTGAGAATGGAGTCCCAGGTGGCCCTGGTTGCCGAACTGCAGGACTTCTTCCGCAGACGAGCCGAACTCGAGCTCGATTACAGTAAATCCCTTGACAAAATGGCGAGAAGTATACAAATGCGGCACAAAGAGCAAAAGCAAAAGTAAGTTGAGGCTTTCAACTATTGTGAAATTTAAATTAGAAGGCGCCTGACAATTTTTGGAATTTTATTATACAGAAAAAAAATTGATTTGATTCAATTAAAAAAATTCTTAAAATACATAAAAAAATGAATAATTAAAAAAAAAAATTTGATTATAACAATTTTAACAAATTTTCAAAAAAATTTATAAATTTTTTAGAAAACTGGGATATTTGACTTTTTTTATAAAACGCCCCACTTATAAATAATTACCTTAATTTTTTTCAGGATAAAAAATAAAATGAAAAAAAAAAAAAACATTTGGACATAGTAATTTTTTTCAATTTCTACATTTTAATTTTTTTCATATTAATTTAATTATTATAAAAATCAAAAAAATGACCAGATATTTAATAATTTAACTATCAGTAAATATTAAATAAAATTTTCAATTTTGCCGAATAATAAATTTATTAGGGCTTCTTTCGAGGTTTCCATCCTCTATAACTGGCGTAGCACTTATATAATAACTTGTAACCACCGATCCTTGAATAATCTGCACATGAATAAATTACCAGTGTTGCTTACTTTCATTTTATTTATCTGTTTAATTTTCCCCACGTTTGCTGTTTGCTTCAGGAGGGAGCAATGGCCACTGTTCTCCAGCTACGCTTGCTGGCAGCAACTTGTCAATGAGACGAAAAATCTGAGCCGCGATCATGCCGCGCTTTCCGAGGTTTACAGCACTCACCTGGTCGGAAGACTTAATCAGGTCATTGAAGATGTTCAGCGAATTTACAGACGTGTATGTATTGTTTAATTTATTCATCTAATTTTCTACAAAAAAATTAAATTAATTTAATATCTAAATAATTTTTATAATTTAAAATAATTACAGTGCCGAGAAATTGGGTATGAAACACACGAAGAAATCCTGAGGGTACTTCACGAGCTTCATACGACGATGAAAACATACCAAGCTTATCAAGCTGAGTCACGACAAGCAGAGACAAAATTACGCGTTGCTGAACAGCAGCGTAGTAAACTTGAAGTCACAAATGTACCGCCAGAGAAACTTGCACGTAGCAAGAAGTACAAGCTCATTGAGAAGGAAGTGACTAAGGTTTGTATATTACACATCGTAATAATAGTAGTAATAATAATAATAATAATAATAATAATAATAATAATAATAATAATAATAATAATAATAATAATAATAATAATAATAATAGTAATAATAACATGATGATGCTGTTCACTATTTTTCTTTAGATTACATACATTCTATTCTATTATATTATATTATATGTACGGGTAAATAGAGGAAGAAATAGAACCCATTAACAATGAAAACAAGAGAAGTGAGAGAAATGGAAAAAACGACAGGAGCTTTTGTTTGTGAATAATACAAGACTGACAGCGACGCGTCTCTTCACTTATGGTCACTGAATGCTCCAGCAGTCTAGAGTATAGTACGAGGGAGAGAATTCACGACAGAGCACCGTATATGTTCTATATACTACATAAAAATTTTATACGAATGTGAGTGTGGATTGTAGGAATCACGATGGCCCTTGACACTGGAAAGGTCGGATGCCCTGAGCAATGTACTATCGATTGGACTAACAAAATTTTCGCGTCGATAACCCGACTGTACGCTCAGTGTGTACAATGTACAATAAAAAAATTTTGTTGATTTAGCATTCACCGACGAATAAAACCGTTTGTTCCAGAGCTTTCAAGTTCAAACAGACTAGGTGCATTAAGAGAGTTTACAACAATTGGTAAATACTTAATGGGTTTTAAGCAAGTGGGTAGATTACGATCACGCCTGGGATTTCATTGAATTATCAATTCGCATTGGCAATTTGCTACGAGGGCGTGTGACGCAATACAATTGCAGTTATCAAGTAAACTGGAACTATAATATTGAGCGAAACTGCTCAATGCTGGTATATACAATGCTAAGCGGTTAATCTCTTTTATATATTCAAGTACCAGCTATGAGGCTTACGATTTGTGATCTCTGGCGTTCTTTCAACGAATACTACGCCGTAGTATATTTACTATCCAGATAAAACGAGGCCAGGGGTTTTAGATTTAAAAAACTATTCTCGAAAAAAAACAATAAGAAAAGCTCTCTGGCACGGAAAATATTCAGGGCAACCGCAGGATGTCCGAATTAGGTACTTGCGTCACACTAGTTTGCCAATTGTTCCGCTGCCTACTTTTTGCCACTGATGTGTATATATATTATTATTATTAAACCAGTTCTCTCTCGCTTGCTGGTCCAGTCTTTATCACCGAGTGTCTGTATCTGTCATTGTCAGAATGTATACAATATGTCACTACAAACCACGACGATCCAATGACCACGGTTTGCCTGTTGATGTACGCCAGCTTGAAGGGTTACATCTTCTACATGCATACGAAGCTCCACATGACATACAACTCCAAGAGGCGCCTCGTATTTTAAGCGTTTCTTCTTAACGTTTTTTACATTTACACACATATATATATATATATATATATATATATATATATATATATATATATATATATATATATATATATATATTTTTTTTTTTGAGACTCTCATCTACACAATTCTTATTTTTTATCATTACGAGGCACTAAGCAGACGTCCAGAGATTTAAGTACGAGGTCCAACGGTTTCTCGACTTCCTAAACCCGCTGAAAATAAACAACTGTGGTTTCGTAGGGAGTTTATTCGAGTAGAGTAACTGTCAAGACATGTGATCTTACACCAAAATAATGATAATGATGACGGAGAGGAGGAGAGCTAAATGATTAACGTACGCGTGAAACTCCCTCGCGATAAAACAACCACATAATACAAGAGGGAAGACGAGTTTTATGGGAAGAAAACAAGTATATTATACAAGAAAGAGAGTTACTTAAAGTTATACTTTAACACTATTACATATCCATTCGCGCATGAGTTATCCTATACCCGATGGCGATGGGTTTTGAGGCATGAAAGAATTTATTGGTCGGTATTTTTCTCACTTGCGTGTTGACAGCTTTATAAAAGTAAACCCTGAGCCCGAGCCCGAGAAAAAGCTAATACATAAATAAGTAACACATGAAGAGATTGCGCAAACTCTCAGTAAAATTAACCGAGTCAATTAGTATGTACAGTAATATCGCACGCTATCTAGCATAGGGACGGGCAATTCATTAGAGTAACAGCTGGCCAGGCTGTGTTGATCATGATTCTGATTAAAATCTCTCTCTCAATGTATACTAATGGTTATATCTTATTTCAGAGAAAGAACAAATACACAGAGGCCAAGCTGAAAGCACTCAAGGCTAGAAATGAGTACATTCTTTGTCTAGAGGCGTCCAATACAACGATTCATAAATATTTCGTTGACGACCTGTCGGATCTCATTGATGTAAGTACGCGGGTTAACTTAACCAACATATGTGTGTGGATATAAACGTAAAGTATGTATTTAAATTGATGAGTTCATTGCTTCTATTTCCTCTTACGTTAACATATAAATAAATTTTTCGCTGACGTTGATTACGCTGACTCGATTTATTTGTTTTCTTTTTTTTTTATTTTATTTTTCCATATATACTACACACTATATTTATGTTTGTGTTTTTATTTGCAGTGTATGGACTTTGGGTTTCACAATTGCATCGCACGGGCATTGTTGATGCACTGCAGCGCGGAAGAGGGAAGACAGCGGTCGCTGCAAACAAGCGCCGAGCAGCTGACAAATACTATTAACGCTCTGGATTCTCGTGCAGACAAACAGCGTTTTCTTGAGTCACATCACGCAGCGTTTATGATCCCCAAAAAGTTTGAATTCCAGTGCCAGCGAGGTGATGAAACTCCCGAACCAGAGTTACAGAAGATACTCCACTCGGAAATGGAGCAGCGACTGGGGCAATTGCAGCAACGTGTTACCTCACTCAGAACCGAGTCTGAGGAGGTGTGGAAGACCTTAGAGACCGCTGAGGCTAGTCTTTTAGAAATGCTTACTGCCAAGGACTACGATTGCTCGCGATACTTTGGTGAAAACTGCATGCCAACGTCCAGGCCACCTGAGACTGTTCAGATCAAATTACGCGCTGACAGGCAGGAAACTGAAGAATTTTATCTTACGGTATTTTTTATTTTATTTTACTTTATTTAATTATTTTTATTATTCTATATTATGTTGTTGCTTTTATTTTATTTATAATCTATATTATTAAAAAAAAAAAAAATTTTTTTTTTCATATCATCAATTTTCATATATATATATATATATATATATATATATATATATATATATATATATATATATATATATATTTCCCATGTAGAAATTTCGAGAATACCTGCTTGGAACATCGCGAATAGCCAGACTCGACGCTAAGCAAGAGTACATAAGGCAAAGTCTTCAGGACGGCTCCAATGGAAGCCCAAATCCTTCCATCACAACGTCTAAGCAAAAGCAAGCGCGTAGAAAGAGAATTGGTAGACTGCAGATGAACGGACAGCCAAAGTTATTCGGTGGTTCATTGGAGGAGTATCTCGAGAGCACAAATTTAGAGATACCTTTAATAATGAAGAGCTGTATAAGGGTTATAAATCTGTACGGTCTTCATCATCAGGGCATATTTCGAGTGTCTGGCTCTCAAGTCGAGATAAATAACTTCAGAGAGTGGTTCGAACGCGGTGAAGATCCACTTGCTGACGTGACAGATGCCTCAGATATTAACAGTGTTGCCGGGGTGCTAAAGTTGTACTTGAGGGAATTGCGTGAACCACTCTTCCCTATTATTTATTTCGAGCATCTAATGGAATTGGCGCAGCTCGAATCCAAGCATGAGTTTGTCTTAAAAATGAAACAGTTGATATCGAGTCTGCCGAGGCCGGTTGTTATAGTAATGCGATACCTGTTTGCCTTTCTTAATCACCTCTCGGAATTTTCAGACGAAAACATGATGGACCCGTACAATCTTGCCATTTGTTTCGGGCCGACTTTGGTGCCAGTGCCCGAGGACAAAGATCAAGTACAGTATCAGAATCAAGTTAACGAACTGATTAAAAATATAATAACACTCTGCGAAGAAATATTCCCTGATGATATCGGTGGGATTCAGTATGAAAAATACATCAGCCGAGAGCCCGACGATGTGTAAGTAATTCACTGGCAGAGTACAGTTTTTACATTTGACATTTGACATAAGTTATGAAGTATATAAAAATATTTAACACTTGAAAGACAGTTTGGTTACTATACACACACTGTGTGATGTATAAATTGAATTTATTTTATTTTATTTTATTTTATAGCGACGTTGGTGACTCTCCAACAGATCAGGTTCAAGAAGATATGGACTCTGAAGTGTATCCATCAGAAGATGGTGAGTAGTCTCGTTGTTTTGTCCATTTATTCATATGTTTTTTTAACTCTGTCAATATGTTCTGTATGAAACATAATATTTAATGGCGCAAATGTATTTTTTGTCGTTTGTCAGAGTCTGAAAACTTAGAAGCAACAGCACAATTCGACTTTAACGCCCGATCTGAGCGTGAATTAAGCTTCAAGAAAGGCGATACTCTGACACTTTATATGCAAGTAAGCTATGACTGGTGGCGTGGCTCTGTGGGCGGAAGAGAGGGTTTAATTCCTGACAAATATATCATGCTCAAAATCAAGTAAGTACTTTCCTTGACTTTTAATTCAATCAACTGTTTATTATTTTTTATTGTTATTCTCTCATTCGATATTCATTGTAATACATGGATTAACTTAACGGCTGATGTAATGTCGTTTCAGGGACGAAGAGCGAGATAAAGAGCTATTGAAATCATCAAGCGAAGAATCGATGCGACGTAGAGCTTCGAGTTCCGCAGACAGCGCGCCATCGAGTAACAATTCGCCATTGATGGCACCAACGAATAATCCGAACGCGTGGCCGAACGTCAACACCTCGGATATTATAACAACGTCGTCTTCCGGTACTGGATCTCTGCTCCATCACTCAGACGTAATCAATACCATCAACAGCTCTGTGATTAGCACCTCCAGCAACAACGTCATACCGAATACGGCTACGGCGATGGCGAATGCAGTTAATACCTGCATTTCGTCCTCTCAAGCGATCATCAGTCGAGAGGTATTGGAAACCACCGTTTAGCACACATCAATATTTATTACTATTTATTAATTTTATTTGTTGGTTTTTTTATTTTATTTTTTTTAATTTTTAATATTTATGTATATTAATTAAATTAATATTTTGTTGGATGACGTTTCATGAGCCTCGCCGACCGCAAGGTGCATGTTACTCGTTTCCCGCAAGCTGTAAATTAAATCAAGACGTTATAGTTGATGTTACTAAACTAGATTAACTAAAAAAAAAAAAAAAAAAATATAAAAATAAAATAAAATACTAAAAAATGATAAATAAATAAATAAGCCGCGAATTTGTGGCTTATCGTGCCAAGAATGCATTAATGCGACTGCACAATTATGCACTGCTTATATTTTATTATTACACGCGTGGTTTGCAAAGCCATTACATATAATAGCTTCTTATATTATACAGTGGTATATATATATACATATATACGTACTTATCTATGTCTATATTGTCTATATAAATAAGAGCGGATCAGTAACTCACGTAAAAGTGAGACCGACCGCTTCTTCCTACGCCCACTTGATAAGACTGAATTTTAAATTCAATAATAATAATAATAATAATAATAATAATAATAATAATAATAATAATAATAATAATAATAATAAACACTTACACACTTTACGACAATTTACAATCACCACTGCTACTTTAACGAAACAATTACCATTACTTTTAATAATATTAAACACCACGAATGGAGTGATTAAAACCCTAGATCTAGTTTCTAGTTTATTTATTTATTCTCAAGATTTGCACAATAAATTTTAGCTTATAACACATTTTGTATGATAAATTTGTAAATAAATTACTTAGAAATACTGCAAGAAAAATATATATTAAATAATAAAATAACTAATTAATTAATTAAAAATAAGATCTGCTAGATTATGTGCTCTGCATGTTTTTATATTTATTATTCTCTACAACTTAATTTTCTGCGCCTTAATATTTATGATGAATGATAAATCATGATTTATTATTATAAAAAAAAGCTACCACTCATGGACAACCCTTTACTTTTTTTACTGGTTGGGTTTTTTTTTTTTTTTTTTTTTTTTTTTTGTTTAAAACTATATTTTTCCAGATTTATGTTTAGTCAGCGTGTTAAATCGACTAGCACCTGGCACCTGAGACACCTCTATCACGAGGGTCCCGTTGTTTTAAAACAGGACGGAATAACTACTCAACGCAATACTAAAAACTGTTCGACAAAACTGCTACCTCAGTGTTTTAATTTTGTGTCTTACTTGTGTGCGTGTGACCCTAATTTTGTTTTGTTAATTACTTTTTATTTTATATTTTATTAATATCAATTAATTACTACTATTATAACTACTATAACTACTATAACTACCACTACAACTACAACTACTATTATTTATATATTTAAAAATTGTTAATATCGTTTTGCGTTACTATTTGATTACGTTAACACTTGGATTTAATTGTTAATCACGGAGGGGAGAGTGGCGCATTGACTGTTCAGTTGGTTTGTGAATCCTAGAGTCCTGTAGAACAAATTCAGTCTGTAGATGATGATGATGATGATGACGATCTCACCAAAAGGAATAAAAATCTTGTGACCAAAGGACACATCTTAGACAATGGATTGTCAGTGACTCAAAGTCTAGGTGAGTAAAGTCACGTCATTATGCAGACCACTCCCCCCTTTCCAGACCTCAACACCCCCTTTATAAATTTTCTTCGCATTTCATGCTAATCCTTATTACATATAATGAACCTTTGTCAAATAATTATTCAATCATCGACCACACCCGCAACCCTCAGAGATAAATCCACATAGGTATTTACATATATTTACCTTTCATGTAATATTATTATTATTATTATTATTACAATAACATATGCATCAATTAGAAGCGGCTCAGTTTTGCGAACAGTTTTTATTATTTAGTAACAAGCATGTTTTACTATTTTATTAACTTTAATAAAAAGTATTTACAATAAATGTTAGCATGATCTTAGAATTTTCTTCTTCTTCTTCTTCTTCTTCTTATGGTTTCTCAAAGCTTCCAGCTATTCCTTAATTTATATTCTTCTTTGATACTGAAAGTATTATTTATTTTAGAAATTATTTTAATCTATAATATTAAGAAAATAAGGAAAATTTTGTAGCCAGTGTATTTATATGATATATTTAATTTTTTTATAATTAAGAAATAACCTTGTATCTCATGAACTATTGACATTTTTTAAGATATAAGCTCATCCTGATGTTACATTCATCAAGACCTTTCATTTAAGTACCCACATCAATTTTTCATATATTTATATATATTATATATATGTATATATGAAAAATATATGAAAATGCACGTGGGTACTCAAATGAAAGCTTTGATGAGTGTAACATAGGGATGAGCTTATATCTTTAAAAATGTCAATTGTTAAGAAAATAAGATGCATTTTAACAAAAGCCTTTATTTAATAAAGCAAAATTTTATTTATTTATAGCTTGTAATAAAATAATTAAAGATTAATAAAAAAATTTGACTTTCAGTATCATCTTCTTGCTTTTAATTAAATTTATTATTAATTTTATTATTATTATTATTATTATTATTATTATTATTATTATTATTATTATTATTATTATTATTGTTTTTATTATTATAATTTTACTTTTAATATTTTATTTAATAAAGTAACTTTTAAGTAAATCTAAATAAAAGCGACAGTGACTCACAGCGTTTAATTTGGCATTCTAGGAACAAACGTCAGTGAACCCGAGCAAAATGACATCGAGTCCAGGAAACGAGAAAATACATCCAACGGATCAGTATCTTCAGTCGAGCACACCGAACGACGAGAGTGAGAGCGTAAATGATTTCTTGGACTCGCTTTCGACGATGAGCGAGCAGGCTAATCTGGACGACGTAGAGGATAATAATCAAGAGCACCAGGTGTCATCAATGAATGCGGGTGGACTGAGAGGGTCTGGTCGGAAGCAGTGGAAATCCCAGACTCTGACAGAGACCATCAACAGCCAGCCGTCAATACACTTGAACGACAGCGACAACAACGACGAAGATAACAACAAAGAAGCTACGACATTTTCAGCGAACAGAGAATTGTGGCAAAAACGAGCAAACTCACAGACACAATTGACCCCACCAGTTCCTCCCACGACACCCAAGAACTTCCGTGCTTCACAGGAATTCCGGGAGATGCGTCAAAAGCACACCCCTGACCTGGTGATGGATCTTCCTCTTGCCGCGCAAGACGCCAGCAAAAAATCAGCTTCCTCCAGCAGCTTAAACAGTTCCGACGACGAGAATTCTTTGGCTCCGCCGACTCGCAATGGCTCGGAAAAATCACCGAGCAATGGACCCGAGTCTCCGGACATGAGCACCGCCGCCGAGCGGTTCGCCAAGCAGAATCAGTGCACGCTTAAGAAGAATACCAAGTCGGGGAATACGAACACCTCGAACAATTTAACGGACACCGGCAGAATAAAAAGTCTCGTGGGCACTGACGGGGAGATCAACGACCACGTCGGGAATATAAAGGACAATATTGTCAGATCAGCTAGCAATAACGAAATTTCTTCAGACAATGTTCCGTTACGTTCCCCGCTACCTCCCCGGTCGACCCCGCTGATCGCCGCTAAGTTCGCGGACATGCGGCTGACTGGCGGGAGCCAACAGGTGTCTTCCTTCAAGCCTCAGGTTAAGGTCAAACCGACCATTCTCCGCAAGCCGACGGTTCCCTTCCCTCATCCTCACATGAGTCCTGAGCTCGCGAGAAAAATTGAGAAACAAGTTCAGGGTACTGATTAGGATTTTCAAGATATTATTTAATAATTTTTATTAAATTTTATTAATATAATGGCTTCCACGTTTTTTACCGCATTGATGACGAATGATTACAATAATATGAGTGATAATGATCATTTATATTTAGTATTAGATTAAACAGAGTGCTTGAGGATGAATTTTTTATGACATTATTAAGATTAAGATATTTTCATAAGTTTTTAAATTTTAATGATAGGATCTAATAATATCGAACACCATTTTATAACGCAAAGAGTTTTTTTTTTTTTTTTTTTTTTTTTTTCGCGGTTAATTTTCATCCACTGACCAATCCGCCGAAATAATCTCGCGATAAATGGTAGAATATATTTTATTGTATGTTATTATTTTCTTCGTTTGCCAACTATTTGTTTTTTTTTAATTAAATCACTAGTGTTTAAATACCCAGTTGTATTATTTTTTTACCAAATGAATATACAGCACGATCTTTTCTAGTCGTATTTCACTGTATTGACTATGTTTAATTTTTACAAATTAAACACTGTAAAAGTTAAGAGTAAAAAAAAAAATCTTTAAACTACATCGAAGTTAAAATCCGCTATTATTTTAGGCACATAAACTAAAAATAAAAATTATGTAAGCTTAGCGTAACTTGTATGATATATTTTATTGAAATATTTAAAAAGTCATAAAAAATACCACGGTGTTAAAACTTTAATGTGCGTACTCACGTCTATTGAAGTTGTAATTTCGTAGGCGTTTTTTATTTTTTACGCCTTCCTTTTTTTTTATTTTTATTTTAAAAATAATATTCATAAATAAATACGTATATATATTTATATGTGTTATTAAATAATAAATGGTGCCCAATAGTAGCAGAGACTAGAATCTCAATATATATTATTAATATAATTAAATATTATGTATCTTATTATTGTATACGACCAGCCAATGTTCGATATATATATATTCCTTATAAATTATTACGATTATTATTATTATTATTATTATTATTATTATTATTATTAGTATTATAATTTTTATTAATTTTTACATGTGAAACTTTTTAATTAAATTTTTTTATAATAATTTAATTGCAATAAATATCTAAAAAAAATTTTTACATCTGTTAACTTCAGTATCATGTTTCTGCAGTAAGAATTGTCTAAATTCATGTAGCCCCAGATTTTTTTTTTTCGCTATTTTAAAAATCACTGAATTTATATTTGGTAAAATTTCCATTTCGCTAATTTCATAAATATCATTTTTTATTAGCGACTAATTTTACAAATGACATTATCAACTAATTTTCAAATTTATAGTTTATAAATGTTTGAGTTTACAAATGGCTATTTTCCAGTAAATTTAAATTAAAAAACATACTTAAATTAATGACCACGATTGTACTATGCTACTAAAATAATAAATAGTAATAAAAAGTGAATGTAGCAATTGTAATTGAGACAAATCTCATCGAGACTGGGTGATAGCCGATTGGCAAAAACCGTACTAGTTTGTAGCCACTCTTCCCTTTTTTAATGAAACAAACAGAAAAAAATAATAATAATAATTATTATTATTATTAAAATATTTAATAAATAGACCACAAAAATTTTTCCAAATAGTTTTAAATAATAAAAATAATTTTGTCACTTATACAACTTGATACTTTACAACGATTAGTAAAAAATCTAATACAACATATTTATAAAAAATTATATTTAAGTAAATCATTTATAATTGATAAATCATATATTCATATATAACTTGGTATAAACAAAAAAATGTATACACTTGAATATAATAAAAAAAAACATATATTCTTTGAGAAATGTTTCTTGGAGACATTTTAGCAGCTCGTTTTATAAAACAAGAGTTGGAAGATCACAAATGGTCCATTAAGTAGTTTATTAATTATTAATAAAGCACTAACGCATCGGCGCGGTATTAATTATTATTATTAATAATAATCTATTGATATTCTTATTATTACTTATTAGTAATTATAATTACTGTATTAATTAATTGGCTATCAAATAGATAAAGTTTGTATCCCACCGCAATAATAATATAATGCGTAATAATATTGATTAACGATAATAAACCAAAGCGTTACAATAAAAAGTAAACCCCTGCCGCTTATTATCCCCATTAAAAAAAAAAAAAAATAAATAAATAAATAATTGTACGATATATTGTTAGTCTTATAAAATATCACAGTGTTTATTTTTAAATTATTTTATTTAATATTAATTAATAATTCATTATTAAAGATTATTATTAACTGAATGTATAGAAAATTAAAAGAAGAAATCATTTTATACTTTCGCTGTATAATGAGACGAATTAATACTTGTTTATAATTATAATTATATATTATTATTAATAATTAATTGTATGATGATGATTGGTGTGAATATGATTTTAATTAATTAGTGATTTATATTGAATATTATATTATATTATATTATACTATATTATATGACGTAATTGATAATTGGAACAAATATAAGAAGAAACGAATTATATGCGTATATTAAACGGCTTTTAATGCTAATGTTATAATTAAAAGTCAGTAATAATGAAAATTATATTAAATATAACTAATAAAGAACAGACTGTAATAAAAAAAAATTAATAAATAAATAAATAAACATGCAATTGTCTATTTGAATTTTATGACATTAAAGTTAGATATCATTTGACAATTTTTTAATTTTCTTTAATAAAAAAATTTGTTCTATAAAAATTCTTTTTTAAAAATTGCATTTTTAATTTATTTAAATTTCTACAAGTTCATTTTTTTAATAATTTATTTTTATGACTTTAGAAGATATTTAATAATTTTTTTTTAACAAATAAATTATGACAAAAAAATTAACATTTAGAAATTAAAAAAAATTAAAAATCTAATTTTTCAAAAATCATTTTTTTTTTCTTATTTGTTTTTGCCATAATTTATTTGTTAAAAAATTCTTAAACTTTATAAATATCTGCTAAATTAATTCTTATTTTATTTTTGCTATAATTTATTTGTTAAAGAAAATTAAAACAATTGTGAAGTGACAGCTAAATTTAATGTCATTTGAATTTTCCCTCTTATCTTGTACATCGGCCATATCAGCTGTTAACAAAAAAAAAAAAAAAAAAAAAAATTCTCGTTATTTATCTGAGCTTCGTTAAATAGTACGTCAGTTATGACAAGCTAAATTCAAGTTAACAAACCCGTCAATGATTAATAATTATCGTAATAATAATAATAATAATATTTAAAATATTATTATTATTAATAAATAATATCGCAGCATAATGCCTAAATTTAGAATCAGAGGTGTGGTTATAAAATCAATAGCAAGTGTTCTCATTTATTTCAACTTTAACCTGAAAAATTAAATATCAATATTAAAACATTATGTGATTAAAATACATTTTAAGTAAGTTTTTTTTATTTATTATCATTGAATTTTTTATTTAATTCAATTTATTTATTTAAAGGTATGAATTTACAACAAATTGATGCATTTATTAGCAGAATGTCGTAGAAATGGAGGTAAAAGATATTTTAATAAACATATTTGGTCAAGATAGTATTAATGAGTTTGACATACCCACGAGCACTAAATCCGACGACAATTCCAGGTAATTAATTTTATTTTATTTATTTCATTAGTTTAGTTTCTAAGATCAAAGTAAGAGTTCATTAGATTTTTTTTTTTTTTTTTACGTTTAAAATAATTGTTCACTAAAATTTTAAACTTGGAGACAAAAAAAGTAAACGAAAATCAATTTAGCATATATTTAATAATTTTTAAAATTTTATAGCAAATAAATTATGGTAAAAAAAAATTATGACAATAAAATTAGCTGACATTTAAAAATTTTAATAATTTATTTTATTGAAAAAATATTTAAAAAAAAATTAAAAGAAAAAATTTCATGTGAAAATTAATAAAAATTACAAGTGAAAATTTTTAGAAGCATTTTTTTATTGTAATTGATTAAATAAAAAAATTTTTAAAATTAACAGCTGATTGCTAACTTCAGTATTATTTTCTATAATTTTTTTGACAGAATTCAGCAGAGCCTCAGCTTTGTCGGAGAGTACATAGAAAAATTTCTGGTGGAGGCGAACAAGAACGAGGTAATAGAAGACACTCAACCCGGCCGGATAGGTCCAAAACTAGTACGTTTTGACGTATCAACGCACCACGGTCTCATAATAGTGTCTCCAGACCGACTGAGTGTAAATTCTCAGAGTAATTTCAGCACACTGAGAGCAAACACCGGTTTTTTCGAGGGAAAATGGATGTACGAGCTGCAGCTGGGCTCGAAGGGAGTGATGCAGGTAGGCTGGGGCACGGCGCAGTGCAAATTCAGCCAAGAAAGCGGAGTAGGTGACACGGTGAACTCGTATTCCTATGACGGGAACCGCGTGAGAAAATGGAACGTCTCTACTTACAAGTACGGCGAGCCGTGGTTGTCTGGTGATATAATTGGCTGTGCATTGGACATGGACGAAGGTACAATAGACTTTTATCGCAATGGAAGACACCTGGGCCGTGCGTTTGACAATATTGCGATGGGTACGGGTATTGCATACTTTCCTACTGTTAGTTTAGCATTCACTGAAAATTTAACCGCTAATTTCGGATCGACGCCGCTGAGGTATCCCGTGGACGGGTACCAGTGTCTGCAATTAACTCCGCATGACCAAGTTATAAAAGCGAGCATGCTTATTAAATGGCTGGGGAATTTATTGAAAATGATTGAAGAGGACACCGATAATAACAGCTGTCCCGGATTCGCTGAAAAAACAATGAGCAAACGAACGTACCTGATGTGCATCGCTAGATTGCTTATGCATGATCTAGGTCTTCTGCTTACAATACCCTACATAATTGAGGCTGTCTTCCTGCCATTCTTTCATCAACAACTAACTCCCAATAATCATTCAACAAGTTTTACTAAAAGTAGTCAAAATAATGTTATCAATAACTCAAAAGTCAATATACTATTAGATATATTGTGGACATTTTTAGAGGAACATGAGATAAAACTGTGCCTCGAGAACAGTGTTATTTATTTGCTCTCAATATTCCGTCACGTGTCAATGCTTTTAGAGTACCCTGATCAGTGTAAGAGCTTGCTGATACTTACAAGCATGTGTCGGCACTCTAAAACCCGTCAATACTTACTGCAAAGCATCTTGTTTGACAGAGTAAGATTCGCCAACTTCGTACACGTAAAGCCGCTAGACGAAGGCGGTCTGGCCGAAATAATCCCCAAGACCTGGTGGGAAACGAATCCCATAGACACCTCCGTCGAAGTTAATCGCGACAGCTACATGCAGTCCTGTGAGACCATAAAAGCGGCTATCGCTGAAATTGAAGCACTCCAGGTTGAGTTGCTGATAACTTTGTTAGACAACACCGACGGGACACCCAAGACACCCTCCTCCAGGACGATATTTTTGAAGAAATTCCGCAGGTTTGTTCAGGATAATTTAATATCAAGCCGTACGCCTTTGCAAATAACTGTCTGCTGTTTCCATCGATTGCTGGTGGCCTTTCGAATTCTCTGGGATTCAGAAGTCGGTACCAGCCCGATTTACATACCTTGCAAGCTGTTCTACGATGGGTCGATTAATTATACGGGAATTGACAGGCTCGGTGGAGTGCTATCCTACCTCAATAAAACGTACAAGAATGAACTCATCCATCATCTAGGACCAGACCATGAAGTTATCATGGCGATGGAACAAGCTGCTCAGGAATCGACTGCTACCAGTACATTTATGGCTGGTCCAGGTCACATTAATGAGCTGCCAGTGGTGATTCCTACCTCGACGAGAATGGTCAATGTCAATCCAGGTACGCCGTTGACGCCGCTGATTCTCGGGTACCCTACGAGTGGGTTTACTCGAGAAGCGAGAACCACTCCGATGAAAGTTGGCTCAGCAGACTCAGTAGTGTCTCTCCTCGAGTTATTGGAAGGAATAATTTTGTTCTACCACGCTGCTGCTAAGAAACAAGTCGCCAAGGTCGCTAATTTGAGAGACAGTATGACAGAATATATTACAGCGATGTCGGAGATGAAAGTCAGGATTGACAGTACCAAGAAACTAAAGGATCCAAATTCGCAGTCAATACACAAAGAATTAATACGTACTGTTAATGTTTTTAGTACAAAGTTATTTGAACAAGCTAGACACATGGCTTGGGTGCGCGCTGCAGTTTACTCTGAAGAAAAGCAAGCGCAGTTGGCTTGGTTGCTCAAAGTTGTTTTGCTGACATTAGGTAAGGCCAATGAGGAGGGCAATATGTTTCGGTTTGTACCTGATTTTTACTTGGAAGCGCTCGCAGACTTGAGCGTGGGTTTGAAGAATCATTTGCATCCAACGGTACCGATTGAAAAAATACCTGGCTATCAAGATGTCCTGAAAGATATTGCCCAGTTTCTTTGTGATCATTTCTTAGACCCGCGAATCGTTCACGCGATCGCTAAAGACACGTTGATTTTAACGCTAGCTGGGTTCACGTCTAACTCACTGACTCTTCAAGCCTTGGAACAAATTCCCCGAGAGTCGAGAGTTAAATTGGTGAGTAATATTTTGCGACCTTATGAAAATCGCGCTTGGGCCCAGTCAAATTGGGTGCTCGTGAGGTTCTGGCAAGGAAATGGGTTTGCATTTAGGTACGAAAAGAGTCCGCATTTATCGAAAAAAGTCGGCCCTAAAATGCTGCAACAGGAGTCGATATCACAGCCAATAAAACCGTGTCCGTCGCAGGTTTATCAAACGCATGTCAAAGAAATACTTTTAGAAAATTCAAAAACAACGACGCAGTTTTTGAACTCGCTGCTCAATCAAATGAATTGGGCGTTCTCGGAGTTCATCGGGATGGTCCAAGAAATTCACAACGTATCTTCCAGGCCTGAGCGAGTCTTCATAGAATCGAGACAGCTTAAAATATGCGCAACGTGCTTCGATCTGACGATATCGCTGTTGAGAGTTGTCGAGATGATTGCAACTGTGGCGCCGAGTATTTTTAACAATCCTCAGCAATCATCTGGAGACAATTTGCTGGCGCGACTCTGTCAATTGCTCTGTCAGATTCTAAACAGAATAAGCTCTCAGACAAGCTGTTTCCAGCACGTCGTGCTTTTAAACATCCCGGACTTGGACACTGTTGACCACTTTCCAATTCTGGTCGCTGTGGTGGGCATTCTTTTGGCTCTGCTTCAAGATGACATGGCCAGCGGCCAATCAAGCAAAACTGGCGAGCAAGTTCCGCGAATCACCCGGACTCTCTTGACAGAGCCGAGTTTTCAAATGAACTCTCTGTACTTTGTCGTCGGAGAAGGAGCTACGAAAAATAGTAAGCTAAAAAATGTTAAAGTATTTACTCTAGAAAATTACAAGAATGACGTGAGCGAGCGGGAGATAAAACGTCTGAGAGATGTGATTAAGTACTTGGATAAAAAGCGTACTCTTCTACCCGACAATCGCATAATCAGCGACGACGACGATACTTGTACTATATGCTACGCTTATCCTATAGGTGCAATTTTCAAGCCTTGTAACCACAAATCATGTCGCGCATGCATCGACCGGTATTTGTTGAACAGCCGTGAATGCTTCTTCTGTAAAACAGTTATTATGCAAGTGTATGATATTGATGATGCACTTTTGCACGATCTAACCGCCTCTAGTCTTAATCCCTCTAGTTCCTCAAGTATATCGTGATATTTAATATTGTAAAAAATCGTTTTAAAGATAATGAGATTATTGATTTATTAATATATATAAAATTTATTTATGCTAATATTTTACATTTATTTATTTATAAATAACTCATTCACTTTTTATCACAATCTCCTTGTTCCTCACTCTTCAGTCTAGATATGGAAAATTTATTTATGATTATGAAGAAAACAAATTATTCGAGAAAAATCTCGATGTTACAACCAAATTATTATTAATTTAAAAAAAATTTTTTTTTATCTACTCCAATTTAATTTTCATGAAAATTAAGTTAGCTGGCATCTAAAAATTTTTAGAATTTTTTTTTTTTTATTGACAAAATTATTACAAAAAAATTTTTTTTAATTTTTATTTGTAAAAAACTTGAAAAAATATAAGTGCGATTTTTAATTTTGATTTAATAAGAGAAAAAAAATAAAGAAATTTAAATCGTCGGCTAACTTCAGTATTATTAATTTTCTTCATTTTTTAAAATATCAATAATTATTATAAATTTCTACTTTTTTGGCATCTTCAAAGCGTATTTTTTTAACATAAAAAAATGAAATAAAAAATTATAAAGAGTAAAAATTCTATAAAATTTTTAAATAATATTTTTACAACAAATTAATGATAAATATTATTCGGGCTAAAATGATTCAGAGGTACATATTAATTAAAAAATTCACAGCCTTTGTTTTTAAACGCATAAACTACCACCAAGACCGATTCTGACTCCGGTGACAAACTTTTTATCAACAGGAACCTGATATAAGTCTTCAAGTGCTTGAACAAACACTAAGCCACATACAAAACCGCCTAGAGCGGTCATAACAACAGCTACGACGATAAAAAAGCGACTTTTGTATGAATGAATAGCAGGATCTCTAACCAGGATACTTTGCAGTAAGCAAATCCCTGGAAAAATAAATATAAATGTTGCTGAGAGCGTTCCCATAAGATTGATAACAGGCGATATGTCGGAAATTACGACGGCAGCAAATAGCGTCAGGATAAACCACAAAAGAGTCACAAAAGCTCTCACTGTAACGTTATCTTCAATTTCGGCGTGGAATAAGCCCATCAGCGAATTCCGCCCACAAAAAAGTACAATCGGGTAGGTCGTAAAATTTTTTACAGCAATTGCAATTATCGCTATCGCGAGGCTTGCACTCTTGTCACTGTAGCCCTGCAGAATGTCACTGGGCACATGGCCCATGCCGAAAGTCTTGTAGCCGAATATTCCGACAATTGTGTAGGAGAAAAAACACAAACCCATGCTTGCTATCGCACACCAGGTGAATTTGCTGAGGTTTCGGTCTTTCATACACGCATAAGTCGGTATCGATGTCATGTGAGTCTAAAAAAATAATTAATTATTAATAAATTAAATTTAAACTTTAATTAATTCTAATTATTAAATATGATACCGAAATTAAAAGACATTTGATAATTTTTAGAAATTTTTTAACTAATAAATTTTAGCAAAAAAAATTTTAATTAAAATTAACTTATCAGATATTTTATAATTTTTGGAACAAATAAATTATAGCAAAAAAATGAGGAAAAAAATTTTTCTAAGTAAAAATTTAAAAAAATAAAAAATGCAATTTTTTAAAAATAATTTTTCGGAAGAAATTTATTTGTTAAAAAATGATCAATTAAATTGCTAACTTTAATATCATAAAATTCCATGTTTAGAAGCTCTAAAAAATTATAATTGTAATTTTTTATAAATAATTTTCTAGACAGAAAAAAAATAAAAAATTGTAAAGTGTCTGCTAATTTCAATGTCATTAATAATTTTTTTTTTTTTTTTTTTTTTATACCTGGTAAGCGAAACAAATAATTGGAACCAATTGAAATGCTTGAGAAGCGTTTCGAGGCCATACTTGTGTTGGTTTTGGATAATCCGGCGTGTTGATACTCTGATGAATAATTACCCATATTACATAGACAATAGTGATGCATCCTACGGAGCTGACGTAGCTCAGAATGTCCAGCCGCTTGAAGAAACTCATCGGCAGGATAAAAAGCGTGCAGCTGACACATGTGATGAATGTGCGGGATAAAAACCTGCAGTCAATGAATGAGTGATGAGTTTATTTAATTTTTTAAGACTTGAAAATATAATTAATCATAGTACCAGTGGTGACAGTAATCCGTTCCGTAGTAAGTTGCTAAAACACGCTCAAATTGATCGCCAATGACAATTATAAATGTAAGACAACATCCGAAGCTGTAAATAGTGACACAGATCCCACACAATATCAAGGTTTTAGGTCCGCAGAGTCCAGCAACAGTGTCTGGCATAGAGGATGTTTTTGTTATGTCACTGCAGTTTGCGAGGGTCACTAGCGCAATGGTAATGAATATTAAAAATGACAATTGAACTATTATTGCTGATATCACTCCACCGGAACGATCAAATGCCAAGGGAAAATTCAGCAACCCGGCTCCCAGTGTCGCGTTTAAGAGTAAAAAAATTGTTCCGATTACTGTTGTGCCTGAAAAAAAAAAAAAAAAAAAAAAAAATTAATTAATTAATTATAATTATTATTGTTAGAAATTTATAGAAGCAAATTTTTATTACCTTCAGGATTGGAATTAGAACGGGTTGAACTATTATCGAATGGCACTTCAACACTGTCATCTATCAAGCTGTATCCGTTTCTCCGTAAGAATCTCATTGCGAATGATGATAATACTTGTAACAGCCGATGTTAAGCTTCCACATAAATATCAAATTAGTAATTGCTCTTAAACATTGCTTCTTTAAAATGAGTAATTTAATTATCAAGCAGCTTGTTTTTGATACGTTTTAATACCGAGTTCAAAGGTCTTGGAAATAAGAAAATGTAGAAAAAGTTATTTTAGCACACCGGATTAAGCAATACTATTTACCACATAGTTATAATCTAATTGAGAATTATTTCAATTCGAGTTAATATACTTATTAGATATCATTATATATTTTACATAATTATTAGAATATGCTTAGCGGTAAAGAATAACTTATCTTCACTTTAAGCCAGTTGATTTTTCGTCATTTCATACTTTAATTTAACCGAAGATAATTATATACTTAGTATAATATATGTATACAATGTTTTTTTTAATAAAAAACAGGTTTCAATTTTTTAAATTTATATTACATTTATATATATATTATATATGTATAACTTTTCACAATGAGATGGCGCTTTGCCGACTTTTAAATTTGAACATTTGACTTTATTTTTAATAATAAATCATTTTTAGAATGTTAAAAGTTTTTTTAATCGATAAATACGACGATACTTTAAATACACACATAAAAATCGATTAATATTATTATTACTATTTTATGTTATTATTTATTTTGATTTGTTGCTTGTATAGAGAAAATATGCGAAAATCAAAATATATGTATATAGTCCTGTAGTAAAAATATGGATTTTAATTTTTTTTTTAACATCTTAATTTATAGAGTATTTTTATCAGAAAAATCAGCCTGTAGTTTATTTAAACACTGAGAAGACGTAACAATTTTTCTGTTTTATCTTCCAGTGAATTCATCCAGATACCAGAACTTTTAGCTTTCTCTAATGTATCGAGAAACTGTGCGTTTTTCAAGTGTTTTTTTAAAACATCTGAAATGAAAAATAAAATTAATTTTATAAATTATAAATTTAAAAAAAGGTAATTATTGGCTCTCATTTTTTTGGATAAAATTTATATTTTATCTTTTTTTGATGTTTTTGACATATTTTTTTTTTTTTTAAGTACATAAAAAAAAACGAACAATTAAAAAAAAAAAAATTGAACATCACAATTTTCTAGAAAATTTATAAATTTTTTTATGTATTTAAAAAAAAATTATATCGATAAAATCAAATAGAAATTTCGTTCAAAAAAAGACCGCACTTGTAAATATTTAAAAAAAAAAAAAAAAAAAAAAAATATGTAATTTTTAAATAAAAATAATATTACCTGACTTAATTATTTTAATAGCAAAAGAAAGTGCATTTTCTACAATCGGTATCGCAAGACTAGAAGTACTTTCTTCAAAAAATTTCTTCAGTGCTTTATCGACTTCAGCCTCAACAAGTTTTTCTTCGCAATCTTTTAAAAACATGGCAGTAGTTATAGTTAAACTAAGAAGAGCTTCATTTTGCATTAGAGGGTGCAATGAACCCATCATCCTAACTAAATATTTAATAGCACCATGCTTGATAACCAAAGACACAACGTCTTTATCACGGCTGTTAATAATGATCCAAGCAATGAGTCTATTAGCCTCCCCTTGAACACCTGGATGTTCTTCAATATTGCACCAGTCAATGACTTTTTTCAAAAAATCTTCCCTTTTTCCAAGTATAGTAGCAGTTTCGCTCTGACCGTCGATGACGATTCTCAGCGTCCCAAGTAGCTTGAAGACCACCGGAAATGTCTGAATATCTAGCATAGGGTATACTACGTCAATTAGGTCATGGGAAAGCAATATTGGTTTATTGCTCGGTGCTATCACCAGATTACGAACTGCGCTGAGCAGTGCATGTTGTAAACGTATGTCTGATTCACTACTGCTATTTTTTACCAATAGTTTAAACAGTCGCTTGTGAACTCCTTGGGCTACCATTAATTTGCAGTGAGTTTCTGTGCGAGCAAAGTTACCCATTGATAAGACAGCTGCTATTTGGAGATCTTCGTCGTAATCAGGGTCTAACCACTCGTCTAATTTTTTGTATACACTTCCCTCGCTATTTGAATATAATACATTCATACTTTCATCTGCAAAAAAATAGATATTTATTTATTTATTAATTCGTTTGGACGCCAATCGGCATTTTACAAAAATTATTATATTCCTTAAACTATAAATTTTTAAATTCTGAAATTTTGGCTCAAAAATTGCACAGAAATAAGTTTACAGAGTCATGCAGGGTATTTTAATTATTTTAAATTAGTAATTTAAAATAATTAATAAACATAAAAAAATATTACCTCCGGTTAAAATTAGAACAATTAAATTACAAGCCATTTTTAAAACTGATCTTGTATCTTCGTCTACACATTTAGGCACATGTTTTTCTATTAATTGTATCAATAATTCGCAAGCTCCTGCTTTTGCTAATAAAGTTTTCGCACTTTCTAAAAAAAAAAAATTAATTTTTAAGTAATTTTGATTAATCAGGAAGTAAGATAATTTAAAAAAAATTTTACCATGCTCAGCTTGGACTTGTATTAATTCCAAGCATAAAATAGAATGCTCAATAGCCTCCTCATCATCTAAAAGATTCACCAATACTTTAGTAAGCCTCTCATTCAAAAACATCAAGCCCGTTTCAGTTAATAACTCCAATGTCAGTAAAACATGCATTGCAGATTTTGCATTATTTGGTCCATCGATTTCTAATATGTTACAAGCTATTGAAATAAATCCTTGGTCTAATGCCTGAAATAGAATTGACATTAAATTATTAAGACTTAAAAAACGAAAAGAATAGCGATTATTGAGATAATAATAATTACCTCCTGTTGTAAAGTGTTTTGACCAACGAGAAAATTCAAAAGAAAACCAACAATAACGTGTCTCAAAAATGAAGCCCCTTCTGCGTCACCTAAACTCACTGCTCTCTCTAATACTTTTAAAATATACTTTAGCCCATCGTTATCTTGAACCATTTTAGTACCTCTGACTGAAAATAATTTATTTATTATTTAGAAGTAATTTTTTTTTTTAATTGTTTTAAATAAATAAGAATAAATACCATTTTCGTAACAGATATTTCCAAGCGCTCGAGAAGTTTGTGTAATAATTTCAATATTATCTCTCTGTAATAAATCCATCAATCCTTTTACTAAATTACTATCAGTACAATTTGTGCGACCGTTGTCTGTTTGTGCGATTTCAGCAATTGTTTTGGCTGTTTTAGCGACTACTGCATCAGATTCATGGGACAAAAGTCTTAAAAATACACCATCTATTTTGAAATCTTCATCACCTGTGGAAAAAATGAGTCATTAATTCTAAGAAATAATCTATATTCAAAAATACTCTATCTCTAGATACATGATTAAGAAATGACCTTGTAACTCGTGAACTATTGACATTTTTAAAGATATAAGCTCATCTCGATGTTATACTCATCAAGATCTTTCATTTGAGTACCCACATCAATTTTTCATATATTTTATATATTCATATATATTATATATATGAATATATGAAAAATATATCAAAAATGCATGTGGGTACTCAAATGAAAGCTCTTGATGAGTGTAATATCGGGATCAGCTTATATCTTTAAAAACGTCAATATTAATGAAGCAAAATTTTATTTATTTATATTTCACAAGTCACGACAGTCACATAGTGTCTGCGAGGTTGCTAGTTTTAATATTAATGAATATTCATAATAGTGGGAATTCCAGATGTATGACAATTTTTTTTTATATTTAGTTTAATAGTTTTAATATTCTTAAATTTGTTAAAAAAATTTTTTTCTGTTTTCATAATAATGAAAGTGTCAAATATTTGAAACTTTGAATATTTACAAAAAAATTAGCACATGATAAAAAAAAACTAAATTATTCTTCCCACGCATAATATTATGCTGTGAATATTTTAAGTTAATTAAATACAAAAAAAAAATCGTAAGTCGTCTGGCATAATACTAGTATTGTCAACATTTTACTACCTTCTTCAGAAGTTTGATTCTCTACTTCTTCAGATATTTTATCTTCAACTTCTCCAGTCGTTGTATCTTCAACATCTTCAGTAAAGTTATCTTCAACTTCCAGAAATGAATCTAATATTTTAATAATATCATTTTCATTGTGCGCTTTGTCATCTTGTAATTTAACTACTTCCGTTAACTGTTCCACCAGCTTATCAATGTCATTGTTGGGTTTTTCTGAAAAATATAAAAAATAATCAATGTTCTTATCACGACAATATTGCAATTATAGTAATCAAAATAAACAATTAAACAAAGTAATAAACAAACCTTCCATAATGAACTGTGACAGCGACTATGCATTCAAATAAATATACATTTGATTGTTAAATTATAAATTATTATTTTATGTTCTAGACATTTATTATCACTAGTTTCAATTCTAATCCACTAATCAGCTGTTTTCAGAAGTTAACATGTATCCAGGTTTAAAAAAAAACAACAAATATGCATATATGTTGAAAAAAATATCATCTGTAAGCTACTGGCCTCTTGAGACAAAGATTCGAAATAACATTTTAATTTAATTCTTTTTTGTTTTATTTTTCGAGTTTGAAAATGGCTGCCACCAACAAAATTTCGTCCGATCAAAATTTTAATATGGATAATGAATTTAATAAATTGTCAGTAAAAAACGATTCTGGATTAAGTAACAATGATAAATTTTACGGTAAGTTTATTTCATAAAAATTGTGATCAATTATTTTTAATCATAAATTTACATCTGTTAAGTCCTAACCTAATTTTTCGTTACTCATTTATTTATTTATTTATAACTTTACATTTTTTAATGTTTCAATCAATTAAATTTAATTGAAATATTGTTTAAAAAAATTTTTTTAATCTATATTATCAAATGAGAATCAATTTACCAGATAATAATTCATTTTAAAAATTTTTTTAACCAATAAATTATGGCAAAAAAAATAAGAACTAAAAATTGACATCTAGAAAATTAAAAAAATAAAAAATGCAATTTTTCGGAGCAAATTTATTTAATTAAAAAAAATAAAACAATTATAATAGTGACAGCTAACTTTAATAAAACATAATTTTATTTATTTTTTTAGGGGTAGTATTTTTAAGCGCAGTGACAGGAATTTCAACACTCATAGGTTTCGGCACAGCAGTAGCTGGCATGAGAAAACAAGACCCGAAATATTTCCAAGAAGGTGTTGTGGGTGTCAAAGGAGCATCCGAAGCCGGTGTTTCTCTGGCGATGAGAGCACTGGGTATAGGAACCGTTTACGCTGTTACAGGATGCGGCTTGCTATTCTACGGCATCTGGAAACTTTCTGGAGCTACTAACGCTCTGGAGTTCCGTCAGAAAATGGGATCATTCTTGCCTCAGATTCCTAAAAATAATCCTCCTAAAAGCAGAACTGAATTCGAGGGACTTAATGATCTCTTGAAGTACGTATCTGAAGAATGGAGCAAAGAAAGTACAAGTGATACCAAATAATTATACAAATTATCTAAATTATTAAATTAAATTTTATAAATTGTTGTACTGGCTTTAAATAAATATTGTTTTTTTTATTTTATAGGATTTTCATTCTAGATTTTTATGATTGGTAACACGCGATGTTTACTGTTCTCATGGAGAACGTTATTTAATAGGAAATAGTTTTTGTAAAGAATGCATTTGTTGGAGATAATCAAGCAAAAGAATATGTAAACAACATATCAGACAATTTCAAGCACGAAAAGTAAAATAACGACAATAATGATCTTAATCTTTTGAAACGGTAAATATAAATTGTGCTTGGGTCAATGAAAACTCAATTATTATTACTTGTGAATAATTTTTTCACGTGACAGTAAAAATTTTTACTAGTATACATAAAAATTTATTTTAAGTAAAATTTCCTCAGATAATACTAAAATAATTTTTTTTTATTCAGTTAAAATTAAAGAAGTTTAATTTAAAGCTTAAACAATTTAAAACTTGTAAGAGAAATTATAATCATAATTATTTTATATAATTACAAAGTTTTTATAATACAGTCGAGTCGCGTTATGAGCCCTCTTAGTGTCTCTCTCTCTTATTAACGCGAATTTGGTTAGAAAAAGAAGACAACTAGCCGGGCTCATAACGCGACTCGACTGTAATTGTAAAATTATTTTTATTAATATTTTTGAATGAATAATTAAATGGATTTTTATTTTTAATTTGCCATTTGGCCATCAGGCTTTGCCATAAATAAATAAATAATTTAATTTAAAGCTTAGAACATTGAGAATTATCAAAAAATATAATTTTATATAGATTTTTTATAGAAATGTTTGTAAGATAATTAAAAATCAATTTTTTTATAAGCATTTAAACATGAGGCAATATTAAACTCTACACATGAAAATAATTATACTATTACATAAACATTTGAGAGAGATCTCGTGTCTTACGAGATTCAATAGCTTTCTAATTATACTGAATGGTATTTTTTTTATACAATTATATCAAATGATTTATATAATTTCTCGTTACTTATCATATCAGTAAAGTAATAACTAAGTGAATAATTTCATGGAAATGAAATCTGAGAAAAATAATTTTATGATTTAAAAAAAAAAATCTCAGTTTTTATTAAATTAATAATTTTCTAGAAAATAAAAAAAAATTTTTAATATTCAGAAGACACACATGTCCAAATATTAAACTTGTAATGTATTATTTTAAATATTTACTGTTCACTTACTTAAATGTTAATTCGTTGGACAATTATTAACAAAAGTAGACTTGAGAAGTAAAAAGTAGAAAAAAAAAATGCAAAGTGAATAAATTAAAAAATTTCCAGTGTTAATTATCTCGATAGCGATATTCGTGTGTTGAAAATTATCAGATTTGTGTAAAAAGAGGGAAACATTTGGCTGACCCTGGAGACCTTGGACTTTAAACAAACATTTTAGTTTTAAACAAATGTCGGTGACCATATTGTCAACTTTATTTTATTATTCCGACGTAACAGAAGGACAAATCAAAACCGGCAATTTTTTAAACAAATCGTTGAATTTTAATGAAGTCACTAAAAATAAGTAAACATATATATATATATATATATATATATATATATATATATATATATATATATATATATATTCAATCAAAAGCAAAGACACGACATTTGCTGTCATAATTTTATAAGCAAGCACACGAATGATTTGAAGATAAAAAATTATTTATTGTTTGAATATTGAAAAAAAAAAAAAAAAAATTTGATTAAATATAAAAGAAAAAGATAATGATTATTGACGTGCATCAAATCTTATTACTGAATAAAAATAATAATGATGTACATCAGGAAATGATAGTAAATCTATGTACAGCACAAAGTACATTTTAGAATATAAATAAAAATATTATTTTATTATTATTTAAATTAATTTAATTTAATTTAATTTAATAATATCTAATATTATTGGCTATTAACTAGATCATTGTATAACGTTTGCCTATTTATTTTTCGCATTAACATAATACAAGAGTGCAAATAACCTTTCGAATTGTGATCTTTCTGATAATATATTAAAGCTCCAAATTTATGGTACTAGCAATTAGTATTTTCGTACATTTTGTTGTTTTTTACTTTTTTTTGTTTTATCTTTTAATTTAAATTACAAAAATTTTTAGACACATTCCAGATGCGTATGGTCATAATTAAGAGATAAAAATGACACGTCTCTACAGAGACAATATTTTTATTTTTTACCCCAACATGTTGATTCAGGTATTTCGCATAAAGAAATTACCAGTTATATAATATCAATTTCAATATCAATATCGAGAAATATTACGCAACTACTGGGCTGTATTAACATCAATAATTTAGTTTAGTGTACTCGAGACTTGAGATTCAATCACAAAGGCTAGTTTTATTTTAAATGAAAAAATAAAGCCCTAGTAATAACTCTGAGCTGCCGAATTATTTACTTGAGACGGAGATTTTAGAGCAATAATAAATAAATAAAAAAATAAAAATAATTAGCTCAATAATAATAATAATAATAATAATAATAATAATAATTATAACAATCTTAAGCACAAAATACTTATACAATTAAAAAATAAATTTTAAATTTTGTGAATACAAGTACATATCGATTAGTCTTTGCGGCACGTCCTGCGCGCTTTAGATGTAATACTTTTACAAATTTAATTAGGTCTCTTTTTATTCAATCACGCAATCTAAAACATTGTTCATGGTCTACAAAAGAACATACAATAAGCAGTACATTATATTTTAATATTTGCGCAAAAATTACAAACATTTAACGTTGTTAAGTATTTTAAGTAAGCTCCCTTGTATCTCTCGTCTCACATCAGCTTCTAAATTTTATTTTATCATTAATTATTTATTTTCAACAATTCTGGGAAATTAATTTTTTAAACATGTTACTTCTAATTGTAAGTTACTGACCGTACTAAGCCCTCAACTATTCTAATTTTTCTCAAAATGTACCCCGTTAATTAAATTACCCTTATATAAATTAATTGCAGTATTGACAGCGTTAAAAAATGATTACTTAAAATAATAGTTGCGTATGAGCATTTTTATCTTGCTCACTCTTTTTTTATTTATTTGTTGTTTTGTTTTGTTTTTTTTTTTTCTTCTATTCATTCATATACATTTACATACACTTTAAAATTACGCATACACATTACTTACATACACATTAATATTTATTTAAAATGACTCGCAGACATATAATAATGCTCGAAACGCTTGACTTGGGCGGTCATCATATTATTTTATAAGCTAATAGCACAATGACCAAATTCAAAATTAATAATAATAATTATCATCAATATCATGACTATTATTATTATTAATAATAATATTAATGTTATCATTATTATTACAATCGTTTAAAATATTAATCGTATATTTCAAGGCTCCGTTAGTTTTTGAACTTTCAGCCTACACAATTTACAATTACCTTCCCTCGACTATTTCTTTAAAATAAAATTTTACACATCAATTAATTGAAAGAATAATTTAAAAAAAAAAATTTGTATTACAAATTTATACCTGTACTATTTATAAATAATATATATGTATATAAAAAACACAAACAGATATCAAAATATCTTAAGTAATTAAATGAAATCCAGCAAAATAATTTTAAATGGTGCGATTATTAAAAAAAAAAATTTTTTTCCCTGGCAGGGAAAACCCGTCCGTTCTCTTTCTCATGAATAATAAAAATTTATTTTTTATCCTCGTGTTTAAATCCGTGCTTTTGTACGTCACTAGCGGTTCATTAAAAATTCAATTAATATCAATAAATTATATGTACGCATTCGGATCGATAGTTTTATAATAATTAATGTTACACACAAAACGAAGACCACGATTTAATTTATAATTTATACAGTATTTAATATAAGTATTAAGAATAATAACAGAGATAAAAAAAAAAATAATTGTGCTACCGACATAAGCTTTTTTTTATTTTTTCAGACACTTTAACACTATGTGTGTAATTTTATACACATAATATCTTGGAATACAGTTGATGGAAGCCAAATGAGTCATCGTATTGGTAAACAGAAGAAACAATCGTCACGTATATAATAAAAACATTTTGTTATAATCTCTACTTAAAATAATAAGATAAGTTATGGAATAGATTATGTGTAACACGTGTTTTGATATCATTATAACATATTTAATATTGCCAGAAAAAATGAAAATAAAATAGAGTAGTATAAATAATAGTGTTATTGAACGGTCTTTAACCTAGGTATATTTTTATCGAAATAGAAAAGTTATCTGGTGATGACATAATTGAATTATAAATCTATCAAAGAGTTATAAAATTATCATTTGAGTATATGATTAATTAGTAATATGCCAATAAGTAGTTATGCGGAAAATATGACATCTGATTGAAGATCATGAACTCTAAATAATAAATGCAAATATTAATAAGTCAATTGGATTGTCAAATCGAAATTTATAAATATTCATGATGTTAAAGGTACAGAAAAATTAATCAAATATTTTTTCGTTATTATTCTCAGACTTGTTGAGGTCACTCACGAGCACATGGAAGTAGGTTAAACTGTATAAAATAAAGAAATGTTTAGTCCGTGACACGAAGGGAAAATATAGGCAGTCGATGACTCTCTCAATAGAGAAAGATAATCCGTTGTTGATGTTAAACATACGGACACGAGGATTTTAAGCGAGAAAGAGAACGGATAAATTAGAGACCGGTTTTCAGTAAACGATAACATTTTAAATACCTGTCTCTCTGTGCCCACATTACTTACATATATCTCTTTACATACTACAGACAATTAATAATAATAATAATAATAATAATAATAATAATAATAATAATAATAATAATAATAATAATAATAATAATAATAATAATAATAATAATAATAATAATAATAATAATAATAATAATAATAAACGTTTTTCATATTAACATTTATACGCTTTTCACAGTTGACACTTGTTAATATTTATTTATCATTATCATAATCAATCTTTTACTCATTTTTTGTCACTTTTTTTTGAACGATCATTGATTTTATTTGTGCTGCGACATTGAGCAAAGCCCTGGATCATTTAATATATTTGTCATATCACTGCCGAGATGTTCCAGTGCGTAATATACTTTAAATTATTTTTTTTCCCTTTTTTTTGGTTTTTTTTCTCAAAAGTAGCTATAAATGCGTTCCATTTTTTTAAAATAAAAATAAAATACAAACTAGTTTTAAATAATTCGCTGACGTTAGCTTTGTCAATCGAGGCGCCTGCTTAGTCCTAAGACTTAAGGTTCTAGATGTGCTGAATAAACCTTTTAATAATAAATTGTCTCTTATTAGAGTAATAACAATAATAAAAATTTAATTACTCTTGAGCTTGCCATTGAGAGCGTTGTACTCTTTACTGTCCTGGGATTTTTTGTGGATACTTTTATCCGTAGAAGAATTTCTTTTAGTCATGTAGGCCTCTCGGAAGAATTTTGCAAACAGCACCAAGTAGCTGATGTATATTAGAGCACTGATGCGAATATTTGTCATGGTAATATGACATTCACGCTGGCCATGTGAGACATACATTTGGTAGACCCAAATAGTTATGGCAAATCCGACAATCATTTGCGCTATTTGCAGTGTCGTTATCATAATCGCAATCCACGTAGGCGGCGAGTACCGCATTGCTTTCAATGCGTAGTATGTATACATCATTGCATGGATAGTGTAATTCACGACGACAAACCAGCGTGCTGGGGCTGAGTACTCCGCGTACGAGAACCACGCGTACATCAACACAGTCATATGGTGGTACCAGTGGAGAAAAATCAACCGCTGTTTTCTTAGAACGATAAACAGAGTGTCACCCAGCTCCGGCAATTTTGACAGCACAAACATCCATACCCAGAAACCAGACACTCGATTGAACATGAAACTAAAACAATTGTCAGCAAATATGCAAGTTAAGGTATGTCCTAATGACCCGGAATGCGTGTGAACTGCTTTATATTTATGCTCAGGTAGTATAGTTCATTATCAGTAAGCAATGACTGTTATGATTGTTATCTTTTTAATTGTACTGATAACTGATCGAAGATTCGATTTTAAATAGATCAATCAAAGTTTCAAGTCATTAATTAAATAACTTATTAACTACTCAATGTCAAAGTAAACATCAATGTAGATACTCATCTTCTTTACATTTTTATGACGACTATAAAAACAGAGCTTAGACTATTACCGGACAAACAAACTGTATAATGGGTATATTATATCTCCGTTTATTTTTTTTAATGACATTCAAACTTTTACTTTTTACCTAAAAGACTTCTTTAACTCTCAGCTTTCTAACTCATCTCTGTTTAATTATCTTAAGATGTAAAAGTAAAGTTTTTTTTTTTTTTTTTTTTTTTTTTACCGCAAGCTTATATTAGTTTTTGCCTATAATTGATGAGCTGAAAGTTCAGAAGAAATATTTTTTTTTTTAATTAGAAAACAATAACTATTATTATTTCGAAACTTGCCGAAGGCATTTTATATATGTGAATATTTTTATTGCTACTTGATTTAATATGTCTGACAATAAAAATAATTAGACACAAAATACTAATACAAGAATTTATTTTTATCACTATCTATTTCTTATCGTATTATTAATGAATTTTTAATCACAGTTATCACATCTGTAATGATTGATATCAGTTTTCTAGCAGCTCTTATTTTATAACTTATGATTTCTCGACACAGCTCATTTAATTAAAAAGATAACACTTACTTTGTATTCAAAATAATATAATATACAAATATGTATATAAAAATAACCGTGACATATATTTAACAAACAAAACTAATGGATGTCATTGTATGTTATCATTATCAACTATGCAAAATATTTAAATGAATGGAAAAAAAAAAAAAATTAGCAAGTGCGTACAAATATTATGGAAAACTACCTTAACATATTCATGGACTCATCAAGTCTTTAATTTAAATTAAGTGTGAATAAAATTATAATAAATCTGTACCTGGGTACACAGACACTGTGATAGAATCCGTAGTTTTTTAGCACATGATAGAACTCTGGTACAGTCCTAACAACACCCATTATTGAAAATATCGCCAGAGCAATATTCCACACAGTCAGTAATCCTCTTAGGTCATACTTAGGTCTATTAGCCATCCATTGACGCCCGGCAAAAATTGCTACCAAGTAAATAGCACCGAAGTAAACTGAATTCTTCCAATGATCTGTCATCCAGTCACGTGTATTTTCATGCTCGAATTTTCTCTCAAATTCGAATACATAAGAATAATTTGGCTGGAACCGCTCCATGTACGCTGGTGATAGTTGCAACATCTTGAGTTATTTTTTTTTATCTGAAAACAATTATTAAACCATTAGTCTAAATAATCAATAAGATTTACTCATACTAAATTTTTTTCAACAAAGCCGAAATTACTCTGTTAAAAAAAAAAAACGCTTCACTCATAATTGATGTTGTTTAAGTATATTGTTTTTAAAAAAAATAAATGAGTGATAACTGATAAGCAAAACATTACAGCCAACTATGTAACGATAATTGTACATGCAGATAATAGATAACATGTATTTTTTATAATCGATTTAGTTGGAGTTATTTCTAGTTTTGAATACCTATGAGTAAAATTACAGTGTAATTTAGTTGGTGTTGGTGAGGAGGATGTCGAACAATTATAGTTAGACTATTTAAAGAAATTTCTTAGCGATGTTCTAGCAGAATCACTTTTACTGACTGGACTGACTAAAATGTGACGGCAGAGAACATTTAGGTATATATAGATATATTAGGATTTATTAAAAAGCAAAAACGAGAGCGCATGGTCGACATACCCGTGTGGTAGACGATCTCCTAGTAGCAAATAAATTTTACCACCAAATTCCCGTTGCTATAATGACTTAAGTCTACTGTCTTAACACTTTTAACAAAATCACCGATATTTAATTTATTATTTAACTTTATAAATTTTAAGTTAAAAAACTTTTTTAACAGCAAAAATAACTGGTGAAATATTAGCCGGTTTTCAATTTAGTTCCATGGAATAATGCACTATTATATGGAGTATATTATGATCAACCAGCTTGCAGCAGTATAGGGTGGTCGTATCGGCGCGAAAATGTCTTCTCTATCTTTCTTGTATGCGCAAATCTATCTTTTGTATGTATATAAGCTATAATAGCTACATATGTTTTACATAAACCAGCACGTTTTGCAGCAGTGCAATAATCGTCTTGTATGCAATTAAAACACTCGGCGAGCTGTTTTTTTTTTTTTTTTTTTTTTTTTATTGACAATCAACTGAAACCACTTAACTAAAAATAATATTAGAAATAATAATTAATAATTAATTATTAAGTCATCTATTAATAATAAAAATATTATAATAAATTTATTAATGAGGAAGATGATAACGGAACTGTTTTTTTCTAACGGTTACGGGCGAGGTGAGCTGGCGTTAATTTTTTTTCTCTTCTCTTTTTTTAATACAAATACTTGTATGTTGTAATATTTACTGAGTACACACGACGAACTCCTTGTAAGCGAATCTTGATCAAGTCACACCCTGATACATATATAATATATAATCAATTGTTAATTTTAACGTAATAATGTATATGTGTGACTTAGGATTAATGTATTACAACAAATAGTTGGTTGTTATAATGTAACGTTGTGTCATGACTCTGTAAAATATTATTTTTTTTTTTTTAATTAATGATGTTGTTATTAAATAAATTACAGATGATAATGTTAAATATTACTTGTAAAAACGTGAGGATTTTTTTAGGCGAATATTTACCTGACACCAGCGAAGTTTTAATTGACAATTAAGCCGCCAACAATTCTTCCGACACGCGTAAGCACTACAATAATCTACGGGAAACTCTGCGAGTGAAATGTCCAGTATGTGAAAGACTACTGGACACTGGAGACTACCGTCACCAACTTCGGCACCTGCCTTTTATAAGCATATATATGTGTATTCATGTCTGACTAATACATTGTTGCCTCGCAATACAAAGTATGCTCATATGTGTATACAATAATGACAAACCGTCTACCGCCGCGGCGGTATATCAGTCGAATGCAATTTTTATATTTTTATCCTATTTATCTACTGTACACTCGATGACTTACTTTTGGAGCTCATTAATAACAGTGAAAATGATCTTTCCAACGAGTGACATGTTTGTTGTGGCAGTTTGTATTCTTGCCAGTAGATGGCAGTATTAAATCTGTAAATTACAAAATGTGCGCCTTGACGATGATACTGAAGTTAGCGGTCAGCTGTTAATTCAAAAAATTTTTTTAACAAATTAAATACAATAAAAAAATGCTTCTAAAAATGTTCACTTGTAATTTTTATCAATTTTAACATGTGAAACTTTTTAATAAAATTTTTTTTTTAATAATTTAATTGCTATAAAATTCTAAAAAAAATGTTAATATCTGTCAACTTCAGTGTTATGCCTTGACGCCACCGGCGATTAGCGTGAAAATGGAAGATGTATGTTTAAACACTTGCAGAGAAATAATAGTACATGCCCGGTCAACGTCAACAACTGTAATCAAAAAAATATTATTGAATTAAAAAGTTATTGTTGTACTTGCGTTATTATTTGTGATAATTCTTTATTTTCACATGAAAATAATGCGCTCCGACAGAACATTGACGAGCGGTTGTGCTTGAAGTAACTGCAAAAAAATAGTGAGTTGATAAAGCAACAACAAAGGTAAAACTGAGAAGTTAACCTATCAATACTTAATAAAAATTAAATTAGCCGACATCTAAACATTTTTATAATTTTTTTTTAATGAAAAAATTATTACAAAAAGATAAAAAAAATTTTCATTTGTAAAAAACTGAATAAACTTTAAGTGCAATTTTTAGAAAATATTTTTTTTGTTCCAATTTAATAAATGAAAAATAAAAAAAAATAAAAAAATTAACGTTTAAAAATTTTTTCATCAATTCAATTAGAATTAAAAAAATTGCTCTTATTGTTTTTCAAATTTTCTACAAGTGGAATTTTTAAAATAAATTTTTTTGTTATAAATTTTTCAATAAGAAAAATTCTTAGATTTCTGCTAAATTTTTTTTTATATACTGAATGTAAATGACTTTTATTTCAGTTTCAGTTATCAATTAAATTACTCTAAACAATAATGGAAGTATTGACGGACGTGGGAAATATAAAATTCGACATCGAGATCGCTTTGGATGAACAGTATGGAGCTTTACCATTACCCTTTGCCGGCATGGACAGTAAGTTTGTTTGCTTGCTGATTAGTTTTGAATTTTTATTAATAAACTTATTTAATTGCTCATTTTTAGAGTCCATCGCAGCGGTATGTCAATTTTATCCCCGGGGTACTTGTACCAAGGGTCCATCGTGTCCTTTCAGACACGTAAGAGGTGACAGGACTATTGTCTGCAAGCATTGGCTCCGAGGGTTGTGTAAAAAGGGTGACCAGTGCGAATTTCTTCACGAATATGACATGTCAAAAATGCCTGAGTGTTATTTTTATTCAAGATTCAGTAAGTGATTGATTTTTTTTTCTATGAATAAGTAAATTTATATTTTAATTAATGAATTTAATTTTCAACACAGACGCTTGTCACAATAAGGAATGTCCGTTTTTACACATTGATCCTGAGACAAAAGTACGTGACTGTCCTTGGTATGATCGAGGTTTTTGTAGACATGGTCCTCAATGTCGTCATCGACATGTCAGAAGAGTTTTATGCATGGCATATTTGGCTGGTTTTTGTCCAGAAGGGTCTACTTGTAAATTTATGCAGTAAGTATATTAAATTTTTTTTTTTAATTAATTTACTGATATTAAAAAATCGAATTTAATATTTAATCGTTGCCATTTAATTAATTTAATATAAAAATTTTTAATACAAAATTTTTGTTTTTCACACATCAATTTTTTACTAAAGGATTAAAAAGATAATAAATTACTAATTAATAATTTATTACAGCCCAAGATTTGAATTACCGGCTCTGCAAGATTTAGCGCCAAAAGAAGGCAAAAAAGTAATGATCACTTGTCATTTCTGCGGCGAAAGTGGCCACAAAGCCATTTATTGTAACAAAATGCCGCAAGAAGTGAGAGATACGCAGATGAGGCAAGAGGAAGGTGGGCCTCCACCGCATTTTATGAATATGCACAATGGACCTCCTCCACGTGGACCTCAAAAGCCTCTGGAAGAAGTCACTTGCTACAAATGTGGGACCAAAGGTCATTATGCAAATAAATGCCCTAAAGGACATCTGGCTTTCCTCAGTCACGCGAATACCGCTGGAGGACCTCCCAATGAAAACGCCGGTTACAGAAGATAAATATGATATTTGGATAATTAAAACAAACTGTAAATTTAACACTAATATTTTATTTTTTTTCAACAAATACTGAATAAAAAAATTCTTTACCACGAATTATTTTTTTTTCTCTTTATTTTAAATCTCCACCGATTATATCATTGCTTTTATAACATATACACACTGAGATCTGTGTCATGTTTTTTTTTATTACTATTACTCATCATTTTTTTTTTTTTGTAAATGCAATAATTACGGAGTAATATTTGTGACAAATTGTTTTAATAAATCTCATTGACTTGGACTAGAACTATTGTTACTTTTTTTTTTTTTTTTTTTTTTTTTTATAAATGTGCAATTAGATTATTTTGGAAGTATCATTACAACAATAATTGCAAATATGCAGCTACTCATTGTCAGTAATTCAATTTTAATAATTATTATTAATTACTATTATTACATAAAATTTTTAACCGATATGACAATTATTTGTTTAAATTCAATTCAAACGTGCAAATTTTTCAGTCAATTTTTAAATTACTTAAATTATAAGTACACATTGTTAAGAAAAAAAATAAAATTGATAATTATTTTAAACTTTACATAAAAAAGTAATATAAATGATATATATATTTATGGACGACTGTATTACCAATTCCATTATTGCACTTGTAAAAAATAATAATCAAAACCGAAAAAATCATTTACAATACTGAAAAATAAATTTTTCACATCGCTGTTTTTTTTTTAAATTTCTAATAAAGTCCGGGAGATTTTTGTTAATACCTATGTACCAAGTCATTGCTTAAGATTAATATATATCAATATTAAAATTATTAATTAATGAATCATCGATTACAAATCCATGGAATCAGACTGAATAAACGTAACAATAATTAATTGTAGTCTATCAAGTATTAGCGTAGTCAATGACCTCAACATAATTAGCAGGAAAGAGACCGTAAGTGCCATCAGGCCCGAGTCCCTGCCACCATCCCTCGTCGATAGCATCAATATGGGTTATAATATCACCAGGATCAAAAGTAATTTCAGTGTCATCGGCCGCCTGGTAGTCATACAAGGCACGTGCTTTCATGCCTTCATTGTTAGGATCAAAGTATAAGTAAGACTCGCTATCAGCGTTTAATTGGTTGAAAAGTTCCGCTTCGATGGCTTCAAGGGGCTGATTACTTTCCAGTTCAACATCCTTCATTATGTAAGCGTGGGTATCTTCAATCTGCTGCTGCTGATGTGCTTGATTATAAATTTCTTTAGTCTCAGGTGGACTGGGTTCAACATGTGGAGCTTCTTTAACGGCTTCTACTTTTGGCAGTGCTGGTTCCGAAGGCACTGGTGCTGGAGTTTGAGCTGGAACTGGTGTTGGTGCTGGAGATGGTGCTGGTGCTGGTGGAGTTGATACCAGCTCTACTTCCTTCTCTTTAGGAGTATCAACAACTTTCTTGACAATCTTAGCCGGTTCCTTGACGACGGACTTGGAATTTGGAGTTGACTGATGCCCAAAAGCAGCTTTCATCTGTCCGGCAGCTGAATTTTGCTCAAAGACCGCACGCGCGTTGATAGTACGCTGAGCAATCAATTGCTGGGTCTCATTGCTTCTCAGCCGGCGCAACTCTTCGCTGCGAGACTTGTGTTCTTCGTCGGAATCCGAGCCGTTTTGCTGAACGGCAGTGGCAAGCTGTTGGTTCCTTAAGTTCTTAATTTCCTGAGTGCGTTGTTCAGACTTTATTTGAGTTCGTTGATTGATCGGCAGTTTAGCAGCAGCCTGTTCTCGCAGTTTGCTCTGCTGTTCTTCCCGAGATCGAGTTTCTAGCTCCAACTGCTGGCGTTCTTTGTCCAAGCGGCGTTTTTCCTCGGCCACGCGAGCTTTCTCCTCCATTTCTTCCTTCTGCCAGAACTCATCTCGTTCAGTGGCGTTGATCTCTTGCTCCGGAATAACCCGCTTGTAAGTGGTACCAACCGGTCCAGAATTACCTACGTCCTTACCGCGGGGCTCACGGAACTTGTAAGTCGAGCCGGTTGCTTTGGCCAGCTGCTCCATGATGAAGTCTATCTCGACGTCGTCTTCTGACCTGGCGTTAAGAGTTATATGAGCACCTTTCAGCAGTCTTTCGATGTCTCTAATGTGGTTGGCACACGTTCCCTTTTTCACTATCGGCGCGCCTTCTCCTTGCCAATTTATCAACAGACATTTTGGCAAACTCGTTTTAGTGTCAATTACACGGCAAAATGCGTACTGAATTTCTCCGCTGTTTAATTCATCGATCATTTGCTGCAGCCCTCGGTCTCCTGTTCCAACAACTTTTAAATTATTTGATCCTCCTTCGTATCCAAACACCGCCCTATCATTTATAAATTTATTACAATATAAAATAAAATGAAATTATAAATGAAAATGAAGTTAGCCGACATCTAAACTTTTTTAGAATTTTTTTTATTAATAAAATTATTTAAAAAAAATTAAAAGAAAAAATTCCACATGTAAGAAATTTGAAAAACTATTTGTGCAATTTTTTAAAAATATTTTTTTATTGCTAATTCAATTAATAAAAAAAAAAATAAAAATTTTTCACTGTCGGCTAATTTTAGTTTCATAATTATAAATGTTAGTAAACAGAATAAAATTAAATAATTACCAGTTGGTTGATGACTTGTCATCGACGACACTCTTCCAGGCAGCCACTAGAGAATCGTTATTTTTAGTTAAATTTACAGACATTTTGTTCTGCTTTTGTATATTAAGTATTGTACATCAAAATGATGAGTATCAAAAATCAAAAAGACATTGCTAATGTACTAGTTTTATAATTTAATTATTTATATGAGATAGGCGTTTTTTAACTAGTATATATGTACTGACATCACTAAGTCAGTAACGGAGCTAAAATTTCGTCCTTGGAGTTTAAATGTACGAGATAAACTACTCTACGGACAACGGTTCACGTATTCTGAGAATAACCGACCGATGGCACCACGTGACTTCTCATGTGCTCTTGTCCTTTTTTTACATACTCCGCGCAATTTTTTAAACGTTCAATAGTGTGTTAGAAAAATTTATTTATTTTTAGGTATTTATAATTATATATGTGCATATTTCCTGCTATTATTTTATAATTAAAAATAACTAATATTTAATTAAAGTACTTTTATTTTTATTTCAGCTAAAAAAATGTATTTTTTTTTATCGAAATAAAAAAATGTAATAAAATTAAAAAAAAAATTTTTTCTAACACTTAGCGATGTACAACTTACAATTTTCTTATAAGTAATAATAAGTCTTATATTATTTTTTATTATAAAATTTACATTTATTAATTATTATCTTCATTATCATCATGACTTAATCCTTTCTTTCTGTCTTTACTAAGTCGTTTCTTTTTCAACCTTTCTATATGTTTCTGTAATTTACCAGAACTCTTCAACTCTTTATATTGTGAAACCAGATCAATAATTTTCTTCTCAGCTGAAAATTAAATTTAAAAAAATTAAATATTTATATAATTAATAATGAAAATTAAGTTAGCCGACATTTCAAAATTTTTAGAAAATTTTTTTTTGAAAAAATTTCACATGTTAAAAACTTGAAAAAATATAAGTGTAATTTTTTATAAATATCTTTTTAATTTAAATTTAATTAATAAAAAAAATCAAAAATTTTTAAACGTTTACTAACTTCAGTGTCATAATTAATAATAATAATGATTACTTACATTTTTTTCTGAAAACAGGTTGCTCTCCTCTCTTAATTGCATCAGCAATTTGTTTTTTCTCAGCCTCTTCTGCTTCCTTACGTTTCTGTACCTTACGTTCTTCTCTCAGCTGATTTTCTAACCTCTGGATTAAAAATTTAATTTTTTTTATTTCTTCAGGATCTTTGGAAACTTTCAACTCTTTCTTCAGTGCTTTGATGTCATTCTCCTTCAGCTGACTGACAAAACTGTAGGATTTTCTAAACGCTCTTTCATTAAATTCTCCGCAGAGTTTATCGAATCTAGGATCTCGGGCGACGGGTTTTTTCACTGGTATCACATTTATCAGAGGTGGTATTTTTTTCTTAGCTGATATTTCGACAGGTCGATCGTCGTCATTCCGAGCTCTAGGTTGAGGAATACGATACTTACCACTAGGCTTTGTAGAGTTCCTTTTAGAATTTTGAATTACTTTATTGAAAATTTTAGTTCCTAATTCATTTTTTAATTTTCGCAATTCTTCTGGGTTCATTCGCGAAACTTCTTTAATTAATTGCGCCTGAAATTTATTTTAATTAATATTATAATTGTAATATTATTATAAATTTATGAAAAAATTGTTGAAGGTTAACTCTAGTGAATTATTTATTTTTAAATAAATATAAGAATATTATAAAAAATGACTTACTTCTTCATCTTCTAAAAAAGGAGTTTCTTCTATATCCGAAGACATATTTTTTTTTTTTTTTATTATATTATTTATTAACTTTAATATGTCAATAATAAACACACATGGATACTGTGTACTTAAATAAAAAATAATAAATGTCACGTGACTGAAGGTGGCGCCACAGCGGTAAAAATTTTAAAATTAAATGTCAAGAAAAATGATACTGAAGTTAGCTGCCAGCTGTCAATTTTAAAAATTTTTATAATAAAAAAATGCTTCTAAAAATTTTCACTTGTAATTTTTAATAAATTTATTTATTGAATTAAAATTATTTTAAACTAAATAATTAAAAAAAAAAAAATTAAACAAGTGCATTTCTTCAATAATCTGTGAAGTATATATTAATAATAAGGAACTGGGGTATTAAAAATAATAAAAAAACTAAACAATAAATAAAATACCGTATTATTTTTATCTATCAATAATTGAATACTTATTTATTTAAATTCATAAATTAAAATTAGCAAATATTTTAAACCTTATATTTATAATATTGTAAAAAGAAATGGATTTGGTAATAGTATTATTATTATTTTTTGTTAATATTATCATTATATATATTAATCTAATAAATATAATAGAAAAAATATTATATCGCACATACAAATAATTAAAAATAATAATAAAAATATCATTTTTAAATAAATATGACGCTCGATAATGTTAAATAAAAAATAAAATGAAATAAATAAATGAAAGCAGAGTTACAGTTTAATGAAAATAAGGTCAAATTTAGTACAACAGGAATCACAACTTTTTATTAATTATGTATTTTTTTATTTAACATCAAAAGTGACACTTGGGTTGGACAATGTCTTTCGTTTTTTTTTATTTTTATTTTTTTTTTTTTTTTATTTTTATTCATTTTTTTATCTCCTTAATATATTTCATGAGTGAAAACAAAACTTATTAATTAATCATACGAAAGGAATTGTCAATCAGAAAAAGGTATTACAGATATAGAGTAGAGCGGTGAGCATGTGTGTGTTTTTATTTTTATTTTTATTTTATTTCAATATCATCGCGTGTATTTCTTTTTTGTATATGCATGTGTACGAGTTTTATTTCTCTATCTCACGTTATTAATTTCGGTAATACATATATACTTGTTGTAATTATAACTTATTTTTGATTAGTGTTAAACGTTAATAATAATTAAATAATTAATAGTGGGCACGCCGAGTGATTGTTGGGCATTTTATTGGCCAATTAATAAAGCTCGTTAGGTGATGTTGGCTTTTTTTAATGCTAACGTTAACGTTCATTGTCATATTATGTGTAATGTGTAAGTATAATGATGTACATACACGTGTAAAGCAAAACAAAAAATGCAAAAAGAGCAAAGGACCCATCGTAATAATAATACAAGAGTCGATTTATCGATTGGATCAAGAACCGACTCACTGGGTCCCCAATCACGCATAATTTTTATGTCCGTCGTCTATTTATTTAAAATATTTACATTATTAATAAAACATTATTCAATTTATTTATTATTCATTTTTTTTTTTTTTCAATTTTTTTCTTTTTTTATCATATTAATCATTCAATAATTTAATCACTTAGCGGACTGAGTTGATGCAAATGACATATCCATTAAAACATTTATATTTACTATTTAATATTATTGTATTTTATTATCTTCAAAATTATAATACTAATTATAACGGAAGAAAATAATTAATTAATTAATACTTGTTTATCATTTTCTTTTTAAAATCTCTTTTATTGATAATTAAAGGGATTTCGGGAAAGAAAAGAGTATAAGTGATTTTAAACAACGTTTTTATATGGCTTTTTCAAAGAGTATAATTTTTTTTTTTTTTTTTTTTTTTCAAAAACAAAAAATATACAACTGACATTAAATTTTAAATTTACTCATTTATACTTTTCTTCTCATCCCTTCAATTATGCAATTATATATATTTATATATTTATAAAAAAAAAAAATAAAACAAAAATAAGAACATATTTAAAATTTAACAAAAGATTATTCACAAGCACACTGGATTCGTGCAAATTCACAATTATACATAATTATTATTCGCTCACACTCTTAGTATGTTCTCACAATAGTGACATAATAAAAAAACAAAAAAAAAAAAAAAAAAAAAAAAAAATAAATAAAAGCTGTAAAACAGCGTTAAAAAAATTTGTTTTTGTTTTTATAAATACTAAAAGAGACAAATTTAGAATACAAGACGAATTAAAATGACAAAATATCAATGATAAATAATATTATAAAATTTTTATAAATTCTAAAAATGAACAGTGATTCGTATCCACTCATTCCGCTTCGGATTATTGGTCTTAGACCGAATCTTATTCCTTTATATTGTGAATTTGTTTATACTTCATTATTATAATAATAATTATTTTTTTTTGTTCTATTTTATATCTTGCTCATTCCATTTCTTTTTGTAATTTTTTTTAGTTATCTTATACATACTTTTTCTTCAACAACACGATCTAGACTAATTCATATATAATAATTACATCTAGTAATATCTTATTGTAATAACATATATTGTATTATAATAATTATTTATTATATTATCGTTAATATTTAAATTATTAACCTAAAGTGAGGCGGCGCACGACGGCAAAGCATTTTATTTTTTTTTTTTTTTTTTTTTAATTTTTTTAATCAATTTTTCAATGGACTTCTATGTCCCCCCGGCACGGAACACCCTGTTGACCACCGTTTCAACATCATTAATATTTATTATTCATCAATTTATTTTATTTTATTAAATCGTTAAATTTATTAATCACATTCTCACGATTATTTATCGATTAATAAATCGTACAGTGAGTCTTCTTTTCACCCGTGCCGTATAATCAATAATAAATAATAAATAATATTACAATTATTAATTATCAATTCGCGTTATAACAGCACGTATGATTTTTTAATTGTTGAATTACTAACATACCCCACGCATCAACAAGAACAATTCTTCAATAATCTCATCCCCGTTAATTAAATTAAACCACGGTCTAACTTTCTGGCCACCGTTTTTTTTCTTCTCTCAAACATTCCACAGGAATAATTAATCAATACAAAAAAAAAAAAAAAAAAATAATTACAGCCCGTAATTACGCGGCGGGAAATTCACGCAGCCCTCAAGACAAATTTTTAACGACAATAATATATGGAGATGTCGAAAAGTCTGCGTCATTCCTAGCGCTAATTAACGTTTCATTTTAATTAAAGTTTTGTTTTTTTAATTGTTGAGCGGTAAGCGAAAAAAAGAAGAAATAAAAAAAAAAAAAACAGCCACCGAAAGCCATTTGAACGAGAGTAATTATTAAAACGCGTTCAATACTCCTTTGTAACTCTAAATACATTACGGAATTTATCAGTGTTGATTGTGCTCTTAATGTATAATGATTTTGTCAATACATATTTAAATAATACAATGATTGTGTGTAAGTGTGTTAATGTGTGTGTAATAACATAAAGTATACATATGATTGTTTGAATAATGATAGTGTACTTATGGCTCTCAATTATGAACACTTTGGGCATTTATTCGGGACCGAACTGCCGGAGCGCTTCTCACCGTTTAATTTAAACTCTCATAATACAGCAGCAGTCGCGTCAAATAAAATAATCACTATCGTTATTATTCATATTGATGATAAATAGGTATCTTTTTTTAATAAACTTTATTTTATTTTAAAAACCTCAAACTTTATATTTTTTTTTTTTTTATTATTTGAGCGAGAGGGTCGCGCGTAGCAGGTATTTAAGTCACTTTGTGTAAAGGGCTCGCAATTAACATCTTTTATTTCATTAACTTTATTATTTATACATTTATATAGTTTTTTATTTTTCTTTTGATAAGACATGCCGTCGGCTGATAACAGGGCGTTCGGCGTACCGGGGTAATAATTTATTTTAAAAGCGAGCTTTCTCGCTTTGCATTTTATATAACTATCAAAACAAAAATAAACCTAGAAGAATTAATAATGCTTTATATTTATTTATATATTTATATATTTACTTGGTTATTATTTCATTATTTTTTGTAACCTACATGAGAATGCATTACTTCCATTCACCTGCTAGTTTTTAATTTTAATAAATTTGTAATGTTTTTTTTTTCATTTTTTTAATTTTTTTTTTTTAATTAATATTTTCCCTTTACTTTTTGTTACTGTAATATCCTACATCTACGTCTTCGCGTGTACTATTTATTGTTTTTATTAAATTTTTAAATAATTCACCTTTGCCGTGTCCTAACTCTAGCTCACACTGAAAACTCTGTTTGCCGTTTCTCATGGGTATTGTGAAGCCCAAACTGATGAAGAAACTATCCTTATCTCACTTTACTACTTCATAAACTTATAAGTGAATGGTTGTTGTCATTATTATTTTTATTATTTATTTTATTACAATTTCTAATTATACTGATGGCTTATCTACGAGCACGCGCATCGATGGATTCGTTTTTTTTTTTTTTAATGCTATTGTGGTTTTTCTTTTTAATTATTTTTAAAATCGCTGTTTAGTTTGTTTTTTGACGACCCTCTTTTATCTCTTCGTTCTTCAACAAAAGTGATCTTTTGATACCATTTTCACTTAAGTTTTATTGAATAATAACGTGACGCGATCTGAATTGTGGTGTTATATGTATACTTTTTATCTGACGACGCCCAATATCATAAATCTGGATCCTCTTTCTTTTAAAATTATTTTTAAAAATCAATTTTCTATAGGGCGTGCCGATCTAGGTACTGTTTGTTATAATTTTTATATTTTTTATTTATTTATTTCATACTCATAAATAATTAATTAATCAATAGAGCTTAATATAAAGAGAATTTGACATTTATAAATATCCTGCAAACTTTTAATAATTATTATCTTTCACTTTAGCAATTATATCATTTTAATTGTCTATTCATCCTTGTGTAATTTTTCTTTTACATTTTATTTTTAAATATTAAAGCATGCCAATTGTAAGGTACATTATTATTGTTATTTATTTATGATTTTTGAAAATAATAAATCGCTAATTAACAGGTCTATAGATTCCCCTGATATCACAAGACATCTAGATATAATAATTAATAATTAATAATAATAATAATAATAATAATAATAATAATAATAATAATAATAATAATAATCAATAATTAATAATTAATAATAATTATATATCTCTTCATTTGCGGAGACCGCATTTTATTTTTAATAATAGTAATAATAATAATAATAATAAATATATTATTTATTATTTTTTTTTTAAATTAATATTTTTTTTCTCATATTGATCAAATTTAACGTTGTATACTTGATTGAATTTTGAATAAGTAAATTAAATCGAAGCATGCTTACGAGACTGACGATTAATGTCACCATAAGTTAACAACACTGTCAGTTTCGATGCATGTTTCAATTATATATTTTTATTTTTTTAAATTATAACATATATCACGGTCAGCTTACCCCGCTTATCCATTATTGTTCAATTAATTCTTTAAATTTCATTTTAAACTCATTCTACGATCTACATTTTTTTTTTTTTTTTTTTTTTTTAAATAACTTTTAGGCCCGTCAAACCCGACTTTGTTTCTTGATCACGTGAAAGCTCATCATATATACTCACACTATGTTTTTTTTACATATACATATATTTATATAGATATATCTATTGGTCGTTTATATCAGTATCTTTCCGGCTGGATGCACGCTTCATTAACTTAATCCCCGGCATTGCCCATTAATAATAAAGATTTATGATTACTCAATGTCGGAACTCATTCGACAATTTCGAATTAAGGGCAGTGACTCATTTCCACGTTCTGTAGTTATTATTGTGTAATTAAATCCACCAGTGCTTTGTTATTATTTATTATTATTATTGTTATATTCAATAGATTTGTTTATTTTAAATATTTTTCTATGGCTCAACTGTGAACAATCTCAAGATCTCGACGGCGCACATCCTCTGATTTAAATACGGCTACTAGAGATTCCTATCACGTGTAAGTAACTAGTCGTCGGAGCGTGCCGGGTAGACGAATTCGACGAACCGTCCATACTCGGCTCGTTGGATTCTTCCAAGTGTTTAATATGTTGTTGTTGTTGTTGTTGTTGTTGTTGTTGTTGTTGTTGTTGTTGATGTTGTAATTATAGTTATAGCTGTTTTTAATGAAGATGTTGATGTTGATGATGTTGATGGTGTTTTTATAATCATACTGTTCGTACCACTTATCCGGTCTCGTTAGAGTTGCGAGTGATCCTAGAGCCATGTGATTTAGCAAACGAAGCACATCTCCAGCCTCCATCGCGACAGTACGGATCGATATAGTAGCACGCCCCGTGTTATAATAACATGTGTTGTATGTATGAGAGTGATTTTAGATCTTCCGTTATTTCCTTTATTATTATTACTTTTCCTTTTTTTATTATTATTACGTGTTTCCGCGTGGGTATGCGTCTCGCTGTACATGACCGTTTAATAGTAAGTTTCTTGCTCCAACCATCCACCTGGGTTTCGGCGGAGGTAGAATCGTCTCGTTTCATCGTAGATGAAGATGGCCAACATGAATGGAATTGCTGGTAACCACCACACGAATCTAATAATTTTCATTTTTATAATTAATATTAAAATTCCAATAAAATTGTTAAAATATTATAACACTAAAGTTAGCCGACATTTTTAATTTTTTTTTCTCTTATCAAATTAGAATTAAAAAATATTTTTAAAAAATTGCAATTATAGTTTTTTAATTTTTTTTTACACATTAAAATTTTATAATAATTTTTTCAATAAAAAAAAAAATGTCGGCTAACTCAATTATTATTAAATTTCAAATTTTTTTATTTTCAAAGGATACTTACTTGAGTGGGTACATGCGGAGACCTTTGTCCATTCCAGGTGTGTAACTTAGGAAAGCTGCGAGAGCTGTCTCGAAGACAATTCCGAAGTTCAAGGCCCAGTTTCTCATTCCTTGATGAAGAATTGAATTTCTACGTGTCTTACAAACGATCAAATCAGCCCACTGTACAATAACAATAGACACGAAGAAAGCGGTGTGGCAGGTAAATTCCAGTGCTTTACGATCTTTGTAGGTCTGCAATAAAAAAAAACAATTAATTAATTTGATATTTCCAAATAAATAAATAAAAAAAAAATAATTTTTAGAAAATATTTACCCATTCCTGGCCATAACTGTCCTTCAAATCATTGATGGCTTTAGAATCCCACATCTTTCTAATACCGAAGAGATCCCGTGGAAGGAAACCGTTCTCAGCCATGATCACGAAGTACACGAAGAATCCAGCAGCTGCTTGGATCATACCAATTTGTCCGTACGCCATTGAGATAAGCCTGGATGATAAAAGCACTTCTTAGTTTACATGAATTAGTATTTAAAAAAATAACTAAAAAAAATTATTTATTACAGTAGCATCTAGCGATTCCAACGACGCTAAAGGTTAATCCTCTAGCCTATTTATCGTTGGGATTACTCAATACTCTAATTTTATAAAACCGTGGTGTTTAGTTGCAGGTGAGCTTTAACTCGAGTAGACTTATTATTTCAGTCGCATACTTGTTACTTTAGCAGAGAGTTGCTTCAGTAAGGTGGCATGCTATTACTTACCACTCGTTTAAAGCAAAAGGCCATAGTTTTAATGGATTTGTGGTAAAAGCATGATTTAGTAAGCGCATGCAACAATACACCTAATGGAAGATGATAGCAGAGCTAATGAATACAAGCATTAAATTTAAAAGCCCACCTCACGGATTCTATTGATGTATCCGTGAAGCTCTAGTCACATATCTACGCACAGTATTTCATTATTTACTCTCATTTGAAACACAGTGAGTTTAAACCAGTGCTTTGTAAATAAAATAGAGTGGCAGAATTTAGAAAATAATAATAATAAAGTGAAAGGAAAGTATTTTTATTTTAAATTAAATAATAAATAGTAATTAATATAACATGAGTTACATATTTGGATTTTTCCTTCTTTTCAGCGCTTGACACACTTAAAAAACACTTAAAACTCCATCCAGTCTGAGACCGCTAATGTGATTGCTAATTTTTTAAATTATTATTTTTAAAATTGATTTTAAATAAAATAATAATAAAAAAAATTTAATAATAAAAATAATAATGCATCTTTAGCTGTGATCATCTAAAAAGACTAAAGTAAAGGCCATTCAGCATTCCTGACACTAACACCCTAGATGGCAAATGTGCCGTGCTGTATCATCTAACTAATTATCTAATAAAAAATGACAGTGTGTAATTATTGATGACTAAATGTGGTGATATTGAATGTCAAGTATTATAAATCGGTAAAAAAAAAAATCTAGTTTTGAATAAGCGATTTGTATGTGTACACACAGTTTTAAGTGTTTTAAAATTGCTAGATATTTCTTCACTACACTATGCACCGATTGATCAAACCCATGAGGATTTTTTAGTATTTTTTTTAACAATCAATCGGAGCAGAATATAATTTAATTTTAAAAAAAATGTTTGTCACAGAGTTTAAGATGAAAAATGAAATGAAATATGACATGTTGAATTTGAAATTGAATCTAAAAGTTCATGCTGAATGATTTAGACTTGAATTGACTATTTTGTTCATGTAAAATATATTAGCAATTTCATGAATAAGAAAAAAAAAAAAACATTATCGGCTTCTAATATGCCTTTCGGGTGGGTTAACAAAGACACCCACCTTCGGTTGACTAAATTGTCTCTGTAAGGGTCGCGTGGCTGGCGTTTCATAATGTCCGACTCCGGTGCCTCGTACGCTAACGAGATGGCCGGCACCTGCCATCCACCCCATTAATAAGCAAGTGTGTGATAGAAAGTTCTTAAGTGTACATTATCATCCATTAATTAATATTCCGAATGCTATTCTGTTTATTATTCAGTTAAAGTTTAATTTAATAATTTAATAATAATAAATATAATAACAGGACCTTCAGTGATAGCACACAATCGTTAAATAGCCATAATTAATCCTGTCGAACAAGTTCTTGGAGAAGAAATGGATATTGTTCGGTAAATAGTGCTACCACTGAAGGAAAAGGATTAGGAATACTGTAAAAGACCTTAAGGTTATACAGTGTTTCTAATTAATAATATTTAAAATAATAAAAATATACAATAATAAAAATAAGATAGATATTTAAATAAAATGAAATTAAATAATTAGCAGCATCTTCAGCCAGGAAACCTGTACATGGGATTTCCTAACGATTATATTATTTTAAATAAACCCCTCGATTTTTTAAAAAATTAGGATTATATTTAAGCTTTTTAATTTACAAGCACAACCATTCTCGAATCATTTTTTTTTTATATTTCTTCTTTAAAAATTATTGTAATTTTTATTTCTTCTTTTTTGTGTGATTTAATATGATTCGAGTATGGTGTTTTTAGAGAATATTAGAGATAAATAAAAGAAAAGAAATTATCGATGCCATTCGCAAGCGTTTGTTGATAATTGAAAAGACTGTCCTCCTTGATAAAAAATTATTTAAAAAAAACATTCTAATTAATTTTGTTAGGACAGAATGTTCGTGGCAATCCATTAGAAGTTATCCGCCCAGTGAAGTTTCCTGGATCCTTCCTAGTTTTATTAGTATATATATATATATATATATATATATATATATATATATATATATATATATATATATATATATATATATATATATATATAGGCCACATAATTAAAAAAAAGTAAGACAGGTGATATATAAGGCGGCTTTGTAGATGTTAGTATTATAAATATTAATAACAAAAGAAATTTTAAGAAAGTAATTTTTTGTTATCGCCAGCAGATAAAATAAGTTATCAATCCACATGTCCTCGTTGATTAAATGTTAAAGGTGCCTAGTAGTGAATATAAATAAAAATAATAATAGTAATAATAAAAAATAATAATTGCAATCGCAGATAAAATATATAAACGTTACAGAATAAAATTAATTATTAATTAATTAAAGTAGCACAGCAGCTGCGATAGTTATTTTTTATGAAATTTTTAAATTATGTGTTTTTAAAATATAATATTTCTGTTGTTATTGTTGGTGTATTGCACAATTTTAAAAACTGGTATATCTAAAAAAAAATTTTTTTTTAGATAAACATTTATAAAAATTAATATTATTAAACATTTTACTATTATAATTATAAAAAATAATAGTAATTTAAAGAGTATACAGAAATCCTAGATCTATTAATTTCTAACTAACAACAACATTATACTCATTAACTACTAGAATCATATAAATTCTATTTTATGAAATTGTTGATAATTATAATATTTAAAATTTCTAATAAATTTGAATCAACTGTACTGAAAAATTAATACACTAAATCAACAATTTCACGAGTTACAATAAGAACAGTTGTTTTTAAAATTAATACGCAGATAAATAAATTATTTTAGAGATTATTTTATAAATAGCAAGGCAATTAGCAACAAAAACAAAATTCGCTGGAGGCTTATATTTTAAAATTATAGGCAGGCAGGAATTGAGTAGGAATAAAAAATATATATTGATATAATATAGTGATAGTTATATAATGATTTAAAATAAAGGATTGATTTTAAATAATTATACCAGTATGTTTAGTTGTTGAAGTTCGTTGAAGGTTTTTAAAAACATGAGGTACAGTTAAAAGATGCTGATAGAATGCTGATGAATGAACATGCTAAAGACGCAGTGACATATCCCTTTTTTCTATTAGTGAATTAATTAATTTTTTTTCAAGATAATTATGTACTTTTTTTAAAAATTAAATATTTACTTGATTGAGCTTGTTATCGATGACTCAGGAAAAAAAAAAAAATTCTTGGATGAATTTAATATTAAAAATTTTTTTAAGAGAAGAATTTTATAAAGACGTGTGCTTTAAAATAATTTTTTAATAATTTGGAGGCTTACCTTTTGCATTTGAGCCCCCTTTATCTAATGACATGACTTTTAGATGATGATTAGAAAAATATTTATCACAGTTTTCAATTTCGACAATTTTTTTTTTTTTATCTAATACGCGGCTTTTAAATTTATTACTGTAAATTAAATTATTTTTTTTTTTTTAAATTGATAATTATTAATCGAAATTGAGAGCTGATTAAAACTCAAAAGTTGCGAGAAGTAAATAAAATAGAAGTTGGTTTTTAATTGAGAACATGACACACATGAAGTGACAAATATAAATAAAATTAGGTGGAAGAAAAAGAAGAAGAAATCAATAATAAATATTTTTTAATAGCCAAGAGTTATCGCTCTGCAACTTTACACTTGAAATTCTTATCAATATAATTATGCAACAACAAATATAAGTATATGAATGTTGTATGTTATGATTAATAAGAAAAATCAAAATCTTGTGATACCAGAATATTTTTTTTTTTTTTAGTAAAACCCCTGAATTAATAAATTCCAACGTGTTTAATGTCCAAAGTAATTATTAATGAAGATGATGATGATGAAAGACAATTATTTAAAATACAACCAAAAACCCAGAGCCAAAAAGTCAGTATAAGTAGAAAGAAATGAAAATATTTTTTTTTTTAAGTTGTAAAGTGCCCAATCCAGTTAATAAGAAGATTTTACAATTTAAAATTCTTTCGAGTTGCATTAATTTGTTATTAATCGCCAAGTATTAAATTTTATTAAAAAAAAAAATTATATATTGTAAAATAATAAAATAGGATAAAATATAATCTCAAAATAATTGAGAGATTATTATTTAAATTTAAATAATAATAAAACAACTTAAAAAAATTAAAAATGATAATAGGGGATTTAAAATATTGAAGAAATAAATAAAGTGGAAAATATAATTAATACTTTGCGGTAATAACAGTTTAATAAATGCTTAAACTCGGGTGTTATGTATATCTGTTTGAAGATTGGAGATGTTGTTGATGTGTTACCTTTCATTAACTAGCTTGTCAGTGAAGGGGTTTCGTGGTTGTCGCTTCATAATATCGCTCTCTGCCTGCTCGTAGGCTAACGAAATGGCGGGCACCTGACGTCACATTATCAATAAGCTTAATGAGAATTTGTGAACAATATAATAAAGAGAGAAAAAAAAAAACAAAATAAATAAAATAAATTTACACATAGTTCACTCAATGACAACATAATAATAAATAATAATTCGATAAATTATGAAATTTATGAGTTTTGATGGATTAAAAAATAATAATAAAAAATTAGGGATTGTAGTTTTAAGTTTACGGGTAATAATTGTAATAATGGGTGTTGGATGTGGTGATAGGAGGTGATAGGAGGATAAGAAGTACAGGACTTTAAAATAATTCATTTTCTGCTTGAATGCTGCTATTTGCTCCAACTGTCCTTTATGAATCCTAAATAAATAATTATGTACTGAAAAATAATAATTCGATATCTGTTAACTGCACTCTATAAATTGCAATACGGGATTTCCAGCAGACGGTTTATTGGGGGTAGCTACCTGTGACGCAATAGATAAATAAATAAATATAGTCTTCTAGCGTTATAATATTATAAATAATACAGGAACATTGCTGTAGATGTGGCATCGAGGAATTAAGTGAGCAGCTACTGCCTGGCGATAAAATAATAGATTGAAGAAACCTGTCGTTAACGAGTTTATCAAATAGAGGGTTACGTGGACGTCTCTTCATAATGTCCGACTCAGCATGTTCGTACGCCAATGATATAGCTGGTATCTGATATAATCCAGAGTCAATATAAATAGCATTGGCTCGGAAGTCTCTGAAATATTGACTGTAAAGAACACTGGAATCGATTGCTTGTATAATTAACTTCCGAGCAGACATTGGTTGTATAATATTAATAAATTATTATTATTATGTGATGAACAGTTTGCAGATTAACAATCGATTCCTTTGGTCTTTGATAATTTTAAATTTACTTAGGCTAGTTAAAGAATTTGAATGACTTACCATATCAGTTCCTAAATCGATGCAGAGAATGGTGACAGTTCCAAGTGGAAGTGGGATATCACAGAGAATGAATGCAAGGAAGGGTGAGATCTCAGGAATGTTTGATGTCAAGGTGTAGGCGATAGACTTCTTCAAGTTGTCGAAGATAAGACGACCCTCCTCGACTCCAGTAACGATTGAAGCAAAGTTGTCGTCCAGCAGAATCATGTCGGCAGCCTGTTTTGATACATCCGAACCGGAGATACCCATAGCAACACCAATGTCAGCTTTCTTCAAAGCCGGCGAGTCGTTTACACCATCACCTGGGAATTAATAATCAGTAATTATTTACAAGTGCTCAAAGTATTTTTTCAAGCCTATTAAGTAAAATTTTGCTTTATTAAATAATTACTTTTGTTAAATTACACTGTACTTTCTTAACTATTGACGTTTTTAAAGATATAAGCTCATTCCGATGTTACACTCATCAAGAGCTTTCATTTGAGTACCCACATGCATTTTCATATATTTTTCATATATATATATATATATATATATATATATATATATATATATATATATATATATATGAAAAATTGATGTGGGTACTTAAATGAAAGGTCTTGATGAGTGTAACATCGGGATGAGCTTATATCTTTAAAAATGTCAATATTTTATAAGATAAAAGGTCATTTTTTAATTATGCCACAAAATTTTGCTTATTCTCTTAATAATATAGATTAATTTACCAGTTACAGCGACAATAGCTCCCATACGCTGACAACCCTCAACGATAATAAGTTTCTGCTGGGGTGAAGTACGAGCGAACACAATTTCGGTGTGATACCTGAGAATCTCATCCAGCTGATCGGAGTCAAGGTCTCTGAGCTCACCACCGTGAACGACTGCAGCCTTAGCTTCTCGTGGATTAACTTCCGATACGGGAATATTCAAGCGCTGAGCAATGTCTTCGATAGTCTCGTTACCTAGAGATCAATTGGGAGCGACAAGAAAAAAAAAAGCATGTAGTAATAGCATACATAGAAGAATAACGAGGGCAGTTGTTATTAATTCAAGTGAGTAAGATATAAAAAAAAAAAAAATAAAATAAAATAAAATAGGAGTACCTTCAGAAATGATACCGACAGACTTAGCGATGGCTTTGGCAGTGATCGGATGGTCACCAGTGACCATGATAACTTTGATACCAGCGGATCGACACTTGGCGACGGCGTCAGGTACAGCAGCTCGTGGGGGATCAATCATGGACATGAGTCCTACGAAACGTAGGTTTTCGGTTGGGAAGTTGGGATCGTCAGAGTTAAATTTGAAGCCGACAGGGTATTTGTCGGACGGGAGAACGTAGTCGCAGAATCCGAGAACACGCTCGCCAAGACCGCCGAGTTCGAGATACGCGTTATTAAATGCCTCTTTCATTTCCTCATCGAGTACTTTTTCTTTGCCACCAATGAAAATAGTGGAACAACGGTCAAGAATTCGCTCGGGCGCACCCTTCATTACTAATAAATAACGCGGGTCATTAGGATCTTCGGACTCGTGAATAGAAACCTGATATTTGTTAGTCGAATTAAAGGGTACTTCACATACTTTTTTATTTCTTTTACGGATACCCATAACGTCCCCGAGTGCAAGCTCCATGCACTTAAGCAAAGCCGCTTCAGAGGCATCACCGTTAACTTCGCGCTGGAGGATGGGCTCACCCTCCTGACCGGGTTTAAATTCAGCTCGATTGCAAAGGGTGGCGATCTTGGCGAGAGCCTTAAATCCAGGACTCGTACGATCGTACTGCACGCCAGATTGGTTTTCTGTCGTGTCGGCTTCGATGATCTGATTGTCGAACCACATGTGGGCGACAGTCATTCGGTTTTGGGTCAAGGTTCCGGTCTTGTCAGAGCAAATAGTCGACGTTGATCCAAGTGTCTCTACGGCCTCGAGATTCTTTACTAGACAATTTTTGGAGGCCATTCTCTTAGCAGTCAGTGTAAGACATACGGTAACAGTGGCCAGCAGACCTTCAGGTACGTTTGCTACAATAATACCAATTAGGAAAATCACAGCGTCAAGCCAGTGGTATCCCAGGATAAAGGCAATAACGAAGAAGGTTACACCCAGGAATACAGCCACGCCGGTAATCAAGTGGATGAAGTGGTGGATTTCTTTGGCGATTGGTGTCTCGCCGGTGTCGAGCCCAGACGCGAGACCAGCGATTCTTCCCATCACGGTGTTGTCTCCGCAGCAAATAACTACACCCTTGGCGGTACCCTCGACTGCGTTCGTCGAGAAAAATGCGAGGTTCTTTGTTTCAAGCGGGTTTTCGTTGGTGAACTCCGGTGACCTCGATTGCGGCTCCGACTCACCAGTCAGCGAACTGTTGTCTACCTTGAAGCCTCGTGACTCGATTACTCTGATGTCAGCGGGGATACGGTCACCGAATTTGACTTCGACAACGTCACCAAGCACGAGGTCCTCTGCCCTCAGGGTCAGTTTTTCACCTTCTCGAAGGACAGTCGCGAATTGCGGCACCATGTTTTTGAACGACTCCATTATTTTGCTCGACTTGCTCTCCTGGTAGTACGAGAATATACCCGTCACTATTACCACAGCTGCGAGCACGATACCAAGGTAAAGATTGTCGTCATTCGGGTCCTCGCTCGTCGACGCCTGGATCCCGTACGCGACAAAACAGAGGAACGCTCCAATCCATAACAGCAGGGCAAATCCACCGAACAAATTTTTACAAAATTTAACCCATTCTGGAGTCGTTTTCGGAGGCGTCAATGCGTTTGGGCCGTCCCTCAAGAGATTCTCTTTTGCTTTCGCATGACTGAGTCCCTGGAATTAGAATAGTGGTGAGTGTTGTTGAAATTTTGGTTAAATTTATTATTTTTAATAAGTTTAGTAATTAATTACAAGTGGGGTCCACCCTATTTTTGGCCATATCCAAGTGAAAAATTTTTTACGGCTCATTTATGATAAAAAATGTTGTAAAAAATAAAAAACAAAAAAATTTTGATAGCTTTTTTGCCTTTAAAAGTTGAAAAAAATTTTGACTCTCATGTTTTTGGATAAAATTTCAATTTTATCTTTTTTTGATGTTATTGATATATTTATTTTCGAAAAATACATTAAACAAAACGAACAATTAAAGAAAAAAAAGTTAAATATCACAATTTTCTAAAAAATTTATAAATTTTTTCAAATAAAAAATACATCAATAAAATCAAATAGAAATTTTGTTCAAAAAAATGAAAATTAAAATGCCTGACTCCACTTGTAAATAATTACCACATATTTTTATAATTTTAACAAATTGTTACTTTTTTGTATTATTTTAATCCACTAAAATTTTTAACAATTATAAAAATTAATCAGCGGATTAAAATACATAAAATAAACTCTACTTTATCCACTGACATGAAAATTACACAAAAAGGTAACACCGCGTCTAGACTACCATTGTTTTTTTTAATTATCATTAAAAAAAAAAAAAAAAAATCTTACATTTTCTGGATGAGTCTGAAATCTCTGGTAAAGCTCTTCAATTGTGATTTTATGAAAATCAATATCCAACTCCTGTTTCAAATCATCTAAATCTCCCTTCTTCTTTGGGGCCTTTCGCCGCGACTGTAGAAAATTTAAAATAATAAAATTAGTAAATAATAAAACTAATAATAAAAATAGAAATAATAAAATGAGCGACAAGCATTAATTAAGAGATGTCAGTAGTAAAAAATTCCTCTTAATAATTAATATAAATTGGCTGCTTTCTCTGGAGACTGAGGCCGAGCCACTGCCATCACCATCAATAACCAGCATGCTTGCAGTTAGCGCGACACAAATTAATAAGTCGTTATCCTTATTAACCTTTTAATTAAAAAGTCTACAGTATGTTTATTCAATACTGGATATATCTTCGCTACACCCTCAGTCTTCTTCCAGATCTCACGATCAGCTCAACGTTTTTTAGTTTGTTATTTTAATATTTTAAAATATTATAAAAGCCCGTTCTTTAGCAAAAATATTTTTACGGGCAGTAATTTTGTTTTTTAAAAGAATTATTGTTAGTGTTAAGTATATATTTAATCATGCATACCAATCAAGGGAAGTATTACTCTGTAATTTTAATTAAAAGCTCAAGAATTAATTTGCAGAAGAAGAATATATTTTATGTTAGTTAGAAAAAGAAGAATTAGTTTTAAAGCTCACGAAAAATTAATTTTTATTATTTTATTCGCTTAAGATATATTGTTATTTATAAAATTACCAAGTTATCAGAGTGTTAAGTGTGGAAGAACTATCCAACGATAATATATAAAAACTCAACAATAGCTGGAAGATGCGAAAGAACGAAGCGGATTATCAAGAGGATAATAGAAGAAAAACCCCTGAGAAATAATAGTAAGTGTGTATAAGTATATAATAAAATAAGTGAGTGAGTGAGCGAGCAAGTAAGTTGTATTTTAAGCAAAGGTGTTTGTTAGTATTATACGCTATATCTCATCGAGCATGATAGGTCGAGCGTAAGTTTATCTGCAGAAAGGGCAGACAGAGTATGCTGGTTTATTCATCCCTTACGTTATTTACATCGTTATTAAATACCACCTGAGAAAGCTCAAAGGATAAAAAGTAAAGTAATTTGCAGACAGCTTCAAGGATTTCAAAAAAATTAATAAAAAAAATTCAGTTTCTTCATAAATAAATTCAGATATGAATCTCATTAGAGGATCAAATAGAGCCGGTTAAAGGTTGGAGGTCATCAGAAGTAAAGCTTGGAGTTTAGTTTGAGAGAAAAGTTTTTATAGTGTTATTTAAAGCAACCCATATTAATTGACGTATTTCCATTATTTTGAAATGTCATAAAGTGAGTTTTTTTTTTTTATAGAGTAGAAGTAAAGTTGTAAATAAAATATAGAATAATTTTAGAAATGGTTTCCTCTTTCGCCAGTTATGAGAAGAGTATTGATTTAGTGTCGCAAAACCGACTTGTTATTTTATTATTATACTTTTTATTCCATTCAATTCAATAGAATTGTTTTTTTTTTTTTTTTTTTTCCATGTGTGTATTCTGTGTGTGTGTACCTTGTACATTCCATCAGCAGTTTTGTTGTCGTCGCGAACGTTCGGTAACGTGGCGACTCTATATGAATCTGTACGGCCATGCTGTAAAAAATAAAGTTTAAGAAATGAGTGATGGTATGAATAACTTAAAAAATAAATAAATAAAAGGTTTTTTTTTAAATAAAAATAAATTTGACCAGGGCTGAATGAATGAGTAAACAAATAAACTGGTGGATTAATGATCAATGACCACTCTTGATACATAATGAATGATTATGTGATTAAAAGGAATAAAAAGTGATGCGCTTGACCATCGCCGCTCCTAAAATAGTGTTTTATAGTTTCAAGTGCGGCCTTGTGTACCATTGGATAACCAGGTACTTCCGTTTAGTTACATTAGACGGTTTTAAAAGGCGTCGACGTGTCAGATAATATCTCATGAATGCTCATATGCTCAATATGAGTTTTTTAATTTTATTGTCAATCCACGGTGTTATTTTTTAATAGGGAATTTTGAAGAAATTATTACGTAATTTTTCAATCCCGGCAGACTAGGATTTAATTAATTTAAAGCCAAATTTCAGCCAAGTGGTTATGGTCAATTTAAGTCAGACGTAAAGCCCGTCTCTCAAGTAGTTGCAATACTCTATTAGTCATACGGAAACAATTTTCTGGAGATTCTCGCATTATATCGGGCGGTATATATGTCACGTGTAATAAAACATTTAATGACTCATCACCACGAGCTATTGTGTGGGAAGAATTAGAGTTATTATATATTGTCATAAAAGAGTGGTTAATAATTCGAATGCGAGGTTAGATCAATGACTGTAATGCGCATGGTTATTTATGTGATATCAATTTGCTTAAATTTATAAATTTATGTCTTTTAGGGTTGTTAAGAAATCTCGGGGTTTTTTGATACAATTTTTATCCAAGGAAATAAAGTAGTTATAAATTTTTATAAGACTTTTTTAAACTGTCGAGAAAATTATTTTGATTTGGAAGAAAAAATTTTTAAGTAAAAAATTTATTTCAATAATTTTCTGTGTATTTAATCAAGCAAAAAGTTACTGAAAAATTTTTTGCTCGATTAAAAATAGAAATTCTTTTAAATTTTTAAATAAATCAGATAGAAAAATTTCTAAATTTAAAAAATTATTGTAAAAAAATTTTTTTGTCTTTAATCATGCAAAAAATTTATTGAAAAATTTTCTACTTGTTTAAAAATAAACAAACTTCAAAATAATTTTTTTACTCTAAAATTTTTAAAATCAAATTAATTTTTTCCCAACAAAATTATCTAATTAAAAAAAAATAAAATCCCCAGTAATTTCCATTAAAGCCGACCCTACGGTAAATAAAAATTACCCTGAAAATTAAATTTTCATTAGTCTAAAATTCTGATTGGAGCTCCGTAACAACGTGAACGGTCACCATATTGCCTCTCCTCTTGATAATATAATATCCACCCTCATGATTATCATTATAACAAGTGACAACATAATGACAATGACTGTTTTTATTTTAGATTAATAAAATGACATAAGCCCGAATAAGAGAATCAAAAATAGAACAAAAGAATTTTGAATAGACACACGGTGTGTAGTTGGGTCGATGTTGAACCGACGCATGTGCAATGAATGCGACACCCCTGACCCAAGCAAGCGCCCCCGCGGTTCTTGGGCACATTCACGGATCAATACTCAACCAGGCCAGCAAAGTTGGACGAGCAAGTACCGTTGGAGGCGCTGTATGCCCCGGTGGTTGTCATGTGATACGCTTACTGTACCTTCTTTATTCTTGTTATTTTTTTTATCACCCCTAACGCCAGACTGTCGTCGCATCTCTAACCCTATGGCGCCACATTTCCCCCGTTGTATACATAGACACATAAATATATATATATATATATATATATATATATATATATATATATATATATATATATATATATATATATATATATATATATCACACTGTATGATATAAGTAATATGTAGTATGTACACCGTTTACATCAAGAACATTATGTACAAAGGCCTGGCTGGTATAGTCCCATTTGCGGACGTTGTTCTCGTTTTGTGACCCTTATACGCCAGCTTTATCAACTTCTAAATATTACCTACCTATGTTTAATGATTAGCGTAATTATTGTATGAACAACAGTATTACGTAATATATCTTCCCAGTTATTTTAATAGTATTTATTACGAGATTAATAAAAATAGTCAATTTACCGTACGATTATTTTTATTTAATAAAACGGATTGAATTTATTCAATGATAAGCTTTTTAGTTTGTAAACATCTACTGAAGGATAAAATGCAATTAACCGTCTAGATAATACAGTTAAATCGATTGACGGAAGTATTGTACCAAGGCGGAAAGCAACTACCGTTTATTACCTCGTTGCACGCAAAAGGTCACCCCCTCTTGGTAATTTAAAAAAAATATATATTTATATTTTTTATTAATTACAAATTAGATTTTAAAAAAGAACTCTAGAGACCTTTAAAAAAGAAAAAGAAGAAGAAGAAGAAGAAGAAGAAGAAGAAGAAAAAAAATTAGAAAATATTGAATATTAAATTAGCGAGTGATTGATAATTATTTTAGTGAAGTGGATACATAAGTACTTTTTGTTATTTGATGACATTGATAAATTGATTGAAGATACTATAGACTGTTTTATCTACATCGTGTGACGTGTAGTGTAGACCACTCGTCACATGCGTCACGCGTCATTATATTATATACCGTTTCTCGGTTGAGAGTATTATAGCGATCTCTCGGGGGTACCCTGGCTTCTGCTTCGGCCTATTGGAATACCGGGCGAATGTATAATGGCCAATGTTTAATGTCCAGAGCAATGAAATGTAATGTAATGGTAACGTGGACAGTAGTAGTAGTAATGGTGGATATGTAACACGTATTAGCAACATAAGGAAGCTCTGTAGAGATCTGTGTGTGTACCAAAGCCGTTGAGACACACCAGCAGGCTCATCTACGGCGTTGTGTACACACATGAGCATATAAACGTCTATCAGGACGTTTTACGAATTGGGTCAAGAGGGAGATTGGTCGTTTAATGCCAAACAGTATAACATGCTCATGAATATACTAGACACTAAAACATTCAAAGCCGGCATTGGAATACTGACATTGTGGCTCGCGAGTCAATTTTTTAATTAACATTAATCTTAATACGTAATAAAAATGATTTTATGATTTGATACTAGTTTTTCTTCGCCAGAAACTGCTTGAGTTTTAAATTTATTTTTATTAAGTTTTCTTTCCGCAGATGATAAGCTTCTCAAGGATTTTAACAACTTAGTTACGTAAAGATTAACTTCATTAGCAAACATAGATTGTTTTTATGATAATGATAACCCAGAGCATTTCTTCAAGAACTTTTGATCAAAAAAATCATTTCTTCTTTCAATTTTAGGATAAAAAAAATTTTTTTAGCGCTGGAATAAATATTTAGAACGGTCAATATTTGATTTTTTTGATGAAATTTGGAAAAACGTATAACAATTGCATTGTTTAGTTAGCTATGGTTAAAAAGTTTAATCAACGCTGTTGACACTAGCGCGAATATTGGAATAATAAAATAAATGAAAAAGTTGATACATAATGTATTCTTGAAGTAACACGGATAGTGGTGAGTAAAAAATGGTGGGTGATATGAGAATATCACGTAACCGGATCAACTGTTCGATGCATATCAATGAGACATGTATTTTAATTCCAGATGATAATCATAGCGCATATGAATCAGTTTACAGTAGAGTCAAATGTATTTTATTTCTAATTGTTGTTTAACAATTATTGTTCGGAAGAAAAAACGTAACATATAAATTATCGTTATTAAATGCTATTTCCTGTCAATTGCACTACAATCTCCCGGAAGCTCGGTTGTGGGCGAACTATCCGGATTTAACTGGTTCGAAAAAATCTACCAACAAACACTTGAAGGTGTTTATTATCCGGGTAATAATAATAATAATAATAGTGTGAGACACAATAAAATAATTAATTTTGTAGTATGTGGTTCGTTCAGTTCGATTCAATCCGACTTATGTCGGTTGGTGAATCGAAAAAATCCTGTGGGCCAATGACCGGTGTTAACACACGGGATTAGGTGACACAAAAGTGTCGTCTCAATCGAAGACCTACAAATGCCTAAGCAGAAGTCTTTGAAAGTAATAATTAAAGCTGTAAAAGATTTACCTCAATTGTACTTTAGTGGTTATTTTTATAAGCGTGATATTAATTATTTATTTTATTCCGTCAATGGATGAGTATATAGCTTCTTTGAGGTAAAAGAAGAAACTTTACTTGTAAGTGTGTGGGTAATATATGTACCTATATATGTAATTACTTTAGATAACGCGAATCGATTAACTGAGTTATTATGTGATATGCCGAGCACATTAAAGTAAATTGTGTGTGTTCGTATCTGCAATTATGCAATTGCTAGTAGGTTTTAGCAATTAAATATTCTTCCTGAAGCAATAGAGGGCCTTACTGACAGTACTTTTCCAGAAGTTGCGTGCCAAAAATATTGGTTAGGGTTTTTTTAAGGCTTAAAAGAAGAACTAAGGTGGATAAATTTTTTATAAGAAGAATATGAATCACGTTTCAGAGAGATTTAACGGTAATATGTCGATAAAAACACGTGATATTTGAAGAAATCAAAATGCAAAGATGAATTATAAATAGGTTACGATCAATAGACGCCCAGAAGGCGGACTTGCTCCGGGCGCCATCTAGTCTGCGACCCTTTATACCTGTCTTCCCTGTACTGTTACTAACCCCTCGGTTATAATAAAATATCTTTCCTCGGGTTTGGTATTAATAGACGTCGAGTTGTAGTTTTTTTTATGTACTTTTTTATATTTCCTAACTTTTTAAATTTAATAACAGAGATTAAAAAGGAAAAAATATAACCGGGTAAATACTTTAAAGAAAGATTAAAAAAATGATAAATTTTATAAAAAAAAAAAAAAAAAAAAAAAAAAAAAAAAAAAAGTGAAGTACAGAATAAGTAATGAGAATTTTTACTGGAGCAATAAAGACGTCACGGGTGATAAAAGTGGATGTCAACATCAGTTTACGACGGCAATAAAAATGAAATTAGCGAATTATAATATTTTGTCGAATAAATGAACCAAGGAAAGAGAATTGAGATGAATATTGAGGCGGAAGCTAACTTTTAGAGGCGTGGTGAGATTTCAATGAATGGAAAACGTCGGATACCAACCAAGTAAAGGGACTTTAAAAGGAACGACCTTATCAATTGACGTGTCCGGCCTTGACGCAACGTCACGGAACGCATGGCTAGCCGGATAGGAATATAGCGATTGATGAGACTACTCTAATATGCATCTGCATTTTCTCTCTCTCTTCTTCCTCACAATCTCCCGGCTAAATTCATCAGATTGAGATTAACAAAAAGAAGACATTTTTTCACTTAAGATCAATAAATTACACTGTCAGCGATTGCATTACAAGATAGATATCAAGGCACTCGAGACTGCTGATTCAAAGGTCCTCGTAAAAATGAAAATGTTTTTTTTTTACGTGAAAATTTGATCGAAAATTCGAATTGAGAAGTATCAAAAGGATTAATTATGAAGAAATTGCGTTAAAAGATGAGATCCCTGATTTTCTGCACGAGGTTGCACTTGTCTTGCGCAGAAAGGTGCTCGTTTTCGTCCAGACCTAGGAGAAATTTTCGATACCAGCTGACCAACGAATAAAGGCCATGATTAAATATATACCTCTATATTCTGTATTCTGTACTCTGTATTTTATATTAATGTATTTGTTACACAGATAAAACTGTCTGGAAAAATTTTTTCTAGTATTGTTTTATTTGTTCAGCTTAAAAATAATCGATTAATCGTATTTTTCTACAACTGACCTACTTCAAAACATTTTGTACTAATAATAGTCTAATCAGCGCAAAAATAGCTAATAAAAAATTAGTATATCAATCTATAAATTGATCTACTGGAAAATGACGTAACAGAATATTATCCCACGGCACTTTTTGCCGCACTGCAGTAATTACATTGCACTTGTTACCACTCGAATTTAAATTGTTTTATTAAATATTAACAATGTAATTCTATTAAAAAAAAACTAAAACATTTATCTGTTAATTCATTTTCCTAACAATAGTTTGAGCAACTATTCTAGTTTCTAGACTCTAAACAAGCATCATTATTAACTGTTATAAGTTAAAAGTTTTGTAAACGTTAACTAATTAATTAGTCAATGAACCGAGTGCGATAACATCTACAAGCGTTCGTGATAAACTAATTAAATTTTATAATAAAATAAAAACATATACTCTAAAACTTTTAACTTAATAATAATAATAACTATTATATGAAAAATGTACTCGAGTACGATTAAATAAATGAAAAAAATTTATTTTGTGTCAGAGATTTTTTGATTACCATTTTGTAATTAACGACGAGTCAACAACAGTCAAGAAGTTGAGTAACAAAGGGTCTTCTTCTTTTGTTAAGTCTAACTAGATTAATTATTAAGTGAAGCTACTCGTCGTTTGGTCAACCGTTTGGTAGCACCCAACTTCAATACTTTTTAATCAGTAGTAAATGTTAATAATTAATTATTTATTACAAACAATATTTGTTAAATTAATTCTAGTTAGTCACTCACGCCCGTTTCTTCACACTCTTACTCTCTCGCTCATAAAATCTCGCTACTCGTTAGCTCTCTTCTTGCACAGACAACCGGAAGTCGCCGTACGGATCGAGCACTGACGTATTGTACGTAGATCACTGTGAAACACTCTATAAGTTATACAATGTAATCCCCGGTAGGGTTTTAGAAATTTTTTTTTTTTTCAATTTTTCATTTTTTTCGTGAAGAAATACGAAAGAGCACGAGCAAGTGTGAGAAGAATACAACCAAGTAGATATCTTGTAATATGTTATATAATATAAATATATAAAAAATAATATAATGACCGACGTAGATACAAGAGCTTTTTCTACTGGTTTCGCGTTTTTCTCTCTTGCTCCCACCCTCTCGTTTCAACCCTCGATCGAAGCTCCTCTTTAGCGGCGGTTCCACAGACACCGTCCACTCCCTCTCGCCCGAGGTGCCCCACCACCCCCGCCAACCCACCCTTCCTTTGCTGACCCGTTCTTTCTCTTCGTCTCTTTCCGACTTCCTTATTTAGCTAAATTTCTTCCTTTTTTTTATTTAGATTTTTAATTTTACATTCTCTAGACGTTTTAAAACTCTACCGATTCAATTAATTCACACCTTTGCACTGACAAAAACCGAGATGAAGAGATAGAACTGGTTAGATAACAAAAAAAACACCCTTATTGCTCCAAAAAAAAAAAAAAAAAAAAAAAAAAAAAAATTCAACTCGAATTATTTCCTTCAAGTTATTATTTTATTACTACTCTAAAGCACTCTTGTCTTCACTCTCACGCTAAAAATGAAAACGTTAAAAGTAGTGACTAAAGAAGAAAGATCGAACTTATTTCTTCCTGGTGAGGAAGAAAGTAAAGACTATTTCTTCCCGGATTTCGATAAAACTTTCGGTTTATTTTTTTAAATAAATTTTTTTTTTTTTTAATATTAACGCTCTTTCTTTCTCTCTTTCTCAAAAACGAAACGTTCAGTGGTCACAAACCTTGTCACCCATGGCTGCGGCGTGCGGCGATAGTTTCGATGTGAATAGAAGCGTTTAACGTCGCGGCTTCGGGTGGACCAGAGACTGACTGACGGTTTAACGCAACGGCCTCATCGAACCGTACCGGCATCATCGACCCGTCTCAACTTATTCCCCCACCACTTGGTAATCACGGTTTTACCCGTACCGACTACGACCGTCAGCAATTGTTGATGCGCGCGCTACTGTCCCTTTATTCCGCTGGTACACCGCACCCCCGATACGATTTTCAGCCGGTTGACAGGGAATAGAACCAAACTCCGCTTAGATTCTATCTATATCTATATCTATATACATTTATATAGATATCGTATACATAATGTGTATTTATAAAACTTTATACGCACAACTATCAGCTGAAAGTATAATAGTGTGTAGAATGTAGAATAGATAGAAGTAAGCTTGAAATTGTCCACGGAAAAATAACGCCGAGAACTGAGTAAGGGGAAGCATCGTTATTTCTTCCCCTATTATTTCTTCCTGACGGTGAGACAAGGCGCTGGTGTCGCGCAAGCTCTTCTCGTGTGTAGTCGGGTCGGGTCGAGCCGACTGGAATACGAATCGAGTAGAACAGAAGAAAAGAGAACCAGAACTAAACCGAAGAGACACCACTTTACTTCATAGGTGATGATTGAGAGCTACTGCATTGAGACCCTATCTGTACTACTGAGCTACTGACAATTTGGCTTATCCAACTCCCCTAAAAATCAAATTAGACTTTAATTTTACGAAAAATAGTCCCTTTGCACTTAAACGGAATTTTTTTTTTCTCGTCATTAATTTATTTTATAATTTTTATCTTAAAAGTGATAATGTTTAGTTTATTAACGATTATGTCGTCCAATGCCAAATAGAAAAGAAAAAATATCCATAAGAATTTTTTACATTATTGTGAAGTTTAAACTACATACATTTAAAGTGTTTTACATAAAAATATTTTAAGGAAAGATAATATTGAATTTATATAATATTATAAATGAAGATAAAAATTGAATTTATGAAGAATTTGAAGACTAACAAAAAAAATAAAAGAATTTAAGTTTGGGATCAAACATCAAGATTAAAAAAATTTAATCAAACATCTTGTTTTTAATTATTTCCTAATTTTTATCTTCAAAGTGATAATATTTATTTTAAAAATATTAATTAACATGTTATTATAATTACTGACAAGCTAATAGCCGATAAAATAAAATCTTTTTATTGGTAAAAGTTTTATTAATAATTTTTTTTGATAGAGCCATTTATTCAGAGTGTTACAGTTTAATTACACTGTACGGCAGTAAATAGTTGGGGAAATTTAACTAACGGCATAAATTGAAAATCAAAAGTTCAATAAAATAATTCTATTCCATTAGCAGATGGTTTATAATCTCGAATGAAAAATTTTATAATAGGAATAACAATATATTAAAATAAATTCAATTGATTTATTGTAATAATCTCGGAAAAATATTTTAATTACTTATTTCAGAGAAGAAATTTTTAGATTAATGAAACAGTAATGATATTGTTGGAATAGTAAGTCTAAATGGAAGAAATGAAAGTTCATGATTCCAACTTGGAATTGCATACAATGAATAAAATTAGTTTCAGACATGAAAGCTGTAACTTTGAATTTAGAGTGAGATTAGAATGTAACAACGACATGAAACATTTAAATTAAAAATGTATATAGATGTTTTTTATGGGAAATTGGTAGGTAAATATAATAACGGAATGTTTATAAAATATTAAACATGCATGGCGTTTTGTTTCTGTAATTCAAACATGTTTTTTTTTTTGTGCAAAGTGTGGTTTGCAGGAAACAAAAGAACAGAGCGGTGTAATAATAGTAAAAAGCACGAGCAATTATTTATTGTCGGGAGCATTTAAAATATTTTAGTCACAACAATAGAGTTATTGATTGAAGGGAAAGAATGCTTTTATACACTTGATTTCAATTGATGAAAATAAAAAAAGTGGAATGGTTATAAAGAATGGGGAAACAAAGGAGTTAAATGTCGGTCAGATATAATCATTTGGGAGCCTTAGGGTTTTTTACGACATTGATCTAATCTACGAGTGATCAGCCGCCCGGTGGAAGCATATTTTCCTCTATATCTGCTCTATGTAAGAGAAAAACACCGGAAGTATTTTATAAATACCGTCTAGGGTCCGCTGTCGAAAGTCTTTAGATTATTTCCCCGAGACTGAGATAAGGGCTCATTGAAATAAAGATAAATGTAAATGAGTACAATTGCTCCGAGTTATTTCATTTTATAATTTTTTATTTCAAGATTAATTATCGAATTTAATTTCAATCTAACGAGGTGAAGGTATTTTATCTTATTTTTTTTTATCTAAATTGTGGATATCTCGGAAATAAAATAAAAAAATTGACGGTTAGTTTTTTATACGGCTCTTTCATCCCTACAGATCATTAATAAACGTTAATGTGAACCAATTCGCACAAGATTTATCTCTCATTAGCACTCTGGACTTGTAGACCTATCCTTGAAGAAAATGTAGGATCATTTTTTTTTTTTTTTTTTTTCATTTTCATCATTTCGGCTTATTGTTAATTTTATGCTACAAAATAGATAATTTATGAACATTTTTTTTTTAAATTAATACTACGTAAAAAATATTAATTTTTAATTTATAAAAAATATCTTTTAATTTTTCAATAAGAAAAAAAAAAAAAAAAAAAAAAAGGAAAATTACTTTGAAATTTAACTAATGAAGGCCAGTTGATTAATCCGTGATTCAATTTATTCCGAGACTCAATTAATTTAAACATTTCAAAATTAATAATCAAGTAAAATAAAATTTCAGTCGGTCCTAATGAATGTAATTTTATCCTTTTGTATTTTAATTTAATTAGTTCTAAAAATAAAAATACTCAAGAATTTTAAATATAATATTTGTAAACATCTATTTTGAGTTCAGAGTAACAAAATTGATAATTTTGAGTTTAAATTAAAATTCTCTAAAGAATAAACTAAAAATTTTAATAAATAATTTTTTCTTTTAATTAAAGGTAATTTTATGAGCTATTACATGAATTTTAAAAAATTAGCTATCTCTTTTTAATCAAAAGTTATGCATCAATAACGTCACCGAAAACGTGATTTTCAGTATTTTGAAACTTTTAAATGGCCGCTATCTCTAAAATAATTGATCGATTTTACTCATCTTCAAATTTGTTTAAGGTAATTACCCAAAGAATATGTGTACCAAGTTTCATCTAAATCCGTTGAGAATTGTAGACGCTATCGTGTCCACAAGCCAAGTTATATTATATATCGACGGTCTAATTAGCAATTGCTCTAACTCTTTATTTTTTAGAGAGTAATTTTTTAACATTTTAGTGCAATAGTCCAATTATAAATTACTTGAATGATCCAAACCAAAATACTATACCTCTATTAGAAATTAAAATAATGAAATTATTTTTTAAAGTGATAATAAATTTTGAACTAATTGTTTTTTCGTAAAAATGAAAGATTTTTTAAAATGGAGTTAGACAAAATCCTGTGTAAATTCCGACACAAGGGCCAATGCAATAAATAGATTTTTACGAAATCTACCTAAAAACTATAACAACTCAATCCGTAAAAAAAGTAAAATTACGAATTTCAAAAATAATAAAAATAATATAAGAAGACATAAAATAACTAAAAGTTCCTGAAAGTTGATATATGCACGATGAAATATGAGTATCTCATTACTCATTAGTTAAATAGATAATTTGACGGTCTTGGCTATAAAGTTGTATCTGTAAATTGTCGAGTTTAAGCCCAAGTACAATAATAAGTAAAGCTATGGACATTGGAGTTATAAGTGTAGCAGGAATAATTTGATAGTACGATGTACGCTGGTTCAAGTATTACGCAATGGTGCCGGTATGACGGCCTTGCACCAATCTCCATCGCGCGCATCGTTCGAACTCGCCCAATATGCAATATACAAGCTTCAAGCTCTTTTGCACTGCTCACATACTTGGGCTCATCATAATATATAGTTATTATTATATATAGATAGAGATATTGATAGACATAGGTATATAGTATCAAAAATCAGTGTGTACATAATAACGCGTTGTCTATTACTATGCACGAAGTACGGCACATCGTTTTACAAGTCCTCCAGCAGTGCTCTCAACTATCTGTCTCTGTGCATCGCACACTGTACAATATACTTCTCCTGTGTTCTCTGATGTTTGTCCCTCACCGCCGACCTACACGTATATGCACGTGCATAGCAAATATACCCGCTGCACATACTTATATCTACGTCAATGTCCATATATATCTATAAAATGCCAGCCTGCATAGAGATTCGTCCACGCGAATCTACTTGACGTTTATGACTATTAAATAAAGTGCAGTTGGAAGGTCTTGATTTTCAATGTCATTTTTACTTCTATTCTAATCTTCCACCAGATATTATGTATATTCTTCAGACATTTCTTCCACTCGTCATTTATTTTATCTCCGGATCTATTAATATTAACTTTTATTAATATTTATGTTTTTTTACTGTATTTAATATCTGTTAAAAGTTAATCTTTACATGATAAATATATCTAGTAGTTATATTTATCGCTGTTTAGAAGATTTATCGTACGTACGCGGTTGATTTTAAGTGAGATGTAGGACGTCGTTATCTTTTGTATTTATTGTTGGTGTAGAATTCACCAAATTTTGTGATAACAAAAAAAAATTTTTTTTCTTCTATTCAAAAGAATTTTTGCATTTAAAAATTATTTTTTTTTTTAATATTTCTTCAATTTTTATGTTTGAAAATTATTCAAAAATTTTATAATTCTTGAAGTGTCCTTTTAATTTATTGAAGTAAAATTTTCGAGTTATTTTATTTTGTTTATTAATTTAAAACTTTCCAAGTTTATTTCTTTACGGGTAAAAGTATTATAGATAATATACAATGAATAATGACTGTAAAAGTGTTGAAATAAAAAACTGGATTTTACTAAATATTAATCCGATAAAGAATGTCAATGATAATTATAAAATATAAATTATAATAAATAATGAATGTAAAAAAAAAAAAAAAAAATTGTAAGAATGCCAACAGAGACAGGATAATAATAATTGCCCAGACTGATGTTCGTAAAATTAATGTAAGCCAAAATATATTCGATGTACGACTGGATAAAAATCTATTTTGATCAGCGTGCATAGAGTTAAAAATAATAAAGTCATACATGTATATTTATAGGTATATAGAATTAGAGAATGACGTAGTTTGGCGGAGATTTAAAAATTCCCCACTTTAATTTTCCTAATTACGTATTAACGCTTAACCTAAATAAAACGTTAAATGAAATAAAACTCTGGTGGACAAATGCATTGATATTGGAGCAGCGCGGCATAATAAATACTTTGTACTTAATTATGAGAAATACGTGAAATTAAAAGTAAAAAAATAATAATAATTATAAAATAAAAAACAGTGGGTAAACGTCGCTCGACCATGAATGAAATAACAATGATAAGAGTACACGTCTATACATGTGTATATTCCGAAAGATATATTGCTAAGACCTCTCATAGACATTCGAGTATAATTCACACACCCTCATCTCACTAGTTTCATCCGGTTTTGTGCGTTCATTCATGACTTAAGTACCAGATTGATCCGGAAAAACACGGGCGTCCCGCAGTCTCGGTGTACTAGTTTCTGTTGTCTTCTATATATCTTTTACTTTGGGCTTTAAAGATATTATATATATATATATATATATATATATATATATATATATATATATATATATATATATATATATATATATATTTATTTATTTATTTATTATTGTTATCATTATGATTATTGTATAGACACAAATAGAGATAGCGATGCGTTTTGAGAACAGGACACTGAACATTTACTTTTTCCTCTCTCGCTCACATCAATTTTTATTCTTATTTATTTATCTGTATTGGATAAAAGCACACTACACGCTGAGAGTGCTGGAGCGTATGGTAGTCTAGTGAAAAATCGATGATTCTTAGCAAACAGAGTGCTGGTTTGTAATAAGAAATGTCTGGACTTGGCCGGATTGTGCTGGTCCATTTCCACTTGTCGTAAAGACCGACCCTAACATGTCTCGCTGTAGTTATATCTTTTTGCTCTGGATTTAACTGGATCCACAAAAGCCCAATTCTTCCCTTTTATTATCAACATAATAGAAATTTTCCATCTTATAATTTATTTTATTTTTTTTTTATCCCTAGGGTTAAAATTATAAATTAAACTGATTAAAAAAAAACTCGTGAAATTTCAATAAAAAAAACTTCCAAAAATTCTTAATAATAATAATAATAATAATAATTATTATTATTATTATTATTTTAAATGTTAAATATTAATTGTGTATTGGAAGAAGAATAAATGCAAAATGAATAATGTCTATAGAAAAATTACTAGACGACTTAGACTAATTTACATACAACAACGATGAGTTTATACTGAATGTGTTTTGAGAATGCGAACGCGTGGTGACCGTGACTGTATGTGCGTCGGAGGAAGAAGCACATTACGGTCAATCTACGTAAGCACACGGCTCTCCGCAACTCCTATCCGTCACGACGTGATCTCGACAATGCCGTATAGTAATATAACTATAACAACTGAGAAGAGAAGTACTTTGGGCATGACTCATACGGAAATTTAACTTCTTTCCTCTCAAATCCAGAGTCTAAGTGTCATCTGAGATGACAAAAAAGCTTAAACTGTGAGAACAAGAATCACAATTGTGACTTATGTATGTCACAATAAAGCTTTTTTGGTTCTACCCCTTCTTCTGTTTCTCATTCTCTATATATTAATATATTTTTTCTCCCTGTAGCCGAGAATAATCTTTTTAATATAATCCAAAGTATTTATAATAAAATATATAAATATAAATAGTGAAAAATGATGTCGCGTTTCCGTGTTGAGTACAATAGCGGCGTATGAAACCTATTCATCTGGAGTGTACAAGCACATAAAAAATTTGTACGTAGCAATAAACTTATACCAGTGAATAGGAGTAAAGGCGAGTTATCCAGTTGTAAAGTTGATAGTGTGTTGTACATGTTGTATATATATTTATATGTTATAAGATATTAAATTCAATGAAAAACCGGCGCTTGCACACCAGATTGGGTCACATTCTACTTATTGATGTTAACTCGGTTACATGCAAAAAAGATTTATCCGAGATTCAATTAAACTCAGAGAAGGAAAAATTCAAGCAGCTCCAGTTAAATAAAACTTAAACAGTAAACCATACTGATATCTCGAGTTTTTAGCTGGGAAGTTAATAGCAGAAGTGCAAGGTCACGCGAAGACTTCGCCAGTCACGCGAGTACACTTTTTATCTCTTTTTATCTTACACAATCCAGGTGCAAATGAGTCCGAATTACTCGCTATCAGAAAAGTGTTATCATTATCATTATTAGCTTTAATTTGTATTGAATAATCAAACCGATTTGTACTCGCGTAAATTCACAATAAAAATTTCAATCTCTTCCTTTTCCGTACAGTTGTCGTTTTAATTAAGATTTTTTGTCCGAATGACAAAAAAAAAACGTGTAATAGAAAAATGAAATGAAATCAATCACACAAAATTGCAGTATTTTAATCGATCAGTAAATTTTCTTTCTCTTCTCCTGTTTTTTAGTTTTTTTTTTTTTTTTATCTCTGCCTTTCCCCACTTTGGTTCGTTTATCGAATAGCCTCTCGACGTAACTCTCCACTGGTGGTCCAATCTCCATCCATAAAATCCTATCACTTCTATTCTCATTTTATTGCATTACAACCCCTTCATTATTTTTTAGTGGGTAGAAAATAAAAATATCGTAATTTTTATTATCTTCATCGGTCAAGTACGCTTCTCATGCTATTTCGTCTACGAAATTTAAACATAGATCTTTTTTTCTTCGGTTAAATTTTAATTAATACTCCAATAAAATAGTTAACACTTGACGAGTACGCTGCAAATTAAATTAATACCAGGCAGTTAATTTTAAAATTTATCGGAGCTGATGAAAAAAATTTCCATCCAAAAGTTGTCCAGTTAAATATACAAAAATATGTATTGTTAAATAGAGCAAAATGAAAAATAAAATTGGTTGAATCGCTAAAGTTTGACAATTTGTCCGTAGCAGCGTGGCAATCGCAAAAAGATTCGCGGTAGAGAGAGAGAGAGAAAAGAAGGGGTTCTATCGATCGCGCCGCACTGCGGGGCTTTATCCCTTCTCCAGCCGCCGTGACTTGGTTCCCCTATAGTATACCCTACCGGAGGAAGCTTTTCCTCCCACTTTTTATGCTCTTTCGATTACTGAAGATTCTCAACCCTTTCCTCTTATCTGTACACCCGGCAGGCTCACTACTATCCATTTCTGGGATTGATTGTCCTGCTGCATCCTTTCCAACTAATCAACCCGTCATTTCCAGTAGACGAACTTCATTCTTCGGTTTTATCTTGGAAATTATCTTCACAATGAATACTATTGAATTTTTTTTTAATATAAACAACAATTTTATTAAATTCCGGGCTAAGTGATAAATTATTTTGTGACAAATTTATTTATATCGGTTATTCGTGTAATACTAATAAAGATAAATTCAAGTTTAACTCTGCGTAAGAATAATTTAAAATATTAAATTCGTTTTGTTTATTTTAACCAGATTTTATGAAATAAGTGGTTTAATCACGTCAGTATTTACTCCCAGAGTCTTTACTTGTCAACTCTGTTGAGAATTATCAAAGTATCTCATTATAACCTCGAGTAAATAAAATAAAAACAAAAAAAGTACAATAAATATTTACAATGTCTCTGTTATTGTTATTATACTTATTCTATTGTTTCTACAAATAAGATATTAAACTCCGATGTAATAAATATTATAGTGAAATATTTCATACCGAAGTTTCAGCAAAAAACATGAGTTGTTTGGTCTGAATAAAAAAGAAAAACCGAGCAAACATTTATTTCAGACTGTCTAATATTTTCATCAACCTTTATAAACTTATATAGCATTTCAAGAGTAGGTTTATCGTGTCAAATCGATTTATTTTGGCGCCAGATGGTTTCTTAACCCGGATTTGGTAAATAGGATACGTTTTAGCAGTATCAGTTTGCACGAATGGGCATACTTGTAATTTGCATTTTTAACATAAAATAAGTTTATCAAATGATGACCTTGCTTGTATGTGTATAGAAGCGTATAACAAACTTTTGCCTAATAAAAAGTTTTATTGTATTATATAAAGATATTTATAATTCTTATCTCGTGATATTGACATGTTTAACTTGACTTTTATTATTGCAAGTCTATAGAAAAAAAAAAAAAAAAGGGGGCGGGGGATACACCAGCAACTATCACCTGAGATGTACTGTGGTACTGAGATGGGATTGAGTACATGTACACAGAGAAGACTGAAATATGAGAGACCAGTCTCTTGGGCATGCTTGTACTAGCTTTAATGGTATCATTTCAATCGATTGTGGTTTCTCCATGAAATGAAGAGAGATTGTATGGCTTCATGCTACTAAATCTCACCGCAAAAGTAAAAATCCCTTCACTGATTAATCAGTAATGCTATCTAATAATTATTTACTGATTAATTTAATTCTAGTGTTACGTCCAATTATTGACTAAAATAAATTGCCCAGATAAATAACAGAAGCTAAGTAAACAAAATTAAAAAAATTAAAAAAAAAAGTTTATCACATCCTACACCCACGTAAGATCTCAATACAAATTGGTGAGATTTTTAACGATTAGTTCTAGGGCAGTTTCTTTCCCAACAACGTCTTGTTCTTCATTTCCCCTTGTACGCGTGGGATGATTCTTCATTCGTCCATCTCCATTTGTTTCGTTTATTTTTCAAGGAAGTTTATCATTAAATACAACAGTCTCCCAATAAAATTTACGAAAAAATCAAGTACATTTAATATCATACATTCTCTGTACTTGTTACGCTTTTGGAGTTGAAGTATTAAAAATTAATCTAAAAAAAAATAATAAATAATGGAGTTTAAAATTTAAAATTGTCAGATAAAGATTTTAATATAAATATATGGGCATAAATATGATGTACGAATAAAATTTTTGTGATATATGCAGACAAAGTAGTAACGTCGGCCCCCTGACACACATTGACTCGTTAAAATAACGACATAATGGCTAATTTAGTGATAATAAGCGCGAACTGTATCGTTCAAATTAACGTCGAAGGTGAGACGTACTGAGAGAACAGAAGTACATCTGACAGTACAGATTACATAGCATGAGTGCAAGTACAACTTGATAATTTTAATATCACACTATCGTGATAGAGCACATACGCTCTTTACTAATACTGACACAAATGTTTTCACAACTTTGACAACTGATTTTGTATTTGACATCAGAGCCGCCATCTTACGTGTGAGCTGCACAGCTCATTCTGTTATCAGACCCGTACCATTAGAACCATCAGGCCCTTTCTCGTTTTCTTCATTATTATTGTTATTAATTTCATAAGATAATATGTAACAAGCTCGTCAGCTACTTCCTCAACGAGATGTGACTCAACGAAAAAAAAAAGTAATCATGTAAAATAATTAGATGACTAAAAATATGAGTCAATCCAATTTAATTACAGCGGAACTTTTAATGCCAATTAATATCGATTGGATATAAATAATTTCGGGCGTTGAGAACTCTCAGAGCAGCTTATCAGTTATCACTGATAGGAAATTAAAATTTTACTGAGATTTCCATGTGCTAATCATTCCACGTGGCCTGTCACTTTGACATTTCCTTAATGAAATAAATATTAGTTTTGACTACGGTTTTTTTTTTAAATTTTTCTTATCTTAATAGCTTAGTCATTAAATAGAAAAACACTTAATAGATGTGAAAGCCGTAAGAATTTAAAAATAATTTATCTGTACTCCAAATTATATACACATGGTGAGTTTTTCTAAATTTCTTGAATAAAATTTGATATTTTAACCACAGAAAAGATAGGTTTTACATTTATTACATCTTAGAGACCTTGAAGAACAAGTTTTAAACGTATCATAGATTGGACTATCAGAGTATTAGTAAGAATATGAGAAATCGATCTTTCAGATATAAATAAACTGGCAAGTGTATCGTTGGATCGATCAAACAAGTCAAACTACTTCTTCCTCTATTATCTTTGTTTTTCATTTGACCTATATTTATTTATCTGTGTATTATACTCACTTCTTCACTGACGTCAAAATTATATAATGATATTGCAATAAATATAGAAATAAACCAACAAATTTATTGACCATAATACTGAGAAGTTTAGTTCAGGGCGTGGTTATGGATTGTCATGTCATCCAAAAACAAAATCTAACAATTGCTCAACATCATCAGTATTTTATATATTTTTAAATCTCAACTATTTATACTCCGGCAGGTTTCACAACTTCCTCATGTTTACTGATAAATAAAATACCGTACACCATAGTGCCCAGATATCAAATCAAACAGGATGAGTAAATTCCAACGCTGTAAACATACAATAATCTTCACTCCATTATTCTCCATACATTTATTATTTCTTCCCTACATACATAATATTTTTAACCGTTGAATCTGTATCCAGCCCTTGGTCATTATTAATAGAAGAAATAATTATAATTAAATGAATAAATACTTTAAATTTGAGTAACCATTAACTCACCTCACTAGCGAGACCTCCTTTGCCCGCCATGTTGACAACAATAATGGCCGCCGGCCGTGATTACCTGTGTTACGCCCGTATGTATCACACGTCAAGGACTTGCCGAAAAAAAATATATATGTATATATTATTTACGTTTTTTAAGCTCGAGTTTATGTACACAGTCACAGTAACTTCACTGATTCAATTATCTCACGCAAACATTACTGTAAAAATAAACTAGATTTCATTAACTAGGTGGATTTTGAAGTTCATAGTCAGGTGGTTCATGCAGAAATAAAAAACTATGAATAAAAATAACACACAAAATTTAAGACACAAAGACGTTACACGCGATACGCACGCTACGTTCTCTTACACACGAATGAGAGTATGACGTCATTTATAGACAAGCATCCACACACTGTACAATTCATATTAAAACTAACTATTGGCTGACGCACTTACACACTTTTAAAACTAACGTACTTTCACGCAAGAGTTATCATACGTACCTTTGTCTCGCTCGCCACACGCTTTCTTCTATATATTGGCTCCTTCTTTATAGAAAATTATTCCCTCTCTTTTATTTATTCACAGCTGTTTCACCTTTCATTTCATTATTTTTTTTTTTTTTTCCTTTTCTTCTTATTATTACTAAATTTTATTTTACGACTGCATCCTCGAATTTTATCAAACTGTAAATGTAATTTATGAAATTTTATTTATTTTTTTTTTTTTTTACAGGTTCATTAATTCAAACAGGACCTAAAAAAATAGTTTTGATCTTTTGGAGAGCTTAAGATTATTTATTTTTAAAGAAATTTATGCACCGTAAAAATTGTAAGTAAAAAAAAAATTAATTAAAAAGTTTCACAAATGTGAAAATTAATAAAAATTATAAGTGAAAATTTTTAGAAGCATTTTTTTATTGTAATTAATTGGCTAAAAAAATTTTTAAGATTGACAGCTGACCGCTAACCAGTATTATTTTGTTTAAAAAAAAATTTGAATTTCTGAAATTTACATTTATTTATGCAATAAATAAAAAGTTTGATTTTAATTGATAATTCATGAATTATTTTACTACTATGTAAAATTTATTATCACTTTTTATCAATATTTCTCAATGAGAATGACAAATGTTTGTTAAAAATGAATCACCCGGTTGATACTAAATTATAAAATCAATACCATAAAATAATAATATTTTAATAAATTAAAATTATCCAAACGAAATATTATTTAATACATAATAAAAAATATATTAATTAGTAAAACTCTTGAAACGTTGACACGAAGAGTGTAATTCCTCGCAAGATAGTCAATTAAAATGATGACTGTGCAAGTAACGTATATAAGTATATATATTTGTTGAAGGTATTGTGGATGTCGTACATATATGCCTGTTAATATACACACGGGTGCGGTTCATCGTGGAATTCCAGAGTCGTGATTAAACAAAGGCCAACGGCTCATCGAGCCATCTCGAAAGTACTGCATATTACTTAACATCTATATTGTTTTAATATTTTTTTTTTTATTCTCAGGTTTATATTAAATACGTGCCATCAAGTAGAGGATAAATTCATTACCAGCCATTGTTCGTATCAATTGTCCTGGCATTAATTCCGCTAAATAATCCACAGTGTTCTCGTACAAATATTATTATGCAAGTAATTCAAATGAAATATGAAATATCATATTTATGATTGTGAAATAAATTGAAATTATTTTATTATCAATTTTAAATTATATACATTTAATGATTAATCTATTTGTAATTTTTCAGGTACAAATACATGCATGAATTTCATGTATGTAGAAGTTGGAGTAGTTAATAGGAAAATTGAAAACTTTTCTCATTAGGTGCTTCATGAATTCGTTAGAGGAATGAAGTAACGAAAAATATTTTAATAAAATGTTCTCTCACAAAAAAAGGAACATACGAATTTTTCTATTTAATTTAACAGTTACTTACCTGGGAAAAAAAAATATTATTTAAATCATCAAAATGATTGTTACGACGAAAAGTTTATTTATTCGTGTACATGAACATAAATTTGTCTGAGTCAGCGGTTAATTCTTGGTCCCTCTAGATTTTTCATGCATGTTATTTTACATGCACTTGTGTTGGTAGATATTTGAGTATGTATATAAAATAGAGTAAGACAAAGCGAGAAAGAGAGATATGAAATGAGGAAAAGAGAGAAAACTAGGCATCCCGATCGATTCAGAGATGTGGGTCAGGCATACGCCCGAACCCCTCCAGGATTTGCTGGCATCCCGTTCTCTAGTTTTCCTCTTGCTCTTGCTCTTACTCTGGCTTACCCCTTACACTATTCACACAAATAACATTATAATCCACGTAGAAGAGAACTACTATTCGTTCCTTGAAGTTCCTCGATAATTACCAGATATTCCTGCCAATTTAATTTGTTTGTTTTTTTTTTTTTTTTTTTTTTTTGGCATTGGATTATTGAGTCTTGGAATGTATAAAATTTTTTCCATGGTTAAATCTTGAATATGTCAATGGGTTGATAAATGTAAGGGGCCAATTGAACGCTCAAGAAACTTTCAAAGGACTTGGTATATTTCTTTGGAGATATTTTTAGTGCCAGACCATAAATCTACTACTCTTCAACTCGTTGGAATACTCAAGCACTAGAGACCAGTACTTGAATGCGATAATGGAATTAAAATATAGCCGAAAAATTTGGCACTAGCTTTAAGCTTCTTGTTGTATTGTACTTTAAATTCAAAGTAGGATTTTACTGGACTGTATAGATGATAAAAAATTTAAATGATCATTTTATACAACAGCACCCAATAGTATATTTGTGAAAAAAATTCGTTTACATTTATTCATTATTAATTAAATGGATATAAAAATTATTTAAATTTTATTGCCATTTTTTAACTAACAAGCTCACTTGGAAACAACTGTGGACATTTTTATATTGATCTTGCAATGAAAATTCAACCCATATAGGTATAGAGAAAGATTTCATAGGCACATTTGGCACGGGAAAACTCAGCTGAAAAGTTCCTACTTGGTTTGGTTTGAGAGGACATGTAACTTCTCCAACAAGATTGTCACATCCGGTGATTTTTAAATCTGGATAGTCCATCCAGAATAAGCCCATCAAATTATATCTAGCCACTGGCGTTAACTTTGTGATTTCGTTAGCTGAAAAAAAAATTTTTAATGTAAAGTATACAAACTTTATAGCTACAATTAATGACAAAAAATATTTATAACTCTTAGTTTTAAAAATTTTATTTTCTTACATGCTAGAAATTCCCATTGAGCGTTTATGTTGTATCCAGTGTAAATTGGACACGGAAAATATTCACAGTTATCAATGAATAAATTTATAGGTTCAGGTGCATTTTTACAGGCTTTATATGGTGACGGTTCGTATGAAACAACTCCGCAGAATGCTAGAGACGCGATTATTAATGCTTGAAAAAAAAAATTAAATTAAATTAAATAAATTCATCAAGACAAAACAATTTTAATCACAAAAAATTTATAGATAAATTATTATAACAATACCTTTGGCAAACATTGTAACTAAATGTGCTTGACTGCTGCAGAGAACAAACTAAAATTTGAAACTGATGAAGTCTTTTATATACGACCGAAAATTTTACACGTGGTCATTTGAAAGCTATTATGGAAGAATGAAAAAACTTTGATAATTGAAGAATACATTAGTGTTATCCGATAATATTGCCCGAAGTTCGGTAACTGCCGATAAAGTGTTGAAATTTTCTTCAAACAGCTCAAAATCATGATATAGACGTCAAAAACCTACTGTAAAAAAATTCAATTGTCATTTACATGCTTAAGATAAAAAAGTAATTATCTTGCGGAACACCTGGACACTCTTATCAAGCTGAAGATAATCTTAAGGTTTGTTCATCAATTTTTATCGATGGAACTAAATAAGCCTACAAGTTTTTTTTTTGAATAAAATAATTTTTCTACTAATATTCTATTATGATTATTAGATAATATATATGTACAAAAATAATATTGATTTAAAAGTATAAATTCGCAAAAGAAGACATAGTAGAGACATCTACGTTACGCCCATAATCATCGATTTACCCTTTCAATAAATTTACTAATTTTTTAACTCAGAGCATCGCAATGCAATGTTTAAAGTACTTAATTTTTTTTTTCTTTCAATACTTTATTAAAAAAAAAAAAAAAAAAAAAAACATTAATTGATTAAAATTTAAATATGGAAGTAAATTTTAGGTACAAAAATTTTTTTAATTATTTTTTAATTTTTCAGAAAATTGACTACTCATTTTTCCACGAGGGCATTTGTACAAATTTTTCAACCAGCCAATCTCGTATCTCCGTGGATGTATATTTAAAAAAAAAATTGTAAATCATGTATCGCCATGGTTCGCATCTAGATAAAAAAAAAATAAAAAGTTGAATTATAACTTTTAAGTTGATATTGAAGAAACGAAAGATAAAAAATTTATACTTGTAAATTGCCTGGGGGTATTGGTCTAGCATAGCACCTTCAAGCAACTCATACAGATTAGAATTCTCCAAAATCTTAGGGACAGCGTTGGCATTACATGGTAAGCTACACAAATAATTAGCATATCTTGTAAAATAATCGGAATACAATGATTTGGCTTCTGGTGTCATTGCTGCTTCCATCATCTTAAAATACTTCTGCTGATGGCATAATATATTACTTTGGAGGACAAATGAACCTTAAAAAAAATTATTGCGATTATTGTTTAACTTTAAAAAGTATTTTATTAATTATTTTGTGATTTTATTTACCAGGTACGAAGCTGACTACTTTGATTCCAAATTTTTTCAATTCCACACGCAGCGCATTAGTCCAAGAAGCTAAAGCACTCTTGGTGGAACTGTACATAGCAACACCCGGCAATGATTCGTAAGCGCAGTGGCTCGTTATATTGATAAGCCTACTTGAGTATTCTCTTAAAAGTGGCAATACTTCTTTAGTGACTCTCATTGTTCCTAGCAAATTAACTTCTACTTGATAACGCATTTGTTCTTCTGTTTGCCATTCAAATTCTCCAAATATCATAATTCCGGCATTGTTTATAAAACATCTGAGAGCTGGATTTAACAAACAATGATAATTAATTATTAATTATGAAAAATATATCAAAATGCATGTGAGTACTCTAATGAAAGCTCTTGATGAGTGTAACATCGAGATGAGCTTATATCTTCAAAAACGTCAATATTTAAAAAAGTACAGAGCAATTTAAAAAAAGTCAGTATTTAATAAAGCAAAACTTTCATTATTTAAAAAAAAAATTCTAAAATTTTGTTCAATTTTAATTTTACACTGAGAAAAAAAATTCTTCTATTAAAAATTAATGTCTTTAATTTAAGAACATATATTCTTGAAAATTTCTGAGTGTCATTTTTTGTTTAAAGAATTTTTTATTATCTAAATAATTAATCGAATTGATAAAAATAATTTTTATTTAATTCAAGTGAAGCTATTTTCTAATAATAATAAAAAAAATAACAATTAAAAAATTAATGTTTTAAATTGTTAATTTAAAAAAATTTTCAAGTCAAGAAATTTTTAATTTTTATTTTTTCTCAGTGTAGTGTCATAAAAAAAAATATTATTAATTATTTAGAGCATTAATTGTATTGAATAAATTAATAAATTATTTAACATGATAGAATTTGAAGAAAAAAAACAAATAGGCATGTGATCAGTATTTAATTTCGATAGGTTTGAACCTTACCAAGATTTTTATTTTTTAGGTCATTACGAATATATTGAACGAACGCTTGAACGCTTTCACTGCTAGTTAATTCAAGAGAGTGCACGTGGATACCGGCCTTAGATAGTTCGTTGGCTCCAGGACTATCGATGTTATGGACTCCGGCAATAACATGAGCGTTTAAATTTTTATGGCAATGAGAAGCAAAACTAAAACCCAGACCGGAGTCGCATCCTGTGATGACAACCATATCTCCTGGAGCGATTGATTTGCGTTTATTTTTAAAATAAAATAACCAAATTGTGCCTGAAAATAATAAATAATACTCAATTGTAATTTAAAAAATTTTTCTAGAGCTGTAAATATCTACAGGAAATCATAAAAAAAAATTTATAAATGTGGATGACTATTACTTACTGACTGTGAAAAGTGTAGGCAACGTATATACATTAATATACTCAAATATACAGAGACATGAAAGAGTAATTATAAAAAATATGATGTCAAAATAGCGTTGTTTGAAAAAGTTACTAATTGCTTTTAAAAGTTCCATGTTTTCACAAATAAACTAAAAGGTAATTAAGATGAGTTTACACTAAATTAGATCAATTAACTTATAAAAATAACTAAATTTATAAAACTATTTAAAAAAAATTTTTTTTTTCTATTCAAGGAGTTTTTAAAAAATCTCAAAATGTTTTAAACAGAAGATGTGTCAGTTTGAAATATAAGTATTCGAATTCCAGGCTCGTTTCTCCCGTCAACAAACGGTATACCAAAATTCCCCCACTTTTAAAGGAACTTCATTGGCTTCTTCACTTTAGTTTATTTCTAACGTCAAACTGTGTAGTTAAAGAGGAATAGTAAATTCCATTTGAATTTCAACGACTCTCGAAACAAAAACTAAATAAATCAATCTGATACATTTAAAGTAGATTCCGCTGATTTGCATCAGCATCAGATCCAGATTGTTTTAAACTTTAAGATTTATCATAAACATTTTATATTGTCAGAAGTTAGATTTTTTTTCAATAACTTTTTTAGACGGATTATGTGTTTCGGGTACAGGTAGGTCAGGTATCCGAAACGAGCCTGTCCAGCTGAGTTGAAGCGTCTTCATGTATCATCAATTGCACTAATTCGTTTTAGTCATCCAGTGCAAACGGCAAACAGGTTTTATACCAGGCGTTAGATTTCATTCCCAGAAAAATATTAACTCTTTACCTTCAGTCGAGAAGTTATTACATATTTAAAGCTTCATTCTATCAATTTCATCCCTTTAAACTTTGTAAATTAAATATATAATTAATTCTATTATTAAAGCGTACCTCCTTGATAAGCAAATGATTACTTAGTGTTAAATTTTAGCCAAATTTTAAATTTTTTTGTAAAAATCTCTGCCAAAAATCCAATTTTCATTTTTTTTTTTTTTTTTTCGTTCAAGGCCTAGTTTAAAGTCTTAACTGGAGCATCTATTTTTTTTTTTTTTTTTCACTTCAAATGATCCTGATAGGAATTTTACGCATCTTTTTTCCGAAGGCTCGCTGAAAATGACGTCATATTAGCAGAGTTTTTAATATTTATTTTTTTTAATTTCAGTAATCCCTTATTAAACATGTATCTTCAAGATAGTAATAAATTTGAATAAAATATTTCATTTTTTCTATTAAAAAAATTTTTTTGAAAATAAACCATTTTTTCCCGAAGGAAACTAATGTAAAGTAGAATAAATAAATTTAAAAATTGTTTTTGAATATTTACTATACAAAGAATTACTTTGACGGGCTTTTTAGTAGAACAACATATACAACTTATTTCTAATAGTCGTAATTAATTACAAATATGTATATATTATTATTATTATTAGAGATAAAAAATATTATAAATCAATTATAATATGTATATCAGGAATGTGGACTAGATAGGATCATAATAACAAATTACATTATTATTTCTGCGACGTTTCGGTCATTTATTAGACCTTCATCAGTCATCTGAAAATTACACAAATTAATAACTAACAAAATAACATAACAATTGATACAATTCTAATATTTATCATAATACGAATTCTAACAATCACTATCTTACATTGCACAGTTGCCTTAGTCATATAAATCATCACAAGATTAACAAAATTGATAGATTTATTAATTATTCTTACTATTAACTCAGAAATAAAGTACACACAACACTTATAAAATTGTTATGGCGTGGCAACAGTTAACTCGAATCTAAACTTTATGTACAATACTGCAAGTCATTCGTTATACAAACTAGGGCTGTTTGCGTGAAATATTTGATTCAAATTCCATCTATAAAATATAATTCCAAATACCTCAAATAAATTACTCTCGAAGGTCAGCATACTATATAAACAAAAGTTAAAGTTAAATTCCTCCGTTAAGTCTCTAATACAAAATAACTTATTTTTTCCTAGTCGATTTATAATCCTTCAATATATCATTATATAAAATACTTAGATTGTTGGTGTCAGTTCTTTTATTTACAATTGTTAATGAAATTATTGATGAACAACAAGGTAAACATCTAAAAGCAAATTATACTGTTGCACCTAGGATTTATGGTTTGAGAAAAACGCACAAAAAAACGTGCAGTTTGCATCCAGTAGTCAGTTGTGTAAACTCCCCGAGCTATATAACCTGGCACGATTCTTGCATGAAATATTGTCTCCAGTGATTGAAACATTTCAATATAATGTAAAAAATTCTTTTGACTTCGTGGAGTTTAGTAAAACAGTTATCTTACCCGAAAATTATGTACTAATTTCATTAGATGTGGTGTCATTATTCACAAATGTACGCCGAGACTTGATACTTAAAGCAATTGAGGAAACTTGGGAAAACATCAAACACTTAGTAAAAATTTCAAAGAGAGTATTGGTAGACCTCATTATATTTTGTTATAACTCAAGTTACTTTATGTATCAAGGTGAATTTTATGTACAAATTGAAGGCAGCAGTATGGGAAACCCTGCGAGCCCAATTATAGCTAATGTTGTTATGAATTATGTTATTGGTCAGATATTGATGGTTTTACCGTTTGAAGTGCATTTCTTAAAGTTATATGTAGATGATACCATCGCAGCTATACCAAAGGAGGAAGTAAATAATATCTTGGAATTGTTTAATAGTTTCGATAATAATATGATTAGAATAATATGATTATAGACCTTCTATATATAGAAGGTCTAATAAATGACCAAAACGTCGCAGAAATAATAATGTAATTTGTTATTATGATCCTATCTAGTCCACATTCCTGATATACATATTATAATTAAGAATTATGGATGATAATGAAAATAATATTATAAATCAATAATTAATAAAATCTTATCGTATAAAATTAGTTTGAAAAATAACAAATAAACAGAATGCTTTAAATGACACAGTCGTGAGGTATAATTTACTTATGTTATATTGCCGAGTCTTGGTGTAAATTAAGATTTGGATTGTTCTTAAGATCAAACGACGGATCACCATCGGTAGCCATGCGACCTAACCAGGAGAATATCATGATAATAAAAAGAAAACAGACTATTCCAATTACTGCTAAAATTAAATATCTTCGGTACACGGATTCGGGCTTGGATCCCCGTCGACGAGTTTCCGATAATTTTGAAAGCTTCAAGAGTTTCCATATGTGGAGCAACCGCTTGATCGGAGATCGGCGCTCGTACTTGTTTTCATCATGATCGAAATTCATGTTTTTGGAATCATCCCTCGCTTCAAATATTTTACGATCTAGCTGGCTCGTTGACTCCATATTTACTACTGAGTAAGGTGGTCCTTGCGACTGATGATTATTACTGTTATTATTTATACTGTGAACGTTGTTCATATGCGTGCTTATTGAATTAACGTTACTGCTAGTACGTGCTGTAGCGACAGAAGATATCGTTGGAGATACGTGATTTTGATAGACTGTAGTTTCAATTGACGGCACTTTTGATTCTGGGACTAGAGTTTCTCTGTCATTGCTTAGCTGTAAATAAATAAATAAATTAATTAATTCAATATTCCTTTATTTTATTTTATAATTAATTGTTATAAAATTTTTAATAATTTATAAATGTAAAATTATAAGTGCAATTTTTAAAAAATATTTTTTGGTTCTAATTTAATTAATGGAAAAAAACTTTAAATGTCGGCTAACTTTAGTGTAATAAAATTTAATTAAACTAAAATTAAACAGTGAAACATTTGTATTTTTTTTTTTTTTATTAATTGAATTAGCAATAAAAAAATATTTTTAAAAAATTGCACGCTTAGTTTTTAAAATTTTCTACACGTGCAATTTTTTTTTTATTTTTTTGTAATAATTTTATTAATAAAAAAAATTCTAAAAACTGTCAGCTGTTTGCTAATTTTATTTTCATTAAAATTTAAATATTTGCTTAGGAATAAATTTTTTAAATTATTGAATATATCTGCTACCTTTACGCTTATACTAATTATTTTATAATTGATGAATAAATAAATTTACCAAAGGCAAACCAAGTCCGGCTCTGGCCCAATTGACACTAGCCAATTTTTCTTTCAGTACATCGGCAACCGGTGAAACTAAATTAGGCGCTGGAAATATGGCATAATTACAAGTCGGACATACGTATCCAGCTGGTGCTGTCGTTGAAGGCAAACTTCTGGCATGCTGATCCAAGCAAGGCCAATGATAAACATGATAACAAACTAATCTCACGCAATCACCGCTTTTCAGTTCATTAGAACACAAAGTACAAATTGGATTACAATCACTGTCTTGTAGCCATTGGAGATAAGACTGTACTACGCACTGAAATAAAAATTTTTGTAAATAAATAAATGAATGGAAATTTTTTATAAATAATAGAGAAATAGTTTTTTTTTTTTTTTAATTAACAAACCTTAGGGTGATTTGTCACCATACAGTACTCGCAAACGTTGACTCTGTGCTCAAAACAAAATTGATTTGTCACTTTTCTTTTAGGACATTTACACAACCCCATTTTTATTTATTAACTTCACTGAATGATTAGATAATAATACTCATAAACAATTAAACGTTTGAGAAAAATATATCATTAAGTCGTTGGAAACATATTAAAAATGACAGATGACACTAAATGAATATTTATCATTCCACCATGTTTTCGATGAACCAGCTGAGGCCACGTTGCCTTATAGTTTCCATGATCACCGTTGTTTAAATTTGTCGCTCATGTCAATTTAAAATAAACAAAAATTTTTTCAAGTTGTATTTGTTCAAAGTCAAATTTTTTTTTTTTAAAAAATTGCGTTTTTTATTTTTTTAAATTTCTACATGTCAATTTTTTTATTTATTTTTATTCCCTTAATTTATTTGTTAAAAAAATTAATAAAATTTAGTAAATATCTACTACATTAATTTTCATTTAAAAAATTTGTAATTTTAATTAGTTTTCACATTTGAAACTTTTTAATTAAATTTTTTTTAATAATTTAATTGCTATAAAATTCCCAAAAAATTTTTAATATCTGTCAACTTCAGTGTTATTAAAAAAATCTATAGTTTTGAAATCTAGTGCGGAAAAAAATTAATTTTATGAACATAAAAACGTAAAAATATAAATAATAAAAATTAAAGAACTAAATTTTGAAATTTTTGGATTTTTAAGTTCAAAATCGATAAGCGAGAAATTTAGTACAAAACCTTTCGCTGCAGATAAAACAGTGTTAAAAACAACCTCGCAATCTTTGCTGTCATTTCTTTATTCCTGTTGAATTTTCCCGTTATTATTATTATAATTGATAATTTATTTACTGCGCTTATAACTTCCTGAAAAAAGTAAATTAAATGAACGGGTTTGTTATTGAAGTGTAAAAAATTACTTACAGCAGAATGATACACGAGGAAAAAGTACTAGACGAAAATCAGTGGAAAATAGAAGCCCAAGCAATAATAAACGACGTCAAGAATCACGTGCAGGACATAAGTATTTCTCAGAAACTCCAGAGTACGAACAGTAAAATTTATCTCAACCTCACAACCCTCGAGGATGATAAATATTGTGTTAAAGTGTCATCAGCTGGATTTACAGTAGCTAGTGATCATCACGACACCATAACCAATACCCAAACCGAGGCCGAAGTATTCGAGACCCCCTACGGACTTTTAGACTCCATAAGCCCGAAATATCGAGAGTCATTTGGGAACGATTTAATTAACAAATTAAATAATCTGAATAACTAGTAAATTAATTTATTTAATTGTTTGAAATTAATTAAATAGTCTTTTAAATATTTGTGACATTTAAATTTCCCGCTGTGTTGTCGCTAAATTTGCTTTCTCTACCAACATTCAATTCTCTGAGACAACCTCATGAGATCGAGTATGTGTACCTAACCTCAATATGTGTTAAATTGCCGAAAATATATTATTAATTGTGTTTATAAATAAATAGTAGTTTGTAAGTAATAAAATAATATACTTGTAAGTGATTAATTGTCTTTTTATTTAAATCGCTAAAACAATGTTATAATTTTTAATAAATTTATTAATATTGCCCACAGGTCACATAGTCTTATGATTATATAAATATAAATAATTATTAAATAATATTTTAATTATTATTGTAATTATTATCAAAATACATAATGACAATTTTGAAGTTGGTTGGATTTTTACGCAATGGATCGGCTCTTGTCCCGAAATCAACATCATCTTGGTGTATGTCAAAACATCAAGTTTTGTCTGGTGCATTTAACAGTACGTCGACAGCGAATAAATCAGCTCCTAATGAAATAAAAGTTAGTTTATGCAACGTTAAAATAATAATACTGAAGTTAGCGGTCAGCTGTCAATATAAAAAATTTTTTTAACAAATTAATTGCAATAAAAAATGCTTCTAAAAATTTTCACTTGAAATTTTTATTAATTTTTCACATGTGAAAATTTTTAGTTATTTTTTTTTTTTTTAATAATTTAATAATTTAATATAAGATTCTAAAAAAATTTTTAATATATGTCAACTTCAGTGTTATTTAAAATAATATTATATGTTAATTTAATGTAATTAATTTTGTCAACAGCCTATAAAAGAAAAACCAAAGTTTTCACTGGTTGAACTAGCGTTTGATCAGCTGTTAGACATTGAGAATGATAATAAAAAGCTTCAGGATGTGCTGACACGTGCTGCGACAGTTGAAGATTTATTAAAATTGTCAGAAAAGACTCACGGCAGTCGTACGTTAATGCAGTTAATTGTTTCTAGACTTGATCAGTGGGTCGAAGAAAAAAAAATAACTCGAAAAAAGTTCGAAAGTGACTCTAGGTATAAGCGACTGTGCTCAGAATTGAAAATATCTATTAAAAAACACTCTTCTGGTGCTGCTCAGGAGAAGGACACACGTATAAGTTCAGAGCCGATTGGACGAAGTGCACATTTCCAGAATATATTTCACGAGACTAATTCTTACAGCTCAGAAATTTCTAAACTGTCTGTCAAAGAAGCTGTTGATGTCTGGACTGGTTTGACGCTTAAAGGAACACGGGAGAAGCCGCTACTGGATTCTCTTGCTACACATTTGTCCACAAAAACTGATAAATTAAATATAAAACAGAATGCAGACATACTTTATGGTATGGCGAAGCTTAATTATCCCAATGAAGTTTTATTGGAAAAAATTTGCAACGAGTTAGTTGTATTGGTTAAAAAAGTCACTAAAAGCCCAGTTATTGGGTCCATCATTACGTCTCTTGGGATGTTGAAGTACCGCAATGACGAAGTAATGAATGCACTAGCTGAATGGGCAATTGAAAATAGAACAATTATAAGGACTCAGGATGTATCTTCATTTTTAATGACACTAGCAACGATTGGGTATAAGCCCAATAATTCTGACCTTTTTTTTAATGTATGTATTTTTTTTTTAAGTTGAAATTTTTGAAGACTAAAACGTTGATTTAAATTATTTTGCAGGAGTTGGTGTTTAAGTTAAAAGAAACTGACATGATCAGGTCGACAGAATGGTTAGATGTTGTGTGGGCTCTTACAACGCTGAATCAAGTATCATCTGAACACATTTCTTCTGTACTGAATGACAAATTCATCAGCAAGCTTTATGGTTAATATTTTTTATTTTTTAAAACAATTTTGGTTAATTACATCTTTTGATAATTATTTTTTTTTTTTTTTTTTTGTTGCAGAACGCGATAATATAGTTCCATTGGTTAAAAAACATAAATTATTAAATATAAATGCGACTGCTAAGTATTTAATGAAACACTACACTGGTCCAAAATTGCCGGACAATTCGCCGATATTTGATGCTCCAATTATGAAAACTAAAGATAAAGAAATATTTGTAAGATCGATTAAAGACACATTGGTAACTCTTTTCCCTTCGAAAGATCACTTTCGAGAAGATGTCTCAGATGGAACCGGTTTTTTAATAGGTATGTATTTTATTGAAATAAAAAAATTATTTTAATTGATTTTATAATAATTAATTTTTTTCATTTCAGATCTGGACTTTTTTATGGATAAAAATTTAACGCCTATTCCCTTCAACCAAATAGGAAATAAAACAAATTTAACAAGGGTAGTTATTGTGGCAAACTCGTATCAAAATTACTGTAGAGGAGAGACTATGTTAGTAGGACCAGTACGATTACATTACCGGCTACTCCAAGCGCAGAAATGCCGGATACTAGATATTTCGTATGTTGATTTTCACGCGTCCGAGGTATTATTAAAACGAATCACTTATATTAATGATCGTATTAAAGCACTTTTGAAATAGTAAATAATAGTATGACAGTATAATTATTGATCATTGTGTACATTTAATAAAAAAAACGACTAATTTCATTTCTTATCTTATGTTTAACCGAGTATCACTAATTTATTGAAGCTAAACTCCTAGTTTGATTTTTATGAGTAAGACTTTCTGTCCCTCTAATCAGAATTATAAATATATTTATGTATATATTTTAAAAACGCGCAATGCTTAGTAAATGATTTTGTTAATAAAAAAAAATTATTTACTTTCTATAAATAGAGTAAACTTATTTTATTAAAATGACCATGAAATTTCAATTTTTTTTTTAAATCAATTAAATTACACAGTAACAACAAAATTTTTTTTTTTTAAAAAGGAAAAATTTATTAAATTATAAATAATAATTTTAACACTAAAGTTATGTTTATTTATAAGATTTTTTAACCCTCCAATCTAAAAATTCGTCAAAGTCACTGTCATTATCACTGGAAGTTTCATCATCTTTTTCTATATTATTTTTTGGCGCAATAATTTCTTCCTTACATTTTACTAATGCCATTACTCTGCAAAAAAAATATAATTAATGCTCCAAACTTTTTTAAAAATATAATAAATAATTCAATAAAAAAAATATTTTATAATTTACCTAGACAAATTGCCCAATTGCTCGTCGATTTCATTAATTTGTCTCTCACTAGTAGCCAGCTCGTGATCCTCCGCAATAATTTGAGCAGACTGAGTCGTTTCTTCTTTTATTTCTTTTAAATACCTGTCCCACTCTTCCTCAACAGGGTTTTTGTATTCTACGTTCCGTACCTGTGACCAAATAATTAAAAGTGTAAATATAAAATAAAAGTATAAATTTTTGAGATAAAAGTCAGGCATTTACTTTGGCATCTAAAATAGGATCATCAAAAAATCCCTCAGGAAGAGCAGCTGAATTACTGGACTCCGCTTCTTGGACCTGTTCAGCCTCTACAAGCGTAGATTCAGCTGGTTTGTTATTACTTATATTAACTACGGCTTTTTCGGAGTTTTTCACTGCTGGACTAGCAACTTCACGGCCAGCTGGAGCATCGAAGAAGTCTGCAGATAACGCGGATGGAATTTTAACATTCCCTGAATTTTTTAATATTCCTTTTACTTTTTTGATCGGAACTTCTGATTGAATAGGTGGTGACGGTGGTCGCTTGAATGAACTGGTAGGAGCTTTATTGACAGTTCCCTGTACTTCTAGCGATTTTTTAGCGGCAGCTACGTTGTCCTTGTGTGATTTAGAATTTAGATGGACAGGCCATACAGTTTCACTACGGACTACTGACTTACATATCACACACATCAGCTGACCTAAATCGTTATACTTGTACAAATGTTAAGGAAATATGACATTAAAGTGAGCAGTCTTGGCAAGTTTTTAATTTTTTTAAATTTCTACATGTCAATTTTTTTTGCAATAATTTATTTGTTAAAAAAATTATTAAATGCCAGCTAAATTAATTTTCATTAAAAAAATACAGATCTTACAAGTAAAACCAGAAAAATTAAATAAATAATAATTTAATTAAATTAATAGATTTAAAAGGATATTTTGCTAACGGAGATTCTATTTTTTTGAGTCCTCCTATTTTCTTCTTGTGGTCACTCATAGCTTTTCGTAGTTCATGTTGAGTTAATTTTTTAGCTTTTGACATTTTGATATATTTTTTAAAATATTTAATTAAATGTTTAACAAACAATTAAATTCCACACAGATGCAACAAACTTTAACCTATATCCAAAGTAGTTTTTATTTATACGTATAGCAATGCTGTCAGAGTTCGACTATCTCCGTGCCAGTGCTGCCAATATGCGGATAATTCCTCGGATAATTTAAAAAAATGGGTAAAACCGAGTAATACAAAATTAATAAGAAAATGAAATCATTTTTTTTTTTTTTTAATTAAAATTTAATTGTGTAATTTTACTAAATAAAATATGTTATTTATTTAATACAATTAGAAATTTGAATAGCGCGCTAGGCGCGCGCTTTCTTATTATAATTAATTTGTTAAAGAAATTTTTAAAATTGACAGCTGACCGCTAACTTCAGTATTATGATATTCTAACAATTATAGGAGAGATAATTTCAAAACAATTTTTCGTTATGTATTTTTCTACAAGAGCCAGAATTTAGTTTTTTTATCACTATTTTATTACTTCAACTACAATTTATCACAAGTATTAATTTTTAATATTGTTTTTAACATATCACAAAATTCATGAAGGTTGTAATAAACAATGCTTTTACTTACTTTCAGTATCAAAACAGTCTAGTAATTCAGCTGCTCTTCCTGAGGGATTTTTTTATCATTCAGTCTTAGATGCTAAGGTAAGTGTCTGAAATTTTTATCTCAAAAATTAAATAAAAATATTTCACATATGAAAATTAGGAAAATTATAATTTAACATTTTTTTAAAAGTGAAGAAAATGTTATAATTTAATTCTTTGTAAGAAAAAGTTAAAAAAAAACAATGAGTGAAGAAATTTATTTATTTACTTGCGTATAACCAATCAAATTGATATAATCTCGTGATTTTAAAATTAAAAAAAAATTTAATGCTTATTGTACTGAAGAATATTAATATTTATATAAATAATAATTAATAAATAAAGCATATTCGACACAATAAGAAAATGGTTTTATTAAACTCATAACAACACAAGCAACAATAAACAATAATATTAATAATAAAATAAGCTACAATTTAAGCGATTCGTACATATTTAATAGTAACTTATCAATGAATATTTTTGATTTCAATGATGATTTATTAAGTTTTATCGATTCAGTGTATATTAGATAATAAACTATTAAATGATGACAAACTGATTTAGCAACGAAAGATAGTCCAAGCACTTCCCCAAAGCTGGACTATCCTTCGTCCAATCGACCAATAATTTCTTCTTCTAATAATTAATCATTCGCTTCTACATAATAATAATTAATAACATTTAGCTTGCTTTATAAATTTATAGGTGAAAAAACACGCCAAGCTAATAACTCTCTACGTTCCCTTAAAACGATACAATGATAAGACTGTGCATTATTATAATTTATAATAACAATTATAATAATATATTAATAAATAATTAAACAAACGCAGCACAGTCGAATATACGAAAGTTTTTATAGAGAGTAAAAAAGAGGTAGAAAAGGGAGTGTCATGGGCACCCTGCTCTAAGCCGAGAAGAGATGATTAATTCTTTATTATTATCATTGCTAATAATAATAATTAACTATATTGATGATAGTAAATGCACTAGACGTTGTTAGTAAATGTTTATACTTCAACGGAGTTATTCTAAATTTATCTATCTATCATGTGTGGTCGATTCTCGTACTTTACGTTAACAATTAACGACAAGCCTCCTGATTATGAAGATAAAACCTTCCCCTAATTTTTCTTCTTAATCAGGCTAGTCGTTAATCATTGAAATTATTAATATGTTTCATTTTCTATTCTTAGAACTCGTCATTAATTCTTGATTATCATATACAGTAACTTTTTATGTATGTAATTATTGATTAATTTTAATAGTACTTATTCGTCTTCTTTTATGTATGTATCGTTCATTTATTTTTATTTTTTTATTTTTTTTTTATTCATTTTTTTTTTTTTTTTCAAGGATTTTATTTAATTTGTTTTATTCTATTCGTGCGTTAGTCGAGTTTCTGACAATCAGACAACTCGGTTTTAAGACAGTAATTATTATATCTGTATTTAATGATAATAATTAATATTATAATTATATAATAGTAATAATAAATGTAATAATGTATCAACTATTTATGTTTTTTAAATAGTTATTAATGATAGCGTCATACAATCACAGAATACAGCACAGTCGCTAGGCGTTGTTTAATTGCTAAGCCTATTCGACACATTTAAACCGAGACAATAATTACCAAAAATCATCACAACAGTGATAACTTTAATAGTCATATTTCTTCATTATCTATTACAATCATATTTAATTATTAATTATTATCAATAATAAATGTTGGTTTATATTATTTAGATTTATAAATTATTTGATAGACATGTTTTTTTTTTTTTTTTTTTTTTTTTTTTTTTAAATGATCTCTTAATAAATTTTTAAGTGTTTATTATTCGTAATGATATATGCGCAACAGCGTAGGCACTAAATTGCAAAGTATTTAATGAGATAATATCTCTTCTCTATGATCGTACATCATTTTTAAAAGTTACCAATTATTTAATAAACCTTTTTTTTATTATTCTTTGGACCGAACTTGCTTAACAGCTAAATGCAAATATTTAATACACTTTATAATCGCTAACTCCATAGATCAGGTATATAGTTTATAGGAAAAAAAAAAAAAAAAAAAAAAAAAAAAAAAAAAAAAAAAAAGAATCTATTAGAAATCTCACGTGTAAATTTATTAACGTGCATTGTAAATATTTACCTTTATAATATAATTTATCTCAGTAATAATTAATATAATATATTATTTAAATATTTTCACTAAATTGTTGAGTGTATAAAGATCCAAAGTTATCACTACACTTTGTTCCTACATTCGTGTCTTAATAAATAATTAGCGTCTTTCTAACTAATTTTATTTTATAGCTATTGCGTCCGACACAAGACTATTTCTTCTTCTGTCACCGTAGATTCTATTTGATAAGTGCCATTTTATATTGAATATAAATTGAGTAGTAATGATAATAATACTAATAAATACAATTATAATAATAGTTGTTAAGAATTACGTTTAGTTATATGAAGAGTAATAATATTATTACAGGCATTGTCTTTAATAAAGTTGGTGATTATTCGAATAATTATTTTCGTGTGGTCCCCGTTCGTGCGTCTTGTTCTGTGATCCACACCTTTTAGCAGCCCTCAAATAATTAAATGCAATTATATTTTATTGCATGGAAATAATTATTTCAATCCGATTGTCTATAATACTTTTGTCTTCAATAACTCCAACGTGAGACATTACGAATAAATCTAAAGCGTTGTACTTGATATTTAATATATATATATATATATATATATATATATATATATATATATATATATATATATATATATATATATATATTTTATAAATAATTATAATTTATAATAGTTTTATTATTTAATGTATAGTAGTGTTTATATCTAACGTTAATACTTGATTTGATTAGCTTAAAGACGGCACAAAAAAACTTTCGTTAGAGTATATCAAAGTATCTTTTTTTTTTTTTTATAACAATAATAAATATTTTGTCCAAGTGACTTGCCCTTAAATTTAAAAAAGTGTTTGTTTTAAAAGTTAAAACTTAAAAAATAATAAAAGGGCAAATTTTTAACGTGAGACTTGTTACGATAATTTAGTAGCTAGTTAATATAAGTAATAACGTCTTGTTGCCTATAAGTTAGTAAAAAGAGCACGATGAATGCTTTCAGACGGTGAACAGTGCAGACTGGTTGGATGAAGATGTCTTTTACGCCCTGGCCTCGGTGATCTCAACGGTGACGTTCTCGATTACTGGATCGTTCAGGGTGTTAGGATGATGGGGTGGCGATTTGTTGACCCTTATCGCCGTTGATATTGATGAGGCGTTCCCGCTGCTTCCACGGCTTCCCCTGCGTGACCCTGTACGAGACCCTGACAATCAGACAGCTGTCATTGAAGTTTCCCGAGGAGGATCGAAGCATCCTATTTTAAACGCCAATTAAATAACACTAAATTTATGACTGCTCACTAAGATAAATAATACAAAAAAAAAGAAGAAAAAAAGATACAAATTAAAATTTAAATTAAATGATTACTAAATAAATAATAATTTTTATTTCAGTAGACTAGTTTAGTATAATCACACGAGTAACAAGCAAGTCATTTACTTGAGCAAGCAACTATTTTCCACGTCACTCATTCAACTACTGAGAAGAAAAACACAATTCTTCAAATAACAAACTGTCAAGTAAAAACACTATGAAAACATCTAAACAAAGATAAATACGGCTGCTTAGTATTTTTTATTCGACATATTAAAGTGGAAATAGAGTAGAGTAGAGTTGAGTTTTGTATAGAAGAATACATTGATTAAAATTTTACGTCACAATACGAGTCTTGTTGAATAAATATTCACAAAGTCTTGTGTTTTTTTTTTTTAACGTATGAAAAAGTAATGAAGATACATTGTACAATTTTTAGATTCTTAAAAAATTTACATTTTAAAAAGTGAATTTTTATTTATTTACAACTGACATTTTAAAAATGGTAATTATTTACAAGTGGTGTCTACCATTTTAATTTTAATTTTTTTTTTAATTTTGATTTATTTTTTTTTAAATATATAAAAAAATGTAATTAAAAAAAAAAAGTTGATTACCACAATTTTAACAAACTTTCAAAAAAATTTATAAATTTTTTAGAAAATTGTGATATTAAATTTTTTTTTCTAAATTGTTCGTTTTTTTAATGTATTTAAAAAAAAAAGAAATATATCAGAAACATTAAAAAAAGATAAAATACCCTACTTGTAAATAATTACCAAAAAAATTTCGTTTTACTTTAATTATTTAAAAAAAAAAATAATGACGTAAAATTAAGGCCAGTGTATAAAGAGCCAGAGTTGAGGTAAAACATAGTATACATGCCTCATACCTTCCATGAGATGTAACTCGTGATCGTGGTTAACGATCAAGTCATGCGAGATGAAAACAATAGTAATTATTCCAACACTCAACTTAGTTAATTTAAGGACACAAGTGTATCAAAAGGAGTTTGTTAATGTTAATGATTTTTGTTAGTTAATTAAGGTTGATATTAGGCAGCAGAAATATAGGTCTAGACTATGATCTATAACAAAATCTGAACACGTCAAAGTCAAGTATGTATACAAGTATACAAATATATATGAAGATATATATTCGCTCTATGAACAAGGAAGATACAAGATAACTCGATAATAAAAGTTGCTTGCTTAGTAATTGAATTGATAAAAACCCGTACGGTTCACTCGCTGTGTGTTTTTCGCACCTTGCTGCGAGCCATTGGGTGAGTGGGCCCTCAGAGATGCCATGGAAGGTTGCCTCGAGGGTCCTCGTTGACTCGCTCTCGACCCGCGTCGCTCCTGAGCATGAAGTAGCTTGTTGTTGTCACGAAGCAGCGAGACGTTCATCAGACGAGCATTTGGAGTGTTGAATATTGTACGGTTTTCACGCCAGCGAGCTCTGAGCATCATTATTTTTGAATTTGCGGCTTTTAATTACCTTTGTTACTTCATTTTAGGATTAATTTATCGTATACTCACTTGCTGAAGAGTCTTAGGACCACACAGATTATTATGAACATGAGAGCCATCGCCACCAGAATTCCTATCATCGCTGGATCCGTGTAGCGTAGGTTTTCTTCTTCCTTCACCTCCGCTGTTTACGATAATAATAAAAATAAAAATAAAATTAATAATTATTTTTTCCAGATAAATACGGGATTAATCTATTTACCGATACACTCGAAAACTCCTCCCGGTTGGAGAACTGGAATTTTCTCGAATATGCAGATGCAACGTCCATCTCGGCATTCTGTCTGCGATACCTTTTCCTCGCATTGTTCGGTAAAAAAGCACGACTCGTTCACATTTGCGGCTGTAAAATATTTTAAATTCTCAATACTATTATCCAGGAATTCTGTAATTACATTGTGGATCTGTTCAACGTCAGAATGTAGTGAAATTTATCATAAAATGAAAACGTGATAACATTTATATTAACGCAAGATTAATATATGAAATGTAAGTTTTATAATTAAATTATAACTTATAACTTTCTTCTTAATTTAAACCATTGCATTTTTTACTTGACCCAAGTAATTTAATTTAATTAATAATAATGAGGCACTTTAAATGGTATTGAAAAGAGCAAATATTTAAATGAAGAAATGTTGGTTTTTATTAAAATTTATTTTGTAGTAATAAATTATTGGAATACTCTTCACAGTACCAAAATTATATATAATAAATTTTAATTTGTTTGTATGGATAATAACGTAATTTATTGGTTTTAGCCGGAGGCCAAATTGTCATCGAAACATTGCCAATATTAATGTTTTTTATTACCTCGGCAATTACAGTGTATTGACTGGAAATATTAAATTTATAAATACCAGGAAATAAATAACAAAGGAAAATTAAACTCACGAATTCCACACTTGTCTATATGATTCGTAACAGGATATTCTTCTCGGCAGTAGCATTTTTTACTTCTTGGGTCACAAAAAGACCCGTCGAAGCCACACTCTCGGTCTTCTTTGCACTCATCTCCGAATTTTTTTACGCCACGATCAGGCACGGCTGTAAGTAAAAAGTTTTTTATGATAATAATAGTAACGAAAAGATGAAAATATAAAAATTTAAAAAGTATATTTTTTTTTCATAGATAATGTCAAGGCAAGCGGAATTTATTATTAATAAAAAGGCTTTCAGTGAAAGAACGTGACAGTTTTTTCATGTTTTAAAAAAAATTAAAGGAGACCCTATGAAGATGTAGGTGTCAGAGCAATCTCGGAAGGGTAGAGCCTAAAGCCTACAGCCCACAGGTCTACTGATATCATTCTTCTCATACATAAAATATGCGACCGCATAACATTTGTGAATTTGCTCCGTCATCACAGAAGTTTTCGGCAAAATGTTTTACAGCAATTCGCCTCCAGTCTGACGTTCTCTTACATCATACATATATTATGTATTATATATATTACATATTTATGCAAATGCCCATAATAATATCCAACAATTGCATCAGATTGCAGACTGGTAAAATTACCAGGGCATGAACTCCCGAATTATGTTCACTTCTCGGTGCATCAATGTAATAAAACGGCATAGCGTCGCTCGATAAATCCGGAACTGATTGTGGGCATCGACAAAATGGACAAATGGTTGCTCACTCACTGGAAGACTTTTCGGCTCATTTCCACCTTGAATACAAACCGGGCTCCTCTGTTATCCCACTGATTTATTTACTAAAATAATAATCATACACAGAAAAAAAATTTATTTGAATCAAGTAAATTATTTTGAAGAATTTCATGTTTTTGATTTTTAGTAAAAAAATTCTTAAACTAAAATATTTTTTATTTTTAATGTAAATTTTACTCAATTCAAGAATTTTTCGTCTTGATCCAAAACAATGAAACTCTTCAAAATTATTTTCTCGGTTCACGAATTTTTCTCTTGATTCATTCTTTAAAACTCTATTATTCTTTTCCCAGCTAATAGCCTGGCCCTTTTTATATCAGGACTTAGGTAATTAAACCATCTAATTACCTGTAACTACTTAAAGTTTATTATCGCTTGTATATTGCTTTTATAATTGTCTAAGTTTCTACTTTTCTAGTAAACAATACATTTATAAAAAAAAAATGCAAGTTAATGTTTATATTTTTATAAATGATTCAAGTAAATTTTTTTTTTTTTTTTGTGAAATAGATCACATTTAAATATATTTATTCTCCACACGGTATATTATTATATGTGTCAATTTATCTTGAGAATCGTTCACGTAATTGCAACAATAGTTATAAAAACTCCTCGCGGAATAGCAATGTCATGGGTTAATCTCGAATAAAAAAGTGGGTCATTCTCGGTGGCAATTTGCCAATATAGCTTCTTTTTTTCTCATGACTATGTCTGTAGATCACTCTCGCATCAGAAGCTTCACTTTTATTTTTTTTTTTTATTTTATTTTTTCTTCCCATCTTCATTCACCTGGAGCCCTCCCACCGAAGCACCGCAAATCCTACAGTTTCTCCAACACTAATGCTATCCCATCGTACATCAATGCAATCAACTTGCCTTACAGTCTCTGCCCTATACTTTTCCCATTATATATCCGCTGAACGGTTCAAAGAACCTCAAAGCCAGAATGTTAAACTTTTTAGACAAGTTTGAATCGTCTGGAACTGGGAGATACACTTTTAAAGACTTAACATTATCTTTTGTATCGATACTCTGCAGGCACGTACTCTTCTGTGCTTACATTAATACGTATATTTATATTTATATATAAACATACATGAAGATAAATGTAACTATAGATAAAAGCTAGAGATGAAGATATATAGGCATCAGCTGAAAGCTAAATAAAGTAAGCGTATATCTGTATGATAGAGTCACATAGCTATCGCTGAATAGGTTCATTAATAGTAGAATCTCAGTGGTAAAAATAGTCTCTTGTGACGATGCTCACTTCTCTTTTCGTCTTTTTATCTACCCTCTATCTTTTATTTTACTTCCTCCTCTGTTTATTCTTTGGGATTATGGGAAAAACAGCGTCAAAAGTTTTGCCCCGGTCTCTCAGCTCGTTCGCTTTTATTATCACTCTTTTTTTTCTCTACTATATGGATATCCACCATCCACCTTCACATTCTGAAAAAAAAAAACTTGGTTTTATTCATTCGCATTCACCCGCTCATTAGCAAAATAACAAAACATCTTTTTTGTTACTTTTTTAGTTCCAGTTCAATTGAAATAAATAACATCATCTTTTTATATCAATTTTTTCGCCCTCCGTCAAATTTATTTATTTATTTATTTTTTTTTTTTTTATTTATTTCCAAAAAAAAAAAGAAAGTAGATAATTACTTAAAATTTAATTGATTTAGTGTATTTTTCATTTTATTTGATTTTTTCTCTGAATTATTTTGTGTCTAGATCTGCCTTTATAGTTATTATATTTATGTGAAGAAATATTAAAGTTTTTGGTCAGACTACTTAGTAAAATTTTTGTTTGATGTTTAATATATAGCTGTACTCTACTTTAATTTTTTTTTAATATTATTTCTTGCATAATAAAAAGTATTATAATATTATAATATTTTTTTTATATGAATTATCTTAATAAAAAGACCAACCGAAGAAATAAAAAATTTTTTGTTTTATGTGTTCGAGCATTAACTAAAATTATTACTTCGCGTGTTTATATTTATTCATCCATATGTTTATGTTTAGTACACATTATGTGGACATAAATTATTTAAATTCATACTTTTAAAAGTAATATTAAAAATGAACGGTCTTGGTCGTAGTAAATTTTCTCATCCCCATTTAATTGACGGTCTATTTAATCCAAGTGAACATGCAACATTAGTCCTTCGAGACTTTTCTCTAATACCCGCAGGATTTTTAGTAGTAGTATAAAAGTCACGTCCTTTCTTCTGAAAGCTTTACTTTTATATTACTCAATAATATATAGCTAGAGCGAATACAATACAGACAGTACACAAGTAAGGCAAGTAAAATAAGTGTAGAATTTCTATTCTATAACTGCCGGGTAAATTATCAAGCTGTTTCACTAGACTCCAACGTCTTTATTCTCCTCGACGTAAACTCAAAATACAAAGGAATTAATTTTTTTCTTTTCACATAAAAATGTCTACTTTTATTTATAGTATTTAATCTATCAACAAATTTAAATTACTTTTTTTTTTTTTTTACCTCATCTTTCGTTTATATTTAATATAACTGCAATTAATTAAAGACTTTTTTTTAACAACTTTGTATTCTTGTTTCAGTTGACATTTTCGCGGAGAAGAAATATATCTATTTTACATTACTGCGGATAATAATAATGGTTTTTTCCTGGCAAGAGAAAGATAAAGTGGATTATAATAAAATTTTAAAACCTATATTCTGAGCGAAGAGATATAAGTTTAATATATAACAGAACGATATTATTAAAAAGTTTAAGTATTACATTATTATTACTTCAAATGAAGTTACACATAGTTATAAAATTGTGTCCAAGTTGAGTAAAGAAGGAAAAACACATATTGCTTTTTGAATAATTTATCTTCATTGAATGACTTACATGCGCATATGTATCAGTGAATATGAGTTATAATTATTAAATGAAGAAAATGAAGAATGCGACGTGCTGATGACATGGTTTATATTTCAGTAACCCAAAACAGTACTTGGACTTAGATATTTGCCCTTTGTGTCCAAGTTATGTCCACTTTAACTCCAAGTTAACTCCACAAAGAGTTATGTCCACATGGTAATTGCTATTTCAGTCAATTAACTAAAGGTTAGCTGTCAACTGTTAGCTGTGTTAATTAAATAAGGCTTATTGACATTTCATTTTTACTTTGTAGCTCTACAAAGCAATATTGATGACTTTGAGGACTGTGTTTGCTGAAATTTGCAATTGTTTACTTGACTACCTGGTTTTAATCATTCAGTAAATGTCTATAGAGTATGTATAGAGTAAATTGATATGTTTAATGTCCGAATAAATTAATATTGGAGAGTTGTCATTTACTGGCTCGGTTAATTTTTACTGCAAAAATTATAAATTGATTTATTTTAAAGTGATTTAAAATTGAGTTATTAAATAAATAAATTTATTGTGAAGGTAATTCAATTATTTTGTGGACTCATGAATAGTTATATAAACTTGAAAATGAATTTTTTATAAATAATCACAGAGTAAACTTTTTTTAAATCATTTTTATACGTACACATTTTTATTAATCGTATATTTGATATCAAAAGTTTCTGAATAAATAAAAAAAAAAAAAAAATGATACGTCGATTTTTTATGGAGCATTAATTTTGAAGTGAGAATCCAAGGAATATTATCTACGATAAAACCCATCCATTCGCTATAAAAAACCAGGTAGTGTGAAAATGAACAATTGTAAAATTTATTTTATAGAATTTTATAGAAAACTTTATCAAATTTTTTAGGATACGTGCGACATTTTTTATAAAATTTTAAACTTTTTATAAAAAGAAATCAGCAGCTCTTTCAATGAACCACTATAAAATAAAATTGGGTCGATTTCGGCTAGCCCGCAAAACGCTGGACAGCTGGGAATCCCAGTTTAAGATCGCAAAGAAGAAAGGAAAAAAATAGAAATGAATTAAACGCTTCTCGTTATTATTATAAGTTTATTTATAAATCATTGCTTTGAGCACGATAGCAATAATTGGGGTGATAATTCGGTAAATCGAGCTACTGAATAGACATATCCGCAATGCAGACCGCAGTAAAGTCTAGTAATTCAACTTTCTCTCTTTGGTTTCTTTCCTTCTCTTTTACGACGTCGCGCGCATTTGCTACTTACGGAACCTTGAAAGTTTTTAAAAAAATAAAAGGATATATATATATATATATATATATATATATATATATATATATCACCAAGCAATTTCATGCTGTTTTACATCGCGATAGTTGTTTCATCTCGAATTCAGAAACATATAACTAGCAAGAAAAATTATTTTTTTCAGGCTGAGTCTCCAACTTTGTACTGAACTTCCAAGGATTAAAAGCTACGAAAAAGCTGTGCTTTAAATTCTTAAAACAAGGTATAATTTGGATTATACTACAGCACAGAACGCTGCAGTTAACTTAGCATCGCGATTACTCGGTAAATAATGTTAATGTTTCTCTTAAACTAGCAATTAAAATTCTTTTTTTTTTTTTATTGCCATTCTGCATTAATAAATATAAATTATAAATATTGTTTTACAGCTTTTGGCTACAAACTACAAGCAGCAGTTGCTGAAACTTTACACTCTTCTGTTAATTATTAATCCACTGGCGATGGCTGGATAAAGCGTACTTTTATGTACGTGCACACATCACACATGCCAGGGGTTAATTTCATCCATCTTTGTTGACCAATAATTGCCTGACCGGGTCACATGCATGCGCTACTGAACGTCAAGACTGGTGAAATATTGGACACCGCTACTCGCGGTTTTTCACAATTTATTTATTAAATATTTTTTATAAAATAATTAAATATAATGTAAAAACATTATATATTAAAATAATTGAAAATTAAAAATTTTTTCCAGAGTTTTGTCTTTAAAAGTAAACACTGGAAACTGCGAGCTTAATGTCATCTACTGAAGAATTTTCACAAGTGATTTGAATGAACAGTAAGTCTTGGAGAACTTTGAAGAAAATAAATTCCAAAGAGTTAAACTAACAAAAGTAAAAAGAAGAAGAAGAAGAAGATATTTGTAATAATATTTATCTTTTATCGGTTTCACTTTAAAGTGCAAGGAGATTTAGATTTGGATTTGGAAGAACGAAAATAGATGAGTAAGAATTGATTCGGTTGGTAAAGCTCGAGCTTGAGTTAATTATTTCGCTGGGTGGTATATGGTAATAACTTAACTGGGTTGGTTTATCCAATAATAAAATTGAGATGAAATGTATGTGGCATCAAACTATTCGTAACGTGATTGGTCGAATATATCATGAGCATGAAAATATATGCAAACACTATATTTAGGCGCGCGCTTGCGCGCGCAAATTTAAATTCTAGTATTTCTTTATTTGAGTTGAGCGATTGTGTTAGTGTGTATAAAATATGGAAATAGATTTAGATGTATTGTGTTCATGTTTCATGTTTATTGATATATATGCACAGAAAGTTAGCACGTGAATTACGACGCAATTTAAAGTCCATCGATATATTCCTGTGGCTATTCAAATATCCGTCGGAGCCGCGAACGTCAACCCAACCTGTTATCGACCACACGGGCTGTATTATATTGTAGGGAAACACACAACAACACTTAAATCCTCTTATCTGCAGTACACAATGACTGAAATGCTGGGTGACACACATACACTCTACGGTGCCTGCTAGTTTTAAGTTAAAAGTCAAGTGTGCAGAAAACCTTTAAGAGAAGACCCTACACCTCGACTCTTGGCATATTTAGATTTAAAACTAAATTTATACTTTCCATAAAAGATTTTTATTTCTTCTTTTTCTTCTTCTTCTTCGATAATAATTTATCATGTTTTTTTTTTTTTTTTTTTTATTGATAAATAGTTTTATTTTTATTTTCAGGATATTCGAAATTGCAAAGGTTACAGGAACAAACGAAATATAAGATTGAAAAAGTATAAAGATTGGCAAAAGTATTTCCAGAAAAAATAAAAGTGATCGAACAGCCTGAGACAAATGATAAGTGGACACGCGATAAATGGGTGCGAGGATACTACGGTAGAATTCACCAAAGTAAATATCATATATTGTAGATCCAAAATTCATGTAAGCGTGTATGTTTTATGGTTTTATATTATTTTAGATTGGACTAGTGAAATATAAATATTGAAATAAATATTTCAAGCAATAAATCAACTATAGAAACAAATATCAAAGATAAGCGAAAGAAGAAATGGAATTTATAAAAGCATTTGGTAGCACTCGCTCGTGTGATTGCATCACTCCCACGAGTCTAGTGCGCTAGAGGAAGCACCACGTCATCTTGTAGAGTGTTATCGCAACCTGCTGCTTTCCGTGAGCAAACTTTCTTCTCACCGACTAAAATTTCTTCTTTTAGCAGGTATTACTTCTTAGGATTGCTCGATAGTAGCGTCAGTCGATACTGAACAAGGGATGCAGAGGGTAATTTTTGGCAACCAGCCATTTCACAGGTCAACTTTTTTTCAATATTTATCTATTCTGTTACGTTTATCCTTTAGCTTGGTTCTATTAATTCTATCTTTCCTGGCAGGGGTGCTGTAGAATGCTCTGCATTAATATTATAATTAACCACCCGGCACTCGAGTCGTGTACAATCACTTAATCTTGTAATTAAATTAACAGTTTCCACTTCCGCTTTTCTCATCGATTTATTTAGTCGGATAAAGTCACAAAATTTGTCTTGATAATTGAGTTTTTAATTAATCAGCGATGAAGAAATAAAATTACCTGTGCTCTTAATTTAATTACCAATCATTAGAGTAATTACAATCAATATTTATAATAATAATAATTAATAATTAATAATTAAAAGTGACTTACCTTCAAGAGTAGTCAATTCCGGGGGGTCCGGGCCCCCTTGGACCTGGTGTCCCAGGAGGAACCATGAGACAATGATAAGACAGATCAACCGAGTGCCTCCAGATTGCGCCAACCACTCCAACATCTCTTCAACCCAACCCGGACACTCAGGCCCGTCGTGTCACCTCTTATCATATTACATACTCGTGAACCGAATTCACGACCGCGCTTCTCATCGATCACACTTCCTACTTTATTACCAGGTATGTAAATACGTATGAAGACAATATTATTATCAATATCAATAGCTGTGCTGATTGATCAATCCTGTGGAAGATTCTTCAGCACCCACACTTACCTCACTCACAAACTTTCACTCTTTTTAAATTTCCAGCAGGTTGTCGGTACAAAAAATACTGCGGGCACTTAGTTGTCCTTCTTCATAGGGGTTGTCACCACGACTGCGAGTTCCGTGAACGCGTCACGGTCGACGAGCAACGACGACAAGGAGGATACAGTGCAGCGGCTGAACGTCGCGACCAAAAGGCGCCGGCGCGACCCCCGAGAACTGTACAAACCTTTCCTGGCTTTACTTCACTTACCCCTCTATTTCGTGCTATCCTTCATGTGTGTATGTGTTCCTTTTCTTTCATATCCATACTTTTTTACACGCACTTGCTGCACATTCACCCTTATATATAAATTAAATGCACCACTGTTATTATCATTATCATAATCATTTTTTTTATCATCATTATACTATTACTATAAAATAGTGTAATGAAAATGTTAATTTTTTGCATGTCACGATATTTTTTTCAAATATTATTTCTCTTTACAAGCTCATGATGAAAAAAGGTGTCAACTTTTTATGATAACTTTTCATCATCCTTGTTTATATTTATAAATACTTTTTTTTTTCTATTATCTATATTATTAAAAGAATAAGAAAAATTTTTCTTCCAGAATAGTCATCTAATAAAATCGATTTTTTTAGTGAAATTTAGTGTCACTGCAAAGGTCTTGACTTGAATTTGTGCCTTTTTAAAGTTTCATATCATTCTCACCAATAGTCAATTTATGATGATAAATATTTAGGCTGCAAAAATTCTCTATCTCTAGATACATAATCAAGAAATGACCTTGTATCTCGTGAACTGTTAAAATTTTTAAAAATATAAGCTCACCCCAACATTACACTCATCGAGATCTTTCATTTGAGTACCCACATCAATTTTTCATATATTTATATATATATATATATGAAAAATATATGAACATGCATGTGGGTACTTAAATGAAAGCTCTTGATGAGTATAACACCAGGATGAGCTTATTTCTTTAAAAAAGTCAATAGTTAAAAAAATACAGTGTGATTTAACAAAATTCATTATTTAATGAAGCAAAATTTTTGTTTATTTATAATTCACAAATCACGGCAATCACATAAAGACTGAAAAGTTGCTAGTTATTATTATTTATTATAATTATAATATCCCAGATTTATTTGTCGGGCTTAAAGATGATAAAAGTACATTTTATTTGGATAAATTCATCTCAGTATCGTAGTAGAAACTTTTTTAAATAAAATCTTTCGATATCTCATTAAAAGTCAGCGACAGCAAACATTTACATAAATATTCATTTATAAAAGTATATAAATTTAGATTTCTTTGTTAAGATAAAATTATCTCTGTAATTCTTTTTAATTGTTTATTTATTAAAATCTAAACTGGGGTAACTTGAATAATTTATATTGATGAATTATTTATATATTGAAGTATATTACGTAGTATTTATTTTTTTATTTATTTATCTATTGGTCTTTTGTGTAAATAAAAATATAAATAATAATATATTTTTTTTTTACAGACAGTATCATATTTTTTTCATCCATCATGATGCCAGATGTGATTAATTACTGAAAATGGGGTAAAAAATAGTACGGAGGAAGTGAATAAACAGAGTTATTATTTTTCTACGCAAGCACAAAAGTTGTTTTAGTGCTTACTTAAAGCGGTAAGAAAAGTATAAGATTATATATCTAAGGGAGAGAAGAAAATTTATCAACAAAGTGGTGAAAAATAATTTATGGTAATAATTAAAAATTTTTTTAAAATGCAATAAAAAAGAATATGAAATAGAAAAAATGCAAAAGCGTCATGTTTCTATTTTAATCTCTAGATATCGATCCACTTCAATCTGACATTATGAAAAAAAATAAATAAATAAATAAATCACGAAACCATTAAGATCTTAAATAAATAAGTAAACGCTCAAAGGAAAATAAAAGACACCTCGCTGTGTTTAATCTCAGGTAAGCACTTTTGTCTACTCTAAAAACAAGTCAATGCCATTCGCAGGATTTTATTACCTTATAATAATATTTTTCCTGTCGCATTAGGATTTAATTGACTTGAGAAATTATTTACACACATATACACGCGACTACCATTATATTATGTATCGCATTGCGTCGCGCTGGCCCACTTTTATCCGCGCTGGTCTGTTGCTTTATGCAATTTTCCACCGATCGCTCAGCTAGTTGCATTCAGCTTACATAAAATGTTATATAGAGGAAAACGTCGTAAGTTCCATTAAGGAAATCCACCGTTTATGATGTGCAAATAAGAAAAGAGCTCACGTACACTTTTACTCTTATCTTGAATAGAAACTTTTATTAACAGTCTAGACCTTTATTATTTCTTCTCGATGAACAAGTTACTTCTTATAATTAATCTTCATCTTACTCACTTGAATCCTTCAATTTATTTTTCATTTACATCTCAATACATTTTATATATTAAGTTAGCGTCTATAAAAGTAAAATTTAATGTTAGTAATTACAAAAATTACAAAAATTACTCAAGAAAAAAAATCTAACTACTTATATTTATAAACTTATAACTTTAAGTATATATATATATATATATATATATATATATATATATATATATATATATATATATATATATATATATATATATATATATATATATTATTTAAAAAGTAACTTTATTTCTTCGATGACGAAATTATTTCATAAAATCCTGCTTTACATCTGAAATTATTCAATAAGATTAATATTGAATTTAATTAAATATAATTCTCGTACATATGTATGTAAGAATTAAGTAAGTACTTACGGAAAAGTATATAGTCATCTAAAGTTTGTAATAAATTTCTATTGAGAAATCATGTCTGCCCAGAAAGTCGAGTAATCCTTCAAGATACTGCCACTGGAAGAATATATTAATAATTAATTTAAACAGCTCGTGTGTTTTTAGAATTTTTTTTCAACAAATAAATAAATAAATTATAGTAAGAAAAATTTATTTTAAAAATTCTATATTCAAAAGCTCTCAAAAAGTATAAATGCAATTTTTTAAAAATAGTTTTCAATAAAAATAAAAAAAATTTTCAAAGTTAAAAAAATTACAAGTGCAAATATTTTTTTTATAATCGATTTTTTATAAAAATAAAATTAGAAGACTTATGAAAATTCTTGGAATTTTTATAACAAATCAATAATTATAAAAAAAAAATTTTTTTTAATTTTTTTTAAATTTCTGCATATGAAATTTTTTCATTGTAATTTTAATTTTAATAATTTTTTTGATTTTTATAACAATTAAAATAATATTAAATACTTTTTTTGATTTTTAGATGTACGTTAAATTCAGTATCATTACTTTTAATGGTAATATGGGTCGATGATACAAAGAAGAAACAAATATAGACAATGTTTGGGTTTAAAGAGCTCACCAGACATAAGTAAACCCGAATTGGAATAAAAAATAAATAGAAAACCGGTTCGACAACACTTATATCTACAATATCTCAAAAGCGTCGAAATCAATCACTATTGACACATTCACCTTCCAAACAAGTTTGCTAATAAATCCGAATTTCATCACGAGTTCAAAGTTCTCTTGACATTTCTGTCACTATGTTTACCGTCGGTTATTATCGATATGAACAAAGCAACGGGTTATGGTAATTAATAGCTTGGTAATATAATAATAACAATGATTATGTTTATAATAAATTTATTTGGACTGCACCTAAGTGAAAGATTTATTGGGTGATTTATTGCATAAATTATTATTTCAATATTATACTACCACTGCCTACTAATTTAAAGCAATTAATTGAAACTAAAATTTTTTTAATTATTTCTAGGTGAAGTTATGTATTATGTGAGACACTTACGTGAAGTAGACTTGACCCTGTCCCTTGGTTGGAGAGTTCCAAATGAATGTAGCTTCTTGTTTATCTTTTGAATCGGCGTGAGTTACTGAACTGCACTCGTCGAAAACTTTGGTGTTGGGTGTTGTTGCGAAGCTACCTATCCATGCATGAGTACGCGAATCTCTGGCTTGTATGAAGAAACCCTTGAAAGTATCTCCCTTTATGCTGACTAAAATTTTATTTCATTCATTATATAAAAAGTTTCTGTTTCTAAAACCACATTTTTATTTTCAGATTAATCAAGATGAAAGAAGAAATTATTTTTAAACAAAAAATGAATATGAATGATAGGAAGACTAGGAAAATTTATCTGTGAGAAGAAAAGATCAGAAATTAAAATATTATTAATGAAATATTTCGAAATTAATATATTCTTCTTTTAAAAGAAGAAAAGAAGATTAACATTATCAAAATTTTATTTCATTTCTTTTATTAAAAGTTTCTGTTTTTAAAATCACTTTTTTATTTTTAGATTCATGAAGATGAAAGAAGAAATAATACAGTTTTTATTTTTAAACAAAAAATGAATATGAATGATGAAAAGACTGAGAAATATTTATCTGTGAGAGGAAAAGAACAAAAATGAAAATATTATTGATGAAATATTTAAAAATTAATATATTCTTCTTTTAGAAGAAGAAAGAAAGAAAGATTACTATCAAGACTATTTTGTCATTTATTATAATTATAAAATAATCAAATGTCTAGAGTACTTGTTATTGATGAAATTAAATTGAAAATAAAAAAAAAAAAAAAAAATCACTGAGTTACATAAATCAGATAAGGTAATCTATTAATTTATTTATTTAAATGATTAATTGTTTTGTGTAAAATAAAAATATTAAAATTACCACTAATTTGTTTTCCAGGTGCGTAATCTTTTGATGAGGCTATAATCTGATAAGGGCTGGTGTTAACGGGCTGTGAACGAAACTGACCATGATACGGCTGATTCGGTCGTTCTTTAACACATACATCGACCGGCGCACCATCGGGAAATCCATTTACAGAGGTAAGTGCTAATAGACCTACAATAACGATGACCACCAGGGAAATAGTTAGCTGCTGATTCATTTTTTATTTAGAATTTTATTTATCACCGAATTTAATCTGAAAATCAAATTATCATAATGTAAATCAAAAGTCACCCTATAAAATTATTTTACACAAAGATTTTTAAAGAAGATATTTTATATTAATTGAATAAATTTAATTAAGCTATTAAGTAATTAGGTCGGATAAAATAAGCCAGTGAAGCTAATAATTTTTTGTTCCAAGAACTTGGAATTAAAAATATAAAGAACAAGACATTTTATTTACCTCAATAAGCGCTTTGTCTTCTTGAAGATCCTCAAGACAAATAGCTGACCGTCCTCGTAAAAGAACTCTTACAAGTAAACTACTGAAAATAAAAGTTGTACTTTAGCGATTGTAAGTCCAATACAACTGGGTATAAAAATCCCACCATACATGCAACTGCCACTTCTCACAACTCCCTTACGTACAAACTTATTTACTCGATTGTTACTTTCACCTCAATACTTACATTACTTGATAAATATGAGTCCTTATCCGAGACATACCACCAGGCTATTCTTCATTGAAACCTCGTACATATTGGACTCGCATGACAACTTATTTGTTGCATTAATTCCAGGGTTGCTGAATGTTTCTTACCTACTCCTAATGTCTTGCATCGATTTCAGTACACGCAAGTGTGTCTTTTGAATTTATAATTACAATTAAACGTACAATTATATATTTATTAATTACACAGGAAGTTAATTGGTTAGTTAAATCTATTTGCTCATGACCAATATAAGTATATTATTTAATATTGACCACTAGTGTAACAATGAACTTAATCAATCTATTATGACAAACAATGATGATCATTATAACATAATTTATATGCAGTAGCTTTCAGCAGTTGAGAAATTTCTCTATCCATTCTATTGACATCCAACTTTCAATACAATATCGACGTAATTTTATGGGTTACAATACAATTGTCAAGAGATAAATTAAATTGTCATTTTTTATACTTAAAAAAAATTTTTTATTCTTGTTAAACTATTAAAATAAATGTTGATAATTAATAAGACCTTGTATGGTAACTTTAGTGAGGTTTTAATTTAAAAATAATTACAATTTACAATATTAGCAGAGCATTTATGATAATTTAATACAAGAGTATAAAAATTTATAGCTTCAATGGAAAATATTTTATACTTATAATTTTTTTTTTTATAAAAAGTAATAAAAAAATTTAAACAATGTTTACTTTTAATAATTGAGAAAAGAATTGTTAAATAATTTAAAAGTTTTAGGATATTAAACTAAATTATGCAAAACAAAACAGATAAAATTTAAATTTTCTGATGATCAAAAAGTTTGTAAAAACTCCAAGCCAGAAGTTTTAAAGTACGTTTAACAGTAGGCGGACAATCATTTTTAACAGGATTTTATTGTAAAATAAAAAAAAAAAAAAAAATTGTAAATTTACGGTTGCCTTGATGACGTTTTAAATGATGTGACAAAAACACATTACCCAGAATCAATAAGAGTGATAAGATGTTACATGGGAATAAATAAATATCTGGGATAAATTATCCGTACTTATTCGTGCGCATACAAAAAGCACATAGTTTAGTTGACGATAGATCTGAAATTTTGTTGTCTTATTAGTATGAGAGCTTGCGTTAAAATGGATAAGCATATAGGTTTGCGTGACATCCGATTGTATTGCATGTTACCAGGTTTATTCTAAACTATATTTCGCACGCGCCAGAGTAAATTCATATACGCGTGTATACATACGCGTATGTATGTGTCACGTTCATTCTCTTTGACCTAACTTTGGCTGTCTTTCTCGCTCTCAAGCTTTCGACGTGCTTTTTTATACACCTATATTGATTTTCTACTGTACCGTAGCTTATTCCAGAGTTCTCGTTGTTTATAAAATATTTTATCCATACACACAACTCTTATAACAATTTTATATATTTTAATACTCATCGCAAATTTATCTTCATATCAATCTCCATTTTTTGTAAATAACAATCATCATTCAAGTCATATTAATAATGAAGATAGTAACATTCCAGATAGACTTATATCATTAATATTTTATATTTAATTTTACAAAGTAATAAACGTAAGATCGTATCAAAGAAGTATTCCAAGGCAAAAAAAAAATTGCAGAGGAATTGACGGCTCGGTATAATATTTTACACATCAGATAGATTACAAAAAAATAAAAGAAATTAAAAAAATGACTTGGTAACCATTCATACTAAGTATCAGCGTCCTCCCATAAATCCTTGAGTAGGATCCGATTTACAGAACACGAATTATGCGTCATTATAACTCAACTTCATGTAATTGCACTTACAGCTCCTCATATAGACTTCTCGTAATTATACAGTAAAATAAAAATTACAGTGAGAAGAAATAGAAGGAAAAAAAAAAAAAAAAAAAAAAAAAAGCTAACGCGACGATTTAAAAATGTATTTATAAATGATAATTAGGATTGTACAGTATTTTTATGTGCGAGTTGTTTGGATTTATGTAACACACAGATCCTCTAAACTAATCTCGAGGTGAATCGATGATAGTTTTTAGTCGTCCTTGAAATCTGTCGGTATATTTCTACCATTCTCCACGACCTCAATGGCACTCGAATGTGGAAACCATCCTCTTATTCTCTTCTTTGGATCTCCAATCGCCTCTTGTTTTTCTCCAAATAGCCAGTATCTATAAAAAATAATAAAATAAAAAATTTATCAAATCAATTACAATGTCAGTTAGTTATTTAAAAAATTCTAAAGGTATGTACTTCCGCCAACGTGTCACAATAACTGTATCACCAACGCTAAGTTTTATTCTAGGTTCATCTGTACAAGGTGGATGACATACAACGCACCATCCATAAGTGACAGGTATCCACGAGCCAGATACATTACTTACAATACGATATCTTCGTGCTCGTTTTCGCTTTTCTAGTTTTTGATATCCTTGTTCTACCTTTAAATAAAAATAAAAATATAAATGTCAAGTACTTCTTTCTTCTTTAATTGGACACGTACTGCATCTTTTTTTCCTCGATTATTTTTTTTTTAATTTTATTGTTAAAATTTAATTAGAGTTAAAAATTAAATTTTTTTTTTTTTTATTTTTCAGTTTATTATATGAGCAAGAGATACTTACAGTAAGAGTGTATTGATCACATCCCTCGCGGATTGGCCAAACAATGCCATCGCCTTCAGGCGTACAGTGCCACTTGAGTACCTGCTTGATGTTGAACAACCGTCCCTTAGAATACGGATGAATAAATACGTCATCCGTGCCAAATCTTCTGTACTTGGCTTTCTCAAGAATCCAATCTTCAATTCCCGTTGTATTGCGTAATATTGCTGACAATTGTATGTAAAGCAGCATACCGACTGCGAAGACAACGCCGATAGACAGCCCAATTGTGAAGACTACTAGTATCAGTGTGAATACAGACGGCGATGGGAAAGTGTAATTTCTACGGGTAATTACTGTTAACAACCATGATACTAAAATGAACGTTGAGACGCAACAACCACCTACGGCGCTTGCTAAAAAAGCAGTAAAGTATCCGTGGTTGTAATGACCTACGCAATTGTTTATCCACGGACAATGATGATCCATTTTTAATATACATCGGCCACCTAAAAGATTAGAGTTAGTTATATCAATAGGATATGTGAGTTTTTGATACAATTCATTATGCGACAGCTCATAAATATGTACAGCAATGCTATTTAAATTTGTATTTGAATAATGCATTACATTTCCTGCAGTGATGAGACCTCGGTGCTTTATAGCCTTCACAAACGTTACAATATTGTAAATACTTTGTATCATTTATATTTTCCTGCAAAAAAAAAAAATCTATATTATTATTATGATTATTATTATTGATAATATTGTAGCGATGTTGGTAAAAAACTTGAAACATTTTCACTTCAGTAAATAGTCACATCTCAATTCAAGCTCCAATTTACTCAATGATTACTGAACAATCTAATACTGAACGTTCCAATGCAAATGGTCAATATTTTATACATGTCAGAGTTTGATAGGTAATTCTATCCGAGTTCAATATTTACAGAGTAATATCCTAGTTTGCTTCGCTGGTCATCAATTTCGCAAAGTTCATATTTTTGCAAAATTTCCGATTTGTTTTTATGAGTGATTAAAATTAATTACAGAAATAAATTTTCAAGCAGAACATTCAGTTTTTTATGGAAATCAAATACTCTGAGCTGGCATTTTCGATTAGATAGACATGGTACCGGTGTGATTTAAATATTTTTAGTAATCCCAAGTGTCTTTAGTGGAACTCAAATATTTTGAGTCAAATAAATATTCAAAAAGTCAGCTTTTACTAATTTTACTCCATCTAATTACTGGTATAATAAAGTCATATTCAGCAACTTAAAATAACTAAACGAATCACTACAAAAGAACACTTGAGAAATACTTGAGAAAGTCAGCTTTTTTTTTTCTTTTTTCAGGTGTCTTCTTCAAGCGAAAAATATAATTCTGTGAAATAGCTATTATTGAATAAAAATCACTTGAGTGCATGAAATTTTTGGCACAGATTTACTGTACAAGTATCTGCTCTGTGTGTTATTAAAAAAAATTGAAGTCGATCAAATAAGAATTTAGTTTTTTCAAGCTTGTCAATAAAACTTGATCCAATATTATTTTCAAACTGCATCAATAATAAAAAAACAAATTTTTATTACATCTGTATAAACTGGAGCTAGAGATGTTATTCATTATTTGAAGTAAAATGGAATTTTTTAATTAAATTTTTTTATTAATAATTCAATTGCTATAAAATTATAAAATAATTCTAATGTCTGTTAAGTTCAGTGTCATTATACTTACAGGCCTCCATCCTAATGGCAAATATCCCGGACCTTCATATATGGCACTCATAAAATGATAAATAGTAGATCCACTTAAACTAAAAAATAATAAAAAATTAGCGGCCGCTAAAAAACCTTCTTTCGGGGACCACCATTGTCTACTGCAGTAAATTGTCATGGTGGTGATTATTTTGATGATTGCTAAAACAAAAATAAGAAAATTAAGTTAGCCAATATACTTAAAAATTTTTAGAATTTTTTTTTACTTAAAAAATTATTACAAAAAAATTAAAAAAAATAAATTCAATTGTAAAAAACTTAAAAAACAATGAAGGAAATTTTTTAATGAAAATTAATTTAGCAGACATTTAATAATTTTAATAATTTTTTTAACAAATAAATTATTACAAAAAAAAATGACATGTAGAAATTTAAAAAAATTAAAAATGCAATTTTTTTACAAGTAATTTTTCAAAACAAATATTTTTGTTAAAAAAAAATTTAAAAACTTACCAAGACTGCTAACTATAATGTCATAATTTTTTTTTTAATATTTTATAGTTCTAATTTAATAATTAAAAGAAAATAAAAAAATTAAAAACGTCGGCTAACTTTATTATTACAATTCAAATATTCCCGCTTGTGGAAAAATAAAAACAAATCAGCTGTCAATGTTGCCACTACAGAGAACAGATGTTTGTTAACTTAGAGATTATTTCGCCGGATTTTTCTCGGTTAATAATATTATATTTTATTTGCGTGTGACTATAAATAATTAATGTAACTATTTAATAATTATTTGCATGTTAAGTATTGCAGTAAAATTAGTTTTTATTAATTTAAATTTATTAAGTTAAAGAAGACGATATAGTAAAATTGATATTGACATAAAAAAATAAGACCTACCCAAGGCAGTAAATGGTCCCCAATGGAATATTTTTCTAAATGGACCCGTACACATTTCTTATCAGCTAAAATAACTCCTCAATTTAATAAATATCCGCACCATTCGATACCAGGTTGTCACGTTTACTCAAAAGTTTATTATAAACATTGTTGGTATATTTATTTTTTTATTTTATTCCATGTATTGTGTTGCATTCAATATATTCCAGATGCTATCAAAACATTCAACTCAGTGTCAATATTTTTAATTTCCTTCATAAAGTTGGTAACAACCAGCAATACTCAATTCGTGGCAACTTTGTACCGAATAATTATGTTACAATTACTTATAAATTCTTGGGAATTATTCTTAAGTTTAATAGTATTTTGATTGTGAATGAAAATAAAATTAGCAGACATTATACAATTTTTTCTAATTGAAAAATTTGTAAAAAAAAAAATTCCACATGTAGAAAATTTAAAAAACAATGCGTGCAATTTTTTAAAATATTTTTTTAGTTCTAATTTAATTAATTAAAAGAATTGTTAAATGTCTGTTAATTCCACTATCATTGATTGTGAATCATTACTCAACAAAATAACCTGTCATTTATTTTAATTAATTTTTAATATAATTTATTGTAAATAAATGTATATTTGTAAATAATGAGTTACACCACAAAAGTAAAATTTTTGTATTTAATATTTTTTTTTTTTTTCCACAGTTTTTGCTAATGAAGTAATGATTGTAATTTCAGTTTGGAGTTACTGACGAGAGATTTACACGAAAAATTCCAAGCCCACGGCCACCTTTACCACGTATGATGAAAGCGAAGCCAGTAAAACCAAGAACTGCGTCCGTAGGTGATGAGAAGCCAAGTGATGTAGAATTAGAAGCAAATAATTCAAAAGATTATCAAGACTCTGATTCTTTGAGTGAAGATGAAGCTGATGATGCGCCAAATGATTTAGCGTTTAGTCACGAATTAAATTCGCCAAAATTTTCAAAGAAATTTGATCATGAGACTCAAAATATCAAAAGAAATTATGCCAAAGAACCTAAAGTGGTCAAAACTCAAGTCTTTAATAATTTTTCAAGTCAAAAGCAAAGTGATTATAAAAGAAATTATTATTTTTACATACCAATTGTCGTTTTAATACTTGCCATTGCTGCTTCTTCATATGCATGGTCTTCGAACAGCACAGAAAAATTCAAAGAAACGCCGCAATCTGAAATTGTTCTTCTTAGAAACTTGGAAAATAATATCGATAGTATTAGCAATAAATTTAAGCAACAGGACGGTGAGATTTGGGATGAAATAATTTCAGGAGTTTCTGAAGTTGTGAAACATCCAGATAAATTGGGGATTATATTTTTATTTTCTCAAGATGATTATCTTATGAATTGTCTCGCTAAAATGATAGGAAATGCTTCCAAAGCTGCATTGGGCTCTTCTGAAGAGCTGATGCTGTCTCCGTCGCAATTGGGTAAGAATCGGGGATATGTGATTGATAAATTTAAAGATGAAATAACGAGACAGAAAATTGTGGTACGTATTGATTTTTTTCTGTTTGCTTCTGTAGAGTAATAATAATAATTATGTGCTTTGGTATTTTTAGATTGTTGATAATTTATTGGATGTAAATCCAGATGCGATGATGGATTTTCACCATTTATGTGACAGAGAGACGCCTCTGGTTACAAGAGTTCTTTATATACTCACAATGGTAGCGAAAGGATTTGATGGAAAAAAAGAAAATCCGTTGATATTCGTTGAAAATCAGCTGAAACTCAAATTACATAATCAAATAGATCAAGATAAAGTTGATCCATTGATTACTAGACTGACAGATGGTATCATTTTTCCAATCCAACCGGAACCAGATTTTAAAAGTTGTCCTTTACGTTATTGAAGAAATTTATGTAAATATATATAGTATTAAAATCTACTCATACATTATTTTTGTATTTTACTATATATTTTTAAGCTTTTTGAAAATTAAATATTTTTTGTATTATACTTACTCGTAAATTTACAATAAAAATTGTGAAGTGTGACAATATTTTTTTTTTTAACAAGTTTTTCGAAATTATTAAATTTTTATTTTCATCTTTATACGAAATAATACATTGAAGGAACAAACGAAACCTTTACTACGAGGATTGCTTAATTTATTCTCTTTTTTTATTTATTTATTTATTTATTTATTTTTTTTTCTTTTAAATACTTTTAAAATTCTTCCAATAATACATTTTATCCTATTAGTTTTATTATGAAAAATAAAATGTCGTGTTATTGACTCGAGTGATGTATAATTTATATTCAGTTGATTGTTTGTTTATTAAAATTAAAGGAGAGAGATCCTAAAAATAATATCATTGCTGTACAATATTTAATTATCATTATTTTATGTATTTGTATTTGTATAATTGTTTGATGTAGCAGTCAACAGTCTCCGTATTGTTTCACGACAATATTTATAATTTCAATCACTCTGTCAGTTTAGTCCATTGCCAATTTAGGGTACCAATAAATTTAATTATAAATGATTTTAAATAAAAATAATTTCAAACGACAATGGTTTAAATTAACAAAAATTAATTTATACATAAAAGAAAAAAATATACAAAAAAAAAAATTACCCATCAGAATTTTATCGCCATTATTCAGGATTAAATTCAATTGTATAAATAAAAAATAGTTATCACTATTTAATTGGCAATTTATGTCGTTATATTATATCTATCTTTAATTGATTAATCTTATAAAATATATTTGTTATTTTTTATACATAAATTGGCAATGAGAATCGACTTATTGTTGTCGACAAAGCACATAACTAAAAAATATAATTGTATACATAATAGTAATAATAGGCTTCTTCTTTATAATAAGTATAGTAATGATACAACGTCAAACCTAAATAATAAATACATTTTATACAGTCTCTGGATTTTTTATACAGAGTATCCACAATTTATTGCAATTAAATTTCATCGGAATTAATTACTTTATAACATAAAATATTTCAATCTCAATAAATTTTATTATTTTCGGATTGCCTTTATTATCGTTTAAAAAAATCATGTCATGTTATATAAAAATGAAATCAACAATAAATAATAAAATAAAAGCGTGATTAATATCGCAGGTAATCTGTATAAAAATTCCTTCTTTAAATCACGATATTTTCGTATTTACAGTAAAAAATTTTCTTTAATTTGGTCGTTAAAGTATCTAACTAATGAAGATATATCCGTTATTACGTGGCGTAGTTTATCGTATCGACTTAGTAGTTATAGTTAGTCATGTATATTGATAATAATAATAGGTATGTCAATACGTACGTCGCATTAAAAGTCATTGAAGAAGTCCTTTTTAATTTTATATTTTCTCAATTACTCGTGAATACGCATCATCAGTCTATGTCAAACAAGTTACATTCTGTCCAGAGTGTTTTTTTACGGCAGTTAGTTCTTTTATTTAATATTTATGTTTGTTTATCTGTTTGTAGTAATTTAGCATCTTTTTCATGTATTTTTATTAAAAATCTTAAACTAATTGTGTAGTATTGATTTTCGATTTTTGTTCCGTTGCCGATAAAATAAAAATTATAATAAAAGAATTTTTTTGAAAGCAATTTCTACTGGACGTAGAGTCTAAAAATTTTGTTTTTCTTTATATTGTGTATTTCTATTTCCATATTGTATATATTTTGGCTAAGAAGATTAGAAAACAAGTGATAATAAAAATAAACACAAAAAAATATTATTAATTAAATAAAAATTATTCTGTATAGGGTACTATTGACGGCTCTCATCATTGTCTTTCATTGTTAGAATTTTTTTTTAGATTTTCATCGACGAAATACAAATTTATTTGTGAGAGTTAACGTCGAAAACAATGACCTTCGCAAACTATATAATTATCACGTTTTCAAATCCAAGTTAGCGTTCGTTTTAATGATACGATATTATACTTTTCGAATAAAATTGGAAAGGATGAACTTTGTAACTTGTAAACACGTGGTGTTTTTGTTATTGTTGTTATTAAAATGATTTTTTTTTTTTTTTAAATTATCATGCACATGCGAAATTAAAATTGGAAGTTTTGAACTGGCAATTGTGATGAATCAGCGGCATTAAATTGAAATTGTTGGCCTTGTGCATCGACTGATGGTGCACATCGTGAATCTTCTTCTTCAGAACCAAAGTAACGTTCAATTATATCAAACGCCTTTTGATAAATTTCCATATTTTGATGTGATTGCAAAAATTCTATTTTATCTAGGCCTATAAAATCAAATATATTAATTAATCTTATAATTATAAAATTCTTAATGTAATTTAAATTAAAAATAACAAAGTTATTTTTTAATTAAATTACATTGAAGTAATTTAAGCATTTTTAGTCTACTTCACTCGAGCATTTACATTTTAATCGCAATAAAAATTCCTATAAACAAATTCTTTATAAATTAAAACTTGCAAAGATAATTATAACGCAAATGAGAAACTACTCTACCATCCAGCTAATTAGAGATAAATAATTAGTATTTTCATATTATACCATTGAGAGAAATACAATGTACAAATTGACCTTCCCACTACTGTAGGGACTTCACTTAACGGAATTAGGTACCGAAAATAATTAACAAAACATTTATAGCTCGAGGACGCAACAGAAAAGCTTGAAAAAAATTTTTTAAACTTAATTAAACAAAAAATAAAATTTACCATAGCACTCTTCAATTATCACTGTGTAAGGATTTACACCATTGTGAAGACTGGAATTTTGTTCACCAAGTCGGAGTATATTTTCCAACCCATTCAATGCGACTTGTACTATCTTAGGATCCATTACAGTTAACAAATCGCAAAGCGGTGGAATACAGCCCTGTGAAACTAAGTAACGAATTTGCTCTGGTGTACCGCCACTCGTTCCATTAGTTATTGCCCAAGCAACTTCTTTGCGAGTTTTAAATTCAGCTTTTCCAAGTATGTCAATCAATACGGGGAAAATATTAGCATCAATCACAGCCTGTATTAAAAATTCATTATTAATAATCAATGACTAAAAATTAATTACTGAGTATAAATACGAGCACTCATAAAATCTAAATTTAACTTATTAATAGTTCAATAAATGAAAAAAATTACTTGAATTTGTTGATGATTTCCTGCTGTAATATTAGACACAGTCCAGCAAGCCTCTTTCCTGACAACTTCGCGAGAAGAATTCAACAGATGCAACAAGCATGGTAACACTGAACAATTAAGAACGACTTGGGTTTGAATGTCATCGCCGGTGACAATGTTCCCAACGGCTCGAAGTGCTGCACTGACGACGTTATGTTGTTCGTGCATAAGAAGCTCTACAAGTCGACGACAGACTCCAGCGTCAATTACAGCTTGTATTTTTTCATTCGGGCCGTCACTGAGGTATGACAGTGCCCAGCAAGTGTCAGCAAGTACATCAAAGTCCGTGTGATTTAGAAGGTGAGCCAATACTGGCAGGGATGGAGCTACTTTTTGAAAAACTGGAGCGGGATTCTTACCACGACAGAGATTAGATAATGCCCAAACCGCGTTACGTGTCATAGTGAGCCTAGTGGTCTTGGAAAGTAACTGAAGTAGGGATGGCAGAATTCCACTGTTGAGTATATGATCCCTACATTCTGGACTGTCACCAGCGATATTGCCGAGAGCCCAGACAGCCTGCTCCTGTACGTCCTCGTAAGCCGAGCTGAGTAACCCAATAAACGTAGGTACTGCTCCAGCTTCGATAACCATGTGTGTTTGGGGTGAAGTACCGCTGGCAATATTCGTCAATGCCCATGCTGCCTCGAATTGCAGCGTGCAGTTTGAATCGTTTTTCAAAAACTCAACAAACCGTGGAACAATACCCGTCTGTATGACCTCATCTATTGGAGGATTTGGCTCTCGGGACAGTAATTTACGGAATTTTTGGGTTGCTGACACCTGATCTTCTATGTTATTACTGTACAGAGCTTCTACCATTTCTTTAGTTATCACCGGCTGTGGTGGCTGTTAATTTAATTTATTAAAAAATTAGTACAAGTCATTTTTAAATTACATAACTTAAAAAAATAAAAAATACCGGTAGAGGTGCTAGAACAGGATAATCTTCAGTTGCCGTAATACTTTCTTCATCGGGGACAATTGCTGGAACGTTGCGTCTTTTAGATAACTGTTGTTCCCGCTTTTGTTTACGAAGCTGTACTCCTTCCTCCTCACGACGACGACGTAATTCCTGCGAGTCCAAGCCCACATTTTTGTAACGATACTTGTGTTGAGGTCCAGTCGACATCTGAAATAATAAATTACAATTAATTATGACACTTAAGTTGACAGATATTAAAAATTTTTTTTAGAATTTTAGAGCAATTTAATAATTATAAAAAAATATGTATATATATATATATATATGTGAAAATTAATATAAATTACAAGTGAAGATTTTTTTATTGTAATTGATTTGTTAAAAAAATTTTTCAAGTCAACAGCTGACGGCTAATTTCATTGTTATAATTAATTTGCTTAGTTAACTAAGCATTTTAAAACAAAAAGATAGAAAAAAAATTTAATGCCTCCCGCCTATCAAGTAATATATTGAAGAATTATGTACTCAAGGGTTATGTACACTTGGTAAAATTATTTCTTCTAATAAAATAACAAATTAAGAAAAAAAAAACACATCTTAAAATATGACGTATGACAAAATGTCATAAAAAATAAAATTTTTGACGTAATTAAAAAATAAATAACAAAGTCCGTGACAATGCATGTTCACTGCAATCACGAAATTGGACATTTTGGCAACCACAAGGGCCGCGGATTGACATGATAAAACTTACAATTGATTGAGTAATATACATGTAAATAAGTATATTGGTATATTTGATATAAATTTATTTGGTTAGTGTAATATTATTCAGTGAATTTAATTTAAATACTCACATTTGCGTTTAATTTCGGTAAGATCTCTTATATGTACGATATCATAAGAATGTATCAGCCTACAGGGGATCACCGCTACACTTTTTATACGATTTAGGTATATCTATATAGGACGTATCACGCTTATTGGTATAGTGAATGTTATTAGTGAAACACTGAGGCAGTAATCAACTAAATATCAAAGATTTGGGCACCTACCTGACAAAAACTCCTCTCTTACTGGTGCTCAACTGTGGAATTAGATTGTGCTGCTTTCTTCTTCGCTTGTCTGGCGGCAATTTAATTTTTCAAAAAAAATTTCTTCCTTACCAATCAAAAGAGAGAAACAACTTTTAGTTTCAGCGCGGCTAAAAGCTGGCGTGACAGTTGTCAAGGTTTTGTTAAAAAACAAAAAAAATAATTGACCAATCAAATGACTTTGAGGTTGAATTCAAAAGAAAAACGTTTGTACCTGTAGACTAGAACGCTGAGAAACGGTTATTGATGTGCGTGGTAAGACAGGTGAATTTATATCAGGTATTCCTCTTGTGATTTTCATCACCAGGAATGTTAAATAAATAATTGTGTAGTTTATCAGTGAATTAAAGTTTTGAGAGTTGATAGTATTTAAACTGTGTGTAAATTCAAAGTTACTTCAAAATGAGTGATTTAATAACTAGGTAAGCGTCAGAGCTTGGTTGTGTTCATTGTCATTAACCGGTTGCGCATTATTTTTAATTGCAAATAAAATGTCTTTTAATTGGTTGTTATTTTTTATTTTTTTTTTGTTTACAGGAAGGAGCTGGTAGAGAAGCTTTGCGAAAAAATTCAAGTCAAAATACCTACGTTGTTTGAAATCTGGCATCAGTGTGGTTATGATGAGAGCATGATATCCGAGTATAGCAAAACTGTAGATCATCATATAGAGGTATGCGATTCATTTTCATTTTTTAATTTTATGTCAGTAGATATCACTGACATTTACATATCTTGTTAAAAAATAAATAGAATTTTTCTAATAAATGTAAAAATTTTTTGACATATTTTATTTTAAACAATACATTGAACCCTACAGCAAAGATGAAAATTAATGTAGCCAATATTAAATAATTTTTCTAATTAATAAATTGCTGCATAAAAAAAAATTAAAAAAAAATGTATTTAGAATAATTTTAAGTCCATTTTTTTAATAATTTTTTTTTTTACTATAATTTATTTATTAAAGAAAATTAAAAAATTGTCAAGTGACAGCTAAATTTAATGTCATAATTAAAAAAAAAACAATCTGAGTCATAATTTTTATTAAAAATATCTTACAGGACTTAATAGTTGACATGATAAGTGAAGCCGAAAACCGAAAGTGTGCAATAATTCATGAGATCAAAATGACGAGTAAAAAAATTAAAGCTATGGAAGTGGTAAGTTTTCGATACTATCCAAAATATTGTCGTTGAAATTTCAGTAACAATGTCATGCAATTACTAATTAATAGGAACTGGATATAGATGGGTCATGTGATAATACTCCTGCGGAACGGTTGATTGAAGTTGCAGCAATTTTACAGAAAAAATTAAAATCCTTGGAGAAGGTAAAAGATCAGCGTATCTCTCAGTCAAAGAAATTGCTTGCAAGAGTAAGTATACTAGCTTGAGTTGTGTAAGAATTTGAATTAATTTATTTTTAATTTGCCAGGAGGCGAAGGTTTGTGAAGCGTTAGGAATTCCACCATTGAGTCTGGTTAAAAATGTACCAAGTGAAGAGGAATTGACGCAGTTTGAGTCAAATTTAGCTAAGCAAGAGGCTGAATTAATTGCACATAAAACGACTTTCAAAGAAATGAGACTCGCTATTATGGCTATGATGAACGAGATGTCTCACGTACCAACACATGAATTCGAACGTTTAGTTTGTGATGATTACGAAAATTTCATTTTCTCCACAAGCAATATGAAAAAATTGCGGGAGTTGCACAGTGATATCGAAGAGCAGCTTAGAGCAGCTAAAGAAGATGCTAAAAATAAACGTCAAGAACTGGTTAAACTCTGGAAATTTTTAGATATTCCAGAAAAAAAATGCCGAGAATTTCTCGCCATCCATTCAGGCTATGATATTCCTACTCTTAATGCCGTGAGTAATCAAAATTTATTAATATATTTTTGAAATTGTAAGTATCTAATGGTAAATTAATTTTTAGTTACAAAAAGAAATAAAGCGAATGCAAGAATTGCGCCTAGAAAATATTTCAAAGTTTATCATTAAATTACGCGAAGATCTCCAGCATTGGTGGGAGGTCTGCAAACTGAGTACGGAAGAACGTGATGAGTTCCGATTCTTTAACTCACAAATTTACACCGAAGACATGCTAAAGATCCACGAAATCGAGTTAGAAAGAATTCGACACCACTATGAAGAGAATAAAAAAATTTTTGATTTGTTAGAAAAGTGGGAAGAAACGTGGGGTCAGATGAAAGAAATTCAACGACGTTCTGAAGATCCAGATCGTTTTCACAATCGCGGAGGTCAGCTGCTTGCTGATGAAAAAATACGGAAAGCCTGTAATAAGGTAAATTTTTTATTACAAAAAAAAATGTTTTTGCTGTTAAGATATATTACCAATAAAAATACAATTTATTTTTTAGAACTTACCAAAACTTGTTAATCAATTGAAGGAAATGACAGATGAGTATGAAAAAAAACATCGCAAACTCTTTAGGGTTTATGGATTGACAGTAGACCAGTACATAGAACAGGAATACGAAAACCAGAAAGCTGAACTGGAAAAACTAAAAGTTGAAACGGTAATTTAATTTTAATTAAATAATATTTTGGTCTTGATTTGTTAGGAAATGCATTAGTAGATTGTTATTTAGTATATGTTTATTGTTTATTTATTTATTTAAACGCCAATCGGTTTTGTACATATTGGTAATACAAAAAATTTATTTTTATTTTTGAGAGAATTTAATATGAATAGAATTATAAAAAAAAAACAAGACTAATCTACATAAGGGGAAAGTATTTCTTTTAATTTAGCTAAGAATGTTTTATAGGAACCATCGAAAAAATTTATGTCAGTGTGATATCTTATGTTTATGTTTATTTTTTTATTTTTGTATTTTTATTTGGTTTATGTCAGGCTAAAGCAAAAGACGAGAAGAGTAATTTGAAAAAGACACCATTGAGTGCCTCCAGAAGAACACCTCGCACTGGTTTGAGTGTGTCTCGCCGAACACCTGGTGTCCTCAGCACATCCCGTCGTACACCAGTTTCAGCCAAAAACTTGCGCTCAAACACATCGATTAAGCGTAAATTATCAGATCACTCGCCTTTTACTCGAGTAACAAAGCCTCGCATGACGTCGAACAGCGAGAATGTCCGACCAGTCAAAGTATGTGGTTCTAAAATACGTCATAGTGGGCAATTAAAAGTTCGGATTTATTTCTTTATCTTTGTCTCGTTGAAAAATCATTAACTATGTGATTATTTAATTTACTGTATTTATTTCAGGTGGCGAGAAAGCTTATCTCTTCAGACAGCAGCAATAAAAGTATGGCGAAATCACCCAAGAAGTCGCCAAGAAAAAATCTCACAACTTTAAACAAAATCATCAACATTGGCGACTCAACAAACAGCATGGACAAATATGAACAATTTCAAGAACATTTGGAGCAAAGGGAAGATCTCAGAAGTACGCTTTTGGTGGAGACAATTGAACCTCATAAAATTAAAAGAAAACCTGCAACACCGATCAAGCCATCGCGCAAACACTCCCCGAACACTCCGGCTGGTACTCCTGGTAATAGAGATCTATCTACTCCTAAGATAACTAGTACACCGCGTACACCACGTCTTACTCCAGCACCCAGTATGAGGAATATTGAAAATAATTTCTAGCTACTTGGAAATCGCATTATCTTTTTTTTATTGCTTGATGCAATAGCTTTATTATTTGATCGAATAGTTTTGTAAATTGTTCTATTTTTGTAAAAAAATAACAAGCACCTAACTTAAGTTTTTTTTACGAATATTTTTTTAACTGATTTTATTATAGCAATATATTATGAGCGATCATTATTCAATGAAAAATAGAACAATAATTTATTAATAACATCAATGATCGAGCTTAAAAATTATTTTTTAATTCATTAATTTATTTGTTATCATTTACTAACACTATTATTTCGAACAAATTTATATCTAAATAAATAATTATCTTTAGACATGTAAACATTAATAAATAACATTCCATGACATAAAAATTTACAAACATGCTTGAATATTGATACATTTTTAATAAATATATACGTGTATGAAATTTATTAAATTTAAGAATAGTTTTTTACTAAGAATATTCATACTACCTAACAAAATAACTTTTATATTTAAAACAAAAAAAAAAAAAAAATTGTATTTATAACAGAATAAAAAATAAATCGATTAATTTTAATAATTAATATTGTTTGATTAATTAAATAAAAATCCCGAAAATATTTTTGTATTAGTCATCCAACTGATAATTTATTACGTTTACGTACGGTCGATAAAATACAGTTGGTAAAAAATATTTCTCGAAAACAAAGTTTGATGGAAGCACTCATTCGAAATGATAACTCTTAAAAGCCTATAGCTACAGACAAAAGTTTTATATTTATTAAAAAAAATATTTGTCTCTATTTAATTTTTTATCCTACAGAAAAAAAAAATAAAAAAATTCTGTATGTTGTTGACAAAAAGATAATATCATTTCCTTCGCCCACGATGTCATTTTAACATCCTGAATAAGTAAGGTAAAAAAATATTCACTATGGAATATTTTATGCGTCACTACAGGGTAAAAATAATTTTTTCATACATCTTGAATGCATGATTGACTGTACTCTGGTATTCGTATATATAACTGTACGCTGGTTAAAAATTTATTCAAACTATCATCCATTTTATCTCATCTCATATATATAAAAGCGTTTGTATGTCGAGAATAATTTATTAAAAAGTAAACCGATCAAATAATTCAGACCTTTTTTCAGCTCGAAGAACTCATCATCAGCTTTACGATCCAAATACTGGGAAATAAATAAAACTGAAGTTGAAAAATATTAAAAATTTTTTTGAAATTTTATAGCAATTAAATTATTAAAAAAAAAAAATTTAATTAAAAAGTTTCACATGTGAAAATTAATAAAAATTACAAGTGAAAATTTTTACTAGCATTTTTTTATTGTCATTAATTTGTTAAAAAAATTTTTAAAATTAACAGCTGACCGCTAATTTCAGTATTATAGGAATAAAAGATAAGAAATAGAGCGATAGTTTTTATAATGTTTTTCTACTCGGTCTTTGTTTGCTAATGAGGGAAGAAGCTCCGAGTTTTAGTGAAGTACTGAAGGTTGACCGCAAGTTATTAAGAAATACTTGTACAAAGTTAAAGAAAATGTAATGATCGATAGTAGGTGTGGCTTGCTGGTGGGTATATTGTGCTATCTGAAGCTCCACCCACCTGTCAGACCTGCTTCCTTTTTCAAGGACTCAGGTGTGTACACCCACCCTAATAAACGTCCGTTAAATTCGTTCTGGACCCTATATTTTAGTTGCTGCGCTATTCACTCGGATCCTGTAATTATCTCAATGCAGGTTTGTAAAATGGAGTCGGCACTTTTATTATTTTTCAGGTGTAAAATTTTACACACTCAAATAAATTAATTTGTCAATCTAATTATTCAGAATTTAGATGTCAAACTTTGAAACAAAGAATTCAATTTATTCCACCAAAATTTGAGGTTAGTTACGAAACTGAAGTTAGCTGAAAATTTTAAATTTTTACAATACTTTTTTTATAATAATTTCATTGTTAAAAAATTTTTTAAGTTTATTAACTTCAGTCATAATTTAATTATGATACTGAAATTAGCTAACAGCTGTCAATTTTTTTAATTTTCATAACAAATCAATTACAAAAAAAAACTTCTAAAAATTGTAATTAATAATTTTTTTTTTTTTTAATTTTCTAACAAAACTTTTTTCATAATAATTTTATTGTTGTAAAATTCTAAAAAAATTTTTGATATCTGTTAACTTCAGTGTGATGATTAGTTTCATATGAAAATTAAGTTAGCCGACATTTAAAAATTTTTAGAATTTTTTTTTATTGAAAAAACAATCACAAAATAATAAAAAAAAATTTTAATTTGTAAAAAAAACTTGATAATTTTTTAATTTTAATTTAATAATTTAAAAAAATTAAAAACGTTGGCTAACTTCAGAGTTATTAATTTCATAATAATTTTATCAAGTAAGTTTTATAAAATTTTACCATTAAACTTTCAAAATAAAAAAATAAGCTCCTCTCTATCTCAACTTTTATTTTTAATATTTCATGACATTTTTAGTGATAATAATAACATAAATAAAACTGATTGTTTTTCTGTCTCACTTAGTGCTTTCTTGTTCCAGTTTGAGTTGAGATTATTGGTAAGGGTCTGATGACGACAGGAGGAAAAAAATCCAGTTGGTATCATGGATGTATGGGAAAAAAGTAAACGAGTACGATGTGCGAGAGATGAAGATCCGGATGGCTGAAAGAAAGTAATAAAATAAAATAAGAGAAAAGCAGATAAGGATGTTGTGTTGTGTAGCAGCAGTGAATAGTACGTAGGGAGACGCTATCGGGCGTGAGTAATGCACGGTGGCGTCCGCTCGGCGTTCTCTTTCCTTTCGGACGCTCGGCTGGACGGATTGATAAAGATTAAAGGTAAAAGGAGGTGGTGGTGGTCCAACTCTGGACCCTCAATATATAGATATATCTATAAGTAAAGAACAGAGGGGCATGTTTGGAGAGTTAGGCGACAGAAGTCACCCAGCGAAACGAACGCTTTGGCTCAGGAAGGGGATGATATCATATAGGGGTCTATATCGGAGTTGCTTCTCCTTATCTGGCTCTACTCTCATCTGGGTCTCCTCCTTTTTCTACTAACATCCATCTCCCACTCTTCACCGTCTATAACTATCACTACAACTAAGCTCTACTTGCGAGTAAAGCTGTAAGACACAAATACATATTACAATATACCTACATACACATAAAGATTCACCTACAGTTACAGTGAAGCTACAACTATACTGGAATTGATGCACAGAATAATACATTGACGTAGAGTCCAGAGAATTGCAAGCTTGCTGAGTAACTCAAGAATAATTACTAACCATTAAATATAAAGGTATTTTTATTTATTCATTATTCATTATTTTTATTTTTAAACAACGCATTGACTAATAGATATTTTTTATGTCTAGTTTACTGAGTTGAGCGAGTTGAGAGCTCTGAATAGAAGAAGTGACGTTGAGTTATTAAGATAAACTTCCTTGAGTTGGAGAGTCAATGATATTCGACACACATACTGACAGTGAGATTTAAAACAAATAAAAAAAGCTTTATATATATACATTTAAGTTAAGAGATGGAAGAAGAATAAAATAGCTGTGTTGGATGACTACACTGATGATACCAGATGAAAAATTACCCGTACTATACCGGCGACGCCAATGGATAGGAGTCTACATATGGGTGAGTCACGCGACAATCGCGGCTAAGGGAAGTAAAGCTGTGACTACAACGATCCCATGCGCACACTTTTATAGTACATGTAGCATCCAGTATGTTCCTACAATAGAGAAATAGTGAGCAGAGCGGTAAAGGTAACTAACTCACATATACGCTTGCAGAGAAGAATATAGAGTACAGTACTCTCTATTGCAGTACAGTAATAGTATGTATATATATATATATATATATATATATATATATATATATATATATATATATATATATATATATATATATATATATATATATATGTAACACACAGCAGACCAGAGGATATAAGTATAAGGGTGAGACGGATGTGTAATGCAGGGGAGATGATAAAGTATGTACGTGATACGTGAGGAAGAAAGAGAGGAAAATATAAGCAGAAAGCTTCGTGGCACGTGGCAATACTCTTTCGTCTTTCCAGCAGCACTATATTTTCTTTTCTTCCTATGCTTGGTTGAGATTATTCTATATGCTACTACTATCCCTGGAGCTTTTTGTTGTTGACATTTTCTCTTACTCATTATATTTATATCTGTATTCTCTGTTGTTGGTACTTCTTATACTTAAATATAACCAACGGTATGGTAAGATCACTCAAGTTACTATATTTTAAATTTGTATTGGATTAAAATTATTAATACCTATATAAATCCGAGATTTAGTTTTGTTTACATTACATACACCGTGTATTATGTGGCATTAAAATAATTTATGGAATATATTATTATATTTAGTGGAGAATAATGGAAGGTTATTGTGTCTTTAGAAATGAAGGTATATATGTATATTCTGACAATGGTATATAAGTACAAACGCAGATAACAAGCACCAGATTTGTGGAGAAAGAGATGAAGGGTGAATACGTATAATATGTATATATACGAACTACTGTTGCATTCACTCTCTGTTGTTGCGAATTCAGTAATCCTGAGTAAAATATAAAAAAGAAGAAAAGTGAGAGCCTGAGTACTTTCTATGTAGATATAGAGTAGTGAACGAAACGAATGAATGAATGGCTTCCAATCTGTTCCATCCCTTTGTCGAGACGACTCGTGGCGCGTGTGCAAATCCACCTTTTCTTTCTTTCTCTCTCATAATTCTCATTTTTCCTGGAGCTCATCGTCCCCGTGGCTGCACACGCCTCACACCTGAGTACAATGGGTCACCCCGATTTCGCCCCCTCATACACTTTTATTTTTTTTATATTTTGTATTTCATCTCTTTCTTTCATCTTTACTAAATCTCTATTTCGTTTACTCTCCTACTATGTCCCCCCAACAGACGTCGTCTACTCCTGGATATAATATGTATTCCCTACGTTTAAATACTGACGCAGTGGTCTGTGCAAGGGTGACTCTCGTCAACCCTCTCATCGTACCACCAAAATTTTTACTGTCACACTCGTTTCATTCTCATCTTATTCCTATTTATTATTATTGGAACGTGTGTCCTTAAATGATTATTATTTTCAACTTTAATTAATTTTATTATTATTTTAGATTAAACCAATTATTATTTTTTATTAATTAATTTATCTTTATTTATATCGTTACATTAATTTTTTTTATTACCCCCAGGTTAAGAAGCAATATAATATCAATTGAATCAATTACGTCAACAGTTATATACCTGACGACGAAATTAGACAATTGATGGTAAGCTAGAGAGAGAGTGCGGGCTCCATCATCATGAGAATAAAGTTAACTGTGGATTACCATCAATTGAAGACCCGCAGATGGGTAGCACACAACTCAAGTGATGTAGAATGTTTTATACTTAAAGTGTAGTTTATATACCTCACTCAATATAAACACACACACACACACACACACACACACACACACACACACACACAGAGTAAAACTGCTCGGCGATGAGGTAGGTGAGGAGGACTGTTGCTGTTGCTCCATTCTTCCGAGTAATATACGGGTATAACGGTGTGGGAATCCCTCAATTTAACAGTAATTGTTTAATTGAGATACTCACCGGCGGTGAGTACGATAAATTGGTGCAAACGCGCCGAGACTAGTCTGTTGGCTTGTATTTATACTTTATACCCGCTTCTTTTACAAGCCCATTCTTATGTATTTAGTTTTTTATTTCAGGTCCTAATGTGCTGTACTAAGAAAAAGTGTCAACTGCTTGCTGTGAAACGTGTATCGCAGGGGTGAGGTAAATTATGTGCCCGAGCCAATTATAGTAATAAATGAGATCACTAACGAAAATATATATTATATGACATGATGGTATTCTTAGTATGTAGCTTCTGGTATAAAAATTTCCATCATGCTATTTTTTTGATAACTAGCTGACCCGGTGAACTTCGTATCACCTACAATATATTTTATTATACCTTTCAATCAGCGATTATCAATCTTTAAACTCTAATCTACTTCGATAAAACAAAAAGAAAATTTTTGAAATCGGTCCAGTTGTTTTTGAGTTTTAACGAGACTAACGCACAGCTATTCATTTTCATATACATATAGATAATCAATAAAAGTTAATATATTAATTCCTCCAATTAGTGCAAACGCACGTACCTAATAATCTAATATCACTTCTAGCAAACGTATTTATCAAGATCAGCATCACCTGGAAAGCCAAAATCCGGGTAAAAATTTCAACTCACCCTTAAATTTGACAGGGGGGCTCTTTAACGCATGCAGCCCTGCTCTAATGTACAATGCATAGGTATACATATTTTATGTATACCATAATCTACCTTTCTTTGTCCGTCTATCGAGAATACGCAGAGCGGAGAACGGATAGGAGGGTGAATCGTGTTCTTTCCGCCTGCATGCCCATCTATTCGAGTTATTGCATTACTGGCTTAGCTTTGCGTTACCCCCTCGTGATTGCCGACCGTGTGGCCACGAGTCTCTTCTACCCCTCTCGTGCTTCAGCATCCTTCTTCGTATCACCCAATTTGCGTACCTAACCCCTGGTTCCCTGGCTGTCTGTCGCTCCCTTCATTTCTCTATTCGTACACCATATAACCAATATCCAATATCCATTTGGAATAAAGCTCCGGAGTGCACCTTCTGTACCGCCAACTGAATCCTAAATGTTTCGCAAAGATCAAACGGGATTAACGCCGGAGTATTGTTACTCGGTGTTATCAATGTACCATTGTGGCATCAGAGCATTCAATTGCAGCTTACTGCTTACTGCTTATGAAATGAACAGCAATACACAGGTTTTTTTTCCAGGGTACGTATTTACATCATTGTATGAACCATATGCACTTGGATTTTTTACCCTAAACATGAATATTATTTTTGTTCCAGGTTTTAAATATTACTCTACTTACATGTGTACACAAAAAGTGTTTAGTTATTAACTCTGAAGAAATGTTATTAATATCAAATTCCGGATGTCGAGTGAGTAATCTGGATTCTATTGCGTCATTAAGATTACTCGGTGATGATGAATTTATATATTATATCGCTGCTTACATTACTCTTATCTACGTTTTTTTTTCAAAAGGTAGAACAGATATATATATATGAATTACAGCGCTTGGTTTAAATAGTCCAGACCGAATATTTAATACAATAAATAATAAATATACAATACTTACGGTTACAATTGTGTTGAAGCTCGGTGGTATGCCAGTAGACGACACCTTGATACGCAGAATAACAAAGTTTACGGATCGATTAAGTTACTTAGCAAAGTAAAGTACTCTGTTAGCCAAGTTGAAGGCCATGAGATTCCTACCGAGCTGTTTCACCTACACAGATCTCTTCTCAGAATTAATTACTTTTGAAATGAGGAGACGACGGATATAGGAGGAAAGTTCAAACTGCTATCTGGTACGTGTCGACATGAGGTGGTCGACATGGGTTGATTGAAACCAGATCCCGTATACCAAGCTGAGCTTTAACTTCAACTTTAAATAAATGCTCTGAATAAGTACCTATAATATAATACACATAATATATTATATTATGTTATATATACAACTGATAGGTTGACTCATAGACCATGAAGCTATAAAACAAAAAAAGAAAAGATTAGTTCATTGGTTTTACTTAAATGTTTTTTTAATCACATCTTGTACTAACTTAATTTTTTTTTTCTCCAGGAAAAAAAGCGGCATTAAAATTTATATGAAACCTATCATAATAATAATAATAAAAAATGATATGTATTCACATGGGACTCAAAATAATGTGGACAGCAGAGTATGGTACGTGGTACATGTGTGTATGCTGATGCTGATGAAAGAAGGCCCGCGAGCGATAGAAATAGGAAGAGAAGGAACAACCGTTCCCGTGAGAGCGGGTGTGCACACGTTTTTGTGTATACATTGTTTCGTCGAACCAAAAGGAATATAACTACCAAACGTGGAGAGCTCTTTGGGTACGCGTTTTGCCCGTAAAATCTGACCCAGCCCGCATCGAGGTGCATAGGGTTCAACGAGAGCACAAGCAAGACAGCGACATGCATCGAGGTGTACACAGACCTCGGGCTGTTGCCCATATGGTGACCAAGGCCCCTGGGTATACATACTACAGGGTCTATAGGTGAACACACGTTTCGTTTCCCGTGCTCAATTTACTCAATGTACATCTCTCTTTCTCTCTCTCTCTCTTTGCTTTTTGTCTCGCTAACCTCTCGAGTCGCCCTCTCTCGAATCATTCAATCTGTCGACCCCCGTGTGCGAATTTTTATATCGATTCACCTGGTACACAATGTGTACTTTATATTTACATTATATGTTTATAATTTTAGATTTATTTATTTATTTATTTTTTTCATTATCAATTATTAGATATTTTATATAAGTGCTTTAATTAATATTATATGAATACCCGCAGTCACCAGCTATGACTCGGAGTAAAAATAGATTAATGTGTTAAGTAAGAACTCCAGTATTCGATTACACTCGATGTTATTTTTATTTATAAAATTATAAAAAAATAAATATTGCCTTTTTTATATAAATTTTATAAATAAAAAAAATATCGAAAATCGGATTTAAAAAATAATCATATATTCATTGAATTTATTATATGAATATTTCATTTTTCATAGAACAAATTTACTTGCATAGGAATGTATTTTTCCTGTCATAAATTAAATTAAGAAAAATAATCGGGTTTTAATTTCTGACTGGGAACTGGGTCTTATTTAACATTAATGGCCCTTAAATTCTGACGGAAGTTTTTAGAAAACTTCTGGTATTTTAAAATACGATCTCGTGACTAATGAATCACTTAACAAAGTTAAATTTCTATTTATTTTTTATAATTATTTAATTACTGTTCAAAATCATGAAAAAAGGCAAGAGTCAACCCTCGTTTATGTAACTAAAATTACTCACATTAATTTAGGGGTCTTATCATTTAGATTAACACTACAAATATATTAACATAAAGCTTAGGGATTCGGTAAATGTGTTCAGTGAAAATATGTAAAATTTATGACCAAATAATCAGGTATAACGGTCGCTATTTACAAGGAGAACAGCTAAACGTGTGTCAAACGACTACCGTAGGTTAACTTGTAAGTATTTTGACGAGTAGTTTGGGTCAAGTGAGTAAATATTAGCTTCTCCTCGTTGGGTATGATATCTCAGGGTCTATTACCAACAGTTTATCATTAAACATGATAGAATTTTTTGCTATTGCACTTTGTCCTCTCGGTGTATCAAATTTCACCGTTAAACGCAGTGATACCCTTACATTATTCGATAGCATATATCTATACCAGTTAAGTCTGGTAAATGTCATTTAAGTAGACAGTATATAGGATGACAGTAGAGTAAAGGAGCGCAGAGAGGATGGTATCAGTATTATATGTAGACAAGAGGTAAAGCTTTCAAGTGAACGACACACAATACAGACGTTTTTATTCTTGGTGCTCTCTTGACTTTTAACGAAGCGTTTTATTGTTCCAAGACAGACATCAAGAAGAGGATCACTTGCTCTCATTGACAGGAGTCACGTGAAGCCGCGTTTAAAATATCTTGGAGAATACGCCTTTGCAATGAGATAAGCAGACTTTATTGCCCGCACTGTGGTAGCTGACGGAGTTCGAGGAGTTAGAGAGGAACAGAAGGTATGCCACGTTATGTTATATGAAGAAGAAGATGAGGAATGAAAAAAACACGAGACCTCCGCTGGGTAGAAGACTCTGCTCTGGATAGGAGCAAAAAAAGGTATACATAAACCAAGTCAATGCGTGTTAGCTTCTCGAGCTAAAAATTCTTGCGTTATAGGTGCTGAAACACGGATCTCTGAAGGTTTAGTTAAAATAAAAAAATTAAAAAAAAAACATTAAGAAGAGAACGAGATCAAGTAAGATGAGATGAGATGAAGAAAAAGAGAGGAGAGATGAGAAGAACAACTTAAAGGCATATCGGTGGAAAAATAGGGGGTGAGTAAGTATAAGAGAAACAAGACGGCCCAGAGGACACAAGTGGTGCACACATGGCGCACAGTTGTTTCAGAGGTCAGGTTTTTGTCCACGAAATTTTCGTTTTACGACTACGTTGAGGAGTTATGTAGGTATAGTGAGAATTGCCAGTAAAATGTAAATGATGGACCCCCTTGGCTCTTCTTCACGCATTCTATAAGTTTAAATCTATATGTACCTTTTAGTGTTTTTTTTTTTTTTATTCTTTTTTTTTTTTCATTTCCTTTTACCATTAAATTAAAAATAAGAAACTAAAAAGAAGAAAAAGTATTGCTCTTGAGTATTCTCACGTGTGCAGTATAATTTTTGGAGAGTATAATAAATATTCTGTTGGAGAATTATCGATGCGGACACAGCTAACAGCTAGAATCTAGCTGTAATATAAGAAAGGATAGGATTTTGGAATGAAAAACGAATTGGCAGATCACATATATGTATATATATACTTATGTCTAATATGTAGAGACAGCACGCGGTGGAGAGACAGAGAGAGCTCACCGGTGTGCGTCCAGCCGAATGAGATAAAGAAACACAGTTGCGAATCACGCCGTGGCGGCGCCTAATGGGCGGCAACAAAACAGGGGAGAGAGAAGATACCGTCGGGGAAATAACGCGAGAGTGTGTTAGGTTATCTACTCGGTGTGTAGTTGGGTGAGGATACACTCCCACCCAAGTTGGGTTACCCCACCAGGCTATAACTAAACACACTCGGAGATCTCCGTGGCCCTTCGAGACGATTGCCGCGTCATCCGCTGGACCCGATTGTGAAGATCACCCAGGGACGTCTCTCATCTTGCGGGTGATAGTCTCTTCTTATACATATACACATACAATAATACAAAGTTAAATTATCATCCACCCTTCTTGGGTATATTTCATCTATTGTATTGTATTGTGTGTAACGATCGCTGGAACAAGTTGCAGTTCTGCTTGGATAAAACTTCTCCAAGTTTTATGATACGAATTTTGTTATCCCATACATTTGTAACATCCAGCTCCAGATTATATTAGATACAAAGCAATTATTAGCCGTGCTCTCTTTCCCAAAACAAACCTATAAAATTAATTATGTTGTTAAGCACAGCAATATAAGTAAAGAAGAATATATTATGTACAAACATACTTACACCAGGCTATCCTAGTTTGTTATAAGCATAAGTATTATATGGTACATACACAAGATAAGAGACAAGAAGATGAGCGGTGGATTGGAGGGAATGAGCGTGAGAGATATTATATGTACAAACCTTAACTATTTGTATGAGGAGTTTGTTTCATCCACTGCCATAAAAAATAATTGATGATACACGACTTCTAGTAATTGATGTGCGTCATAAACTCGATGGATTTCGATTGGAGAGCGAGATGAATCTTATTCATATACTTATGCATCACGTGATAAAATACATAAGAAAAAATCTTGATAAAGTGGCGAGATGGGCCAACGGACTTCTATTATAATATATATAATACCCGGAGTTAAGATTTAAATATCAGTTTGGAGACATACGTCGACGATTGACATATGTGCAACCATAACGTGTCATATGATAAGATAAATTTTTCAATACTTTGGTATATATGTTAAATGCTATCGTTATGCATAAAACTCCCGGTAGATCTTTATACCTACGGTATTGTTTCGAGACGTACATCGTTTTCATTCAGTAATTCGTCGGCAGCTGCATACTAATAATAGTATCCGACGCCAACGCTCTTCTCCCCCTTTCCGTCGTCGTCGCTGTGCTACGACGAATGGTCACATTGATTTGTAAAGTTTTTTTCTGAAGTTTAAAAACCTTTTCAATGAAATTAAATCACTAGGAATTGCTCATTAGCACTGGAACAATCTATTATAAAGAAGATAAATCAATAAAAGTAAAAATCTTCCGTAGATTATTTTTTTTTTATTGTAATTATAATAATCTTAATATTAATCAAGAGTATTGTTAAGCGAATATGAAGCAGGCTATGTAAAGAGTGGTCAATCGAAGATTACTCTCATACTTACAGCTTACATGTGTGTACTTACGAGATTGAGAGAAGCCAATTGAAACAATAAGGTTTAAAGTACGCGTGAGGCGATCGCGCGCCTTACAACACATACGTACTTAAAATATATGTAACTTTATTCGCGGCGCTTTGATCAATTATGGACATACCAAGCTGTATCTTGAACAATATTTTTATGCATCACGAGCTCCTCTATCATCACCATACTCATTAACTTTGTTATCCTTTGTTATCCATATATCTTGTTTAATATCCATAACATATCTTTGTATCCTTCATTACCCCGCCGTCAACGGTATGTACCTAGAAGTAAGAAGATATATTAATTATAATAAAATAAACATATTTAAATTTGTTGTAGACGAAAGGAAGCGATAAAAAATTAAAGAAGAAAAGCATCCCAAAGGATAGAGCGATGAAGCGCATCGGTGGTCCATAATAATCCATTTGAATGGAGAAACAAAGATATATACAGATGTTTCCGGTAACAAATGCCGTAGAGATAAGATTGGTATATCGTCTATCAACATTACCAGCAATCGCAGAGCCAGTATCTCATTTACTAAACCTCTTATCGAAATGTCATTAGCAGTTGAAGAGTGGTCATAAATACACATATTAATCTTTTTCTCGTTAAAAAAAAAAACTACCAGTTACAGTAGTTACAGTGTACAGGACCTCGGTGACGTGATTCTGCAAAAAAAAATAAAAGTAAGAAAAGTAAATATAAAGAAAAAATGGTTGGTATAAGTATTGGTGTTAGCTGAAAGTGATATTGATATGTTTGTAGCTGTTGGTTGCTGGTAGGTATTTCTATTATCACGAGATTTAGACGTCCTACTCTGTTTTAAGGCAAACCTTTTGGTGAAGATCTCCGGGGCGCGTTTCCCAGCATCCACAGCCCTGATTCTGATTGCGCTTGTCGCGGGGCGCAGGTAGGGGACGTGACAAAGATATGTAGTGGCCAGAGAAGAGTATAAGCTTCAGAAGAAGGGGCAGAGTGTGTGCTGAAGCGGGGAGTGCTGCTGGAAGAAGACAGATAGATAGATATAGAATAAATATAAGGATATATTTATATATGTATATGTTTAAATGTATACATACCAATTGGTTGGTGGTCCATATCCAGATAGGAGAGCTGCTCCGGTGTAGCAGACGGAGATAAATCAGTGAAGGTAAACGGAACCCCGTGTGAAGGAGAGAGACGAGGTGAGCGACGTAGCCAAGTGGGGATGTAGTTGTTAACGGTGTACGAGGGAGGTGAAGAGCAATAATGCACGAGTGAGACAACCTCGCTCACTCTCGGGCTCGTAAACGACGAACGGGGGCGGTGGCTGTGCCGTGGTACGGCCGCCATCACCATCACCATCCATCCCAAATCGTATAGCACACAATACGCAGTTCTCCCAACAATCTTCATCGCCTGCCTGGTTGCTGCCTGGCTTGTCATCCATGTGTGTTAGTTAGAACTCCGCGGTACCCGCCGGTGCGCTTCACTCTTCTGTCTATACTTACTTAACTACTCTCCTAGATGGTTTAGTACACCGACATTCTCCGCTTAGCCCGCGCCTACTGTACTGCCATGCCCTAAGCACCGGAGGCTCACCGCGTCGTGCAGTATCTTTATCTTTATCTTCACTCACTCACTCTCCTCAGCACTTATGTTTTACTTCTCTTCGTGTCCCCCTTCCTGGCCTCTCTCTCTCAAGCTCTTGCTCTCAGTGTTACTTTGTGTGTTTTAACAACCCTAAGGATATAAACGCAACTACATACCCTCGTGCTCGAGTTTTGCGTGCGAAGTCAACGTGAGTGAAAGGTGAATTATTTATATATATTTAAACAAAAAAAAAATATATATATATATATATATATATATTAATTATTCTAGTAGTTGTTGTTAGCGGTGGTGGTGTTACTGCTATTGTTATTGCTGCTCATCTCAATGCTGGTGGATTGTTATTCTGTTGTGAGGAGATAACACGAGAACAAGATTTACGCTGGAAGAGTGTGTTAAATGTGTATGTATTTTTTTTTTTTTTGTAAATATATTTTTAAATTAAAAAACTATTTTATTTATTTTTATTTTTTAAATTACAGGCGATTGGAAAAAGACATGGTAAAGTTTTAAGATGGAAGTTGATATTGTTACTGTGCGGTGAAAATTAATTAGTATCAACGGGCGACGACCGGGCAACTTTAACACTTTATTTGTCAAAGTGTGTATATCTGTGTCCGTGTGTGTCCGTGTGTGTGTGTGTGTGTGTATGTGTGTAACGTTTACAATATACAGCAATAAGTGTATATGCTGGTGTGTTAGTTGTGTTGTTGTTTAATTTATTGATACAAGAAGATAAAATATAAAAGAGGAATAATTAAAAATAAAATTAAAAAAAAAATAATAATAATAAAAGTAAGTAAGCTGGCTGAACTGTTTAGACCCGCCCCGAGTTGAGAAGACCATCGCATCGTTTTGAAAGGTATCGACTCTCTTTAGATACACACACACTCGACGCACTCGCCATTCTTATAACGGCCCCACCTTCTGCCTTATCGACGACGACCACGAGTAGAGCACTCAGAGTTAAGCTAGAGGAGATACGTGTGTGTTTTATTTTAATTAATGGTTATTTTTCTGGCAACTCGACCACGAGACCAGGTTTGGTTTTTTTTTTTGTTTTTTTATTTGTAAATCCGTTATAAAAATTACTGTAACCTCGCTGTAACAATCATAGGAACGTTTGATGTTGTTTCCTCGCGTACGTTTGCCGACCACCAGGCCAGTGGTCACAATTTCTGTCGGCGCTACTACGTCATCGTCAACAACGTCGTCTGAGTCGTCGCGAAACGTTTTTACGGTGAAGCTAAATAATAAAACAACGACACGACGCCACCTCCACGCGCCTGGAAGAATCCAAGGTCATCGTCATCAACATCAACAACAACAACAACATCTTCATCACCTAGTTCGCTGTCGTCGTCGGGCACGAGGACGCTGGTTCAAGCGATTTCTCGCATGATGCCCTAGTAACAACAAAAATAACAAAGACGAGAGCATCTTCGGGGACAGACGTCCGCATTTAGGACGCCGAGTTAATATGAGCATGACTCTCGTGCGAAACGCATTCAAAGGTTTGTTTTTGTTTTTATTTTTTTTTTTTTTTTTTTTTTTTTTTTTTTTTTTAAATTATATTTCTTCACAGATTATTTTATTTCATCAGAGATATTTACTTCAGAAACAGAGAAATATATTTATCATTTAATATTAATTTATATTGCTACCTTGGTTGTGAAAAAAATTCAGTCAGAGTATACGTAATTCGAGATAGACTAATGAGAGTGCCAGGCAAAGGTCGGTAGAGCCACAGAGGGTCAGATAAGAAGAAGCGAGCGAGCTTTATTTTATATATATGATATGATGTACACGTATGTGTGTTATGTTGCTTTTCGTTGACTCTGACGATCGACGTGGCATCAACAAGCTACGTAGCACCACACTATTTTTTTTAGAACAATTAACGTTAACAAGCTTCTGAACTCGCTGCTGATTAAAAGAAAAAAAAAAATATTTATTTATTTTAGCTGTCGATTTGTCATCTGCTATCTGCTTCTGTTATTGTTTATAACAGTGCACACATTCGACTTAATTCATCAGCGCTTTACTCCATTCAAGACATCCCTTTGTTCTCGTTGTTCGTAGCGATTACTACGTGATGCGCTGTAAAGAGTTCAAAGTTTTTATTATTTTTACATTCACCTGATGATCAATGCCCGGGTAAAAACGTGACTAATCAAAACATTTTTACACTTTGTTTAAGTTTATTACAATAAACCCAATTAAACAAATATTAGTTTAGAAAAAATGTCCTCTAACACACCTGCTAGGCTTTTTTCTACCTATAAATGTATATTTATACATTTTTTGTTCTTTTACTTTGACCTAATGTCCGTGTCAATAAGAAGGGGGAGTAGATATCGCATTTCACGAGAAATAAATGTGGGAGTTACTGAGCAGAGTGGTTTATTAGTTTCATACCTCTCGTAATTTGAAACTTTGAATTTAAAAAGTCAAGTGTATTCGATTAGCGTTTAAAATTTGTTACATTTTATAATATTGTATGTATCCGCCAGAAACACGGTCTACTTTATCACCAGAACTACTCCAATTGTAATTATATTTATTTTAAAATACTTATGCGGGTAAGAATTTATGCTTTATGGAATTTAATGCGACATTTAGATTATAATCTCGGTATAAATTCCTGCGGTAAAATTTTCCTCGAAGTTTGCGATAAATAAATTGTTTTAGTACGTGCTATCTTGGTTATGCGGAAACAAAGTACGACAACCAAGTCTAGTTTAGTTATAGTCTTCAAAACATTGCATTTGTTTAATTTCATTTTGTACCAAGTAGCTTAACCAAGCAAAAAAAAATTATTTAATCGGTAAACATAAATTATTTAAATGTTATTTAAAAATAAAAAAAAATTCTACTTATAGGTCACAACTAATATAATCATTGCTCCTAAACTTTAATGTAACATTTGTGGTTTAAATAACTTGTGTTCCCAGTATTTACAATTGCTTATCGCGTGCGGTAACTCGTATTGACCACGCGATAGAAAGAGCTGCACTTCTATATAAAATAAATCTATCATATTTGTCATCGTCATAACAATAATAATTATTTTTAATTTACACGCATCGACTATTCGTAAACAATTAAATTGCACATAAAATATTTTCGCCTACTTATTATCAATATATGTATATTAATTTATTTTCATAACAAATTAAAATAATAATAATAATGATTTTCAGTGATGAAAATATTTCTCATCAAAGTGCTTATGATTGCGTCAAATGCGTCATGAAGAATAAAGAAAATTATCTAAACGATTGAGGAGTATCGAGAGTGTCTTGTCTATATAATACCATTATATGTAATGCCAATCATATTATACATTGTATGTAATAACAAGAGTATTTGTAAGTATGTATGTGAGTACTGGTAAAAGAAAATTGAGAGATAAGTGATCTCGCGTTTTAATGGCCGCTGCGCCCCCGCGTCGCGCCAAGGCTCAATGACCTCGGCCGGAGAGCAGTTTAACGTTTAGTTTGAATCGCCTGTGGTTCGCGCTTCCCGACGATACTCCGGTGACGTCATTGGCCCGTGTTACCCATAACTATAACTGATGTTTAGCTGTATGTATCTCATCGGTCTGCTGATGCTGTTGTATTATATATATAGGAGCTTTTCATCGCCATCTTGTCCGCTGGTCAATAGACACTCGGACTCTCATCGACACGTGTTTAACTTCTTGTCTCTTTTATTTATTTTATGACTCTCAGCATACAGATATATAGTTATAACTCATTGGTTTTAATCTCGAAATCTTGGCAGCGACACGATATACATCAGGCCACAATTGCTGCCACAGAAACTATGATGATTCAGGAAAAGTTTTGCACTTTGTTAAATTGACCCTGGAGAGTTAAGTCTCGATGATTCATAGATAGATACACTTACGGCTTACCGACTTACCAACTACGGCCTAGTCTTTTATTTATCAGTATGTCTATATGGATAGAAACTTGGGAATTTTTGACAATAGATAGAGATAACAGATGAACATTTAAATATGGAAAATCAATAAGGGCTTCTTTTAACTTAATTGCTTTCTATTTCTTCTCTGTGTTTGTTTGTTTGTTTTGATTTGTTACAGTGACGATTTGACAAACACTCGGATCACCAGGCCACGGCTTTGACCCGTTTCAAACCGTTATCAATATTTACTCGGATCAAAGTGCAAACTAGTTGATGCATTACCTACAACACCAAAATGTTGATTTTCTATGTTTTCAGTAGGATTATATTCTCATTACGCTGTTGGGTATTTAATGGATTTTAGGAAACTCCAAAAATTTTTAGCTTCAGGCGTTTATCTTTTAACGAGTGAATCAATAGTTAGTAATTTAGGAAAAAATTTAGTTAGTTAATCATTTTGAAAGCTAAAAAAATTATTTATAAGTAAAGCTTCATATTTTACATTAACGAGGAATTTAAATTAACTAAAAGAAATTTTTTTGATTCAAGAAAATTATTTTTTAAAAATTTGATTATCTTAAATCAGAAAATTTCTTGAATAAAGATTTTTTTTTTGGTTTAAGTAAATTTTACTTAATTGAAAAAGTTTGCTTTATTTAAATAGAATATTTTTAATTTTTATAGATCAAGAGGTGTTATGTGTTTTAGATTTTTTTTTTTCTTATTCATTTATTATAAAATAGTTTATGTAATTTTAAATTATAAATTTTTTAATACCTGTACACAGAAAAAAAAACTTCTTGCACCAAGAAAATTACTTTAAAAAAATTTTGTTTTAAATAAATAAAAATTTTTTAATCAAGTAAAATTAACTTCAACTAACAAAAATTTATTTTTTAAATAAATTTTCTCCTTAATTCAATGTAATCAAATTCTTCAATATAAAGTTTCTTGATTCAATGTTTCTTCTTTTAAATCAAATAAATTTTATCATCATTGCAGGTAAAAAAAATAAAAAATTTTGAATTTCAATAATTAAAATTAAAAAAATCCAAATATTCTGTTCAAAATCACAACTATTGTATCTTAAACAGATTATAAAAACTATCCCCAACCCCCAACACCTTTTGACCCATAAAAATTCAAAATATTTCCAATAAAGTTCGTCACCATAAATTATTATTACAAGCATCAAAATCCATGAGCATTAAACATTATGAATGTATTAACAAAAAAAAAAAAAAAAAGAATGATCGGATACGATCGAGTCGACTTGTTCGATTGAGCCTGGACAAATGTCTCTGGAATTGATCGCACACCCCTATAGCGATTTTCCTGTCCGTTAATCACTCGGCTCCAGCATCATTTAAATCCCCCACGGTTGACAATATAGTTGGTCCCCCTCGGCCCCCGAAAGTTATCCGAGTGGATATAAAGTACGGTGGGTCTGGCATCCACCGGGTTGGCGTAGGATAGGGGCACGCAGAGGTCGACGTGAGATCTCCCCCGTGCCATGTGCCACTTTCGAAAAGAGTCACCCAGGGCGCGTCGACCTGGCGCGTGCCATACGACTAACAATGCCACGAGATTCTGTGCTGCAGCTAAAGCAATAGCGGCAAGGTATATTAAACCTATAAAAGGTGTGTAGGGACACAAAATTAGATAGGGGAAAAGAGGGGGTTAGAGTGACATGCTCTCTGAAAATATCAAGAGTCACCCCTCGGACTGCTGGTGATTTTGTAGTTTAAGAGCAGTCACCGACACCGCTTGCACATACACACACATACGTTAAGGTCCAGGACCACGATGGGAACGGGTGACAAAATCGGGGTCGCCAATTTTCGTTACGGTGGGGACTAAATATATAGAATAATCTGGAGATTAGCTAGAGGCCTTTTTGTTTCTTATTCATGTCACCTATCAAAATTTTTATTCATGTACATTTTATATATTTTATATAAATTTGATTAATGGCGAATTATAAATAATAAATTATTTATTTCTGTTTAATAGGGTGCAGCGGAGACGAGTCCAGTGTGGAATTAGCTGAAGTCAGCAACGGTGGGGCGAGTACTGAGGGCGGAGGTGGTGAGAGTAGATCGGCTAAGCAAGAAGAGAGGTGCCCGCAGTGTGGTATTCTCTGCCGGAACCTTCACGTTCTCCAACTCCACCTCGAGGACGCCCATAAAACCGCATTCGTCATTGATAAGCACGATCTCAGTGTTCAATTTTCTCAAGTTGTAAGTTTTTACTGCTAAATAATTGAAATTAATTTTTTTTTTAAATAAAATTTACTTATTTATTTTTTTTTAAAACCATTTTAGTCCTGCAAAGTTTGCAGCAAGACTTTTGCTAACGTTTACCGTCTACAAAGGCACATGATCAGCCACGATGAGAGCGCAGTATTGCGCAAATTTAAATGCCCACACTGTGAAAAGGCATTTAAATTTAAGCATCATCTAAAAGTGAGTTTTATTTTTATTTTAGTGGAATTGTTAAATTTGATGTCTGTATTGATTGGAATTTATTTTTATATTTATGCTAAGATTTTTTTTTTTTTTTTTTTTTTTTTTACATTTATATTTATATTTATGTTTATGTTATGTTTGTAGGAACATCTACGAATTCATAGTGGAGAAAAGCCATTTCAATGCAACAACTGCGGTAAACGTTTTTCGCACTCGGGTTCTTACTCGAGTCATATGACGTCAAAGAAGTGCCTGATAGTAAACCTAAAAAAGTCACGACAAAGCACAATAAGCAGTATAGAACGGGCTACTAAAAAACCTCAAATACAACAGGGAGGACAGTCATTGCAGTCCCGTGGTGCTCGTGAAATCGATATTCATGCTGCTAATAACAATACTTTTTTACCAATTCTTCCCAAGCTCTCGCCGTCAGATTACCATGAGCTGCAGCGAGAGAGTACGGGCATTTATGATATGCCAACTCTGCTACCTCCGATAGTTAATTTCAGCAGTTTATTTCTTCAATCGTCGCTCGGTAAAATTCTCAATCAATTACAGACTAAAAGATTAGACGAGGTTGCGTCTGAACATTATGAAGCGCATCGCGAGACTCTGAGTCCGTCGACCGCGGATTCTGAAGAAACTGAAGGAATTGAAGGAAAGTACTCACCGGTTTCAACTAATCCTCAGGGCTTAGACGCAGTGCGTCGTATTCTAGAGACGGTTAATACTTCCGTGACAAAACAGTTGCTTGAAGCAAATGTCAGAAAACTTGCGACCTCGCCGGAAACGATAAAGCGTGAGTGTGATGAAGACTATCACGATCAGGATAGCGAAATGTCGGGTGAAACAACTCACTATCAAGACTGGCAAACTGGTGACCAGTGTGACTCACAGAGCGAAGGTTTAGCAGCCAAGCTGGAAGATGCAAGTCAATCTAGTACAAAAGCTCGGCGTGGATCCAAACGAAAAGCCGAAGAAGGTTTTGCACCTGAAAGTTCCATAGAGGCTGACTCTGACGATGAGGATGAGTCGAATAAAACCCAAGCGGAACCCGGAAGAAGAGTTAGAGCGCGATCGCTTATCGACGACGAACAACTGGCCGTCCTCAAGGGTTACTACGCCATTAATCCACGTCCCAAGAAAGAAGAAATTGATATGATTGCTAATTATATTAATTTTCCTAAACGTGTCGTCCAAGTTTGGTTCCAAAATTCTCGTGCTAGAGATCGTCGGGAATTGAGAATGCCTGCTCTCGTTCCTTTGGCGAATATTGGAAATCACCAGCTGCCTCTAGAGCAGCCTTTAGATCTATCCAAGAAAGAAAGTCTCACAATAACCCCCTCTGTTAAAGACAATGATATTATTAGCAATAGAAATAACGTTTCATCACCACACGAGCCAAAAGATAATAATAAAATCATACAAATGACTGTGCCTCATTCGGAAGTTGATGATCTTGATGAATTACCCTTAGTTATTGATGAAGAAACCCCTGATCCGGTTGAAATTAAAAAAGAAGTATCCTCCGGCGGTGACAATGTAATAAAGGTCAGCATTTACTCCGATAATTTATTTTATTAAAAAGATAGTAAGGAAATTATAATTAATATTTTGTTATTTATTAATTTTTAGAGTCAATCAAGGGTCTATGTTAAGTCTGAGCGTGAGAATGATAGGCCTGTGCCAGATGCTCCTCCTTCGACAGAGACCGAACAAGAGGGCGTGTACGTGTGCGATCAATGCGATAAGACCTTCTCCAAGCACAGCTCACTTGCTAGACACAAGTATGAACATTCCGGTAAGTCTTGTTGTTTTAAATTTTGTTGAAATTTAGCTATTGATTTAAAGGGTGTATTTATTTTTTTTTTAATAAACAAATGTATGAATTAAACAGGGCAAAGGCCGTACAAATGCGAAGAGTGTCCGCGGGCTTTCAAACATAAGCATCACTTGACGGAACACAAACGTCTTCATACCGGCGAAAAACCATTTCAGTGCACCAAGTGCCTAAAGCGCTTCTCACACTCTGGATCTTACAGTCAGCACATGAATCACCGGTCCTCTTACTGCAAACCGTACAGAGAATAGAACGAGGGCTATCATCATCATCATCATCGTCATCATAATCATCCTCCTACAGCTTGTTCAAAGTTTAAATTTTCACAGTACACATTCAAACAAGTACGTACTAAGAACTTTCTTTCACTCGTGACTTAACATTTAGGTCTCTTTGCTGTAATTACTACTCTTGGTCACACTCAACACACACTAAACTATACATACACGTCAGAGGGTACAATACGTTTAGAGAGAAACGGGTTTATTACTTCCGATTTGGTCCAGGTATACACCTTCGGGACATAAACAAGAAATGGAAAAACAGGATATTACGAAACATCACACACAACGATCACGGCAACTCACTTTATACATGCTAATACTAACCGGGTGATTTTATAAACTTCTCATCACTCGATAATATTATTTAAACGGTCTTAATAGTTATTTAAATTTATAACGGGTAAGTTTTAAATTATAAATGATAATACCAAGGCCTCAGGCATCTTCTTTGCCCGCATACCAGATCAACATTTATTTAACGAATATTAAATGGTTGATGATATAATAAACTTTAATTAATAATATAAATCTTTGATGATGCAAATAACCAAGGGAAAAAAAAAAAACTAAAGTAACGGTACCAAAAAGCATAATGCAATAATCTATTATATATATATATATATATATATATATATATATATATATATATATATATATATATATATATATATATATATATATATATATATATATATATAAATAATATAATATAATATACATAATAATATTTTATTATTTTTATTGAAAATAAATGAATAAAAAAAAATATTATATATACCAAGACAATAATAAGGAACTAATTAATGTACAAAATTGTTAGCTACGTTCACTGATTAAGTGCGCGATATTATTCGGTGATGATTAACGGGTGACATTAAATACTACAATAATAGTGACAAAGTTAATAATTGTCAATCTCAAATTAAAATTAAAAAAAAAAAAAAATAATAAATAGATTTAAATGCGCAAGCTTATCGTTTTGATAAAGACGCTTGGCATTGAGAGTAATTGTCTCTTATTTGAAAACTAAAGAGAGTCTGGAATGTAGACAAGTGTTGAAGGAAACAAAGAAACGAAATTAAAAGTATAAATAGATATATATTATTATTAAAAAAAATCTATATATATAAAAATATATATTATATATAAACATAAATATATATTAGTATAGCATTTAAGAGGAGATTTGAATGAAAGAAGTGAAAATAAATATATAATAAGACTCAGTTGTCCAGTAGTTTTTGGCTATTAACTATTAAAAATAAATAATTATTATGGAGCTTGAGTACTTGTTCAATGCAATAATATTTTTTGCTAATTTAACGTGATTTTAACTAAGTACGTTTTTCTCGTAAATAAACTATTGCAACTTGTTATTCAGCACACATTCCTACTTATTAAAGGCCTTTTTTTACTAATTAAATTAAATAAACTAACGGTTACGATTGTAGTGTTGGTCCATAAATTCATTATTTACCGGATATTTATTTTAAGCACGTGTACGCGATATCGTGCTTTTTACAAAGTATCCACGCGTACTTTAAATAAAAATAATTATTTATTTATATTAATAGGACGGCATGAACGGACTAAAAAAAAAAAAAAAAATTACTATAATTTACCTTAAACGTTGATCAAAGGTGGACTGTAGATCGGTGAATGATAACGATAATAATTCAGTAAAGTACTTACAAAGTTTTTATTAACTTTTTAAATAACATCCACATTTTATTAATTATTTAAACTATTGTGTTTTTTATTTTATTTACACAACATTCCGTTTGTATCATGCTTCATTAATTTTTTTAAAAATACAGTAATCATCAATTGTAAATTAATAGATTTTTTATTATTCATTTAACCGATCTGACAGTAAACCTTATTGTAATTAATAATTAAAAGATCGAAAAAAAGATAATTATATATATATATATTATAATAAAATGCTTCCAATACTGTACCATTACAATATTTATATTAAATATGACACTTTATATGGTTACATTATTAATTGGACGTATTGATGAAAAGTAATAGTTTAAAAAAAAAAACTAAATATTTGTCCAGCATAAAAGCTCTACGAATGATGATAATAATTAATAATAAATAGTTTAGTATTAATTAAATAATAGTAATAATAAATAAATAAATAAAAATAATAATAATTACTGATAATAATATTTGGAGATGTATTTTATAACAGTTTATTCGTCTCTTTTTTTATTTACACAACGTACCGCAAGTGATAAGTGATATTGTTATGAATAATGATAATTAATATACGTAAAATTACCAATTTGGTGAATTTTACTTAAAAAAAAAAAAAAAAAAAAAAAAAAAAAAAAAAGAATAAAAAGTTTAAAAAAAAAAAATAAAACAATAAATAGAATAAATTATAATTATTAAGATTTATTAATAGTAATTACGCTGATAAAAAATACAATTGTACTTCTTCATTGTAGAAGCTTCGGTTATCCGCGACAGGCATCGTGTTCATGTTCGTGTAAAACTATTGAGAAAAAAAAATGGTAAAAAAAGAAAAAAAAACATTTAAAGCATTTTTATGCTTGTAATACTCATTTATTATAGTGTTAATAATTAAGAAATATATTTTTATATAATTATAATATTATATACATATATAAATATATAAAATCTAAATGTATGATAATTATATATTTAAAGTAAACTCGGATCGTCCGGTTGCCAAAGGAAAATTAAAATTATTAAATACACATAACAAGTGTTTCAGCAATTTTACTGTAGTGATATGTTAAATAATTATTCAGCGCTCGAAAAAAACGCATTTTTTATTTTTTATTTTAACTATTTCTTAACGTTCCAGATGCATTTTTATACCAATCATTTATATATTGATTTTTTAGTAGTTAAATTTATAAAAATACTCAATGCAATAAATTACTAAATAAAGGCAATTACGAATTTAACAAATAAATGACAATAAAGCATTAATCGAGCTGCGGGATACAATAAAGTGACTTTAATACTTTCAGAGTCGTCAAAATACTGATGATAAATTAATAATAAAAGTTTATAAGTAATTTTATTAGCAATGCGATAATAATAATTAATACATAAAATATGATAAATGTTTTTGAAAGGATGAATTAAAAATGATAAATATTAATTTTTATGATTGTTAAAGCAACGATTTAAATAAAATAAATAAAAAAAAAAAAAGCACCATACGATGCCTTCCGTGAACGACCGAGCTTGCCTAGTTGCCAAAATAATAACAAAGCGAATTTATTTAAATGTTGAGGGCAGTTATTCCGATATATTATTATTATTACTATTACTATTATTAATATTAATATTATTATAATTATTCTATAGCAAGATCAAATATAAATTATGAATACCAAATGATAAATTTTTAAAAAATCGTAAAAACTGCTGTCATACATTAAAATAATATACGCTGTTTAAATACTGGTGGTTATGCCATTGAGCTTTCCATGATTAATTACTAAGAATTTACGGAATTAAAGTTATTGGAAAAACATTTTTTTTTTTTATTATAATATATTTAAAGAAAAAGGTAATGAAAAACATAAAAAAAAAAAAATAAATAAATAATTAAATACTCAAAATACGACAGACAATAATATACCGCTGTTTCATATTAGATAAAAACTAGTGTCTTAGGTAATTAAATAAAAATGGAAAAATAAACCAACAACATTTACGTATACATTGTAGACATTAAATGGTCATATAAAAATGTAATTGAAATTATAAATTGGTATATATTATATACATGAATGAATGAATGGATAAAAATAGTGTGAATTTATTATTATAATTACTATTAATATGATTATATTATTTTGATTTTAAAAATCAATGTGTTTAATAAATTTTAAGCTGGCGAAATGTAAACGCACTGCGTATTCGTATGTGTCGTACTAAAATGAGATTAATTGTGAGGTAAAATATTTAAAAAAAGCTAGTGTTGGCAGTCCCAGTGAATAAGAAAATTAAATATTAGTACGTGCAATTTTATAAAATTATTTTAATGGTTAAAGATAAATTTTTTTTAATTATTATTTTATGGATTGAGTCAAGAGAACAATAGTCTCTCTTTTTTTATTAAGATTTTTTAAAAAAATAATGTTATTTTATTAAATATTTTTTTTTTAATTTTATTTTATATTTTTATTATTTTAATGATTTTAATTAGCGAACAACGGAATTGGTGGGTGCTGTTCACACTATGTTGCTAACATCCGAGTCCTTTGAATAAAGCGAATGTAATTGTTTGTGATTCGCGATTAGATTGTTAACAGAGCAATTTGAGATTAAAGACGATTAGGAGATTTGATTTAAAATAAATAAATAATTGAGGAATAATAATTATATTGTATTGTGACAATGTTCCATCCAATAAATAATTAAATGAAATATTATACAGTTAGGCCGACTATTCCGCCAGTTCGTGCCTTTTTTCTGCAGGGAGTATGCGCTCTTTTTCGAGTCCGATGATGATTCTGTGTAATACTGTTGTGTGAGTGTATAAATGCGGGATTTAAATACAACAATACATGTATCTTATTATATATATATTGATCCCGCGGATATTACAGAATATTATATATGAGAGTGAGCGAGAGTGTGTAAAAGAAAGAGAGAGAAAAGTTAACAGATAAGCGCGTGTGTATATTGATGTAAGCGCACTTGTATTCATTTTTTTATTTTATTTATGCTTTAAAATTATATTACACTTAATAAGTGTATAAAGTCGAAAAACAATAATAATTATAAATATTAATTTAATAAAAAATAGTCAAGTGCGCTTAAATCGTTATTTGCATTGATAAAAAAAAGAGAGTAAGAATTTAGATGCTGCAAAAAACTAAAAAGTGCAAGTAGTTTGATTTTTATTTAGCATCGAACGATTTCTTGTCGTTCAACGTATTTTTCCATAAATTTTATGCGGCCAAAACATCTATTAAAAACTAACAAAAAAAAACAATGAGATTAAAATAAATAAAATAATAAAATGGACCACTCAAAAGTGTCCATTAATATTTTTATTGGTTTATTGTATCCTGTATATTTTCCATTCCACGTCTATATGATTTTTTTAAAAATTCACGCCGTGAATCGATTTTAGTCTAGTTTTTAATTTTAATCATTTTATATAAGACGTTGTACATTGCACTTATAATTAATGTCAATGCATTTTTTTTTCTTAATGTTTTATTTTCATTTTTTATCATTATTACTATTATTATTATTGTTTATATTATTATAAATAAATAAATAAAGATATATATATATATATATATATATATATATATATATATATATATATATATATATATATATATATATAAAATTATTATTATATATGTAATTTACTTCCGTTGGATTAATACTTTGGTATATACAAGTGTCATTCTGTCAAATAAAGATGAATGATTTCTGATAATTTGTCTTTATTATTTTTATAAAAACCATAAAAATTTTTTTTCCTTTCCCTTAAAAATTATTATTAACATTATTATTTATTAATAAAGAGAAATATTAATTATTATCAGCTGAGGTACCCGATCCAATTCTTGAAGAATGCTTAATTTTAAGAATTTTATAACAAGTAAATTACAGCAAAAAAATTAGAAAAGAAAATTGAGATGTAGAAATTAAAAAAAAATAAAAATTTTTAAAAATAGTATTTTTTTGTTAAATAAAATTGAAAAATTCTCAAGTGTTAACGCGCTTTTAAAAAGCGCATTCAAGTTTTTTTTTTTATTTAATAATATGTTTATCTTAAATAAATTAAAAAAAACTTTACTCAATAATTTTATTCTTAAAGAGTTGAGTAATATGGAGTAAAGCTGTGTTACTGTCAAATTATTATTTATTTAATGTTTTTTAATTTTTTTAATTTTTCATCGGTCACAGTAAAACAACAAGTTCTGTACCAGGATACTCCGGTAGCTGTAAATTATATTCTTCTTCAAGTTTTTTGGGTACAAATCTACCCCCCAGATAATGAAACTTTCCCTTAAAAAATTTAGCACAAATTTTCGGAGCAGTAAGTGAAATCAAAGTATCTGGTTTTATTCCCTCTTCTGGAGGGCCACTTTCAACATCCCAGCCAGATGGAATGTCAATGCTAAAAATTGGTGTAGCAGTAGTCTTCAATAAATCAACAATAGGAACAAACTCAAACCTGACTGGGGGCTTGAAGCTAAACCCAAACAACCCATCGACAATCACACTGTACTCCTGGGTGTCTTTAATACCTTTAACATCATCTATAACAAGAATATCATTCTCTCGGCATTGATGCAATAGATTTTCATACAATTTATTGGTAGTTTTCTTGGGATAATAGACCTCAGGATGATATCCAAATAGCTTTAGATGTCTAGCACACACCAATCCATCTCCACCGTTATTACCAGGTCCACAGCATACTAAAACACGAGCCTTTGTCCTGTTAACCATTGGATAAGTTTTGGCAACAGCGATTGCACAACTTTGACCTGCCAGTTCCATCAATTGATCGACGCTAAATTTATACTTATCAAATAAATCTTTATCAACATTTATTGCCTCTGTTTGCGTTAAAAATTTAACCATCTTATTATTATTTTTAGAAGAATCAGTAGCAATAAATCTACTGAAAGTAGTACAAGTGTTGAAACTCCAACCGGCAGCTCGTGATAAATTCTTTAACATTTATTTCTATTATTGAACCTATAATAAACATATATGTGTTATTATTATTAATCAATAAGGTCAATATTAAATAAATATACGAGACAGATAAATAATGTGTACTTAGGTTATTTTTGTCAGCTTATCGATTGAAAGTAATTTTAAATTTTACAAACTTTCACAGTGTAACTGCCGGTAGATGTCGCACAAAATCAGTTGAAAAATTTATTGCTTCGTTTGATTGGCTCGCTGCAATCTTTTTTATCTTTTTTTTCTAGATAAAGTTATGACACTGAAGTTGGCAGATATTGAAAATTATTTAAAAATTTTATAGTAATTAAATGATTAAAAAAAAAAATTTAATTAAATAGTTTCACGTGTGAAAATTAATAAAAATAACAAATGAAAATTTTTAGAAGCATTTTTTTATTGTAATTGATTTATTAAAAAAATTTTTAAAATCAACAGCTGATGGCTAACTTCAGTGTTATGTAAATTACTTAATAGGAATACCATCGATAGATAATTTTATTATCCCTCAGATAACTTATAAGCTGGTGAGTTTATTAGATACCCAATGAAATAATTGCATCGACTAACCTGTTCGCCTACTTGGATTCGATGATGTTTATAAATATGCGAATTTGACATTTTACTCACGTATTATTTAATTTATTCACTTGATATATTACCGTAAATAGAAAAGATGCATAAATAATTTAAAAAATACATCGATAGTTATAGACAAGCGAATAACTTCGTGATGCAACGCAAAATAATATTTTAACTGTACAGTATTTATTTTAATTATTGAGGTGAAGTGTATGTTTATTTAAAATTAAAATAATAACAATATTTAAAAAAAAAAAAAAAAAGAGTAAAGAAAAAAAATGACAAGTGGCCAAAGTGGGCATGATCATTCGTTTACAATACGCCAAGAAATTCAACGTTTTGAAAGTGTTCATCCATCTATTTATGCTATTTACGATTTAATTGATCTTATTTCTGACACACAAATCGCTAAGCAAATAAGAGAACATGTTGTAGCTATTGAAGGTATTTATTGCTAATATTTTATCAACCATCTGTTTGAAAGGTCAAGTGACAACTCACTTGATCTATTTATTTAATGTAAATTCATTTTTATTTGTTTCAATTTATTTTTTTTTTAGATTCATTTGTCAATAGTCATGAGTGGACACTGGCCAGAGATGTACCAGAGTTGCATTTGGGAATTATTGGTTCCTGTGATTCGGGTAAATCAGCACTGGTACATCGGTATTTGACAGGATCATTTATGCATGAAGAATCTCCGGAAGGTGGTAGATTTAAAAAGGAAATTTTTGTAAATGATCAAAGTTATTTATTATTGATTAGAGATGAAGGTGGTGTCCCTGAATCACAAGTAAATTTTTTTTTTTTAATTATTTAAATGTATACTCCATATTATTGATTTTAATAATTTCTATTTTTATAATTGCAGTTTTCATCGTGGATTGACGCAGTTTTATTGGTATTTAGTTTAGAGAGTGAAGAAAGTTTTTCAATTCTTTGTAATTATTATAATAAAATGTGTTCATTTCGTAATATGACAAATGTACCAAAAATTCTAGTTGGAGTACAAGGTAATTTTATTTATTTACTTGTTATTTTTAGTTATGATATTAAAATTGAGAGATGATAAATTTTAGCATTTTTTGATGTATAAATTTGTTCAAAAAAAACTTATTTAAAAAATTCCATTTTAAGAAGCTCTAAATAATAATAAATGGAATTTTTTTAAATATATTTTTTTTGAGTAAATTTATTTATCAAGAAAAATAAAAAAAATTATTGAATGCTAAACTTCAGATGCAAATTAAGTTAGCCGACATCTAAAAATTTTTATAGTTTTTTTTTTATTAAAAAAATTATTACAAAAAATTTCATTTGTAAAAAATTTGAAAAACTACACGTGCAATTAAAAAAAAAATTTTTTTAGTTTTGCTAGTAAATAAATAATTATTATTCTCATTATAATTAACAGATTCAATCAACGATACAAATCCTCGTGTTATTAAGGATGTAAGACCACGTAAATTAGCATGTGAATTACGTTGTCCTTATTATGAAACCTGTGCCATTTACGGATTAAACGTAGAACGAGTATTTCAAGATGTATGTCAGAAGATAATCCTAAAAATGTCTAATAAACTGCAACTGTCACAACGATGTAATGGTAGTCAAAGTTCTAGTGAAAATGTACAACAACAAGAACCAAGATACTCAATATCTGTGATTAGTAAATCTGCACTATCATCATCTACTAAAGATTCAGATACGAGTAGTCCCTCAAAACTTAGTATTACGACAGATAAAGCTGAAGAATTTATACGACCCACCCAAGATAATATGAGCCAATGTGATCCAGTTATTACTAACGACACTAGTTTTCAGTATATCCAAGCTCCGCACTCGGAATTTCGGACATCTATTTTAACGCCGACGACCATCAGAAAGTTCCGTAGAAAATCAAACATCTTTACGCCGTCTAAGAAGGAAAAGTACAACATGGAAGAGATGGGAGTTGGTAGAGAAATTCCAGTCAAGCAAGGGTATCTCTTTAAACGAAGTAGCAAGTCGTTGAAGGAACGCAAGAAGAAATACGTGACTCTGTTGGAAGATGGAAGGTTGACGTACCATCCAAGTCTTCATGACTACATGAATGATATCAATGGCAAAGTTATTCTCTTGCAGTATGTCACAGTAAAAGTACCTGGGAAAACACCAAAAGGTTCCAAGTCAACCTCCACTCAAGACGACAGCTTTGAGTTTGCGATAATATCATTAGAAAACAAAACTTGGAATTTTGAAGCAAGCAATGCTGATGATCGTGACAGCTGGATTGCCGCCATCGAACAACAGATCTTGTCAAGCTTGCAGAACAGCGACGCGGATAAAAAAAATGAAACTGAAGCCGTTAAAATGCACTGTATTAAAAACAAAGTCTCTGGTAATGATGCATGCGCTGATTGCAGTGCTCCCAATCCTCACTGGGCAAGTCTCAATCTTGGAATTCTAGTTTGTATCGAATGTTCAGGAGTTCACAGAAATTTAGGCTCACATATATCCAAAATCCGTTCATTAGATTTAGATGACTGGTCTGCTGGTCAGTTGAGTGTTATGCTGGCACTTGGCAATGACATTGCTAATGGAGTTTGGGAGTATTGCCTTAATGGTAAAGTGAAGCCTCATTCAAATTCACCTCACGAGGCTAAAGAACAATGGATTCGTTGGAAGTATGAGGACAAAGCTTTCTTACCACCTGCAAACCCCAATATTTCTATTGGAAAATTGCTCATCGATTCTGTGTGCAGGTAATTTTTTTTTTTTTTTTTTATTAAATTTTAAATTATTTTTTTTTTTCAGAGGTGACATGCGAGCTTTCACTTTGTGCTTGGCAAAATGCACGTATGAAGACATAAATATTTCTGTTAGCAACGAAGATTTGAGAACACCTTTACATCTAGTTTGTGCTACGGGAAACTTGGCCATGGCTCAATTATTAATATGGGTAAATATTTACCAAGTTTTATGATAATTTATGTTATATTGTCTGTAGTAGTAATAATTAACATCTGGCTTGATCAAATATTTGTGATTGAATTCTAGCACAAGGCAAACCCCCAAAATCTTGATCACGAAGGTCGTACCTGTATGTCATACGTCAGAGCTTTAGAGAGAACTCTGGATAACACCTCAGATTCAATAGAGATGCAAAAACTATTAGAAGTATTAGAACAGGCAAGTATATCTAGTATGGATGACACTGAAACAACCCAGTATTAATTAAGACACATTTGTTTGCTTAGAATATAGTGAATGATAAAAAATTTGATAGATATTTACTATTAAGTTATTTATCTTTCGACTACGTTGGTACTTATTTTATTTTATAATTTTATTCCACCGACTTGTTTTTTTATTTTATTTAAAAATAATAACTCTATTTTTAGCTCATCTTATATATATGTATAAGTATTTGTAGATTTTATTAACTGAAATTTTATTGTATCTAGATGAATTTTAACTTGCTTTTAACTTTTATTTTTTTTCTCAATATTTAATGATTTTAGAACTTTAAAATAAAATAATATATATGCATATGTATGTATGTATGTATGTATATTGTGCAAGTCGCCTATTTTATATTAAATGTTTTAATTATTTAATTAAAAAATTAATACGTCACTTGGAAAGTAATAAAAACATCACAACTCGGTAATAGAAGAAATGATTTATAGATCAAGTATAATCGAGTGTAATTTTTGTCAATGACTGAGAAGTACAAAACACTCCATAAATCTAGTTAATATATTTATATATTGAAATGTATGTATTCAAATATGCTTTTATCATTCACATGTTATTTGAATATAATTGTATTGTCTCGTAAATAATGTTATCTTTATTACTCAACCTTTAAGCCAAAAATATTCCAAACAAATTTGTCTTGCTATTATTTATTTATCAAAAAAATTCTAAAAATTATATCAGAATATATTTTCAAAATTTACACATTATTTGATAATAATTTTATTTTCTCCAAAATATTATTTTATTTCTATTATTCATTTTTTAAATCAAAATGCGCTTCATCTGTTGATCAGCTTCTGGATCAAATTCTATAAAAAAAAATTATTAAAATTATTTTAATGATATTTACTTTAATTTTTAATTTGAAATAAAATTATATTTAAAAATAACTTACTACAAAAAGGATAAGTTCCGCTCGTTTCAAAAGCAAAATTTCCGCGAGCCGGCAGTTGAGGAGTGTCCATACCCATCTTAGAGCAAGATTCAGCATCACAAGAGTCGTCAATCACAAAATCAGTCCACCGTAAGCTGGCAGTTTGTGCATTGTAACGATACGCCCACATATGACAAGGCTCTTTGATAGCCGCAGCCATGTACCTAGGAGCGCGACTGTGGCTACAAGTTGCCAAATTGTATAAAATAGCTACCGTAATTTTAGGAATCTCGAAGAAGGATTTGTAAAAGGTTTCGCCGTCTAGTAAACAGTTAGGTTGCCATTTGCCACCGTTGACGAATAAATCAACATCGCCTACACCTACCGTCATTCCCAAACCAAGAAAAGGTAAAAATGGTCTGCCGTCAGTGTGGATGACATCAATAAAATTGGCATCTGTCTTATTGAGTCGTATCATTGGATTTCTTCCTTGGAATCCTGGTTGAGCTGGATCTAGTGCTGTTATTCGGTAGATTTTTGGATCAGTGAAATTTTTTCCAACGTAACTCATTATGTGGGAGCCCAAACTGTGACCAAGAAGATGAAGGTTTTGTACATTCAACGCTCTGTTTTTTTCTAAGTGACGAATTACTCTGAAAAATTTATTCATTATGTTAGTTAATATTATGATTAAATTGACAACAGCAGACATTTGTCAATTTTTTGGATTTTTACCATAAATAAATTGTAAAAAAAATTTTTTTTTTATAATTGCGCTTTTAATTTTTTATAATCTCTAGACTTTAAATTTTTTTATTGAAATTTTTTCATAATAATTTAATTTTATAGAAATTAATTGGGTCTTTTACCTTCATTTCAGATATTACTAAAGTTAGCTGACGTTTTTAATTTTTTGATTTTGCTTCATTTATTAAATTAAAATTAAAAAATAGATTTTTTCAAATTGCACTTAACGTTTTTAAAATTTTTTACAAATGAAATTAAAAAAAAAATTTTTTTTTACTAATATTTTTAATAAAAAAAATTATAAAAATTTTTAGATGTCTGCTAACTTTATTATAATTAATTCCAGTATCAAATATTATGAAAATGTATAATTATTATTGCAATAATAATTTTAAAACAAACCTTATTATTTCAGCCGATACCGTGCGAGTATTAGCAGCAGCTGTAAAATAAAATCCTGAAGATCCTTTAGTCCAGTCTACAGCAAAAACATTGCTGTCAGCCTGAAAATAAAATTAATTATACTTTCTATCTAAAATAATTTTTATGATTAAATTTACCGTAAATAATAAAGCTTCTGTCAAATTTTTAAACCACGCAGTGTTAGTATCACTAAAATATCCATGAGTGATAAAATATGTCGGTTTTTTGAAATCAAATTCTGAAGGAATTTTTATTGATGGCCATGTTTGGACAAGACTCTTATTAACATTCCTGCAATAAATAAATTAAAAAAATAATAAATTTTAATTAATGAAAATAATAGGTATTTTATTTTAAATGTTTACCGATTGGAAAAGAAAAACGTTGTGTTGACATCTTCCTTTGACATGGGAAAAGGATATGGACGAAAGAATGTAAACCATGGATAATTATTATCAAAGCATCCTAATTCTTCATAGCAAACTTGATCAGCGATAACTAGGCATTGTCATTAACTATTAATTTATATTCTAGTAAATATTTGGATAATTTCTTACCAGACCCGGTCCATATTAACAAACACAGTTGTATTTTATAATCCATATCGTTTTTTCTTCAGACAGTTCTTTGAATTGGTAGTATCAATAATATTCAAAATAAAAACAAGTCTGGTGTTAAAAGAATGAAAGCAAAGTTAAAAAAGTAGAATACATAATTCAATTGTCACTGAATTTAATCAGGTGAGCAAAAAGAATTGACTCAAGGTTTATTTAAAATGAGTTAGTGATTTATAATGTATTCTGAGTGTTTCATAAAATGTTCTCATTATCAATGATATAATGTTTAATATCGTAAATATTTCAGTTTAAATAACACATTCATTTGGTAAATTCGGTCATTAAACACTTTTCATCAAAAATTACTAAAATGAATTATTAACAAATAATTTATAAGTCAAATAAAAGTGTGGTATTATTTAACGAGCTATAAAAATACAAAATTGTTTTAGAAAAAATGAGGTATATAATTCAATATTAATACTTGAGTATTGACCTTAGGGTCATTTAAATCATTTAATATTTTAACAAGATTTCATGTAATGAATTTTGGCGTATGTCACATAATAAGTATCCCCTAATTCCATTTGACCTTTTTCAAGTTCTCCTAGAAGATAAGATAAATTTATTTATTAATAAAACAAGGGAGACTATAGTAATTATTCTCAAATATTTAATTTTTTTTTTAAATTTTAATTAAATATTTAATTTTAAATAATGCAAGTATCACCTGGTACATAAATATTTGGTGGAAATATTGGAATGCGACTGTAGCAATTTACGGTTGTCCATTTTTCGTCTTTTTTTTCCGTAGTAAGTGTACTCATCCATGAAAAAGGCTCTCTAATCAATTAAAATAAAATGATTTATAATTTACAATTTAACTAAAATAATAATAACTTAATTATTAAATTAAGCATACTTATTGGTTATTTCTGAAATAATTTGCAACGGAGCAGGCATACTGATGGTATAAATTTTAGGCTTTTCCAAATCCGAGTACTTGAGTGGTGAATTTGGACTACTGTAGGTGTTGAAGATTGTCTCGAAAATAGAGTGAGTAACTTCACAGCGACAGTCAATTTGACTTTGGATCAGTTGCAGGAATTCCAAACTTATGTGAATTTGTGCCAAGGCTTTCAATTTATTTCTGTGAAAAATGATTGATGAAAAAAATTTTATCTAGATATTCTTTTTTAGTAAAAAAAAAATTACAAGCATACCGATAATTGTCGAGTTTGAATTCTTCATTTGACACATTAGTTATAAGTTTCTGCAGCTCAGACATCTCCAAAAGACTCATATTGGATATCAAATATAAATAATCTCGACTGAGTTTTTCTATTCCCATGTCTATCACCAGTTCCAAGGATAGAGTGCCAGCGTGTATAGAAAATTTTTTATTTTCACCGTATAGTTCTGAGACCATCATAGCAAATCTTGTTTCATCTATACTGTTTAACTAAAATTAAAGTCTTGAGATATAATATTTATATATAATAAATTTATTTATAATAAGAATCAGATGAAAAGACACAATGAAAACGTCACATCAAATTTTCAATAAGTGATAATTAATAAATAACTAATGAATAAATTAATTAAAATAAATATGTACCTGAGGTTTGAAATTTTTTTCACCCATAGCTTCAAAAATTGCATAAATACAATCGGTTATAAGAACATAGTTATCTGCAGCTCTGATAATTTGCCAGAATTTATCAGTAAAATCAAGATTTTCTCTTTTCGGCAATTCTTTAATAAAATCAATCAATTTAGTTGTCCCTTCATTCTCTTTGGACATCGGTATGGTCTCAGTAACTTGATCATTATCAAATGGATCATCTCCACTCAATAGTCTTTTCAATTGTTTCATAACATCATCGCCCTATTTTAAAGTAAGAAATAATAATAATGTATAAAAAATATATTAAAAAATACTACTAAAAATTTATTAATTTGGATACCTGAGAGTAAGGATTATTAAAATCTTTTGGGAAAATTAAGGGCTTGACACTGTATCTCGAACTCAAATGCTTTTCATGATATGTTTGAATCATTGTCAAATATTTATCAAGCAAGACTATTTGATCCCATAAATCGCACAACGGACTCGCTTTTGAGCCACTAATTATTTCGGCAAACTGAAAAAATAAATAAATACATTAATAAAAAAATAAATAAAAAAATTTTCAGGAAATATAAAAAAAATCATACTAATTTATTAGATAGAGCAGTAGGCGGTGGTAAAAATGTCAAATCATCCCAAGTAGCCTCAACTTTTAAGTAGCCTTTAAATTCATCAATTGACTGATCTTTTTTATCAATCATTTCAAAACTAGTCCCACATAATTCATAAGTACTCGTAATCTTGACGTCAACTTTAAGAGAAGACCACGACTCGTCCAAGTGCTGTCTCAACAGCTGAGAGAAACCATATCGAATGTGTTCCAACGAAGTCATAGCAGGCAAACAAACTCTGATGGGTATGAAATACTGACTATCGAATGCAGTACCTATCAATATTACTCTTTCGTAATAATTTTCTCTCGGATCGGATGGATCGCATAAAGAAAACACAGGCAGTGTCCATGTTTCAGCGTCCAATTTTTCTTGAGCAATATTTATTAATTCTCTGTAAGAAAAAAAATTTGAGGGTACTCTTGTTTTTTTTAGAATTATATAAAAAAAATATATATATATTTACGCTGCAGTACGTCTGTCCATAGGTATATGTTTTTCCTCATCTTTATACCAATTTTTTTTTGGTAGTGTTATTGTTACATTGAAGCTGTCGTCACCGAATGAATGCGATAAAGGAGATCCTGTTACATCTAAAGCTAAACATACAATTAAAAAAAAAAAATTCAATTTAAAAAAACTTGAAAAACAATGCATGAAATTTTTTAAAAATATTTTTTAGTTTCTAATTTAATAATTAAAAGAAAATTAAAAACGTCGGCTAATTTAATTTTCATCTTTATTTAATGACATATAACTTAAAAAATAAATAAATAGAATTACCTAACGAATCGTTGTCCTTATTTTCATTTTTAATAACTTCTTTTAAGTCATGTGATTTCTAAAATCATAAAAAAAATTAGTTAACAATTAAAAAACAAAAATTGAATAACTTACGACGTAACAAAATAAAACACACTCTCCATTTGGACAAAGGTTCGGAAATAAACGATTAATATACGATAGCCGTGTTTTAATCGCTTGAAATTCAGTGTTTTTAACAACATTCTTCACAATCTCAATGTCATTAATTTTTTCTTTACTCATTGTTAATAAAAAATAAAATTAAATAATTTTTAAACAGATCTTTCTTGAAAAAAAAAAACTTTATTTGTTTATGTTTCTCAATATTTTCCGTTGACAATATGCGCATTTAAAAATCCTCGATATTCTCTACCGGTAAGACACTCCGTGAATTGTCAGTAAAGAAGAAATGTCAACAAAAAGTAAGTAAAGTCTCCGGTAGATGGCGTTTAATAATAACTCCAGCTGATGCGTCATCTATCATCGTATCCCGCGATGATTTGGCATTTGCTTTGCCTTGGGAATCTGTCTCGAACTCAGTGGGTCTCAGTCACCCGCTCGCTCTGTCTCACTCGGTCTCTCGTAACAGTTTCCACGAACTGACGATACACGACACATGAGAGCAAACGAATAATTCGTGAGAGAGAAGAAAAAATTTATTAAACTAGCAGTAAGCGTTTGGTCTGAACGTCCGAGAGAGAAAGAAATAGTCGAAGAAGAAGTAGAAGAGTATAATACGAAGTAGCGCAGAACGAAAACGCCACACAAATGATGTTCGGATCGCGTTTGCGCCGCGAGTGTTAAAATCACCAATAATGTCAATACTCATACGGTGTAATTTTTAAAAAAAAAAGATACGCGATGCCTTGAAATAGCCTTGACAATTGTGAACAGGTGACTAGTGTGTGTTGTGAGCTAGCAAAATCAGTGGTAGGAACAAAACATTTATAATAATAATTATTATTACTAACTATTACTATTATTGTTATTTTTAAATTAATAAATAAACAAAAAGATAATAAAAATATTTATTTACAACAACAGAGAATAATAACAATACAATACTGGAGACGAGAAAGGAAGTTGTCGACAGTGTAGCTTTTGGATTATGAAAAAGTCGAATAAATATCGAACGGGTGTGGGTAACATTTCGTCAGTGTGCCTGTCCGAGGCTAAATCGGACAGGGCCGAGCCTCAGGACAGTCTTGGTAATTTTTACATGAAAGAGCAAGACATACCTGAATATCTAGAGGGCTGTGGTCTAACGACTTGCTCTGCCGGCAACGACATGCCTGAAGCCGTTGAGGATCTACCCAAAGAGCACCACAAGGAGAAGAAACTGTCAACCGCGTCAATAGCCAGCGGGGGTGATACCAAGAAGACAGTAACTGTTAAACACCCCGAGTCAAACAAGCCGAAACCTACGGCCAAAAAATGTAAGCCCATCCAAGCAGACCTTGATGTTGCCAAGGAGTTTATCCGGTGTCGCGATGAGTGTCTCACAAGGCTGGACCTCAGCAAGTCAAGCATCACCAACTTGCCGAGCTCCGTCAGAGATCTGTCGCATTTGCAAGAGTTTTATCTCTACGGTAACAAGCTCGTGACACTACCGCCAGAAATAGGATGCCTGACGAGTCTGAGGATTCTAGCCTTGAATGAAAATTCTCTCACCAGCCTGCCAGATACTCTTGAGAATCTTAAATCACTTAAGGTACTCGATTTGCGGCATAATAAATTAAGTGAAATTCCTGAGGTTGTTTACAAGTTGACGTCACTCACCACGCTCTTTTTACGCTTCAACCGGGTGCGTTACGTCAGTGATAACATAAGAAATTTGACTAACCTGACGATGCTCAGTTTGCGTGAGAATAAAATAAAATCATTGCCTGCGGGAATTGGTAAGCTCGTTAATTTGATAACCTTCGACGTGTCTCACAATCACTTGGAGCACTTGCCAGAAGAAATAGGAAACTGCGTTCAGTTGTCGACTCTGGATCTGCAGCACAATGAGCTGCTGGATATTCCAGAGACTATTGGAAATTTAGTAGCTGTTACGAGATTGGGATTGAGATATAACCGTCTCTCGAGTATACCCAAGTCGCTTGCGAATTGCCGGCTGATGGACGAGTTCAGCGTTGAGGGAAATCAAGTGTCTCATTTGCCAGACGGGCTGCTTTCAAGTTTGTCTGAACTAATTACAATAACCTTATCACGTAATTGTTTTTCAGCATATCCCTCGGGTGGTCCGTCCCAGTTCACAAACGTCGATTCATTAAACATGGAGCACAATCAGATAGATAAAATTCCCTATGGGATATTTTCACGTGCTAAAAATCTCACCAAGCTCAATATGAAGGAAAATCAATTGACGTCTTTGCCATTGGACATTGGCACTTGGGTAAATATGGTTGAGCTTAATCTTGGTACAAATCAGCTGACTAAAATTCCAGATGACATTCAGTGCCTACAGAATCTTGAGATTCTAACTCTGTCCAACAACCTGTTGAAGCGCATACCAGCGAGTATCGGTAATTTGCGTAAACTAAGAGTGTTGGATCTCGAGGAAAATAAAATAGAGTGTTTGCCCAATGAAATAGGATTTCTACGTGATCTTCAGAAGCTGATACTCCAATCAAATCAAGTGACATCGTTACCACGTGCCATTGGACACCTTCTTAATTTGACTTATCTGAGTGTTGGTGAAAATAATCTTAATTATTTACCAGAAGAAATAGGAACTCTGGAAAATCTTGACTCGCTTTACGTAAATGACAATGCTAATCTTCACAACTTGCCGTTTGAGTTGGCGCTCTGTACAAACCTCAGTATTATGTCTATTGAAAATTGCCCGTTGTCGAAAATTCCCGCAGAAATAGTTGCTGGTGGTCCGTCCTTTGTTATCCAGTTTTTGAAGATGCAAGGGCCGTACAGGTCAATGTAATAAATCGATGACTTCGAGGAACGCGAGACACGAACATGTAGCAATTGCATTATCAGCAGGTGTGCCAGGATTTGTCATCACGTATGGCTAGTTTTCGCGAGAAAACATCAAGGCAGACGCAACAAAACCGCTGTAGCTGTAGCTGGTCTATCAAGCATGGATTTGTAACTAGCTTCCTCGAAGCCTCTCAAATTAACCACCAATAGTCTTAGACTGTTATTTTAAAATTGTATTATTGAAATTACCAATAATGAGCATTTACCTGAATCAACAGTCCTCCATCTATAACAAGTCTATAAAAAGTGGCTGATAATTAAAATACTTCTCTCTCCTGTGGTGCCAAGTTGTCATGTTATTTATTGTGATCTGAAGAAATGTTAAATTTATAATTATCAAGTTAATATAATAACTTATTAACATATTAATATAAATATACTTAAATATATTTATATTAATTAATTAATTGATTCATCGAGCCATCAGCACCGTCCTGCGTATGACGCAGTCTAGTTTAAAAACCTCACCAATCATTGTCTCTGTCTATTTAAAAGTTAATTGATTACATTTACTAAAGATCTAATCTCTCAGAGACTGTATCATCATTATTAATTATTAATTATTATTATCATTATCGTAAATCAATATATTTATCATTTTTATTATTATGTAATATTACGATGTAGTTTTTAAACGTGGGGTTTAAATACTTGATCCATCATTGTCTTTCAGTAAAGTAATTTAAGACGTCACTGTATAAGCTTCAGAATAATAATCGTTATTTTTTCGACAGTGGATTTATTTAAAAATAAATTCTCGGTTATAAAAACAAGTTATTTATTGAGATAACTCATGGATAAACTTGTTCAGTAAATCTGTCGCGAAAATATTAAAAGTTTAACTGTAATAATGTCGTCAAAAAAAAATATTAAAAAAAAAAAAAACATAATGAAATAGGAGAAAAAATCTGTTTTAGACGCAGTTCGACGAGCAACCAGGGCGTTTGATCGCTATGTCCCTTAACTTCTTATGCTTCTTACTCTTCTTCCGACAATGAAATTTTATATCATTTTGTTGTCTTTGTTCTTTCATTATTATCTTTTTTTGTTGGGACACTCTGTTACCCTCCACTTGTCTGTGTGTATTATTGTATCGGGTTGCGTATTTTATTTTCTCGGGCTCGTCGCGTCTCTCTTGTCTCTCACACTCTCGTCACAATGCGGGAATATGAGTTAATAAATAAAATATATTAATAATAATAATAATATATATATATATTAGCTTCAAGACGAAATATTTTGTTATACATAACATAATTAAACGCAAGCCACTTTTTCTATATGTACCTGCATTTTAATGAATCGTTGACACCCTGATAAAAACGTAAAATAAAAAAATATTTAAAAAAATTGTTAATATTAAACAAGCCTTAACTTCTGAAGTTACACGATTAAATTAATAAAATTAACTATTGAGAGAGATGAAGTAAAAGTTTAAAGAATTACATGACAAATTGTATATCTAAGTCTTAATAATCTTTCCTCAATTTCTTGAAACTTTTCTTTACCTTCGTACAGCAAAACAATAAATAAATAATTAAATAAATGAATCTAAAATAAACATTTTTGTAATGTATATAATATACGTACTTTTATGTGATTTCTAAATGAATGTAAGAAGGAAAGAATAAGTTAAGCTGTTGATCAAAAGGAAAAGATTTTGATTAAATTGATAAATTATTAAAAATTGTGGATGATTTATTTTTATGCAAATGTTACAGTTTAGTCAAAAATGAGCCGCGAGGCTTTGGTGCAGCATCTTTTAATCACGTTTGATGTAAATCTAAGATATATTAAATAAAATAACTACACGCACAACTATCATTTATACTGTCATAACATTTATAAGTAAACTAGCGTCGTATCTATTGTTAATTTAGACAATTTTATTTTTTATTCAACTATTATATTTTTTAAACATTTCATTTTATTTTATCTCAATAACTGTTAATGTTTGTCGATCACATTTAAGTCTTTCATTGTCATTTATATTTATCTGATATGTAATAATTTTTTTGTCTTTGTCATTTATCATTTTTTAGTAATAATGTTAATTATAAATTATAATGTAATGAAATAGATAATTAAATTATATATTATGGTTAATTTTTCACAATCGACTGTGCCATTTTGGTAGTTTTTTTTCGTTCACCAAAAAAATATTAAAAAATTAAAAAAAAAAAAAAAATATGACAATTGTTTGAACGTCGAGGGAAACTAGTTGATTTATCTAAATTTATGATCCTGTTAAGTAGCCTGATTGGCATGATATTATATGTATAATTTTAATAAATTGTAATGTTAATGTCCTTCAATGTATATTGGAAACAAAGATGATGAAAAAAGATGAATATTACTGTATAAAATATTTCTAAATATACAAAATGTACTGTGTAATTATTGTCTTATTTTTTAATATAAGTTAATTAATCAATCAACAAGACATTTCAAATTTTTTACAGATGGAAGACTTTTTCTTGACTGAAAAATTTTTTGATAATCTATTGGTTGGACATTCAGGTGTTTCCAACTTTACAGGCGCTTTAAGATGTGGTTCTTTTTTTATTGCTATCAAATTTTCTCTCTTAATTTCCGGGACAGAATATTTAGTGTCATCATCAAATTGTTTTTTTAATTCTTTTTTAACTTTAGCCGCCAATTCTTGGTTTATATTTATCAACGCTTTGTCAATATTTATAATTACATCATCAATACTACTGATCAACTCTTTTACATCATGTTTGGCACTAGAAATTTTTTGAAGTCGAATTAAATCATTTTCTTCAGAATTTGTTGTTTCGTCATCCAAAATTTGATTGATTACTGATGCAAAGTCATGTTCAGCTTTGAATTTCCATATTGATTCACAGAAGTCATTTTCCGTTTGGAAAATACGGCTGTGAAGATCATCCTGTTGAAAAAAATTAAACAACTATTAGCAACAATTATGTAATATAAAAAAAAAATGTAATACTAAACTTAGCCGACGTTTTTAATTATTAAATTAAATCTAATTAATATTTAAAAAAAATTTTAATTGTAGTTTTTCAAGTTTTTACAAATAAAATTTTTTTTTTTTATTTTATTGCAATAATTTTATGACATTAAAGTGTGAAAATTAACTCAGCAGATAGTTGACAATTTTAAGAATTTTTGTAAAAAATAAATTATGGAAAAAAAAATTGACATGTAGAAATTTTAAAAAACTACAAATGCAATTTTTTAAAAATAATTTTTTGGAGCAAATTTATTTATTAAAAAAATTCTTAAAATTATTAAAAATATGCTAAATTAATTTTTATAATAATTTTTCAATAAAAAAAAAATCTAAAAATTTTAAGATGTCGGCTTATTTAATTTTCATAAAAAAATTACCAGTTTCTTCAACTTATCCTTTAAGTCTTCTTTTCTTTTTCGAAGATTTTCTTCACCTCTATTAACTAGTCCTTTCATTAATTCTACTTGAACATACTTTTCAGTAAATTTATCTAACAAGCAATCTACTGTGTTGTCATTATCAGTAACCTGGTTATTATTAACTTCTATGTCTTGGCACTCGGGATTTAATTCCATTCTTGATCATAATCATACTGCAATATCAGTTATTAAATTCAGTTACTATTATTATTATACGTAATATCCAGTATTCCGTATATCAGTATATTTAAATTTAAAAATAACTCTATTTTATTTTTTTCAACAGCAACGCCATCAGTTGAATACAAACGTTACGTTTTATTGTAATTGCATGCGGTACCGCCGCAATAAATTTGCATTGTAACTTTTCAAAACTTTTTAATCTGTTGACTATAAATAACCGCGGTCTGAAATGAGTGCCAATGGGTTGAAGTTGATTAAAAAACCGTAAGTACATATATTCAATTATTTACTTGATAAATTTTTTTTAAATTATATTTTGCTGGAAACGTTTTATGTTATTTTTGGAGGTTAAGTCGTCAAGGTTAGCGTCTCATGTGTTGTGTGTGTTATTTTTTTTTTATATATATATATATATATATATTTATTTACACTCCAATAAATATTAAATTTTCCATTATTTTCATTGTTAAATTTTTAATAACATTGAAGTTAGCTGACAGCTGTTAATTGTTTGAATTTTTATAATAAATAAATTACAATAATAAAAATACTTTTAAAAAATTTTACTAATAATTTTTTTTTTATTTTCAAATGTTGAATTTTTGAATTAAATTTTTTTTATAATAATTTTATTACTTTAATATTGTAAAAAAAATTCATGATATTAAAGTTAGCAGTCACTTGATATTTTTTAAATTTTATTTGACAGAAAAATTTTTGACAAAAAATTATTTTTTAAAAATTGCATTTTTTATGTTTTTTAATTTCTAATAGTCAATTTTTTTTCTCTTTTTTTTTTTTTTTTTTCATTATTTATCTGTTAAAAACATTCGAAAAATTATTAAATATCTGCTTAATTAATTTTAGATATTTTTTTTTTTAATTAAATTAAAACAAAAAAAATATTTTTACAAAATTGCGCGTATAATTTTTAAAACTTTCTACATGTGAAATTTTTTCAATTAATTTTTTTTTTAAATAATTTTTTCAAAAAAAAAAAAAGATTCTAAAAATTTTTTAAATTTAAAATTTAAAACAAAAATGAATTGTTTCTTTTTTTTAATTAAATATTCAGTAAATTTTGTCAAATATATGTCACGAAATAAGTGTAATAAATTAAATTCTTTTAGGAATCCTTACCCACAAGGTATGAGATGTCAAAAATGTCTAGAAATGGGTCACTGGAGTTATGAATGCAAAGGAAAACGAAAATATCTCCATCGGTCTTCGAGGACAGTACAATTAAAAAAAGCTCTGAAACAAAAAGAACTTGAACAGTATGTATTTTTACTTATCTTTGTTCTTAAAATAATTTGCATTTATAACTAATTTTTTTTTGCAGAGAAAATAAAACTTTAAGCTCCAAGTCGGAAGAAAGTAAAAAGAACGAGAAAATTGTAGAGGCTACAAAGAAGAAGAAAGAAAAGTCAAGTAGCTCAAGCAGCTCAGACTCAAGCAGTAGCGACAGTGAAAGTAGTTCCTCGGAGTCTTCGTCCAGTGACTCCAGCAGCAGTTCCAGCTCCAGCAGTAGTTCCAGTAGCAGCAATAGTTCTAGTAGCAGTAGCAGCAGCAGTAGCAGTTCCAGTAGCAACGACTCAAACAGCAAAAAGAAACGACGAAAAAAGAAATAAATTACGCTCAATTTCTTTTTTTTTTTTTTTTTAAACGTATTAATATCGATATTGAGTATTTTCAATATAACTTTATCGTACTGTAAATATGAATGACTTCAATTTTTTATTTTAAAACAGTCTTTAATTATTTTTATATACAGTTTATGAATGTGTTAAATAATAGCATCATGTGAGTAAAACGAAATGAATATAGACTTTAAAATAAAATCAAATGAATTTTATTGATATTTAATTAAAAAAGAGAAACTTAATGTTTGTATTTTTACAGTTGTAAAATTTTTCAATATAAATAGTACAAAATATAATTAAAAAAGAAATTTCTCTTATATACTTAATTAACACTAATTATTATTCATCAACAATTTCAGGCAAGGTTTGAACAATAACTTTCCTCTTGGAATCATAAACAAAATTATTCTTCTTAAAAACATCGCTCTCGTAAAAAGGCACTAAATTATGTATATCGATTTGTTTAGCTTTATCCAACAGATCTTTTTCAGAAACCTCAATAGTCATGACACGTGAGCCATGAAGCGCTTTGTGGAATGCCAAAGTATCCAATGTAATTTGTCGCAAAATATAATACAGTAATTCGCTGTGATCCTTTTTGTACATCAAGTACTTTTGGAATGTGTGACGCATGCTCTTCATAACCGAATACTTTTGTGTATCAACGAAACTGTCGAGTGCCATTCTAATGGCAAGATTTATATCGTCTTCACGTACGTGATCACGTAGATGCATTTTAGCGCTGGCTTCCGACATTCTTATGATACTTTCGATGTGTCTCACGGTGATGGGAAGACTTCCAGTGGCCAAACTTTCTTGCCTTAACTGGCTGTACAATTTAGCGACTTTGTCTTGATCAACGTTTGTAAGTTTTGGATGAATATTTTGACGCGCATAAACGATATATTTTTTTAACAAGTCTTGAGGTATCGTAATGTCATTACCAGCAGTGTCATCAACTAGCTCTGGTGGTAAAACTCTATCGACGTTGGTAGGATGATTTTTAATGTGAGAATTAACGACGAATTTAGCTAGATGTCGATCTTGCATAGGATCTACTTCGTCTTTTACGATGCAGAGAATATCAAAACGTGAAAGAATAGGCTCTGACAGATCAACATTCTCTGAGAAAGTCATACTGGCGTCGTACCTTCCGCCAATAGGATTGGAAGCTGCGATTACTGAACACCTGGCATGGAGAGACGTTACGATACCTGCTTTGGAAATAGAAATACTTTGTTGTTCCATTGCTTCGTGGATTGAGGTCCTGTCTTGATCGTTCATTTTGTCGAACTCATCAATAAGACAAACACCATGATCAGCAAGTACCAAGGCACCGGCTTCAAGCGTCCATTCCCTTGTAGCTACAGACTTTGATACATAGGCAGTTAAACCGACAGCTGATGCTCCTTGTCCTGTCGTAAAAACTGCACGAGGTGCTATTTTTTCCGTGTACTTCAAAAATTGAGACTTTGCTGTACCTGGATCACCACAAAGAAGAACATTAATATCACCACGAATTCTGTGTTTATTACCTGGGTTCTTGGATTCACCACCAAATATCGAAAGTGCTAAAGCACGTTTAATAAATTCATGTCCGTAAATTGAAGGAGCTATACTTGCGACAATACGATCAGCGATACGGTGATCTTTACTTAATTTTAAAATATCATTAACTTCTTCTTCTGTCAACGAATCAACGATGTCTTTAGAATCTTTAATAACAACATGATTGGCTAGAAGTACCGTCGAGAAAACTGGGAATCCTTGTTCGGTATTTAATGACCCATCGTAGCTGTTAGTGTAGATTCCAGTGAGATCAATTTCATCACCAGGCTTACAACGGTCGCACAAGTCGGACAGTAAAATACAATCTTTGCTACGTGGAATACGACCAGCTGGAATTCTACCTGGAGACTCTTGTATTGTTATTTTCTGATAATTACGGTAAATAGTTTGTTCCATATTAATTATAAATGGACCGACACTCTGACACTCGGGACAAGATCCAGGCTTTACTTCGGCGTTCTGAGACTGTACAAAAGGTCCAAGTACGTAACCACATTTAGTACAATCATACTTGACGACAGATAATTGAGGTAAGACGCCTGTTGTAGCTGTGACGACTCCAAGGGTTCGTACCAGTTGATTGAGATGGAGCTTTCTGAAGGTACGGAGCTCTTCGATAAGCGGTAGCTCGGAAATTCTCACGTGGATTTCTCCAGTTACTCGCTCATAACTCGGGAAAATAGTCAAAACCAAATCTTTGGCTACTCCGTCAAATATCTCGAGCATTTGGAACGGCGCTTCTGGAAGGAAATAAGCAAGAGCGTGTTCTTTACTGGCAAGTACTGGAAATTCGACGACGAAACTCGATTGATTGCTTTCACACATATGTCGAATACGCTCCTTGTACAAGCAATGTCCTTTGCCGTCTGCGTATGTTCGTAAAAAGTTTTTAAAACGATTTGCTATTTCAGTTTTTGGACCCAGCATCATTACCCACTCTTTCACTGAGTGACCTCTTGTGTCTTCTAGATTCTCGATTGACTCTATCATCTCGGCATCATCCAGCTCTCCGGTGGCAGCTTTCTCTGCGCGTCTACGCTTTTGAGTTTGTACATCGTCTTCGTCACTGTCCTCTAGAATTATTAATGACAAATAATAAATTAAATTAAATTAAAATTAATATTTAAGTTCTCGTCCATATTTAAAATATTTATAAAACTTAATTTTTGTATCACTAAAAATAATTTTTTTGATTTTTAATTTGCCTGATGAAGCTGAAATAAATCAGCGAAACGTTGCAATTCTTATAATTTAATATCTTCATTTATTGTTCAAATTATTTATAAATTAAAATTTTTAGATAATAATAAAAATATACTAACCGTACAAAAGATCTCTGTCATCCCGGTAGATACCAGCTGCACGATCTCGTTTGCGCATCGCCGCCTCAGCAGCCACTCGTTCACCCTGTGACAGCTCAGAGTACTCATCGTCATCCATCAAAGCCCGATCGTAACGATCTAGTGCGGGCATAGGTCGATAATCAGCCTCCATATCGTCACCAAACAGTTCTTCGCCGTCGCCTTCTTCCTCGTTGACGATGTCCTCTTGAGAGGGCTCGTCTCCCAAGAGCCCTTCATCTTCAAAAGGCTCATCCATCTCAGGTGCTGGGGAAGTTGGTGCGTCCGCATGTCGTACGCTTCTTGGAGGTGAACTTCGTTGACTCTAAAAGATATATAGAATGTTGGAAAAAATTAAAAAATTAGAATTTATGATTTATTTTGTTAAAAAAAAATTATTTACCATTTTGTAGCTTCAATAAATTAAATAAAAAGACAATTTTATTTTTAAACGGTTAGGTATACACGTGAAGTATTGCGAGGTGTGTTTAAAAGAAATTTACGAGATATTTTATTTATAAAATGTTTAAAAATAATTATTACTTTAATATTAACGTCACTTTGAATAATGTAAATAATTAAGACTTGTTAAAACAATACAAATAAAAACGTAAACAAAATGTGACAAGACGCTAATATTTGGCGGGATTTATGCGTTCTGATGAAAAATAGAAGTAGTCGCCGGGTTTAAGGCGGCATTGAAAAATTGCGATCTCGCGCAAGCGCATTAAAGGTTATATAAACCGGACTTTATTTTTTAGACAGAGAGTATAGCAATTTTTTTGGATTGCAAAAAAAAAATTTGGAAGTATGGATGTACGACAGCTCAAAATTCAAATTTTGAGTTATCAGTAAATTAAACATATATTTATGATAAATGAAACTAAAATTAACCGACAGCGAAAAATTTTTATTTTTTTTTTTACTAATTGAATTAGCAAAAAAAAAAAATTTTTTAAAAATTACACAAATAGTTTTTCAAATTTATGATATTCAAGTGAGCTAAAATTTTTTAAATTATTAAATATGTGCTACATTAATTTTTATTCAAATTTTTTACATGTGAAATTTTTTTGTAATAATTTTATTATTAAAAAAAATTCTGAAAAAGTTTAGATGTCGGTTAACTTAATTTTCATTTATAATAATAATAATAATAATGATTCATTAATTATGATTAATGAATATATAGAAAAAATAATTTTTTAAAAAGTCCCAATTATTTTGCTTTAATGAAGATGAGATGGAGTCGGTGAAGAAATTTGAAAATTTGACAGATTAAGAGGGTAAGATATAAAAACAATTACAAGTATTAATTTTCGAAAATAATACATTTTACGTACAAAAATGTCAAGTACAGAAAATCATTATAGACTTGATGATTATACTAAAAAATTATTATTAAAAAAAAAAAAAAGATAAAAAATGAGTCATCTTGATATCTGCTATTCTGAAAAGAGAGAAGCGTATTTTATAAGGATTAAGTACAGATAACATTATATAATATTCTTATTATAAACAAATATTCATGGAATATAATATATTATTATAATTACTGTTAGTTACATCTCCAGTATACTCTTTATTGCGGCTCAAAATATAATATTATATATTTTACGTATTGTTCACATTATTCACTCATTATTTTCATATATTTATAATCCACATACTATTAAATAAAACATTATTATTTTAGCAGTCTGACTTATTGGAAAATGTATACAAAGTATTTATTATTTAATATAATTAAAAAAGACAATTATTCACGTAGTTTTTCAAAAATATAAAGTGTACAATGGAGACGTACTTCTATTTCGACATTCAAACACTCAAAGTTTATAAGAAAAATGTATTTTTTATATTTTTTTTTTTTTGCTTTTCTTTTTTTTTTTCTTTTTATATTATTCATTCTTATAATAAAACTTATCCGATATAATTATTAAATTTATCGAATATTATTATTATTATTAGTTATATCTACCATTGTTTAATCGTACTTGTTAATCAGCTAAATTATTTTTGTAATTCCTCATTATTTTTCGAGGATTCTTATAATCTAATGCTATTACTTATCGTCTTTTCAAATCCATATACTCAACTACTAGATCAAATTAATTATTTTATATTATTTTTATATTTCAGTTTTATTAATTTATATTCATTCTTATTTAATCAATATTTACTTGCGGTGAGAATGAGGCCAAGTTTTAATTGATTACGTTAACCAAATTTTTTTGATAAAACAATTTTAATTGTTCACAACCCATATGTTAATATGTATAAGCATTTAAATAATATCAGACAATCTATTTATTTATTTAATTAATTAATTAATATAATCAAAGTCTTTTATTTGGCACAATAAAAAAAAAATAAATATTAAAAATTGTGTCAACTGTATTTGAGCGTAAAAAAGATTTATATTATATATTTTAAAAAAATTGCACGACGTATTAAAATGTGCTGACGGCAGAGTTCAATTATTTTTCATGAGACTCATTAACTGTTGATAATAATTAAAAAATAATTGCCTGATAAGTTTCATATTAGTTTGACTAGTCAATTGTTTTAGTTTGTTTATTAAAATTTAAATTTAATTCAACTCTTACACTTATTACTTCGATGCTTATAAATTTTTTTTTTTTTTTTTTTTAATTTAAAAATAGGTCGTGCAATAAATATAAAATTAAAGTAACTTATCGTTTTAATTATTTATTAATGTATATTTATTTGTTTTAAAAACTTATCGCACTAATATGAATAGTTATTTTAATTAATAATATTTTATTATTAAATAATGGTATACATCAAAGATAGGAGACGGGCTAAATGGTTGAGCATTTGATTTATTCATTCGTAATATTTTTATTTATTTTAAAAAATGCTTCAAGTATAAAGAAATTAAATTTATAAAAATTTTTATGTAAATTTAGGAGCCACACAATTCATGATTATCGACGCAAATCTTGTATGGGGATGAATGAGATGATTTGAAATGGGAGGCGAATAAGTCAATCGCAAATTTAGCGGCCTGTAAATTTACATAAAAAATTTAAAATTTTTTAAAACTATCATTATACTTAAATAGCACAAATACGAGGAATGTTTTAATTAGTGCGTTTTACAAAGTCTCATGAGTTTTTGACATCGATTTATGCAACTTTAAGACCTAAGATAAGATGTTTGATCTTTTTAAGAAAACTATCGGTACAAAATATAATAATAATAATAATTTTATTATTATTATTATTGTTATTAATTGATAGTTACGCTCTTTTAATACCAATATAAATATGCAATTGATAGTTCTAATGTTTAATGATAAAAAAACACCTTTGCTCGACAAGCGACCAATTCTTACCTATAAAAAAATACATACCACTTAAAATAATCTTAATTTACCATGACATTTAAAATAAAATAATTATAATAATAATTGTTATGTACTTAATAATTATTTATGGAAACGATAATTGACTTACGGCATGTGTACAATGAATCAAAATTTTTTAAATATCAACTGAAAGATGATAATAGAAGCCATTGATATACTAATCAATAAAATAAAATAAAAAAGATAAATGATGGTGGAAAGCTTGTGTTGCAGCAATTAAAAATTTCATTAATTAAATCCCTTTTATCATATGATCACAGTCAATTTTGTCTACTAAAATGCGTATAGCATGGATGAAAATAATTAAAGCAACCAAGTTCAACCACTGAGTATCAAGCAAGCACTATTATCGTCATTTGCGTTATTATTTTTATTATTATCATTAGTATTAATATAATCATAATAATCAAAATAATAATTATCATCATATAAAGCCCGTAATATTAAATTATTAAGTACACTGTTTATGTTTACAAACACACACACAACAAAAAATGGCATCTCAATCGTAATCTCGATAGGCTAACAATTCCTGATGTGCTCACGGATTATCAGTCTTGAAGGTAAAAATAATCGTCGCGAGTCTATTCAATAGTCAATTAATTAAATAAGACAAGAAAGAGCTGCTCAACAATCACGGAAGAAATGAAATTTCTTTTTCTTTTTTTTTTTTTTTCTTTCTATTAAATGTGAATTAAAAAATTAGATATAAAAATTATTTGGCACAGAGTTTTTTCAACAGGAAAGAATTTGTCGCCTATTGCAAAAAGCTCGATCAAATTAAATACTGATATAATTTTTTCGTCAATTAGAAAAACACAACATACTAAAAATGCGTTTCTTTTTACCTACGACAATTAATCAATAATTGAAATTATTCGCTGATTAGTAAATACAATAGTTACAAGTTTATCTCATAAACAAACAAAAATAGAAAAAGTATTTATATTTAATTCTTATAGTCGGTCATTATAATTTAAAAAAAAAAAAATTTGTGAAAAATTTATTCACCTGGCACTCGAGCACGTAAAATATTAACTTCAAGTGCTAATGTCGTTGGTTTGGGATTTTAAAATTATTAAACTTATAATTTTGTTTTCGTAATATTAAATATTGAGTCAGGGACACGGAGTTATGTATGATTATTTTTTTTTCTTTTTCTTTTTTTTTTAAATATTATATTTTACCATAAAAGTAGCGCAGGAGGCGAGATTATTAAGACGTCGCAGCAACTACTGGTACTGGTGGAACAACTTCAGGTTCACCAGCTCCGTCAGCTGCGATGGTGTCGACGACTTTCTTGACTTTGATGGACTCCTTGTCTGCTGGACTCTCGTCACTACCATTTTGTTTAGCCTCTTCGTTGACGCCATTCCTGTGTGCCGTCTCCGTCGTCTCAGTTTTTTCAGTGGTTGGTGTACTGCCATTTAATTTCTTCTCTACAACTTCCTCTTTAGTTTTTTCTTCTTCTTTCACAGACTCGGACTTGACTGGTTCGGGTTCGACGGCCTCAGGTTTAGCGTTATCAACAACGGCTTTCTCAGGTTCCTTCGTCTCGGGTGCGACAGTTGTTTCTGTAGAGTTCCCGTTTGTCTTTACCTCTGTCGTAGTGCCGTTGGTTGTTATCGACTCGACCTTTTCAGATTTAGTGTCGCCATTTTGTTTAGCTTCTTCGACAGCAGGTTTTTCTTCAGCTTCCTTAGTCTCAGTCTTACTGACAGGAGCTGGTTCTTTGACTTCCTCGGGTTTCTCTTCAACTTTGGGAGATTCTTCAGCTTTAGGTGGCTCTGTTGTAGGTTTATCTTCTTTTACTGCAGTCTCAGGTTTGTTATCAACGTCAGTCTCCATTTTAGTCTCAGCAATAGGTGCATCGACGACTTTTTCAGCTTGTTCAGTCTTGTTCTCTGTGAGGTTAGTCGTTGGTTCGGATTTTGATTGTTCAGTTTTAGTTTTTTCTTCAACCGGGGTATCTGATTTAATAGCCTCTGTTTCTGGTTTGTCAGTTTCACTGGTTGACACTTTAGCAACTGTTTCTTCAGCATCCTTCGTGATTTTCTGATCAGCTTCCTTCGTGGTTTTTTGTTCAGCTTCCTTCGTAGTTTTCTCGTCAGCTTCCTTCGAAGGTTTGTCATTAGCTTCCTTCGTAACCTTTTCTTCAACCTTTTTCGGGCAAGCAGCTTCATCTTCAGTAACCTTTTCAGCTTCTGTCGACGATTTTTCAGGTTCAACTGCTGCATCTGTCGTTGTTTCACACTCCATAGCTTCTTTATGAGTTTCGGTAGGTTTAACAGGAGTTACTTTCTCAACAGGTTTGCTCTTTTCTTCTTCAGCAGCAACACTTTTAGCTTCAACCTTCTTCTCAACTTCCTTCTCACTGACATCCTTCATCTCAACATCCTCAACTGCTGCTTCAGCTGGTTCGGCAGCCTTAACAGGAGGTTCCTCTGATTTTTTTGGTTCCTCAGCAGCCTCAGAGCTATCTACTTTTTGTCTCTTAGCAGAACTCTGGAAGGCCAAATCCAAGAATGATTTTACAGTTGAGTAAGTTGTTTTTTCCTCTGCAGTAAGAGCGGCGTTGCCTTCACGTGTAACTACCACTGACGCCATTCCAGCTTCAACTGCAGCTTTAGCTTCTTTAGGTATATCAGTTAGAAACAGTACCTTTGATGCATCGTCACATTTAATTTTAGTTAGTATATTTTTGTAGCTAGCAGCTTCTTGCTTAGGTCCTACTTCAGTGTCGAAGTAATCGCTGAAGTACTTGAGCAGATCACCATGCTCTGAGTGTCCAAATAACAATTTTTGTGCTTCAACGCTTCCGCTGGAGTAAACGTAAACTTTGCGACCATTTTTTGTCCAATCTTCAAGTGCTTTTGGCACATCTTCATAAACGCTGTAAAAAAATAAATAAAATCATTAATATAAGTGATTAACAATTATAATTGTTTTATTTATAATTATGATTACTTACTGGCCTTTAACAGCGCCAGATTTGTAAGCGTCTCGCCACATGTGACCTTGAAGTTGTTTAAGAGCACCACTCTTACGGTCATTATCCATTTGCCACAAGACATTTTTCATCAATGACTCTTTGGTCTCTTCTGGTGTTTCACCAGTGATAGATACCAAACCCTCAACTTTGTCAGCAGCATCTTTCTCAGCCTAAAAAAAAAAAATTCAAGAATTATTTTACGTAAAATAAATTAATTATCAAGACTCAATTGCATTTATAAATATAAAGTACATATTATAAAATCTATTTAAAAAAAAATTAAATTGATAAGACATTTAACGGACTAAGTCTGACCTTGACACAAAAGTTCACAAAGTTCAAGTAGTAAACACTTAGTTTTTCTTTTGGCATACATAAAAAAAAAAAATTCTCTTATTTGCGTTATGAGTTTCATAAGAAAAATTAATGTTTGTATTTCTATGATAAAATAATAATAATAATAAATCGATAAGTCTCGAAAGAAGCTTCTGTCTCATCTCTTTTATTATTCAGTGAATAAAGAAGAATATAGAATTTAGCAGTGGCTAGAGTATATACCACGGACTAGAATTTATGGACAATAGAAACAGTTGAGACTCAGGTCAAAAAACGATACCAACATCTGGCCTCCCCTCAAAAACGACTTTTCAAGGTTCTCGAGCGAAAATTTTTATTGTGAATTATTACAATCAAATATTATTTCTAGAGCAATTATAACCAGGTGTTTAAATATCTTAAATTAAAAAAAAAAAAAAAAACAATTATTTATTTTTTGGCTTTCTCAAAAAATAAAATATTTAAAAAAAAATGTTATACCTGTTCTTTTAGCTTAGCAATGTCGTCCTTAAATTCTGCATCGTTCCATTTTTTTTCCACATAATCCTTGAGATTCTCACGAACGTACGGGAATAGAGTTTCCTGCAGACAAAATACATAGATATAACTACTTATGTACAAAAATAACTTAATAATTAAAATATTGAATTTCAATTCAAGTCAATAGATAATCCGATTACACAGTAAGCATTCTCATTGTAATTAAGTTGAAAGATTTCGAGATAACAAATAGTTAAATAAAATATCGTACAGCCGGCAAAATTAAGAACCGTTAGAGACCTTTGGACACGTATACGTTAATCTATATACCTTGAAACGCGATATTGTCACATTTATTTAAGTTTATCGTTAATTATAAATACAATTCCTCAATTAAACTAACATCAACTAATCAATAAGCTCAAGAGAGCTGACGTTGTCAATAAACAATTCATAAGATTTTAGTCACTAATAATTGATAAAATTTCTTCAACAATAGCTTTAAAAATGGTGCATATAATTGATTAATCCAGTTAAAATCGGTAATAATTATAATTACAGTATTGAAAATGAATAAAAAAATTATAATAGCCTGGGAAATAAAATCCCGTAAAATTTCGCCGCAAGGATCGTACAAAGCCGAACTGGTTTCGTGCCGGCGTACCTCCCTGTTCAGAAAAGGACATGGCCAAGTGAATAAGGACAAAATATTTTCACAGATAATATTAATATATCATTGTTAATATGAAAATATAATTGGAAAAGCGTGTATTACCCTGTAAAAAACAATAAATTAATAAGCAATGTGTATTATCAGTGGAATAATGGTTGAAAAAAAGCCGATAAAATGTGTGCAGAGGCGATGATGCCGGGGAGGCAGTACAGCCTGCGTACACGGCCATGCTATTCTTTGTTACCTTCACGAAGCTTATACTGGTGGTCGTTCCCTCGATGTCAACGATCACAATTGTCTCTTTGCGCTGGGTATCTTGTTCTTGATCCTGATTACGTTTTTCACCGGCCATTTTGAGCGATTATTAAAAACGTTCTAATGACTTTACAATGATAAATTTATAATTATTAAATAAATAAACCACCAATCGAATATGAATACACTGTTACTACTAAAATATCCCCGGTGTGCCGCTCCTCGTTCACGCACACTCGTTTCTCGTCTGTCTGCCTCACTGGCCTGCTGGTTATGTATTGCCCGTCTGTACGACTGAGAAATTCTCACTGGATCTCTTTCAGTCTCTCCTCGTCTTCCTAGAGATTAAACTGTTTGACGGTCTCTCTCGGTTAATACTTTACTCTCAGTACGTCGACGCGTCGGTTCTTGTCGAATCGGCGGCGAATAAATTTTGTCGGTTCTCTCCCCTCTCACTACTACTGTTAATACTGCTGCTGCTGCTGCATTAAACATACACGATACTAATACCACTAAATTGGTGTATGCGCGAAAACCTCCCTCCAGGTTTCCCATCTACTAGACCGGTATATCCAACCTCGTATCTTATACTTTACCGGATTTTACTTTACAATTATGACAGTTTATTTTTAGATGCAGACTCAATTGTTGCCTAGAAAATAATTCATGGTATAATTTTTCACAGAGAATGGTAATGAGGATTTTATTTTAGTATTATTTGTTCGAGAAAATTTTATCAAGATAAAATTTTTTTTTAACAGATTAAGTCAATGGGTTACTTGAACTGATTACGTCGCTGGACCACCATGAAATTCACGTGTAACAGTGTGTTGGTGTTCTCTTTCACGCACTCGCAGAAAGTTAAATTTCGTGTTAACGTATATGTGAAATGCCGGTTTCAACCAATCAAAATCATCTTCCTGTACCACCACACCCCCATTTACCAACGATTCCTACGCTGGAAAAATTTTTTTTCAACGTCTTTTTATTTATTTTAGTCATTTTATTCTCAAGAAAAATCATCATCAATCTTCTTACCTTGATTTTTAATTATAACTCTGCAAAACCTCAATAATTCAAAAGCTTTAATCAACCTAAAATTCATTTAATCATCGATTATTGTTACTCAGGCACTAAGCATATTACTACGCGAGAAAGTAGTACCCCCAAATTGTTATTTTAGTAAATTTTGGAAACATCTCATGATAAAAATTTATTTATAAATAAAAAATTCATTGAAATTTAGATGATGATTTATTCATGAGCTCGCTGGTATAAAATAATCTCAGAGACATTGATAATGACTTTGAAATTTACTTTACATGTATGCGTGTGATTTTTGAAAAGCAAATATGATGAAAAAAAAAAAATATATTTCGTTATATGTATATGAGATTTATATATAGATATGTAATAGAGACTGCGCACAGCTGAGCGCGCGTGTAACCACCTGATTTTTGTGGAATTGGTGTGGGAGAAGATCGACGGACGGCACGAGAGAGAAGAACACGCACGTACAGCGCAAGCATTTAAATTTTTGACGTGTAGTTAGGTGAATGCGTTGTCGAGAAATCCCCCTTCGACAACACGTGCTGCCGGCTAAATACACCAACGGTCTGACCTTCGCAATGTCGCTTCGTTACTTCAAGCTTTTAGTTATGATTAACATACTTACATGAACTATTTCTATTAAATACAACTAATGTTTTAAAAAATGAAGCCATTTTTAATTAAAGTTTTATTTATAATTGTTAATTAAATGTAGCAGGGGATGGGACAGTATTAAATTTTTTTTTTTAAAAGCTGTACTTAATAAATAAATAAAACCAATGCTTGAATAATTATTATTAAAATTTAGTTTTTATTTTTTCATTTTAAAAATATAAAATATGTACAAAGTTTATTATAGTATTATCATTTATACTATTGCATATTGCTCGTATAATAGTTCACGGACTTTGTAGTAGTCTTCAGACAGGCATCCCTCGATAATTACTTTTCCTCCTGCTTCATTCTGTAATTAAAAAAAATAATTTATTTTAATAATTAATTTTATCTCTATTTTCAAGAATTTTTTTTCAGCTAATTATATTAATTTATTTATGGCAAATTTGGCTAATTATTTGATTTTGTCAAATACTAATAGCTAAATAAAGAAATTTATAATTTTTTTTTGATAGAAATAATAATACTTAAAGACTTGTAAATATAATTTATAATAATAATTACTGCAATAAATTCATAATAAAATTTAAAATTTCAACTTACTCGTCTTACAGCTATAGTGTTATTGCAACACCAAAGAACACCACCACTAAGCTCCGATGGAATGTTGGCTTTTGTTAGTACTTGTTTGAAATCAGAAAGCTTAAGCTCATTAATAAAATGAGTATTGTGGCCTGGTACCTGGAATTAAAATTAATATTGTTAATTTTTCTGTAATTAATAACTCATTACTTAAAATTGTTTTTAATTATTAAATGATAAATTTAAAAATTATTATCATAACTAATAATTATTACAATAAAAAAAAAAATTAATTTTTTTAATAAATTACCTCTTTTATATTCAAAGGCTCCAGAGTAAGAATTTTCTCTTCCATTGGATCATCTTCATCTTCGGCGCCATCAGTAATAGCTTTTGTAGCATCAGGACAAACTTGTTCTCGAGCAGTGATCATAGCGTCAACCCAAGCAACTTCAGCATCTCCACGACCTTTTGAAAACTTGAGTCCACTGACAAGCGCATCTGTCAACCTGACTTGATAAATATGAGTCTCTGTAGTTACATCCAGAGTTTCTCCAGGACCAGGAATGAATACGCGCGCGCCAACGGATCGCGCTTGCTGAGCAAGAACTTCACAGTCTTTTTTGGACCCTCGGACCAGCACTACCCTCCTCGGCCTCAGTTGTGCGAGAATTTTCTGCAGAGACTCTCCATCAGACCGTCCTTCGAAATCAATGTACGAAATGGAAGCGTTGACATTTATCGTCCTCGTTATCCGGGTGCATTTAGTTGGGCCTTCCGTCGCGGGTTCAGAGTGTACAACAATTTTCTCCGGTTTTACGTCAATATTTTCCTTGTTGTCCTCAGCATCTGGAGTAATTTCAGCTATCTTGTAATCCTCCGGCCTGATAATTTCTCCATATTCATCACACTTAATTTTTTCTTCCACCAAAGGAAACATCGGGTACTGTTTTTTGCTTTGTTTGAAGAAACCAGGTTTAGTCTCTTGCTTGACCAATAAATCATGTTTTCCTCGCGCACCACCGACTTCTATTTCGTCTTCAGACTCAGAGCTGATGTCAGCCGTCTCCATTTTTTCCTGCTTCAGCAACTCCTGTCTGGCGCGTTCTCTCTTCTGATATTCCTCGAGTTCATAACCCACTAGTTTAACACGGTTCTTAATTTCTAATGTAATACTACGATTTCCACCATTCTCTATCAAGTCTCTGGCTAAAGTACCTGGTGACGTTCTACTGGTGATTATAATGCTATTTTCAGGACGAGTACACCACTCAAGAAACAGTTCCCGTGAAAATCCACACTCTAGATCTGGCGTACTTGCTAAAACAACTTTTGGACTTGGCACTGCTTGACATTCATGCATAGCGTGACAGAGCTGAAGATGTTTGAATACAAATGGATTGTTACGAGCCCCTTCAAAACTTTTCATCAATTTTTCACTCATCCACTCAATTTGGGATTTAGCAAACTCGACAACATTGTAACTGACATTTGTAAACAGCGCTAATGAATAAGCCAAAAGTCCTGATTCCTTGTTTCGCCACAGCTGATCTAACATGTGAGCTAATTCCAATACTCTTCCTGCTGTATCGACACCAATCAACACATTACCGCCTCCTCGAAGCGTTTGCAGAATATTCGTCATTAGTTTTTCATCACGTAATCTGCGTCTTGCTTGCTGATAACTAGCGTTAAACGCGTCTGTTATGAATAACGATGGTCTCTTTAATTTCTCGAGCTCGCAACCGTTTAAATGTCGCTCTTTTTTGTGGTTGAAATCTACAGCATATACAATATCTTCTTCGCCAACTTTGCAGATCTTCCAGATCGTACCACCGATCATATGTCCTGCTGGGAGAGGTGTTAGTGATACACCGTAGCCTTTCCCTTTCATTGACACACTTTGGTTGTATTTAAGTTGGACTATTTTGTCAAATGCTGCATCCACGTCGTCCAATGTGAAAAGATCAAAATCTTCCATGTAATTCCGAGACTGAAAATATTTTAAGTCATTATTTATTTGTAATTTATTTAATTATTACGAAGTTTTTATCGAGTTAAAAATATGACACTGAAGTTGACAGACATTAAAATTTTTTTTTTTTTAATTTGATAACAATGAAATTATTATTAAAAAAATTCCATATGTGAAAATAAAAAAAAAAAAAAATTATTTGTGGAAATTTTTGGAAGAATTTAAATAAATTAAATATCAACAAATGTTAATTGCAATTCGCATAATTATTAACACTTTATTATTTTGTAATAAAATAAAATTAAATTAAAAAAAAAATGAGTTGAAAAATTTAAAAAAAAATTTAACAAAAAATTTTTCACGAAAAAAATAATTTTGTTAATTTTTCAACGTGATTAAATTTCTATTCAATGAATATCCTGCTATTGTTATTTTGACTTAACTTGCCTTTCGTTATCATCTGTCCTTAGGTAAAATTTTTGCAGAGAACAATTCTCAACAAAAAGATAAAGAAAGTATTATGGGTTAGGGGTACAAAGGAGCAGAGGTTGGGATTATTTGACCTAAGTCGTAATCTTTTTATTCTTTTTCGAATAAAGTAAATGCAATAAATATCTGACAAACTTATCAATTTTTAAATTTAAGATGCCGTTAAGCTGATGAACATTTTATGACGTTAAAAATTAAAAAAAATTTTTGTTTTCGGGAAAATTTTTTTTTAATTTCCCCAATTCAATTTTGCACTGACAGATTCGTCTGATTTTTTATAATTTTAATATTTTTAGTGGCAATTATTGCCCACAAAGTTACGTAATAGCGAGCTTAGATGATACAGTATCATGTTAAAAATATTAAATATAAAAAATTAGTGTTTATATTAAAAAAAAATTTGATTTTTACCTGATACATGTCGTACATGAACATTTGACCCATTTTGTAAACAGGAATGGTGGCGTAAATTGGACAATTGAGACCACATTTTCCAACTAAATATGGCAAAGCTCCGAGATGAAGTGGATCAGGATAAGACAGCAATACGGCATCAATTTGATGAACGTACCTAGATAAATTTATACAAAACATATTATTTGCAAAAGGAAATACTGAAATTAATAAATTTTTAGCAATTGTTAAAAATTTTGCAGTGTTTAAAAAAAAATTTTCCAATTTTTAATTTATTAGTTTAAAAATTATGATACTAAAGTTAGCCGACGTTTTCAATTTTTTTATTTTTTTTTTTTTTTTTTTTTTTTTTTTTTTTTTTCAATAATTAAATTAGAACAAAAAAAAAGTTTTTAAAAAATTGCACTTACAGTTTTTTTATTTTTTAACAAATGACAACTTTTTTTGTAGTAATTTTTTCAATAAAAAAAAATTATTTTAATTTTTAAAAGTCGGCTAACTTAATATTCATTAAAAATTGCTAAAAGTCTATAAAACTGAAGTTACTGGTCAGCTGTCAATTTTAAAGATTTTTATAATAAATTAATTACAGTAAAAAAATGCTTTTAAAAATTTTCGCTTGTAATTTTTATTAATTTTCACACGTGAAACTTTTTAGTTAAATTTTTTTTAAATAATTTAATTGCTACAAAATTCCAAAAAAATTTTTAATAACTGTCAATTTCAGTGTTATAAGAGTCGGCAATTTTAATCATTATAATATTAAATAAAAAACTTACCTTTTCAATTCTCTCATAAAAGATTCATCAAAGTGTTCATTCCAGCCACAGTCTAGCAGAATTTTAACTTCATCAATTTCTAGCAAATAACACGGAGGAGATTCATCCATAGCACCAGAAATTGCGTGGAGTTTAATAATCGACGTCATTGTTATATTTTTTTTAACAAATATAAAAAATAAACTCTTTATCTTACTATTCGTAACAATCAAAGTACGAAAATTTTTAGGTTAAACCAAATGCCGGTGGCTGGTTTGTGTATAATAATAAAAACTCAAGTTCCAATAAATAAAAACTATTTACTGAATAAAAAAAATCTTGAGGAGCACTATTGGTAAATAAATAAAATAACTAAATATTTTTTGTGCGAATTATTGTCATGTCAGTCACAAAATAGATAAAAGAAAATAATTTCTTATAAGCACTGAATTTTACGACCCGTAACTTACGGAGTAACTGAGCGAACTGTTATGGTCATGGAGTCTACAAGACTATATATATATATGTATAATATATACTACACTGTTGTTAAACTGGACGGGACTGCAGCGCTGCAGCTGGCCAGACGGTAAAACTTGTATGGATCATAATAATATTATATATCTATAGGTTATATATATATGTAAACATTACAGAGCAAAGTAAAATAAAAGCAGTAGCAGTATCAGCAATAATAACAACAGCACCACCAGAGTAGAACAACTTTATTGAAATATATCAGCTGATGAGTGACAACAGACTGATGATCATTGTCCTGGGTACTTGGTTATGGCGACAAGCAGCTCTGACGGTTCTTATACGGCCCCAGCTGATTTCCAATTATCATCTGAATTAGAAGACGTATCTAGCCGTCTAAGTGTTAATTTATTAAAGTGTCCATTGTGCCATTACAGTAGACGAATATTTTACTGTAGGCAGTGTGTTCAAAATGGTGACTTTGTACATTCAACTTCTGTTTACTCTGAACGGTACGTATCATTTTATTATTAATTATCATCCTTGCTAAAAAATTTTACAGCAACTGTCACTGTTTTATTTTTTTTTTCTCAGGTTTGCGGATAAACAGGTACGGTTGTTACGGCTGAAAGCTGCTAGAGCTCTGTTAGAGGACAAGTGGACCAAAATATTTGAAAAGCATCGTCAGAAAGATAAACTGGTTATTTATTATTTTATTATTTATCTTTTTATGAGTTTGATAGCTGACATTTTACTTAGTTATTATTTTTTTACAGGCATGTGATATTAATACATGCAAGGAACGAGTGAGATTACTGCAGAGTCTGATACATGAAACAAAGCAAAGTATAAACAAAGGTAAAAAAAAATTATTGTATTATTTTTAGCATTTGTTTTAGCTGGTTTTACAATTATTAAATAAATAATTAATTTATTGTTTTCATTGTTGAAAATAAAAAATAAAAAAACAGGAAATGAACGGTTAAACATTTTGAAAGACGCAAACTCTCAAATAGTCCAGAGATTACCGAGACACGAGCATCGAGTTGAAAGAGTCCATGAATTTATCGACGACCTGAAGACTAAGCAGGATAAACAGAGGGGAAATGTTGATAGGAAGCGGAAAAGATTGAAGAAAGTTATAAGAACAGCAGCTAGACAATTGGTTCAATATATTTTTCCACTGTGTCAGGTTGAACCCGAGCGGAGGTAAACAATATTATTGAGCAATTATTTAATTTTATTTTATTATATTACTAAGATTTTGATATATTTTATCAGTTTTTGTAATAGCGACGAGGAGAATCCCAATGCTGATGTTGTAACATGCGCATTAGCTGATGCATCAGGTACTTCGTATGTAAGAGGACGGTGGATTAGCGACTCTGAAAATAGTTTGGAGATGCACCATCGTATTGTCGCTCCAACTCTCCCAGGTTCTGGTGACTATAGTGCTTACTCACTTTGGGGTAAATTTACATTTTAATATTTTACAGCAGCCTAATAAATAAAAAAAAAAAAAAAAAAAAAAAAAAAAAAAAAAAAAAACTGAAAGAAGAAATAAAATTTCTGATGATTGCAATGAATGAATTGAAATATTATTTCAGTTGCAGCGAGCAAAGATGGAACACCAGGAGCTAATAAAGAAAATACAATGAACAATCCTGCGTATAATATTAGCGCCGCTCTTACGTATGCTACGCAGCTAGTCAACGTACTTGCTTACTACATAAATGTCCGATTACCATACAAACTTACATATGGGTATGCTCGCTTATAAATAATTATTAGTCGAAAAGCGTTACGCTTACGACGTGACGCAAATGAATAATGATTTATTTATTTACTTATTGATTGATTTATTTGAAACAGAGAATTTTGCGGTAATGAAATGTCAGACCAAAAATTTGCTCGAAAAGTTGCTAGATTAAATAGCAATATTCTACATCTGTGTTTCACTCAGAATACAAATGTCACGGTATTACATCCTATGCATACTCTGCAGAATCTTATGCACTTGCTCAATACTGAAATAAGTGATCTTGGCAGGTAAGCTTAAAATAGTTTTTTGGCTTGGGTAATCAAGTATTAAAGTAATATCATTTAGTATTAAGCACTGTATATGTCTTCTTGTACGATGAAATATTAATTGCGCATATAAATTTATTAGGATTGGCCCAATGGAAGTAGATCCAAGTATAGTGGAAAAATTACACAATCAATTGACTTCTGATCTGGAAAACAGTGACGACTCTGGCTCAGAAGAAGAGGAGGATGCTTTTAATTGGGAGTGGGAGGCTGTAAGTTTTTTAATGTTAAATTAAACACCTAAATAACATCTGTATTTTTTTTTTAATTTTAAATTTATTCAATTAATTATTATTTTTAAAAATTACACTTATTAATATTTAACTGTTGCTATGGTAATCGCAACCTTAGTAACAGTTTCCAAAGTGGTCACCATAGCAACGAAAAGAGACACCAATAAAAACGTCACATCAACTTTTAAATAAAAGATTAATATAATATTAAATAGATGTTATTTATTGCAATAGGTTCCAAATGTTGCATGTCCAGAAATGCAAGTTCCTCATCCAGGTACGATGGCAAGCCAACAGTCATCAAGTATACATGTTAATCAGAGCGTTGCTGGGGGCTTGGTGACAAGTGCAGCTGCTAGTATCGCATCTATTTGGCGAGGATGGACTACCAATAGATAGAATAAACTAAATAAAATATAATTATTGAAAAAAAATTAAATATTTTCTTGGATAGATTTATTTAATTTCTTTTTTTATTTTTAAATATTTCGGATTAACCAACGTTTGGAGTTATATTTTTTTAAGCAACTAAATTTGACTTTCATCAACGAAACATATTGATAAATTCGTTAAGCACAATAGATGTTGACAAAAAAAAAAATTATAAATAAATTGAATATAACTTAAAAGTTATTGTTGGTAGAATTTGAAATCGTTGTAATATTTATGACGATTATTTAAATAATAATAAATAAAAAATATGTGATATATTCGATTCTATAGAAATATAAGTACATACTCGAGTAACAAAGCATAATTGTCTTTCGATATAAATAAATAATAATAGTTAAATTAAATAGTTGATTGAATAATAATAAAATAATAATCTATTAAGGTTTAATTGTAAGTTTTAATCAATATATATATATATATATATATATATATATATATATATATATATATATATATATATATATAACAATTTTATAAATGAAAAAATTAAAAAAATTACAGTACAGCCCATATAATCAGCACAAAAAAAATTTTAACTAAGTACAATTTAAATGAATTGTCGCAATCATATTAGCGGTGATTATAATGGTATTGATTCTCGCTGTGTTCCTGTAGAATCATCTGTAGATCTCTTGTTTTAATTTAAACGTATTAAAAATAATTTTTAATAATAAATTTAAAAATAAAATGTCTTATTAATAAAAAATTCACTTTGTTAATAATCTATCAAAGTTACCTTAAAATATAATAGTATATTATTAGAATAATTTAATCCATCAATAACATTTAATTACAATTAACTTTATTATAGGTTTGTGAAATTACTTGGCAACATTTAAATACATCATTCATCATTTGTGCAGCGGGTCATTATAATAACTACGTACAGTAATAATAAGGAAAAAAATCCATCGAGTCAAAATTACTTACCCTAATTATCAAAGTTTAATTAATATTCATAAATCATCATCATAATTATTAATTATTAATTATTATTAGAGTATAGTTTTTTTTTTTTTTTTTTTTTTTTTTTTATTATTATTACGGTATAATAATAGTATGATAAAAAAATAAATAACTGATAATATGATTTGTTAAAAGATTTAATTATACAATAGTTTTAAATTTAATAAAAATAGGATAGGCTTTGATCCTAGAAAACAAACAGCCGTTAACTATGAAATACAATATATATTTTGTTATCTACTCAAATGGGTCGTATCTATTTAAAGTTACATCGAGAATTAATATTTTATTTAACTTTACTTATTGACCTTAACATACTTTTTTTTAAATCTTAAATATTTTTATATGTTTGTGTATCTGTCAGAGTGTAATTATATAAATTAAACCGCAGAATACAATGAAAATGTTTTGTACAAAAAAAAAAGTTATGGTCAGAGGAGCGTTGAAATTCGTTTTATAAGTATACATATCGCACACTGAATATTGTAATTTTTTTTAGCATAAGACGAAAAGTACCCATGACTTATAACTATTTTGTACAATCATCCATCATTAATCATTATCATATCATCGTTATTACTATTATTAGTATTGATTATTAATTAAAATTAAGATTTAATATTATCATTCATTTATTTAAATTTGTTTGTATTATGTCAAATGCTCCATTGCGTAGACGTCGGTGTGTGTTGTATTCTTGTAACTTTATAGTAATTTGTCCACATATTAACCTGTTAGTTTGCAGTCAGACATTTACTGCAGTTTTATGTATAAAAACTCATACGACTAACTGGATTCTGACGTCTGTAATCATATAACACGATGCGCTATTTTATTAACATGACGGTTTATTTGGAGCACTGAAGCGGGTTCAATTAGATAAATAATTATTCAATTATCTTCCTGCCTTCAGCAAGATTTTTGTGCTAATTTCTTTACAGTCAAAGGATTTATTAATTCAAATAAAACATGCATGGTATTTTTTATGGATTATTAAAACAAGATTCACACTTAGCAGTGATTATATATGTACTTTCAACGATCTAATATCATCTCACACTATTTAATTTAATTATCATTACAAGTTATTAGATTAGCAATTTTATCTCTCGGCAATGTTAATTTCCATCTCTTTAATATATTTATACTAATTTAATAATTAATCTTTTTTTTTTTTTTTTAGATTTACGCTCAATACCAATGTCACTTTGGCACTTTGAAAAAAAATTTTTTTTTAGTTACTGCTGAGTGTTTTTCTGGTTTTTTTTTAAATAACACTGAAGTTGAAAGATATTAAAAATTTTTTGGCAATTAAATTATTTAAAAAAAAAAATTATTAAAAAGTTTCACATGTGAAAATTAATAAAAATTACAAGTGAATATTTTTAGAAGTATTTTTTTGTTGTAATTAATTTGTTAAAAAAATTTTTTAAAACTTCAGTATTATTTTTTTAATTTTTTCTTTACAATTATTAAAATTTTATTTTTTAATTAAAAAAAAAAAATTTTTTTTTTTATGAAAAAACAATTATTATAAGTAAGATAGACAAAACGCATGTAATTTCAGGTACAAGAGTTATCAAAAAAATTATTTAAAGCCTGATTGAAAAAAGAAAAATTGTTTCTTCTTGTATTTTTAGATTATCGATGATAAAACAGTAAATTTGTTCTCTGACAAGTTTGTAAAATCAAGGACTCGCTTTGTAAACTTCCAACGGATTGATACTCTGCGTTTTGACAATCTGGGAATAGGAAATGATTAGGATTAAGATTTGGGAAATACAAAAGCATTAAAAATAAGTGCTCAAGATAAAATTAGACAGATTATAAAATAGAAAATAAAAAATTTTATCAAACAAATGTCATTTTTATAAATCAAATGTCAATAAGCACTATTTAACACTTAGTTATCGGAGATTATAGTGTATAAAATACAAGATTTATCAGCTTAAGCGTTGAAATTTGAATATCAAAGACTGTAGATTTATTTATAAAAATGACAGTAAAAATATTTATTATATATTAATAAAAGAGGCTCAAGGTTAATATGAAACTTATACAAACACTTGATTTGCATATTTAATTGGCAGATGAATCAGATCCAAAAAGTAACATTAATATATTTAGCAATTCCCGTTAAATATATACCCGTATTGCAAATAATGCGGCGATAAATTTATTTCTTCATAAATCGTTGTTTAAAATAGGATATCCGAGTAAAAAATAACTTTAGTCAAATAATTATTCAGTTGTACAGTATATTTGAACATTAATAACAAAAAAAAAAAAAAAAAAAAAAAAAAAAAAAAAAAAAAAAAAAACAGTAAATTATAATTATCAACTCCTCCACATACTTATATTAGTTGGCATTTTGTTATTCAGCTCAAACTACATGGACCTCTTATTAATCTGGTTATTTTCTAAACATCATATATAATTTTTTTTTATTTTTAATAACAAGATATACACAACACCAGAAAATTGATATCTACTTTTAATAATTATTGTTATTAAAAAGATATATATTATTATAATTATTATGCCAATGTTAAAGATTATTTTTACATGTTAATTATTAATGATTGATTAATTGAATAATGGATGGAATTGGAGAGGATATTAATCCAGTTATTAATTAAAAATTAAGGCCCTCGTCAGTGCTACAATTCTACAGGCATATTCCATCATATTTTAATTCCATTCTCTCTGTCTCTTTCTCTATAATTAAATAATTATAGTAATTTAAATTATTGTATGTCTTGAAAGATATTTTTACGTTCAAACAAACTTGGACAATGCTTTTGTATATATATACAAATTATTTACGTTAAGATTAGTTTGTATGGCTGCTTTATTACTCCCCAATTTTTGCCGTGATAATTTGCATGCATTTATTATTATTATTATTTTTATTATTATAATTATTTGCAGTTAATAAGAGGGAGAAGAGCCAATATAAATGCACGAGCATACTTTTTTATGTGCATGTCCACTAATACTACAAAAATATATAATTTCTATATATAAATGTTATTATTACATAGTTTTTTTAGTCAACGAACAGAGAAAGATAGAGATAAATTTACATATTGATTTACTTAAATAAAAATCTACAATTATCCAACAATTTTTTTTCTTTTTCTACAAATTAATCGTACAATTAAATATCCTCTACATCGTTAACTTTTTTTTTTTTTAATTTTTTGATACAAAGTTTAGTTTTTTTTTTACAATGATTTTTCGATATGTACGAGCATACGCACTTGATAAATTCTACTTGGTGTTTAATCAATAGTTACGTATCTTTAAATTATGTTTATAATAATAATAATTATCAAATATTCAAATACAAGAAGTAAAAAATATAGAAATAACAAAATCACAGAGTTAAAACTCTGCACAATGATTTATTTTTTATTTCATCTATCGTTTTGATGTACTTATAAATTTTCGTTAAATATTCCCTGTTCAATAGCGATATAAATTCATTATTTATTATTTGTATGCACGAATTTTTTTTTAATCCAACCAATTATTGAACGTAATAATAATAGTAATAATAACTAATAAATAACGCGGATTTAATTATTTTTAAGTATTTTTTTTAACGAAAGCAACAATCATTGTATTACGTAGACAGCGATGTTAACATTAAATTATAAAAATTAAAAGTACAACGCACCACATTAAGTATAAGCTCAGAACACATTGGATAAAAAATGAAGCAGTAGTAGCATTATATAGATATTTTTTTAAAATAAATCATATAGTTGTTATTAAAAAAAAAAATAATTATTATTATTTTTATCCGTTTAGTTGTAAGTAAGCAAATTTTTTGTTGGATTGTAAAATTTAATTCAACGTTACTAATTATTACAGGATAAAATGATAAATTTTTTGATTATTTAATAATGATATTTAAAATCAATTTTATAAAAGCATTACACGATGTCTACAAATCAAGGCTCTCAAAAAAAAAAAAAAAAAGTTTCAATAAAAATGAAGAAGTATAAAAAAAAAAAAACAAAAGCAAATTAATTGAAAAATTTAATCAGCAACGGTCTTGTTGCATTTTCCAATACTCAGTTGTAATAAAAATTAGCACTAATTAGTGAAGGTAGGAATTATTAAAATGATAACAATTTTACATAATCTATTACATCGTTCGTAATTTCATGAGGATGTTATGACAGATTTAATATTTTTATTTAAATTAAATTGAAGGATATTCATATTTAAGACTTACGCTCTTCGCTCTGCCAGGGCACACTTCCCGAAACACTTGTTCAATAAGTGGTTGCCTGTTGAAAAAAAAAAAAAAAAATAAAATAAAAAAAAATAAATAAATAAATAAAAATAAAAATAAACAAATGATAAATTACACATCTAATGACGGTGAGTAATTAGAGGTATTTGACGCAAATGAATCACGTTATTTGAAGTATCTATATGGCGATAAGATCAAGTTTAGCTATATAAGCATGAGCGTGTTAAAAAAAGACAAGTTTACAAGAATCTCGAGGCTTTTTACTTGAAGCGTGAAAACAAGGCTATATGACTTGGCTATCCCAATTACGTGATTGCGGAATAATTTGGAATTAAGCCAAATTGATATTATATAGACTTCCTCGGTACTCTATAAGCCGTATCATTGTATTTAATTTAATTTTTAGTACTATTTACGTAATATCAAGAAGAAAAGATTATTTGGTAGATGCTCAAGAGGATCAAGATCAGTACCAATACTTTCGTTGACTCGAAAACAATTGATTTGCTCCTGTGTGTTTGTGTTAGTATAAAAATTAACTCACTTTGCTGAAAGACCGCCTCCAGGGGGTAAATTCGGTAGTTCTTGATCAACAAGAATCCGTAGTAGTTCCAGATAATCGAAGCCGTCTTTGCCCTCTTGTTGTGCAACGATTTCTGTTGAAAAAAAAAAAAAAAAAAAAGAGCCAAAATTATAACAAATATTTTTTCAAGGTCATTGAGAATTTCTTAAAGTTTAAATCTATTGCTCTAAACGCAGCTAAATAAATTTATAAATTTAAGTAAATAAAAGGGGAGTTAATTATGTGTGAATAAATAAATTTATAAAAGTGCAAGTGTATCCATAAGATAATTAATTAATTAAGTAAATAAATTATTAAAGTATAAAAATAAAGATATCAAATTCACGCTTTTTTTTTTTTTTTTTTTTTTTCATTTTTCTTTTTTTGTTGCATATTAATCTTAAGTAAACGAATACTACGATTAAAATTTTAAATAACATGCAACTACAGTGATATATAATATATCTGAGTTAAGGTACATTTCTTATGGATATAAATTATAGTGGGGTGATTTATTATTTTTAAAATTTGTATTTGGGTTTAAATATTTAGATTTAATCCACCTCTGGAATTGCATTTACTATTCGCTTTTAAATTAATTTTATATAAATATATATATATATATATATATATATATATATATATATATATATATATATATATATATATATATATATATATATATATATATATATATATTGATTTATGGTTTAGAATTCGCTTTTGTATAAAATTGGTTTGTTCTGATTACGGCAATAGCAATGACTCTCCATAAGAAATGCATTGCCGTTTAAATTTAACTAAGATAAATATACACTGGAATTTATAACTGATCAAACAAAAAAAAAAAAAAAAAAAAAAAAAAAAGAAAAAAACTAATGTGTTGTAAATAAGTTTGCACCTACCTGTGGCCCCTTCTAAACTAATTTCCAACACAAAATACATAATATGTATAATATTTATAATTATTTTTTTTTTACATTTACTTTGCTAATAATTTATATTTAATAAAAGCTGTTACGAAGTATCGTGACAACTCCAAGGGTGGATTTTAAAAATAATATTAATGTATATTTTGTATTGATATCTTATATCTTTAATATAGTATTTAATGTATTTATATTTATATTTTTGTTTGTTCACGTCAATAATAAATATATTTTCTCTAAACAATATAATGACTGATTAACGCTACAAACTACTTTATGGACTATGATCTAGTCATAGACTAAAATATAATACTTGTAATAATAAAATTCTATTAACTTTGTTTTTTTATTTATTTGTATTCTAACTTATATAATAATAAAGTGTTCAATTTAATTTATCAACGTGCGTGTTTTCTTTATATAAATTTTTTTTTTTTTATTATTAAATCAATAAAATGTTGTATAAAACAACTCTTTGTTTGCTAATATTACGCGATATTTATTTTATTTTTAATTCATAAAATTACTTTAAAACAATTTTTTATTTTTCATCTTCGTCTTTGGCACATTATTTATTTTTAAACACTTGTACTACTATTTTTGTATACTTATTATAGATTTTTTTTTTTAATTATAAAATCACACTGAATTGACTAGTTTTGATTAGTATCATTATTTCAATCCTTTAAAAATTTCTAATGGAAATATAAATAGCAGTTATTGCTTTCAAACTAATATTTTTTTAATAATTCTCCTCAGAATAAATAAACTGTATTATTAAGAGAATAAAAAAAATTTTAAGTACATTGAAAAGAGATGATTTTGAGCCTCGTTATCAATTAACTAAATATTTTCTAGTAAATAATTAGTCATACTGTTAAATGTGTTGAGTTAATTGCTTATGCATTTGACAAATGTGTCAGGGAATATATCTTACAAGTTAAATCTCTTATGTAATTAATAGGGTATTTGTATATCGATATATAATTGTTGGTGTTTTATTTTGAAAGGCAGTAACGCGGTTATCTAATTACTTAGATCACAGCAACGAGGGAAAAAAAAAAAATAAAACGATTCCTAAAGACTCTTAGAACATATATAATCGATATTAGAGACGATCGTATTTCATTGGTGTTTGATTTAAGTATTAAAACTTATCACTTGTCAGGAGGGCATTAAATCTTTCGTTATGAGCTATTAGATATAGTTATTAATTAATCACTTAATAAAAATCTCAGTGAATCACTGTAGTGACTAATGAGATATTTTGATTGACAAAAAACTGGTCCCAATCAGAATTTTTTTTTTCCGCTACTAATAGTGTCAATATTTACACATACATATGGCACGCCTCACATCGCGCAAGGTGTTTTAACAACTAGAGATTTGAAATCATATTGTATTTTTTAGTCACTATAAATATGTGATTGAAATAGAGCCTTCACAATATAATAATTGGCTTCAATAAATACGTTTTCGCTTTTTCAATTTAGATTTTTTTGACAACTATTTCATTGTCCCCGAAAATCATTTTCATTCATACACGTCGCGCGACTTTTCCCTCTATGAATGTATCTATATAACTTTGTATGTATTTACACTTTACGGAAAAAAACAGATCTGTTGAGTTTAAAAAAATTGATTTATAATTTATAATTATAAACCTAAATATTCATGTAAAAAGTACGTATTTATATGTTAGCTTCTGTAATTTCTACAGATCTATTTTTTTCGTGTTGATTGCACTGGGCGACGTACAATTGTCATTTATTATTTTTTCGTACGCGAACACGAGCACGTCTACGCGGATTAAAGCAACAGCATAGAGAAAATATTGAGTGTGAGTATGAAAAATTCAGTGAACCTTTAATTCTCCTTTCGATGGTCATTTCTAATTCTGCTTCCTTCTTTTGTGCTTCGATACTCGGCTTGGGAGCCGCAGGAAATGTTACCAATACTATGCTCATATTGTCTCGGCTACCCTGTGGTTGAAAACATCAAACATTATCGATTATTAAATTTTAGTGGTATGTTATTAGATTAAAGGCAAGTTACTTTGAATAAATAAATAATAAAATTACCTTGTGAAGACAAGTATCAATAACTTGGTTAGTAACAGCCTCTAAGTCGTCAGTGAGCAATAGTCTGGAGTAAATAAAATCACAAAGATCTTGATTGGTCATAACATCCCAAATGCCGTCACAGGCGAGTACTAAAAACTCGTCGTGCTCCATGTCCCGATCTCGGACGAAAATCTCTGGTTCTGGTGAGACTAATTGCTCACATGGTCCACGTCCTTCGACGTTTTTGTACTCATAATCACCGAGAGCACGTGATACAGCCAATGATCCATTAACACGTTCTACCATAACGCTGCCACCTGCTGCTTGAATGCGTTCTTTTTCGGCCGGCAACACGGGTTTGTGGTCTCGTGTCGAAAAAACAGGACTTCCTGCGCTGCACAGTACCGCTCTGGAGTCACCGCAATTAGCGATATAAATGTGTTTTGGTGATATGAATGCACAAACAGCTGTTGACCCAGACTTGTCTTTACTCATCTCCAGCAGATCACGCATTTTGTGGTCAAGTCGCAGGAAACCTGAATGTATACCCTTTATCACATCCTCGGATTTAAATTCCTCCGTCTCAACAATCGAGTCCAGCAAATGTTCCGCGCTGTGCGCGGAAACTAGCGCCCCAGCATGCCCGTCAAATACCGCAAAGTAACTCCAATCAGACAGGCCACCCTCCAAGCCTGTAATCGCACAATGTGCGTCTTCCATCTCCATACGCCATCCTTGCATACTTGCAACTCCGTATTGCAAATCATTACCCGAACCATGTTCGTTGTACTTCTCAGTGTTTGGTGTGTCCAAAAATGCCCCCATGCTTTATTTTATTGCGCTCTACTTATTTCCTTATCAATTTATCTCTTTAATTATCTCTCTGGCGCTTCAATTAAGTTTGCTTTTATATTTTGTCTCCTTTTTTCTCTCTCCTTAGAATTATAGCCTCTTACAACGTATTATTTGTTAAGCATTTTACTCTTAATGACAAAGTCCATTAAATACCTGTAACAAATTAAATTGATTTTCATTAACAACAATATCACACACTCACTTGTACGCGCTTTCACGTATCGACTAAGACTATTTTTAATTAATTATTATGCAATTATTTCAAATACTCGATACTGTTATCTGTTTATCATAAATCGAGGCATAATTTTCGTTTTTTAATCACATAAATAATAACTTGCGATAAATCCATATACATTTAATGTATATGTTGTGTATATATACATATAAGTATATGTATATACCCAAAGCGTAAGATATTAGGAGGCATTTTCACATGACCTATTCTTAAAACGATAAATTTAGTTTGGAAATTTACAGTAGAATCGAAGCAAAAATGTATCATGGGAACCTTGAGATAGGTGAATGACTTATATCAACCGGTATTAATTTGCTATTAATTGTTTATTATGTCATACCCACTCATCTGCGTTTCAAAAAAATAAAAAGAAAGATGATGATGATTAAATAATATCAATAAGAATTAGTACACGCACTAATCACGAGATAAAAAAAAAAAAAAAAAAAAAAAAAAAAAAAAAAAAAACAACTAATAAATCACAACGAAAGCGATGAAGCGAATTTTAAAATAAATTAGCATGCGGCTGAATTTTTTAAGCCCAAAGATAAATTAATGTGTTAGCCATGAATTTGCCAGAAAAATTACAAAAACTTACGTCGAACTAACATCACCGGTTATCATCTTACTTTTATAATTTACGTACAATTAAATGTATCCTATATACTACAATAATAATATATTTTTTGTAAAACTGATGAATAATTACAATAAATAGTATTAATTAATCCACAAGTCTCATGTTTTTATTACCAAGCCACGCGAATATCACCGTCACCATGTCTCTTTATGTTTTCTCTTTCTAGCTGGGTTATACTAGCTGCTTCGGTTTAGCTCCTCTGCTTGTACACACACACACAAAGAAAGAAACAGGAAAATCGACTTGTATGAATGGCGGACACGCACACTAAAAGAAATTAAACTGCGCTTGCGCCGGTCTATAAATAACTTCAACAAATGTCGTCACTTTCGGCCAATGGTAGTTTTAAGATTTCTTTACTGCTCACATTCGAGCGCTTAAACGAACATAGAAAATAAGGCACACACAGGCTTAAAACTTCTTTATTCCAATGGAAAAATTACTGCTTGATTCAGTACAGTACCAACTGTACTCACATCTTCTGCCGTGTTTGTTCAATACTAACGACATCTGTACTTAAATTGTAGTGGGCAGAGAATAATCTCGGTAAGATAGAAACTCCTTGTTTAAACATGCTTGATAAAGAAGAAAAACTCGAGATTTAAACATTTTATATTATTTTATAAAAAACTTGTAAGTTTTTTTTGATAAAATTATGAATTATGCGTGGTGAGTTACAAACACATCAACTATTTTTATGAGAATTAATTTAACAGATATTTGATCATTTTTAGAATTTTTGTTTACAAATAAATTATAGAAAAAAAAAAATTGACATCTTGAAATTCAAAAAAATAAAAAATGCAATTTTTTTTAAATATATTTTCTTATAATAAATTAAATTGTTAAATAAAATAAAAAATTGGTCAGGTGAAAGCTAACTTTAATGTCATACTATTTTTAGTAATATAATTTAATGACCCTGAAGTTGACAGATATTAAAAATTCTTTTAGAATTTTATAGCAATTATACATTTTTCATAAGACTATTTTAAACAATAGCAATTAATTATAATTTTTTCTTTCTATTCTCTTAAATTTCTTATTTTTTTCCATTAAATTTTCTAATACTCAAGTTAGCCTTCAGCTGTAAATTAAAAAAATTTTTTAACAAATTAATTGCAATAAAAAATGCTTCTAAAAATTTTCACTTGTAATTTTTATTAATTTTCACATGTGAAACTTTTTAATTAAACTTTTTTTTTAATAATTTAATTGCTATAAAATTCAAAAAAAATTTTTAATATCTGTCAACTTCAGTGTTATTACACATACAAGTTAAATTTTCATTTATCCTAAAACAGATTAAATTTTTTGACACAAATAGCTTTGTGTGTTTCACAAACTCGAAATTTTAAGATTTCATGTAAACTCAACTTTTTTCAAACTTTCTTAAATTTTCAATTTTAATTACTGGAAAGCTGAAAACAAGATTTAAAGCCATGAACTATTAAATGATAGGTCCAATATATTTTATGGGGATGTTGTAGGTTGTTTTAAATCTTATTTCTAAAATGAAGGATAAAAATTAAATAAATAAATACAGTAAATTAAATTTTTTTTTACTTTATTTAAGAAGAATGATTACTAATGATGATTACAAAGTCGATACAGATGTTTTTCTATACTTTTACAACGCACAAGATGATCCCTACATTCACAATCAGTTAAACAATTTTTTTGAGGTAATTACCTCAATTTATGTTAACATAAACAATTTAACATCACAATCAATATTCAACACATAATCATCCATAAAAACTAATTCTAAATTATTAAACTTGACAGTATAAAATATATAGCTCAATGCTTGTAAACTTATATCTAAAGATATTAAACTTTGGTTTATAAGATAATTATTTTATAATTCATTAAAAAGTTACTTTTCATTAATTCGTTTTTACGTAGCTGACACATAAAATTTAGTTTCAATACATTTATACTTTTACAGAAGCTAATATCAGATAAAAATTTTTAAAATTCTCGCGAAGATCAATGAAAATTTTCTTTTTCAATTCCAACAATATATGCTTAGCAATCAACATTACAATTTACAATTTTTAACGCATCATATAAATTTATGATTGACTTTTTATCGTCAATTTTTTTCTAACAAATTGACATTATCTGTCATGCAACTACATTTAATATTGAACAAAAAAACACTAGTATAATATACATTTTTTAAAAATCTTATTTTGCCCTTCAGAGTTATTACTCATAATTCCAGGCTATAATAATTTTTTATATTAAAAACTACTCAATTTATATAAATTTCACAATTAACTTCTTTTAAAGTATTTTTTTATAAATTTTAATATTATTTTTACAGTAAACTGTCAACATTATCTGAATATTATATATTCAAGTATACATTTTGAAAAAAAAAATCATAAAATATTATTTAACGTCGCGAATAAAATGAAACATTGCAGTAAATTTGAAATCTTAAACAAACAGAATTAATGTTCAAAAAAATTCAACAAAAAAAAAATGTTCAAAAAAAGTAACTCATCAAGAAAAATATTAAGTTCTTAAATCTATATCTAACAGATATGTTTCTTATTGCATTATTTTAAGCTTTAATTATCTACGAAAAAATTAAAAAAAAACTTAAATAAACTATTATGTAAAGTAAAAAAAATCAATTACTGAAAAATTTCAATTTTTAAAGACTGGCTTATAAAAATTCACAATATTAATATAAAATTTGTCCTCATAATCTTATTACATATAGTCAAAATTGATATCTTGAGACTTAAAAAATACTATTGCATTACTATTACTGGTTAGATTATCAATTTAATGTTTATTCACATTAAAAATTGACTATTTGTAGTCATATTTAAATCGTCGGACTGTATTTTTTTACTTCTTACGAAATTGTTATACTGTATAAGAAACTCTAAAACATCACTGTTTCTTAATCTTGCTTAAAAATTAAATTATTGAATTAATCTGTCAAATAATAAGTCATATCAATAAAAATAGTATATTACACCCCTTGGGAAGGAAAATAAGAAAAACCTCAGAACACATGTAATTGTTGGCCGAGGCGAAGCCAAGGTCAACAATTACATGTGATCTGAGGTTTTCTTTTTTACTTCCTAAGGGCTGTATACTATTTTTACGATAAACACTTATTTGATTGCACTTTATAACCAGTTGAACCATTTTATTTTTTAGAAAAATTTGTAATCTAATGAATTTATAAATGTTATCACTATTTTATTTTAATTTATAACCAGTTGAACCATTTTAATTTTTATAAAAATTTGTAATCTAATATACTCACAAATGCTATCACTATTTTATTTTAATTTATAACCAGTTGAACCATTTTAATTTTTATAAAAATTTGTAATCTAATATACTCACAAATGCTATCACTATTTTATTTAAAAACCTTTTCTCCCCTCCGGGCGGAAAGCCTCAATTTTCTTCTCGCTGCGCTAAACGAAAATGCCGCTTTCTGCCTCCGTCGAGGAGAAAAATAGTATACACCCCTTGGAAAGTAAAGTAAGAAATGTCTCAGATCACATGTAATTGTTGGCCGAAGCGAAGCCGAGGTCGACAAACATGTGATCTGAGGTTTTCTTTTTTACTTTCCACGGGCTGTAATATACTATTGTTTTATTTCTAGTTCTAGAAAACTTTTTCTATTGTTATTGGACTTGTTGATAATTGTAAAAAATGAAAATACCGATAAATAATCTTTAAAAAAACAAACACGGAAGAATTAGTCTCGAAAAAGTAAATCAATTGAAAATCATTATTTTTTTTTTAATTACCCTATACTATTTTTTAATTACCCTATACCAACTTAAAAATAATAATTGCGACATTACCGGGTACATTGATATGTCTTAAATTTTTTTTTTTTTTTTTACTTTTTTTGGGTTTTATCGAATCAGTTATTTTGAAATTTAAGAAAATCACTTAAAATTTAAAGGTCGATTATTAATAATATTAATCGGTTATTAATAAAAATGAAAATTAAACCTAAAAGAAAAAAACGCTAATTAAAAATAATAATTAAAAATTATGCTTTTGCATTTTTCAGTCATTGCTAGTATGCAATAATTGCAACTAAAATATGACGTTATCATCATTTCAATTCAGTCTTGAATCAGTCTTACTTTATAAATACGAGCAATCGATTAATTAAAAAAAAAAAAACTAATTCAATTTACGCGCACTGATGAATAGTCATACATCAAATTTATTTCACAGTGGAAATAACTGAAACACAAAAATTTCTCGATACTTTCGGTTATGTCAAATATTTTTTTTTTTGTTCCCAAATTATTTGTTTGATTTACTTAAATCTTCCATCTTTTTATTGTTTCTTAGCCATGATTTACTTTGAGCTCGTACTTATATTTTTATTCCCATAAAAATTCTTTTTTAAAAAAATTGCTTATCGCTTAATTTAAATTTTTTGGAATGTTAATATAAAATTTAATCAAGCACACGTTAATGGTTACATATGTTATGTAACAAAAAGAAAAAAATTCAAAATGAAAATAGTATACACTCCTCGGGAAGTAAATAAGAAAGCCTCAGATTACATGTGATCTGAGACATTTCTTACTTTACTTCCCTCGGGGTAATATATTGTCAAAAATATTTAAAAATAATGAGCATTTTTTTTGCGTTTCACGCTTATGTGCTTGATTAATCACAAAATATGCTCAGTGTTATTATTAAAGTCAATTTTTTTTTCTTAATCAAAAATTAGCTAATGAAGTAAAATCAATAAGAAAAGTGTTTTTCAATTATTTTTCTACTTCTACTTTTTGAGCTTTTTTTTTTTACTTCCTCTTTGAGACTTAAAATTTATTTTATTGCCTTTTAGAATACTAAGACTCGGTTGTTACGTGAATCAGCAATTATAATTTTGCCTTCAGGAGATATCGCAATACCACAAGGGCGATCCATCTGACCTAGACCTTTTCCCAGCTTTCCAAAAAGGAATCTAAGTCTACCTCTTGGATCTAACACCTGAATTCTATTATTACGCGAATCAGAAACAATTACGTTTCCACCATTATCAACTTTCATACCTTGGATTCTTAAAAATGGATGCCTTCTTTTTTCGGGACCAAGAACTTTAGCTTCGCGGAGTTGATCATCAATAACAAGTATGTGGTGATTATTAAAATCGGATACAAGAATTTCGCCATTAGGAGTAAAGCAAACGCTTCTTGGTAACTCCAGTAGCTTCCACATGGGCCGATTGTTTTGAAAACCGAATTTACCCATAAACTCGCCTTTTGCATTAAATAATTGAATACGTTGGTTCCGTGTATCGGTTACAACTATTTCACAACGCTCATTAACTGCTACATCCCATGGATATTGAAATTGGCCATTTTCCGTTCCTCTTCCACCGAATTCCAATATATAGTCACCATATTTTGATACAATCTAAAAAAAAGAAAAATTAAAAACTATTAAAATTACATCCATTAGAGAAGGTAAAAACGTTTAGAAAATCCAAAATTGCACAACTTGTAATCCGTTTTTAATGTGCAATTTATTCATCAATAATAAATTTTTATGAAAATTAACTTAGCAGATAGTTGATAATTTTAAGAATTTTTTTTAACAAATAAATTTTTTCCAAAAAAAATTTATAAAAAAATTGACATTTAGAAATTTAAAAAAACTACAAATGCAATTTTTTAAAAATAATTTTTTGGAAAAAATTAAAATTAAAAATTAAAAAATTGTCAAGTGACAGCTAACTTTAATGTAATTAAATTTGTTACTTACTTGAATACGATGATTGTCCTTATCTGCTATAATGACACGGTTGTATCTATCAACAACAATACCTGCAGGCCTGTCAAATTGCCCTGGACCACTTCCATGGCTTCCAAAAGACCTTATAAAGAAGCCATTTTTATCGTAAATTTTAATTAAATTATTTGATCTGTCAGCAACAAGAATATTTCCTTCTTTATCACAAGCAACGCCCCAAGGACGACAGAAATGCTCTGAATTGTTATCACCAATAGTTAAGACTGGCACATGCAGTTGTACACGTCTCATAGATCTTACAACTGCCAAAGGACGCCTCCTAGCCGCAGCAATTCCTATAGGTTCCAGAGACCCTTCATAATATTGCAACCTAAATTGATAAGGAATTCGTTGTCGCAACAGAAGTCCATGATTATGGTATCTTTGCGGTAGTATTAGTTGTTGCTGCTGCCCGTAGTAGGGTTGTAGTTGTAGCTGCTGCTGCTGCTGCCCGTAGTAGGATTGTAGTTGTAGCTGCTGCTGCTGCTGCCCGTAGTAGGGTTGTAGTTGTTGCTGCTGCTGCTGCTGCCCGTAGTAGGATTGTAGTTGTAGCTGCTGCTGCCGCTGCTGCTGCTGCTGCTGCTGCTGCTGCTGCTGCTGCTGCTGCTGCTGCTGCTGCTGCTGCTGCTGCCCCCCGTAGCAGTTTCGTTGTTGTAGGTGCAGCTCATAGTAGCGTTGTCGTTGCTGTTCTCGTTGCAGTTCCAGTTGCCGTTGCTCCTGGTAGTACTGTCTATATTGCAGTTGATCGGGCTGAATTGCAAAAAATTCATCACGACCTCTCAGAACCCTTGCTTCATCCATCAATTCCAGAGGACCCGTTATAATTGGACCACAGTGCTGAATTGATTCAAGAACGTCATTGACCATTCCAGTATATGATGCCCAATGATCTTCTAGTAGTGGATAGATTAAACCTTGGATATTAATTTTTGATATCTGTTAGAGATTAAAAAAAATACAAGTTAGTTGTAAATCAATCGCTATAAATAAAACTCTAGTTAAAAATAAAATTCAAAAATTTTTATCGATTTTTTTTTAAAAAAAAGTATTATAACTATATTTATTATAAAGTATTATAAATAACGAAAATAAGAAAAAATATTTTGATAATTCGATTGTTAAAAAGATTATGGATATTGAAAAATAAAAAAGCTGTTTTTTTTTAGACGTAACATTTTTTTAGTTGATTAAAAAATTTTGAAAATTGTCTGAGAAATGTTTTTAATAGAGTAGAAAAAGATAAAAATATTTTTCAGCCATATTGAAAAGGGTTACGAATATATATATATATATATATATATATATATATATATATATATATATATATATATATATATATATATATATATATATATATATATATATATATATATATATATATATATATATATATATATATATATATATATATATGTTGACCTGAAGAGAAATAGTATTTCCAAAATGATTTTACCTCATCAGAAACTCTTTGAGTGGCATTCATAAGACTTGCTGGATTTCCATTGAGATTCAGAGAATTCTCAGCATTATTTATTCTTTCAGCCATCTCCTGTAACTGATAGATAATATTATTCAATGCACGGTATTGATTTATTATATTTTTTTGCTGTTCAGTTGTAATTTGTTCAACTTTCGAGTAAACTTCTCTACGGTGTTCCGGCGAGTCATAAAATACATATCCAAGATTTGAAAAATATCTTATTTTAACTCTGTCTACTGCGTAATTAATATCCTTGTAGAAATTCTAAAAATAATGTTAAAAATTCAAGATTAATATTACAGCGTAAAACAATGAAATCATGAAAAGAAAAAAATTTTTTTTCTTCATTAAAAAAAATTTCTTACCGAAAGCGCTTGTTCGTTTGTTTCCATCACTGTAATATGTTCTTTGATCAACTTTAAAGATCGATCGGCTTGAGATTTAGCAAGTTCACATGCTTTGTCTAATTCCATTGTCAAGTGATACTTATGCCTTCTCATATTACATAAGTCACACATAATTTTTGAGCACGTATAACAATAATTCATGAGATTATTTGAATGTACTCTACAAAATACAAGTGGAGATGTAGTTGGAGGCAAGGGTTGAACAAACTCTGATGGATTGGAAGACAAACTTGGCGAAGGAGTCGTCGGTAATGAACACGCATTCTCTGTTTCATATGAATTCTAAAAATACAAACAAAAAAAAGTGTTAAATTGCGATTATCGTTACAATTACCGAAAAATATTGACTATAAAAGTTCAAGTTACTTGGTGTTGCGATGTTGAAAAAGTATTACTGAATTCAAATTCAGATGATGTTACATCGTCACCAAGATTGACACGATCGAGCCCTTCAATCACACCATCTACCAATGAATTCAAATATTGATTCCGTCGAGAAATTCCATTATTATGAAACGATGGATTTTTGTTGGTCGATTCTGTTTGTGCTGAACTCAAACTCGACGACGAATCACTTAATAAACAACTGTTGGGTGATGAATTGCTCGCACTCTGTGAAATTAAATATCAAGATTTAACAAACTTTATGATATTTTATTTAATTAATTTAAATCAAGTTAATATAATGCTATAAGTTATCCCATACCGATTGAGAAACTTGAGGACTTCTAGACCCCGACGGAAATTGGAAATCAAGATCATCTGTCGGTGGAGACCTTCCAAACAAGTTCCCCAAGAATCTGGAGTTATTTCGTTGGCTCATGATCACGGTTTTTGTAGCCAATCAAAAAAAGAGTTTCTACTAAAAACGTCAAAACCCAATTTTCTACAACATAAGAATATTCAATTATCAATAGATTATTCCAAATTTAAAATATCGTAATTTTTTATATTTATATTGAATGAATCACATTGAAAGCTTTACTAATTAAAAAATAAATTTGATTACAAAAAAAAAAAAAAAAATCCTGAACTAAGATTATTCTGATCAATTTGAGAATTTAAATCAAGTAGTAAAGTTTTTGAACCAAAACAATTATTCTTGGTTTAAATAAATTTTACATAGATCAAAAACTTTGCTGCTTGAATCAAGTCAAAGAAATTATTTAAAATAATTTTCTGGGCTCAAGATTTTTGTCTTTTACATCACGTTAATTTTTCTATCAGTCTATAGTATCGCTTTAAAAAAAATATAGCGCTCATCTCGTTAAGGGGGTCTAGAAGTATGAATTTCAGGTTATTTTTTGAAGTGCCGTAAAAAAAAGGCGATCAATATTTTTACCATGCATTTTTTATGAGTTATTAATTAACATTATAAGAATACAGAAAAAAACAAAAAAATTTGAAAATTTTAAAAATTAGCAGCTGATAAAGTGGGGAGAGACTCAAAAAAATTGGCACGTGACCATACCCACGATTTCAACCCTCCTAGCATTCTGAAGTAAAAAAATAAAAAAGATTATTAATCTAGAGTAATGTCGTTTTGGCTTTAAATATTCATATTTAATGACACTAGAAATGTGAATAGCGTGCGACTTAATTATAAACAATAACGAATCCTATTTCTAGGAATAAAACCAACTCTAATAAAATTATTTTGAGCAATCACTAATTTCTTTTTCTTATAGTTCATAAGAAATGTAATAATTTAAAAAGAAAAAAACATTCTAGAGTCAATTTTTCAATTGAACATAATTTTCAAAAAATCATAAAAATTCGAAAATTTGAAACTTAGAAATTTAATATATTCGTTCTATGAACGAAAATCTCGGTAAAGTTTGAAAATGTGCCAAATCGGTCAATAATTATAAATTTCCAATAACTTGAGAGTTCTTTATTAATTTTAATTGACTTCCAATTGTTATTACTCTAAAGTTGTATTGTAAAGCAATTATATTGAAGAAAATGTATTTATTTCTTCTGATGAAATTTTTTTTTATGTTGCATTGTATAAGATGGCTTGGCTTGGGTTTTGGGACGCTCAGAAAATACAAGCGTTGCCGCGCTTGATGCTTGTTTTCGTTACAAAAGGAAAAGTGGTCATTGTTCAGATGTCGGGACCGCGTCATTTTTGGCCATAACAAATTGGAAAATTTTCTTTTTCTTTTTTTATGAGTTTTCAACTTTTCGCAGCATTTAAGATAAATAAAATATTAATTTATTATTTAAGCAATGTATGAAACTATTATCGCTCAACATAATTAAATAATAACAGAAAATTGTTAATTAAACTTATCGTAATAAATTTATAACGGTTTTAGTTTTATTTAAGGAAAAAATCTGTTTATCTAAAAAAATAATTTTTATCATGTTAATTTCATGACTAAAAATAAAGAACTTTTTGAAGAATTACCAAAAAATAATTACAGAAGTATAATTATTTTTTTATAGTTAAAAAAGTAGTTTTCAAAAATTAATTAATAATAATTAAAGAAGTATTTTTTACTGACGTTATTTTTTTAATTAAAAATTCTTATAGAGGACCAAATGCTAATTTCCATCTTCGCTATAATTTTTTTAATTGTAAAATAAATAAATAAATAAATGCTGATTTTTTTTTTTTGCTCTAAAAATTAAAAAAAAATTTTTGAACCAAAAAATTTCTTTTACTTGTTACTAATGATATGCAAAGCATTTCTAAAAACACTGTTAAAAATTGAGAAATGGAGCCGATGTATAATAAATCTTCTAGAATAATAATTCATAAAACAGTAAAAGAAAAATAATATATTCTATTTTGTAGCCTCAAGAAGAAATTTGTTGCCTCAGGTCAGAATGCAACAATATATTTTAAAGAAGTATAGATAAACTAAAGATTTGGGAACAGTAAATACTTTTGAAAAGCCATAAGCCTGCATCATATTTCTAAGAATTCTCTACCACGCTCTAAGACCGGTTGGGCTAGTAGTTACAGTGTAACATTACTATACAATAAGAAAGTTAAAATGTACATTTGAGGAAAATTTACATGCAATGGTTAATGAAGAAACAAGCGTAAAAAAATTTTCAACTTGATTAACTTAATTTCGATTTTTTTTTTCTTTACATAGATATATTTAAATTTGATCAAATTTTTCAAATAAATATTTAAATGAAAAAAAAAATAACTTGAATTTTCTGCTTTAAAATGTACATTTGAGGAAAATTTACATGAAATGATTAATGAAGAAACAAGCGTAAAAAAATTTTCAACTTGATTAACTCAATTTCGATTTTTTTTTTCTTTACATAGATATATTTAAATTCGATCAAACTTTTTAAATAAATATATAAGTGAAAAAAAAAAAAAAAAAATAAATAACTTGAATTTTCTGCTTTAAAATGTACATTTGAGGAAAATTCACATGCAATGGTTAATGAAGAAACAAGCGTAAAAAAATTTTCAACTTAATCAACTCAATTTCAATTTTTTTTTTTCTTTACATAGATATATTTAAATTCGATCAAATTTTTCAAATAAATATTTAAATTAAAAAAAGAAAAAAATTACTTACATTTTCTGCTTGATGAGCTGCGATCTTATGATGAACAGTCTCTCCCCGGCAGATAAAAGCTCTGATGTTCAAAATAAATGAACGAAATGAATTTATCGATGTAGCACTATTGCTTTAGTCAGATGGAAGACTCAATTGTTTAAAAAATGAAAATACTACTGTTTAAAAAATGAAAATACTACTGTTTAAAAAAATGAAAATACTACTGTTTAAAAAAATGAAAATACTACTGTTTAAAAAAATGAAAATACTACTGTTTAAAAACTGAAAAAAACTATTGCAGAAAAAATGCTGAGAAAATTGAGGTACGCTAAACTTGAGGAGTCCAACGCACAATAAACACGATTCACCTTACAATCTACCCTGGCTGAGTTTGAGGCTTGAACTCGTGTGATCGTGCTCTGACTCGGTGTTTTTATGTCTTTACTACCCCTCTTTTCGGTCAACTGTCACACTCCTTTTTGTTTGACCAATCAGAAGCCCGGGTTTTCACCTACCCAAAGCCCTTACTGTGACGACAAACGCGCGCCCTTCAAAACTCGTACTGACGTTCCTCCCACCTACGAAATTCTACCCCCTAACGATATTTTTTTCCTTTTACAACATACCGACATTTCGGAGTTTAAACCCAAGCGTACTACCGCTTATTTTATTTATTTCATTTTACTTAAAGTAGCTGATTATGTTAAAAATGAACTTCCACATTGATTAATTAAATAATACATTAAAAAAATTGTTTAAAAAATAAAAATTTTATTTTTAAAAATATTGAAACAATTTAATTGTTATTTAATTGAAAATTTTTTATCTTGAACGGAAAATTGATATGAAAAAATATGATCTCAAGAAATAAACAAGGATAGCATTTTTTTAATAACAAAATCGTAAAAGACGCCACCCTATATAATTTACTATCAGAATGGCAGGCGTAGATAGAAATAGATGCAAATAAATGAGCGCTTGCGCCTGAAATTCATGAATGAGAGTAGCTTCGCTCAATGTCAGCAATAGCTATAGTCAGCAAACTTTTACTTGCTACGTAGGACATCTCTTTCCATCCCTACTGACCTTGTAAAAGGTTAGTCGATAGAGAATGAAAAGTAATGTATTTTCTAGAAAGAGACCAAAAATCTATGACTAATTATTTTGTATCTTGAGACGCGCATCTACGTACTGTAATTATTTTTTAATGATTTTTGTCATAACCATTAGTCTAACTTTGAAATTTATCTCTCAAAAAAACATTAGCGAACATATTACAATAGGCAGAAAAAAAAAATCTTTGAAAATCTTTCTTCGCATCGGAATATTACCCCGTAATTAGGTAAAATGTTTGTTAATCTCTCCTTGACTATGGATTATGAATATTATTTTTCCTAACTTTCTTCAAATTGCTTTTAAAAACATTCTAATGAATTTTCGAATATTTTTTTTCTTCAACTTATTTTATTTATAATATAAAATTCACTAATATACTTAAAAATATATTTTTCAATTAGTTTCACAAGTTTTTTATGTTGACAAAAATTTTGGATAAATCAAAAATCGTAAATACAATTTGTTCATACAAGCTTCTATAATTCTAGTTCATTTTTTTGTATTTCATGAGTAAAAGAAATTTTTAAAAATGTAAATTTTTTATCATTTTTTAAATCAAGATTTTTTTTCAAATTATTCTATTTTTAATAAACTTAAAAAAATAGTTAATTGTTAAAAAAAATTTTGAGCATAATATTAAATTGGTTGAAACATCGTTGAATTTTCTTCCCAATAATTACTAAAAAATAATTTAACTTATTGTTTATTTAAGTTATTTTTAAAGAAGATATAAAATTTTTTAATTCATGATAAATATTATTTTTAAATTATGATTCAATTTAAAAAATTAAAATTTTAAAAATTTTGGAAAATTCAAAAGTCCACGCTTCATAACGCTTATTAATTTAAAAAAAAAAATAAATTGTGTAATTAATTAAAGAAAAAATACTAATAATTAAGTAATAGATAGATAGAATACTTTATTTATGCCAAAGTTAATACCAGATGGCAATTTTTACAATATACATACAAGTAATTTACAAGAATTTTAATATATACAAACATAAATTAAAGAAAAAAAAAAATGTTAAATAATTGAATTAAGAGATTATATTAATAAATTTTTTAATAATATAATTCATAAATAACAAGAATAATATATAAATAGTATAAAATTAAATAGACACTTTGAGATGCAGAAAAATATAAACATTCACGCTTTATAACAAGTGTGACAAGATTTATCTTATTTATTATTTTTAATATTAATTATTAATATATATTATTATTGATATTTATTATATATTAATGTCTTACTTAATAAAATAATTTAGGTTTCAAGACGTGAATTTGTTTTTCTGTACATAAATTCTCTTGAAAAAAATAATCTTCAAATAATAACTACAAAACATAATCTCCATGACTCATGACTTTCCATCTCCGTAAAATCCAAGACTTTATCGATTTTACAAACTAAAAAAAAATCCAGTAAACTTTTAAAAATTAAGGGAGAGGAAATTATTTTAAATTATTTACTTGATTCAAGTAAATTTTTTTTCTGTGTATCTGTCCATAATAAAATATAACTTTTTAATTTGGTTTAAGTTTTAAAAATTCGAAGAAAACTCAATATTGAAGCTAGTCTCATAGAGCTTCGTAATAATTGACCCAAACTCAATGCATCGTAATCATAAAATATAAAATAATTAATTACAATAACTGTTTATTTGTACAAATAATTTTTGACAAAATTATAATCTATAGAATATAGAAATATTTTTAAACTTACGAATATTTTTGCTTGTGGGTTTTTTTTTTTCACGTGTACTTAGCGTGGGTATTTTTTCGATGGGTCAAATATTATGTTAGCCGCCTCTATACTGATAATTCTTAGGCCTCGTCTATTCGAAAACATCTATTATCTACATTCTTCAACAATGCAAAATTTTACCTAAGCCTGCAATAAATATACTAAGACAGGGATTTTGACGAGCTGCAAAGTTGTCAACAATATGCCCGCATGCATTTTCAACCTCTCAGGATTAAGTTTATTGTCACTGTTACCTTCATAATGGTTAAAATTTTCTAAAATTTTCCATTTTACAGTTTTACTACTTTAAGTATCTCCTAAACTCGAGGCAATAAAAACATTATATTCTCAGTAATATTTTATTTTCAACTTCCTGCCATAAAAATGACAGATTTTCAAAAAATCGAAAAGTTAGTGATGTCACTCTGATTTTTGGAAATTGTGTGTCTGCGTAAATTTATTAAAATTAATAATTATAATCAGTATATTTTTTATAATTTTTTTTGCCTTTCTCTTAAATTTCTTATTTCTTACCATTAAATTTTTTTTTTACTAAAAATAGTTGATGTGTTTTTAACTCGAGCACAATTCTTTAATTGTAAAAAAATAAGTTTGGAAAATCCATAATGCTTATTTAATTATGAATTATTAATAAAATGAAGAATGTAAAAAAAAAAAAAATATAAAAAACAGCTAAAATAGCACGAAAATGCGCACAATATATGTACACAATATTTATAGATATACAGCCTTCTGGTTTTTTTTTTTTTTTTTTTTTATTAATTGTAAATAAACGAGACTGAATTATGTAGCCATTCACATTCGGTGTCCTAAAATTCTTTCAAAGAATTAAAAAAATAAAAATTTAACTAAATTAATGCATTTTTTCGCATATTACAGTGTTTCCGGAGTTTCATACATGAAGGACAGGAAAATTATTTGACTGATTTTGATGTTTTTTTTAGTTTCTATTGCACTAAATAAATTTTTACAAAGTATGGAATTAATTAATTTTAATTATTTAAATTATCAAAAATTATTTAATCTTAATCTAATTAATTAAATTATCAATATTATTTAATCTTGATTAAATAATTTTGAGAATAGAATGCAAAATATCTTGATTCCATGAATCAACAAGGCTATAATAATAAAGTTTTTGATCATATTAAAGCACTCTGATGCTTTGCATCATGAGTCATGAAAAAGAAAAAAAAATATTTTTTCTTTCATAAAATTTTCAAGTCTCGCGTTTCTTCTTTATAAAACATATTTGAACCGAAAATGAATTAACGAGAAAATTATCGTAAAAAATTATGAATAATTCCGATAAATGGCAGCATATTGTCAATTTTGCAGCGAAATCTTTCGATTAGAAAGTTGTTGCAAGTTATTGCGAATTACAAATTATTAGAAGCTCATAGTACGTCCACAGCAACCACCTGTTTATGACTGATATTTACAACTTAAATGAACTGGAAATTAATCGTATTTTGGAATTTTGACAATTATTAGAATTTTTAGAACAATTAAATTATTATAAAAAATATTTTTTAGAATTCGCATTTGTAATTTTTAAAAAGTTCTACATGTAAAATTTTTTTCTTCATAATAAAATTATTTTAAGGTAGTACTACCGGTTTTAGAATTGACGGTCAGAATTTAATGAAATTTGGCAAATTGGTACTTTATAATATCATAACTAAGCAGTAAAATTTTTGGAAGCCTGGTGAGTCCTGAAAAAAAGATATTAATATTTACATATTTTTGCTTTTACCATTGATCCTTATGGAAAATCACAGACTTTATTTTATTTCACAAAACTGGACGTTCAGATTCTAATAAAAATTAAGACAACGAGAGAATATAACATCGAGAACATATTTTATAACAATCAGTATGGTTTCCGAGCATATGAGAATATTTATTAATAAAAAACATTCAAAATTTATCTTTGTCTCTCTTTTCTCTTTCTTCAACGTGATTTAGTATAGGGAAATCTACTACGTTAATCAAATAAGGTTAGGCTTTGGGATTTGACTCTTGTGGTAACAATAGTACTACCCCTTATACCTTAACAGTCTAAAAAATTGTTAGACATCTATTAAATTTCAGCATCATTTTTTAAAACATTTAAAAGAACGAATTTGAAAAAATATTTCTTCTGTAATAAATTGATTTGATTATAAAATTTATAAAAATTTTCAGATGTCTCTAATTATCAGTCTTATGAAATAAATTATTAAATCAACTTTTTCATCAGAATCTTCGATTGAAGATGATAATTGATTTTCGGGGTATCATTTGAAGATAATAAACAGTTACTTACCCTGGTTAAAAATTCTAATTGAAAAGAATTGAGAAGCGGTCACTCTATGCAAATTGTATATCTATATATACAAACGGAAGAATTGAAATTATTGAAAAGAATTCGAATTTCATAATTTTTAATTCTTTTCAATCAATATTTTTAAACAGGGTTTTAAACCTTTAGATGTTGGAGTATGTAGCAGTTTATGGCATGGGATATTTACAGATAGGTAAGAAGAAACCGCTAAGAGTTGCGCTGTTGGGTGTGACACAAAAACGAGGGAGAATTTACGCCGGAATATAAACGAGAAAATAGTTCCGACAGAACTAAGCAGAAGTTATCGAGACTTTCTAAGAGTAAGCTTCTGCTTATCACAAAAAACCGTATTTTGACAGTAAATAATATTAAAAAAATTTCATTATTAAATAGTGAATAATTTCAGCCCAAAGAAAACTAGATCTAAGTTGATTAATTAACGGAAATAAATGGTTAAAGGAAGAGAAGTTTAATTCGTGAATTAGCAACAAGTTTTTCTTGAATAGTATTTGAAAAATGTCTCTTCAAAGAAGAAAAGACGGGAAGATACATACCAGTTGGCATGAGTATAAAGTTTTTAATGTAAGCTCATATTTATTTATTGATCCCAGGCGCAGAAGATCCACGACAGAGTTCCTTACGTTTTCTTCAGGAGCTGAAATTGATAATGATAAGTGGTTTCTAAGATTATCATTTGATCATTCTTTGTACAGTGAGACTTGGGTAGCTGTACAGTTCAATTCTGTGTCAAAAAAAGTTGCTACCAGAGGATATTATTCAATTTATGTTGTTGATAATAAAAAAAACGAGATATTTGTTGGCCGACGTCCTGAGTATTTAAACGGTCACCATATTCATGAAATAATACATTTTTTAAAGAGGAATTCTAGTGAGAAAGAGCAATTTTTGGTAAACGACACTTTGACCATCCGTCTTCAGCTCACACTTTTTCTTGATGACATTACTCCATTGCCTGCTGATGAAATAATTGAGCTTTACCCAAAAGCTGATCTTCCAGATAATTTTAACGAATTATACAAAACCAAAGAAGTTGATGGTGATATTGTAGTACAAGTAAAGGGAAAAACAATTCGAGTCCATCAAGATGTTCTCAACATTCGCTGTTCGAAATTATTGAACGTGCTGCTGGTTTATAATCAAACTGAAAAAAAATATAGTTCAATTGCTTTTGATATGGATCCTAAAGTATTTGAAAAATTATTAGAATTTATTTATTTAGATAAAGTCACAGATCTAGATGATCACATTGTACCTTTATTTGGAGAAGCTGATAAGTATGAGCTGAAAGCACTCAAACGTATGTGCGAAAAAAGTCTAAGTGAAGATTTTTTAACAGTTGAAAACGCCCAGACTATTTACGATTTAGCAGCACGTTTTAATTCTCATGAATTGAGAGGATATATTGTTATGTTTTTGAAATTTAATGTCAGAGAAACGAAAGATCCTAAGTCTCCTGATGATCGAGGTGGTTCGCTGATGAAATTTAAAGCACTAACATTATAAAAAATTATAATATTTTTTATTAAGTAAGTTGTTATTATTATTTAAATTTTTTAATACTTTATTTCGTCATAATTTCATCTCATAATTTTTGTTATAGATCCAAAGGTCGAAGAATATTACGTGTCTTCAAATCCAGCTGATTATTTTTACTCATCCAGCGTTTGTTTTTAAATAAAGTTTGTATTCTATTTTAACTTGTAATAAAAATATATTTTTATCGATGAGTGATGCTCATAAAAAATTAAAAGTTAATTATAAACATGATAGATTATGAACATGAGATCATTAAATTGTATGAACGAAAAAAAAAAAAAAAAAAAAAAAAAAAAAAAAAAGTTTAAATTTCAGTAATTCTAAAAATTGATTAATTTTAAATAGACAAACTTAATGTAAACTTCCTAATAATAATAATGAGGAAAATTAACTTAATACGTAACAATTTTTTTTAGTTTTAGTCATTACCGAAGTCGATCATTCATCGAGTCAGCTTTGCAATACATGTCACCAAAGTGACGATTTATGTTCAAGTTACATGAATGAGGCCGAGCTGAAAAGCTGCGCTATGACGGAAAAACAAATAAATACTCACGCATGACTGTAAACGAAAAATTCTCTTGTGACAAAAGATTTTTAAGGCTTACCACGTGGTGAGCTTTTTCGGTTTATCTCAGGATGAAGCGGCAAATAATTTAAAAATAAACAAGTTTTATTAGTATTTTTTTCGAATCGACTTTTCTGAAGCTATGTGAAGACTATCCTAATATAAGTAAATTAAACATTCTTTTAATTAAGTTGTAAAGCGTGTTTATTTATCTGGAACTATATTGGTTTTTTTTTTTTTTTTTTCATGTACAAAGCATTGCATTTAATGCGTGATATTTACAGTACAAAAAATTTATCAAGAAAAATAGAATTTTATACACTGTATTATAATTGTTCTATTGCAACTGAAAAAAATTTTGACTATCAAAATGCCTTTTAAATAAATATTAATTTTATAAATATTAAGTATGAAAAAGAATATTAATCAGTTCGTGCGAAAAAAAAAGCTTCCCGCTAAATAAAATTAAATTTAATCACAATTAATTAAACGCATTTTTTCGAAGAGAAACCAAGATCTCTCGGCTTCATAAACTCTTTCACTAAATCATCAGTGATATTTTTTCTCCTTTCTTGATGTGAGCTGATAACCTCTTGGAGTATCTTGATCAATTCTTGTTTCAATTCTCCAGTCAGTAAAGCTCCGCTGGTGTAATTCTATAAAAAAATTTTCAGGATTAAAAAAATTAATTTCCATTAATAAGAACAGAAAAAATAAATTTCTTGCCCAAAAAAAAATTTTAAAGAGAAAAAATATTTTGGAGCATGAAGAAATTTTCTTGGCTCAATAAACTTCGACTTCATCCAAGAAATTTTCAATCTTCTTGAATATTTTTTTGAACCAAGAAAATTTACATTCCACACGGAAAGAACAAGATGACACTGGATATCATCCTAGATTATACTGAGTAAAAAAAAATTTCATATAGTAGCTAGTATAATCCAGATTATAACGAGTATAATCTAGACTGTAATGAGTATAATCCATATTATAATGAGTATAATCTGGATTTTTTTTTATCTACGACCTGAAATTTTTTTTTTCACCACAGATATCACTCAGTATAATCTGGGATGATATCCAGTATAATTTTGTTCTTTCCTTGCAATAAAGAATTTTTTTTTTTTTCAGTGTAAAATAGCTTACCGTTTTGAGTTCATTCAGTTTATCATCATCCTCAAGGAAAAATCTTAGCCACTGGTAAGAAATGTCAATATCACAATTTCCACCGAGTTTCCTGTGCTCTTCAACAGTTGCTTGTCCTCCAGAAAATGCGTGTTTGTTTATTTTACTCTTAATTTGCTTCGGAGTATCCGTCAAAAATATTGCCGAATTTACATTACTGGCAGACATCTTCGTCTGGGATCCTTGCAATGCTGGGAAAAATGAAGAGTGCATCAATGCTGGCTTGGGAAAGCCCATTTTAGGAGCAACATCTCTTGTCATCCTGAAGTACGGATCCTGATCAATGCCACAAGGAATTAAGCAAGGCACCTTATCATTTTTAAAAATAAAAGGAAACGTGCTGGAGATTGCTGGAGCTGCTTGAGTTGGTGGAAAGGCTATTTTAGCAACTGGATCACTGTCACCAAATCCAAATATCCCTTTGATTTGATTGAATGTCACAGATTTTTGTATTCTTATCATATTTTGATAAAACGCTGGGTTAGTACCGATGTGCTCTAGATTGGAAAATATGAATGTGTTTTTGACGTCAAAGCCAAAGGCTATTATGTCCTTGGCGTTTTCATACGCTAGTTTTATCGCGTCTTCTACCTTTAAATTTTTCCAGATGGATTTTTCATCGTCAGTTAGTTGTATTACCAGCGGAACGTCAAACACCTCTTGGAGCCATTTACAAAAAACAAATGGGATCATGTGTCCAACGTGCATTGCATCTGAACTAGGGCCTCGTCCTGTGTACAAGTAAAACGGCTTGCCCTGCTCGTATAAATTCAATACTGTATGCATATCACGGTGTGAAAAAAATATACCACGACGCAAAAAGTGGTGACTGGGTTTGCCGGTTATTTTTTCAAATCGGTCCAGCAGCTCCTGGTCTACTTTCGAACTGCCAAACCGCTCTAAAGTAACATAATTAAATTAATTCATCAGTTATAATGTAAATTTTAAATTGTTGAAAATTATACTCACTTATTAATTTATCATAATCTATTCCTGTCTCACTAGTACTTTCAACAGTCCAAGGGGTAACAACATCCTCTTGTGTATTGTCTCCATTAACCTCTAACGTTTCAATTCCTACTGTTACGGGCTCCATTTTTTTAACTATTATTCAACTAAAATATGGAACCTTGCAATACTGATTGTTATTTCACTGGAATTTAATTACACACCAATTATTTAACTTATCAGCATAAATCATGGGCTGAAATGAATTGCACAATACTAACGGCTGTTGACTTAGCATGTGCATCTGAGTCAAGATTTACTGCAGTAACCAGTAAGCTGTAAGTAACGTGGAAAAAAATTTCATCATATTATGCGAAACTAGGTCACTGTACTACAGATTGATAATGTAGGAATTTTTACTGTCGCTCTTGTTGGTAAGAGAAAAAATTTTTTTAACTAAAATTTTATCGATAGATGGAAGCACAAGTCATCCTTGAAACAATCGGATGAACCTTTTAGGAATAAAAGGTCATTTCTTCTTTTGCATTTTTAAAATAAAAGTAAAATTAATATTATTAATTTACTAAAAAATTTTTTTCTTAGTTTCCAATTAATTTTAATGTTAAAAATGTATAAAATAAATAATAAAAAAAATCAAGTATTGCAATGAAGAAATGATAAAACAATTTTATCACTAAAAATGGTGGTAATTAATTAATAATAAAACAAACGTTGTTTTTATATTTCTCTTTATTGACTTTTAATTTTACGTAATAATAAATTGAAGTTTTATACATCAGAGAAGTTGATGAATATTTTCCACAGAGGAAATATAAGCTTTTTCATAAAAATATATATGGATATGAATGTATCTGTAATTTAATTAGGGGTCTCTTTGGTATTGTTTCGTTATCCTTCCTATTAACTTTATTGTGAGTATCGGACGCAGTTGGTATAGAATTTTTAGTATCAGAAACACTGAAAATTCTATAGAGGTACGTGAGTTTTAACAGGTAACTGTTTAATGAGAAAGTACATACATGCGCTTTATTTATGCGTATAAAAAGTAGCTCTGTTACGTTTTTTTTAATTGGCCATTGACAAACATAGTTTTGAAATTTATCTTCATAATCAATAATTGTCATACATAATACTAAAAGTCTATTTTACAAACAGCGTATAATTATTGAAGATACATCCGTGTTACATTTTAATTTCTTCGCCATATACAAGCTTATTGTTTGCAATATAATTTTAATCAGTGAGTAAAAAAAAAAACATTATAGAGTTTTAAGTGTAACTCTTTTATTTTAAATTTACTTTTAAGCTACGACTATTCGATTTTATTTATTTTGGTCCTTAATTATTTCTTTCTTCTTTATTTTGAAACTTTTAATTACAAATATAATGTTTAACTGTCGCAATTAAAGCTTTGGTAATTTAATTTGCTCAAATTGGCACAATAAATTAATAATTTATGAAAAAATTATCAATTAATAATTAATTATTTTACAATAAATATACATATTAACATATATAATTTATTTATATTTTTTATACAGGTACAACAATCATTTCATTCAACTTCTATCACAGTAATCGGTCATAATTGGCTGACACGATTTTAACCCATTCCAACATTGTTAAAAAATTATTCATAAATTAATATACATTTCTTAAGACAAGTAGCCTCTAATATTATATTAGGACAATTTTTATTTAAACTACATATCGACACAACAATTTCTTATCACCGAACAAATATTTTTTGATTTTACACGTTGATAATTGTATTTTCTTCTCAACAATAAGTACTCGACAATATTAATATTACTTCTTTGTACAATTGAAAAAGACATCAAAGATTAAATAATTGTTTTTTCTCGGCAGGTTTACACTCTAACTCCAATACCAGATGAGCCCTTAATCTCTACAGAGGGTGAACAAATGTCAATAGGTGTAGAAGGAGCCAACGGGGCTAATCTTATTTTTTTCTTCGAGCCATTAATTATCACATCTTTGCTGGAATTGAGACTAATTTTACCTCTGTGACCCGTCATTTGCAGCCACAGAAAGGCGTGCCGGCACCTCAACATTACTGAATCCGACGACTTGCTTTGACGCGACTCATTTTCCGGCCGCTTGCTAATACCATTGTCCCGACAATTATTATTATTATTATTATTATTATTATTATTATTATTATTATTATGATTATTATTTATAGTTTTATTATTAACGGAAGTGACGGAAGAATGAACAGGTGGAAGAATCCACCTGCGTGGATTCGGCACCGACTCCTTAATCTCGGTGTCTTCTAGCGAGGTGAAAACGTCTGAGTCTGGATTTGACGGTGCTTCAAAAAAGGACTCACGTAACGAGGAACTAAGTGCGTCAGGACACATAAATGAATCAAAACAAGTTACATCATTAAGATCGCTCCCGCTGTTGCAAGTCTGACAATTATTTACCGAGTAGGAGGACGGTGACTTTTGGTGTTCATTAATATTCGAAAGTATCTCTTGACTTCTGGAGGCCTCTGACCACCTCAAATCGGAGGGTCTTCGCGAGCTAAACCTCGTTGAGTCGTGCTCTGGAAAAAGATTGCTGCCAGACAGCCGAGTCTCTGCAGGAGCTTTCGATAAAGCAGCAATCAATTCATCTGGATCAATCGACTTGACATTGTGACTGGAAGCCTCGAGGCTTATTTCCTTGTCAAAGTCTTCGATGTTCAGCAAAACATAAGGAAAGGGATCTGAGTGTCTTACCGGGCTCTTGGAGCTGTTACGCCTCGTCTGAGGAGATCTGATCGTCTCCAGGTCATCCAGCGACTCTTCTTCCCTCAGCGCTGCCAAAGGTGGGAAGTCAACTTGCGGACTGGGCGGCTCCGAATGAATTATAGGAACAGTCAAAGTGCCGTTAAGTCTCTTAGGCTCTAAAAGTTTGGATCCTTCGATACCGCAGTCGACAGACTCGGAATGTCTTAGACTGTCGAAGTATCTTTGGGGTGGCTGCAAATGTAAGGACGAGCGTGATGCGATCGTGAGCTGGTGTTCGCTAAAATTACTCAGCCGATGGTGCTCCGGGTGAAAAAAGCTCGAGAGTTTATTAGCGGTGACAGTAAGCTGTTTAGATGCTGCCTGTCTCCATCTGGCAGCAATCTCACTCCTTGTCTTGACCGGATTTAAGTCCCGGGAGGTTTTTCTATCAGGCTTACGGGATTGAATAAAACACCGTGGGTGATCTAGGCTCTGTACAGAGAACCGATGGCACTCGGGAACCACAACTCTATGACTGTGCGCCTTGACAAGATGAATCGCTTTGATGTTAGGATCAGACATAGAAGCCAGACCGGAGTCTCTTCGTTGATTAAAGCGTAGTAATGTGTCTTTGTGAAGTCCTTCACCCAAATCGACACTCCCACTGTACGGAGTGTCTACATTTAACGTTGGATCCGACAAAGCGTTCAGTTTGAGCGTTCGTCGACTATTTATATCACTTTTTAAATTCTGATACGAAATGAATCTAAATTGATTTAAATTCTTACCCTGATTTTCTCCATCGTGTTTACCACAGCAGGCCATACTTTTGTGATTCAATTTACGTAAGTGACGTATTTTGTTGAAGGTTGGATCCAGCAGATATTTAAGGTTTTTTATTTTGTCTACATTGTGATTTGTATCTATCAAGTGGCATCTATTGACGGCATATTCAGCTCCGAGCATTTTAGCCAGATCGTGAACATCCTCCTCGATTACATCGACTACCGACTCATACTGGGAGAATCGCTTTCCGGATTCATTGCCCTCCGGAGAAATCTCAATGTTATTACTGGTCGTCTCAGATCGTCGCTCTCTTACGGGGTAAAAATTATTCTGATGTTTTGCGGCAAAGCAATCTTCAACAGGCGGTCGACGATCCTCGTGATTCTTGTTTACCGCGCCGAGCTCCAGATTTGAGCCACCACGAGCTACCGGGGAGCACCCGTAACGGCTTGGATGGATGCCAAAGAACGTTACAACATCCTCCGCTATTTTACCAGCTGCTACGCGCATTTCGCCATGATGAAACGCATAGATCCAGGGATTTACGCCGCTGTGAGCGAGAATTGGTAGACCCAGCCAAACAATTGTCCACTCTGACAGGATACTAGTACCACAGAATACGTCAAGCAGCATGCACGCCTGGAAAAATATCATTCATTTTATTATTTTATTTTTTACTAACTTTTTTTTATTGTTTTTTTATTTCGTTAATAACTTATAAGAGCTAATTATATTAATTACATCAAAGTCATAATGTCCTTTGACAGAGATTATTGCATTACAGAGCTGTGAATAAATGTCGGATAAAGCTCGTGATCCATCTATGGATAAGTAAACAATATAAAGAAGAAGGGACAGTCTGAAGCGAGAGAAATAATGCACCAGCTGGCCTCAATATGCCTTTCATTCTTTCAACTAAAGAATTTAACTTTGCTCAAGTACTGAAACCAGGTCAACTCAGCTGAGAATTTAAATCACTGGTAATCGTCGAATTCGCTTTTTATTTTTAATTTTTTTATATCAATTTATCTGTCTATATATTTTTCAATATCTTCAGGCACACTGATAAAAAAATTCACTTGACTCAAGAGCCAAATTCTTTAATCAAGAATTTTATTTTGAAGAAAATCATTTTTTTGAGTCAAGAGAATAAATTCTTGAAACAAGAAAATTTTTTTAGACCAAAAATAAATTTTTAGCTCAAGAATTTTTTATGAAAAAATTAATTTAATAAAAAAATTTCTTAAACAAAATAAAAAAAATTTTTTTTTATCAGTGCAGTAGCAGTGGGAAGAAAAATTTCTTTCTGAGAAAAAGGAAAAATTCAGTGACAAATAATTAATTTAATACTCTAAAGTTTGATGGCCAAGTTGAGATAACTCAAAGTTGAAAAAAATTTCAGCCATTTTCTTTTTATAGCCAAGCGATGAAAAATCTATAGAAACTTTCCCTTGAGATGATGTCAACGTTAGAAAAGTTGGTTACTGTTGGCTTGTAGCTTTGTAATTCTGTTCATACTCTTCGCTATGTATAAGTGCATACATATATTTCCCTAGCGTTGCCCTGAGTATAGAAATCAACCAGCATTATCTCTCTCTCAGAGTTACTATATACTACATACATCCAGTGGCAAAGTTTTAGTTTTAGAATATATTCCTATAGCAGGAATAGATCGAATTTACGTACTGGCATGTCGGGACTACGTGATAAACATGCTAATGTATTCACCATAACTTGTTACTTGTACATAGTGTTACTTCTTGCTGGATACTAAGCAAGTAGATCACCCGTCGTGCGATCAGACATTTCTCTGTCACTGACAATTAATTTTCCATTGAATTCAATTCAGCCGCAGCTTCAGTTTCAGTATTGTATTTTAGTTTTATTAAAGAAAAATAAAAAGAAAGAAGCTTGAATTTTTTTACCAGAATAAAAATAATTGAAAGCTTTAATAAAACACAATGATAACAGATTCGGTAACGGATAGTGTTATTACCTGAAAAGGCAGCCAGAGGACGAGAAAAGCTCCAACAGTTACCGCTAAAGTTTGGCCATAACGCGGTAGAGCCAGTGTCTGCGTTTGATGTCTGAATGACAGCTCGACAGTGTAGATTGCTCGAGCGTGTGCACGTGCAACGAGGTAAACATATATATAACAGCCGAGCAAAACGAAAGCACTTGGAGCCCAAACTGCAACCACTAGAAATACACGAACCGGTGGCTGGATTGCCGCTCCGAAACGACAGCTTCCACTGTAACAAAAGGAGAATAAAGTTTAGTTTTTTTTTTATTAATTTTCATTAAAATTCAACAACCTACAGAGCTATCATACACAGAAAAAAAGCTTCACTCGAGTCAAAAAAATATGTTTCTTTCTAATTATTTTTTTTTGAGAGAAAAAAATATTTTTTTTGACACAAGAAATTTCACTTATTCCAAAAAAATTAACTCTCTTGCTTTAAATTAATAGAAATACATATCTTGATCCAAGAAAATTTTTTTAAGTCAAGAAAATTTTCTTGTTTTGAGAAAATTCAGCCTTTTGCTATAAAAAATTTATTTCTTTATTTATTTATTTGATTTAAATGCCAAAGCAACAGGTAGAAGTAAATTTTCTTGCCTTGAGAAAATTGCTCTCTTGCTCCAAAAAATTAAATATCTCGATAGTAAATTTTCATTAATATTTTTATTGATTAACATGTCAAATGGGAAGATCAAATAATGTTTTTTTCTGAGAAGTAGGTAACGCTGCTTCCCTTAAGTATCTAAAATTCTTAATCAAATATAAAAATTTATTGTATCAAGTATTTATGATAATTTGAATTAAAAAAAAAATGACTTTCACCAAGAATAGAATTTCAAAGAAAATTTTAACTTCAGTCTTCCTTCAGGCACACGAAAATTTTCTTGAGCCAAGAATTTTGTTCTCCAGTCAAAAAATTTTTCATTCTGTGTACAATATAGTTTTTATTATTATTATTATTTTGTTATTAAATGCTCAGGGGGGTTATCCCCGGAGTCCGATTCTCCGAGGGCCCAGCCTGAGCTCCATCCGTTACTGCTGGACCACTCCGCACAACAAGGCGGTTAGTGATCACAGCAGGCCAAAGTCATTTCCCTTAAGAGACGGAGAGAACCAAGTAAAACAGCCTTCTGCATCCTAACTGCCAAGAACTCAGCTTTTGATGAGCAAGCTGGAACTTTGGCAAGTGAGGATACAAAAGACTGTTTCATCCCTCCTAGGACGCCAACAATCAGGACGACATTATTATTATTATTATTATTATTATTATTATTATTATTATTATTATTATTATTATTATTATATTTTTGTTTCTATTGATCAATTGAAATGGTTTAGTTATACTTTTTTATATGCTTCGTTTAATAAAGAAAAATTACAAATAAAAATAAGAGAGAGAAAGAGTTGGAGGCGGAGATGCTAAAGAAGAAAAAAGCTAAAGAGAGCCGAATAGAAGTAACGAGATCATATTTATGTAGAGTGAATCGAATATTATCATCATTAGTACGACGTGGCATAAAAATAGAACGCAAAATGTAATTGGACTTGAGTATATATACAAAAAAGAGCCACCAGAAAAAAAATGTGTAAACGAATAACGAATATTATTTTTTTTTTTTTTTTTCGTTGATGCTTTATAAAAAAATTTTGTCTATTTTTTTTTTTTTGACACCGGTCGGTTTCTTGCACAAAAATAATTCCAGTTATATTTCGCTCGGGTTTTTATTATTTTCAGTCGTCACAAAGGGACAATTGAAAGTATAAAAAATTTGCGACGTTTCTTTCATTGTCCGAGGATACTGGATGTGCAGGATGAAACAATCTTTCCGCTGTAATGAATTTTCGAAATTCCAATATCAGAGGGACAGTAGAAATAGATAACGAAGGTAAGTAGACAAAGTCTATAAAGAAAATATAAAATTTTCTTATATTTTACAGAAGAAGAATAATAAAATATTGTCGGTTCGACTCACATAACTTTGAGAGATTGATGAAGAGGCGTGGCTTTGTCTGAGAGGAACGATTAATGAACGGATTGCCTTGAGAGCGTAAACCAGGGCTATACTAAGCGTAAAGTATCGTAGAGTTAGACCACGACCACGGCCACCGAATCTTCTATTAAAGTTAAAACGGTTGAATGACTTGACAATTTATGGCGGTTAAATTTTCGGTCAAGCTATGTTGTCACAATTAATCACTCTTAGATCCATTTTTTACTTTCATTTGCACTTTTCATCCATTAAAATTTTTTTTTTCAATGACATTATATAATTCTTGTTTATAAAATCAATTTTTTAGCTTGCATAAATTATCGAGTGTTATAATTTCATGATAAAATACAAGATTTTATACTAAATTTTAATATCTAATTTCCGACAATAATTATTCTTGATAACTTGACACTTTCCCAATAATCAAAATAAAAAATTGCTTCATTTCCACTTGTCTTAAAGTAATTTATTTTTAATAGAGAACTTTTTCAAAAAATAATATTCAATTCCGGGGATCTTTTTAAAATAATTTACCAATTTATAAGAATTTTCTTCCACCGTTTTTTTTTTTTTTATGACTACTCAGTAACGGTCGACTATAAAATTTTTTACATATCAAGCCTTTAAACTAAAATCTCGAGGTTTAAAACCTTTATCTGCATTCTTCTACAACTATCGCCGTTGAAATACCGCCTGTTGAAAATTACCTAAAAATTTCATAAATTTATATGACATAGTGTTCATAAGTATGGAATATAAATCAAAAATACTTTTATAACTATTCTAAAAGTGTTGATTCTAACCCAGATATTTTGTTACTATTATTATTCCTCAATAAACTCGAGATTAAAAAAAATTATTTTTATAACTACATAATTTTAACATTTCTACCAGACAATCTTAAATCTCTACACTTTGCTGAAGAAATAATGATGAAAAAAAAACTTATAAACTGGATCGTATGTAGCCGATAGTTGTTAAATATTTTTATCTCCAGTGTAGACAGTATTCTATTTTTACACTTATTATTAGCATGTAAATCGTATTTATTTTTTTTTTCTCTGGATGAAATGCGACTGATACTAAGCAATACCTCATTATAAAAAATTATATTAACCAGATTTTATGCACAAATGATATAATCATTTCTGTAGGTATATATCTACATAAAAAATTTTTTTTAAAACTTGATTGTTTTTATTTTAAGAAAAAAAAAATCTAAGAAGAAATTTCAAATTTTAACAAATTTTTTAGAAAATTGTGATGTTAAATTTTTTTTTTCTAAATTGTTCGTTTTTTTTAATGTATTTAAAAAAAAAAAAAAAATATATATCAAAAAGATAAAATAGAAATTTTATCCAAAAACATGAGAGCCAAAATTTTTTCCAACTTTTGAAGGCAAAAAAAGCTATCGAAATCTTTATTTTTTATTTTCACGACATTTTTTATCATAAACCCGCCGTAAAAACAAACAGAATCAAAAAAAATTTGAAAATGATAATTTTTTACTTAGTTATGGCCCAAAATGGATTTGACCGCACTTGTAAATAATTACCATAAATAAAAATAAAATAAATATTCCGAGTGGGCGCTTTCCGGTTTTCTTTCTTATACATTAAAGACACGATTCAAGAAGATAATTCAAAAAAGTAGATCTATAGCCGACATTAATTACGATTAATAATTCGATAACGTCTATAAACTTTGGATCAATAAATTTCTTTGAGATTATTCCCAATACGGAGCACAAAATAGTGTAGATTCATGCACAGCCGGACATTCTAGACTCGTGCACTTAATAGTCCCGTATAGATAATAGCTTCAATGAAGGTTATTCATCGTTAATCTATTCAAATTGTCGAGCCATACATACATCACAGAAAACATTGAACCTACATAAAATTTAACTATTTTAAAATCTCAATTTTTTCTTTCAGCTCAGCAGTTTGCAGAGTACATTATATACCTACCCATTGGTTGGCGGAAATCCCGTAATGTGTGCATATATAAGCGGCGAAAGTCCTACTGCGATAGCATAAATCCAGAACACGGCGATGTACTTCTCAACGCTGCTGTGAGTGATGATATTTTTGTAACGAAGTGGTTGAGCAAGTGATGTCAGCCGATCGACAGCTATTGCCACGGTGACAAGTACACTGACACTGCACAGAGCGATTACGATGCAGTACGGAAGAATACAAATACTCGAAACTCCTGTTTCGGGTGGTTCTAATAGTTCCATGTATACACCGAAGGGAATGAAGACCCCAACCTGTTGAATGTATTCAATTATATTATATTAAATAATGTTGGCTTGAAAATCGAAAATTATACGCTCCATACGCTTATTCATGGGCAAAAAAATGGAAATTTTTACCATTTTTTCTTGGAGAAAAATTCTTATATGTTTATATGGTCATTTTTTTTTATGTAAAATGTATTTTTTTCATGAAAAAATGGGAAATATATTTTAGCAAGAATTTATATGCTACATAAAAAAATTTATATGTAACTATAAAATCATAAATTACCATGTCAACATAAAAATAATTAATGAACCAACTTTTTGGCCTCGAAACTTTGTAGGGGATGCGAAAACATTAAATGGGTAACTAATAATCATTAGAAATAAATTTATCGAGAAAATTTAAATCCCTTATACGGAGAGATTTTTAACATTATATATTTCGTGTAAATTCTACTATTTCAGATGTTAACTATTATGAATTTGTAAAAGTCAAAATGATCCTACCCTAATAAATCCGTATTAATCATTGGTACAACAACTTCTGCACTCTAACATTGATTATAGGGGTATAATGTAAAATTGATGACTATAATCAAGGTAATTTTATCGAAATTCTTAATACCAATCGTAAAAAATGGACCTTGATTTCTTATTGGCTTACACGGAAAAAAGAAAACTCGAAAAGTTATAGTTTCAGATTATAATTATTACAGATTTTAAAAGAATTACATTATAGAATGTAATATTTACATTGAAAGCTCTGAAAATTAACACTCAAAGTTTGAATTTAGAAAAATGTTATTTTGAACTGTAATTTTTCTAGTTTTAAGTACGATGGGACACTTATTACTATTTATAATCTAATTTATTAAGTTTTTTGTTTGCTTATAATGGTAGAAATAAATATTAATATTTTTTTGTCAAATTATTAATATATTAAATTGTTAGTTTAAATAAATTCTTGTGTAGATATAATAAATTTTTTTTCAGGGATTTTCGCTTTGCAAAAAAAAGTAAAAATTGCTATTTTCTTCCTTCGTATTCTATTAAAAAATAAAAAATATGTGAAATAGTAGGAGAAACACATTTTACCATATTTTTTGTATAAATAAAAATTTAACGCCTAGGTTGAATAATAAAAAAAATTTTACGGCAAAATAGCTTCGCTGTAAGATATGCAATTCTCCTTCTGCATTCCTAAAAACACACCGTTAAATTTATCTCGGTCTTTAATAATAAATTACTTATTCCCGGGGGTTGTATCTCGTCGTACCGTTAGGGAAGATCGATTTCCCGAGGGAGAAACTAAGGGAAGATACTCACCCCGAAGTCACTGACCGCGAGAGAAGCCAGAAGGCAGTTCGAGGCGGTCCTGAGTCTCTTGTATCTGTAGAAGGCTGCTAGGATCATGGTGTTGCTGGTGATGGTCACCGCAGCGAGGACAAAAACTATCGAGAAGGCAATCACAACAGATAGAGAGCTTAAGTCGTCCCTTGCGTCAATCTTGGTAACTGTTGGCAAAAGGGTGCTTGTTATTTGGCCTGCGACCGTGCTCGAGATCGAGCCTGACGTCAGCCCAGACATGGTCTACAATCTGGAGAGATTGCAGGGACACTCTTTTATCCTCACTATCCACCAAATATATATATATATATCTATATGTGTATATGATCGTGAGCGGTGTGGGTGTGTGTGTGTGTGTGTGTGTGTGTGTGTGTGTGTGTGTGTGTGTGTGTGTGTGTGTGTTTATTATCTGTCGACAGAGGATGGTCAAGTTTCGTCCGGAAGTAGCCAAGGCATCGTCACTCAGCCACTAACGAGCTTCGATGTGTGTCAACTGGCAACGTCTTCTAGTACACCACCTGGTTGCAGCTATTATTGCTATTACTGATACTTGTGCTCGACGATCTGGTATCACGTTGTTTGCTCTGGTTATACTACGTCGTACAAGAGGAGATCCACTCACTGGACTCCATTTTACACCGACCTGAAACAAATAACCAAAAGAAAATAAAGGTAATTACTCTTTCAGGATTTTTCATTTTATTTTCACGGTCAATATATTTAGTGAGTATTTTTTAAGTGCTTTTCTCGGATTTTCTATTTTTTTTTTTTTTTATTCTCCGCAGTAAAAAGCACTTTCAAAATACTTTACCACCCGTTAAATTTTATTCCGACGGATTTACTTCGGACGGACATTAAATTTACTTTTATTGTGTTCAACCTCTGTTAGTTTACCTGTAAATTATCCTACATTCCTAGAACTCGATAAAAACACCCAATAAGAGAGAAAGTTCTTAGATAATTATAAGTTTTGCGTCAAAGGTATTTAAAGCTGTAAAATTTATTGTTAATTAAATAAATTTATAAACAACAGTAAAATAAAAAATAAAAAAATATTTTTTAAATAAATTTTTCAATAATTATTTTAGTAATTTTTATTGTGAGAATTTTTTTTTTTAAGTTATCTTTCTATGGTTTTAGTAAATGAACTAAATGAAAGTGGACGAGGGTTAATAAGTAAAAAGCTTTATAAGAGAGTTAATTCAATAATGACGCAGTAAAAGGGATTATTGTATTATCCATTAATTACAGTGGAAGGTTTTCAGGTGTCTTTGAATGAACGGTACACAGTAATGGTTTTTAAAAATTCATGCGATAATTTCGCTTGAGAGTAAGAGGATAAGTGACATGAAGAAATATTTATGAGCCAGAGAAGAACTTGCAAGCTTGTATTGATGCATTTAAAAAAAAAAAACTTAAAACAAGTAAAATATTTTTTTTTTAGTTTTATTTGTTGCTTTAGGAGCAACCTACTGGCTTAAACTCGGTAATCCTCATTGTAGATTGTGGAATCTAGGATTTTCTGACGCTGAAGTAAAACGCGTTATTCGTGACTACTCGGTGGATATGCATTAACCGTCGATGCAATAGTAATGAATGTAGTTTTCCCAGCAGACGATGAATAATAAATTAACCAAAGGAGTAATAATTAAATTATTGATTAAATTATAATTTTTATTGCCGTGTAACTTTTAAAATAACAGTGACGTAGACGGCAAGCATGAATTTTTTATGTCCTGGGTGTATTTCCAGCGCAGTGCGCTGAGTGGGTTGGAAAAATATTTAAAAATAAAAATGCTTGCAGGTTTGGGAATTGAAAGTTCGAGGAGCTTATATATATTGATATACATTTATGTATACAACGTATAACACGGTGTTGTAGTGGTACTTGTTGCCGAGTACAAGCGAATGTGCAATAGATGGGTTGATGCCAAGCTACCGAGCTATATATATATATATATATATATATATATATATATATATATATATATATATATATATATATATATATATATATATATATATATGTACAACGTTTCCATCACCTGAGGGACATGAATATTCAAATTACCATCCAACTCATGCATCCACGATTAATTTATCCTTATCATATAAATAACATTTGCTAACAAATTGGAAATTTGTTTTTCCGGGATGCAAATTAAAAGTTACTCTTTATTCAACCAATACAACGCCGTATTGTTTACGTTTCAAGATTACATTCAATTAAGGCGCTGCTTAAAGGCTTTTCCTCTTTTTTAACAAAGTTATTTATGTTAACATTTTGAAATATTGTTGCCGTACTACAATATCGTGAACATAATTCAAAAAGATAAATTACTTAAAGTAGCTTTAAAGCGAAAATGAAATTTTGAGATTTAAATTTATCTAAGATTTTATATTGCTGATATTTTATTATTATTAAAAACTTTTGACTTCCAATATCTTGAGAACTTTGTGTGACTTTTTTGCTTTGATTGATTTATTCAAATATTTACAATTCCGAAAGTTGAGTAATTTTGAAAATTTTTTAGCTGAAGAAAAAATTATTCAAATATAAAATTTTATTTTTATTATTTATCAATTTAATTGGATTTTTCACAGACCCGTTTTTTATTTAAATAAAATATTTATCATTCTCTCAACTTTTAGTTAACAAATGAATTTATTTTTATTTACACATTTTGTTTATTTTTACCGGTATCAAATTGAACAAAATCTACTTTCTCTCGGTAACATTTGATAAATTCATCCATACTATTTTAAAAAAAAATTATATATATTGTATACATAAAAGTATATTTGATTTCAATATTGACCGTATGAAATAAAATTTGTGTAAAAAATATTATAAATAAATTTCCAAACAGGTTATTATTACTCTTACGACCCAAAAAAATTTCAAACTTAAAAATAAAAAGTTTAATAAAAACACTTTAAAAATAAAGCTTGCAGGCGGTAAGAAATTAAATGAGAAGCGACGTCACCTGGCACTGGTAATATAGCCAGGACTTGCTGTTGATGCATGCTTCCTCAATGAGAAATCACATCACGCATCTGGTGTCAACATCCGGTATACATACTAACGGTACATATATTTTTAATTTGATCCCCAGTGTATGTACTTACGCCGTGGTTGGGTAAAACAAGAAGACTACACCAAGCTGAAAGTGAGAATAAAGTAAGAGTACGTGACCTGCCTGAGAATCTAAGAGCTCTCTTTACTTCTCCGTTTGAATTAGATATAATATATAAATGGACTAGAGCTCTAACTCCACTAACTCTAATGTAGACGCATTTCTTTCCTCTCTAGCATTTGGCAACAGTGACAGTAATAGTAATTGTAATTGTAGTAGTAGTAGTAGTAGTAGTAGTAGTAGTAGAGTCGGTGTTTCTGTCGGTGTGGGGTTCAATCACACCAAAACTCCCCCGGGAAGGTAACGGCTTAACAAGGCAATCACAGAGTCGCTAAAAAGTAGTTATAGAGTACCGCAGAGCATACAGAAAGTTTCCCAGACGGCAAGGAATAATTCTTCACCTTGATTTATATTATCCAGCAGTATAAGGTGGCTGTCGTGGATCGCGAAGCGATTTCAGGAAAGGGAACAATGTTATAAACTCTTAATTTAGTTTTATACTTGGAACCGTGGCGTTTAATTCAACACACGTGCGCTTATATTCTGAGCTCCTGCTCAGAGTTGCGAAAAAGAAAGAGTAGTAAAGGGTTGGAATAGCAAACGCCGGTCGGTAAACCGAACTTCTGGTGAGGAGAGGGTGACCGTGACCCTCACTATGAATGCTATAGTTTTATTCAACTGTGTTAGCTGTTGGGTGTTATATGTATGCGTTTGCATGAATATGCGCTTGCCAGCCTGCAGTTAATGTCTACATAGCAATGTTATACATTCTGCTGAATCCCAAGTAGAGGTGCAATACTCGGAAAATCACGCATACATAGTTGTTGTATATATTCCATGTACTTATAAATACACGCGTTGGAGAATGCTAAATCCGAGCCCCGGAGAAAGGGGTCGAATGGGCAGAGTGCCAAGTGCCTGGTAAATTTCTCTCTCAGCTTCCACAGTAGACAGTTGATGGGATATTGCTGCTTGCAATAACCGAATTAAAATATTCTTCTGACTCGAGTTTTGGCACGCGGCTAAAGGATGACATCAATTTTATATTTGCTTTATTATTTATTCCTTAAACAATAAATCATAAACTCGGAAACACTTATCACGTGAAATAACAAATATGATATTTGTGAAGAGAGCATCATATTAATAATTGCTTTTCTTGGAATCTTGTGTCATTTTTAATTGCAGTTTTTTATTCAAAAATCGATCTGATGTTTTTACTGTTGCCACTTTATCGCCATACTCATTAGATGTTTTTAAATCACCATGGAAAAATTTTTTATGGATAAATCATGCTACGGAGAAAAAAAAATTTTTTAACAAGAGAATATTTATAAAAACGAAAATTCGCTTGGCTGAAATAAAATTATATTGAGCCAAGAAAATTTTTTCTTGCTCCAAAATAACTCGAAAAATTTTCATAATTCAAATATACCTTTTTTTTTTTTTGTGTATAGTAATTTTTGCTATAGCAAATATTGTCGGTTCCATGATTCTTGATCCTCCGACAAAATATCTTAAATTATCTTTTTTATTAAAATTTTAAATTCTTTCACTAATATTTTATATTTTATAAAATTACTACTATTTTAAATTTTTTTATCGAAAAAATTATTTAAATTTCAATGATTGATTTAAAATATTAATAATATTTCCATTAAAAAATTTTTTTTATAAAATTCCCATAAGCGTTTAATAAATAAATAATATATGAGTGAGTTATTTTAATTTCAATGATTAATTTATAACATTAACTTTTACAAGAGTACACAGCTCACGCACAAATTTATAGTAAGTAGTAAATTTAGCGTTGTAGTAAAAATAAAATCCACTTAATATAATGCAACGCCGGTGCAGTTTTATTCAAGAGTGAATGCGGAAGAACTTGAGTAAGTGTGTGGGTGACTGAGTTTAGTTCGGTTCAATTGCAGCTAAAATCGATCGGTAGCATCCTCTGCTCACGACACACGGTCCCATGAACAACGACCGTGACCTTGGTCGCGAATGCAACCGCTCAAGGTCGGCGCCACGACGCTCAGAGCTTTTCTCTTGCTTATTACTAAAGTTAGTATCTCTATCTCTCCGTTCCTCAATCCTTATTTACAATGGGGCGTCACCGCGTCTCCACGTGCCTCCGTATCGTACTTTTTTCGTTTGTGCCAAACTCCTTTTCATTGCCAATCTTTGTGTATCCTTCATTCTGTTTTTACGACTCCTCTGCAGACATCAATCTTTATCAATTTCGTATGTACCTTTTAAATTTTTATCATTAGATTACTTTTAGCTTTTTTATGCTCTGTTAATACCGACCAAAACATAATACTTTTATTGCTTCTACTTGTCTCTATAAGTGAATAAATTATTTTTGCTAAAAGACTCATTTTAACCCGGCACAAGATCGATGCATTAATTTACCCACATAAAATAACTGAATATTCTACATATAATAAATAAATAAAAAAAAAAAAAAGATAAATTTTGACGTTTGTATAAATTAAATAAATAATAATTATAATTAGTGTATTGAAATTTAGGGTTCGTGCTTTTTAATAATTCAATGTTTAAATTTCTTCAAAGTTCCCCTAAAACATGCGATGCTTGGATTCTGTCTTCATAGAAGACTATAAAAAATGTAATTTACTTCAATGAAATTTGAATTACGGACTTAAGTTATTTTAAATTTTAATTTATACTAGATGAAAGCTTTTAATAACTAACTTGCAATGTTAAAATTAAAGTTTCATCAAAAGGTTGGAACAAAAATGTTATCAATTCAACTAAGTGATTTAATAATTAAATCCCGAATGGAATTTAACTAAAACTTGATTAAAATCTTGAAATAGTTATTTTTGCTACTTATAAAAAAATTAACATTATTAAATAGAATAAATTTTGACCTATAGACCTAGTTCGATCGAGCCCTCGATGATTATCAAGCATAATATTTGCTCGTGACAATAAAATTTTTGGAGTATTTTTTTTTTTTTTTTAGAGTTAGAAATTGATCTTAGCTTAAGAAAATTTAATTTAATCTAATTTTACTCGATCTTGATAAAAGATATTTTAACTCTTAAAAAGACGTCCTTGATTAAAGATTTTTAATTTTTTATCAGTGTCGAAATAACTACTTAAAAAGCAGCAATTGAAATAATTTAGCGATATCTTCAAGGTGAAACAATAAAATTGAAACTTTTAATTTAAATAATGGATAAAAAATTCCAAATTAAAATCATGAAACGGAACATTCTTCTGGTTATCTTTAAAAAACACAGCTATAGCGAATCAGCGGTAAGAGAGCTGGTTCGTACAGACATTAGAGGGTTTGCTGAGATAAGGAAGCCAACTAAAACGTTAGCAATCACACTACTGAGAATAGAGTGTACAGTTAATGTTGTTTCGTGATTATGGCGAGATGAGGGTGAATTAAGGGATGAGAAAAAGGATAATACGTGACGAAGGAAGAAATAGAAAAGCAAGGAGTAAAGAAAGGAAGCTGGAATAGCAGACGGAGAATAAAAGCAGAAAGATAGGCGGAAAGAGAAATGTACATTAGCAGGGAAACTGCTTGCTATACCAGTTTGATAGGAACAAATGAAACAAGAGACTACTTTACTCCCGTATATGATGGCATTGACGTCGACTAGGGCTGACGACCTCATCTTATCTACGTTATTCAACTTGATTCTACTCTTCTAGTTGTCTTTGTACCACAATGAACCTTAATCGCAGAACCTCACGGCAATATGTAAATCACTAAAATCGATATGCAAATGTCTAATGGCCCGCACCAGCCCGAACTTCATTTTCTGCGATGTTTATACCCTCTACTATTCTACTGTTCTTATTCACCAGAGCTTTTATTTTATCCCGAATTAAATGATGTTACTGTCACTTTTTTTTTTTTTTTTTTTTCACGAGGCTCTTTAGGATTCGAGGAAGTACTTGAGAAAATAAAGAAAATCTACCTTGTAACGGCTTCTTTTATCGCTATAACGGTATTTTTTGTGTATTCACAGAGAACACCTCTTAGCGATGACAAAACTACCTTTGAATAAACCCTCATCAAGATAAATTGCTTGGGCTTTCAACCTGACAAAACTCAAACAAATACTACAACTGATTATTGCTCACTTTATGTCACTTGACTTGATCACAAAAAAATACAGTTTATGACTCTTGAGGCTCAACAATTTTTTAATCAAATTTTCTATTAAACAAATTAGTTATTATTATTTTTTTTTTAATTATTTTAAACATTTTTTTTCTCCGTGAAAAATATCAAAATCAAAAATATTTAAAATTTTTATAATTGTTTTATTTACCTCGTTAAAAAAATATTTTTTTAATTTTTTATATAAATTATTTTCATGGATCTGATTTCTTCATTGTAAAAGCTGAGTACATTGTAAAAGCTCTTGTCCAAGACTCTCCAACTAAAACTAGTTGTCAGGTCATCTAGTACACGGAAACTTAGTGGTTCACTTCGACAATACTTATACTTATGAGTACTTCTGTATAATGTAGAAGATATAGTTATGCATATGTAGTAGGAAGATATTTTCAGAAGAAATTTAACTCTGAGTTTGCAAGTTTGCCCGAACAAACTTGTAAATTTTTATAATAAACAGCCTGATTATAAATTCGCTATTCTTAGCATCGTTACAGTTTTATAATTCCTGCTTGCCATTTTTACGAAAGCGTAATTGCTGACAAGTCTTTTTTTTTTTTTTTTTTTTTTTTTTTTTTTTTTTTTTTAATAAAAAATTATAACCAAGGGAATTTGCTGTGTAAAATTAGCAATTATAAATAAATTATCCGTATAAAAGTCTTGGTATAAATTTAATGGAAAAAAAACTTAAATTTGAAATGTTTTTTAACTTCTTTACAGCTGAAATATCTAAAAAAAATATTTATAAAATTGTTTGTGACACTTTAAAAATAAATGTGTCACTAAATCATAAATTTTTTGTCAACGTATCAATTGTTACGCGGACATTCTGACATGTAACTGATCACCGGACATGACATAGAAAAGATAAATATTTAACTTCAATATTCTGGGGCGTTATATTAAAGTTTGGCAACGTTACTTTCTTCGGAATTCCTGTCGGGTATTTCAACAGTCGTAAAGCCGTCATCGAACCCAATAGAGAGGGGAAGTCAAACGCCTGGAGGTAAAATGAGGTTGTTAAACTTAAATTTCGCGGCTTCTGACAAATAAATAATCGAGAAAATAAAACAATAAAAGAGGAAATAAATTGAAAACTTGGACTGCGCTTTTTAGGGCACGTACGTTAAAAATGATTTCCTTCCGGATGATAAAGCAATAAAGAAGCTATTTTTATTTACCGTATGACCTTTAAACTTGATCCCGATTGTTGCAGACGTACATCCATTACGACCTTGATCTCTAATGTTCTGTGCATAGACTGGACATGAAGTAAATTTGCATCAAAAATAATATAACACAGGGGGTAATGTATTACAGGACAACACATCACTGCGTCATCATTTTCACGTCATGCGTTATCTCCTTCTATATCATTTACCAAGTCAACCATTTACGACTTTTACGTTTTCAAACCCATTTTTTACGATCGTGCTTAACTTTATCTCTCTATAACTTCTATCTATATATATTAAAGTTAATTCTCCTCTTTCTCAGCTTCTCTATGAAAGTATAATGCATATAAATATATTCCGGATATATAAATAAAACAAAAGATTTCTTTATCAACAATCGAAACCCGGAATTCATTTAAACTTTACTTTGAACCGTACAAAGGTTTTACCCAAAGGAAAATAAAATAGCAATTCCCATCCTAGGAAGAATATACTTTTTTTTTATCTCACACATTATTATAATAGGATGAGATATATAGATATATATAGAATCAATTGGCTATAATATAGTATTTCTTCTCATCACAGAATTGTTAAGCGTACCGATTAAAATGAAAACAGGATGTCAGGCTATACACGGAAAATTACATTATAAATGGTAATAAATGTTCCATCGCATTCAAAACTAAAAAAATTACAATTCGAAATTTTTCTATTTTTCTTTTTTTCGTGTACAAGGATAGCAGATATTATTTACAATAAATCGATGATAATTCTATACAGAAAAAAAATTTTGAAGAATTTTATCGTCTTAATTTGAGTAGAAAAATTCTTAAACTAATAATTTTTCTTGCCCTAAATAAATTTTACTTGATTTAAAAATTTTTCGACTTGATTTAAGATCATCAAACTCTTCAAAATTATTTTCTTGGTTCAAGAATTTTTATCTTAATTCAAGTTAATTTTTTTTTTTAATGTATTTTTCGTTTAGCCTAATAAAAAAATTTTTATCTCAATTTTTCTGCCAACAAATTCAAAAAGTAAAAAATAAACAGTAACTGTGATTGAAAGGTAGAAAAGTCAGTTCGCGCCATTTCATACATTCTATCGAAATACTCTCTCCAGATAATTTGCTTATGCTGCTGACAAGTCATACATGTCATCAAGGATGTCGTTCGAAGTTCTCTTTTCTCCTTTCATACCAGTAAAAAAATCTCTGATACGACTTTTCTATTCATTTTTTTTTTTATTTCACTCGAGATCCTTTGAACTTGATGGTTGTTTTCTTGTCGGCTCGTTATCGCTGATTGGCTGATAAGCAGCAGCAAAAAATTCGGCGCAACGGGCTAACGATAGATTTTTTGCTTCATAATTCATTTCAGATTTTTTTTTTTTTTTGACTAAAAGAAAAGTGTAATTTAAAAATTGTTTGGACTTAAGACTAAAGGATCTTTGATCTTGGATATTAAAATTAATTCAAGTGTTTACGGGAATTCGTAAAGCAAACTCACGTTGAAGTAATGAGTTCACGTTTATTAATTCTTAGTTTGATCGTCTCCGCAATGAGCGAAAATTTATTAAATCTTGACGTTACTTTTCAAGTAGTTATATCCGTCGAGCGTATACCAAATATATTATACATTACAACTAGTTAGTAGTATATACATATATATTAATTTAAGTTTGAAAGGAACCTCAGCTTGCGGCTTGTACATTCTCATCGGCGCTACATCGTAGTAATGAAATTTTAATCTCGCTTTTATTCGCATCACTGACCTTACACAATTTCGAGTTTATATAGTAAGCCTCACTCTAAATGCGAGTGCAGAGGCTCCCTTTTCGCATATTTAACTATTTTTCCAGCCGATGCGCAATAACACGAAACTCCGGTCATATAGTTGTGTCTACTCATGTATGTTGTTCCGCCCCAAAGGTAATAATGTGTACACATGTTCTCATGTATATGAGTACGACCTAAATAGCTGAAAAACTTTTAAAGAATCTACATCTCACTAATAAAATTCCCACTATATCACTAGTGGATATTAATAAAATCAATGGCTGAGCATAAGTTGTCACCTTTGATTCTTTCTTTATTTGCTCAGACTATTTAAATATTTATATCCGTCTATTTTTATTCAATTGAAAGTTATTTACATTTGGAAGATTCAATTTCATTTTTATTTCTTCCCACAGTCTTTTTGTACCGATTCAGGCAATTAATTGCCTGGAGAAAAAAAAGGCAATCAGTATGAAAATGAGGTATTATTATTTCGTTAATGAATAGTTAATATCCTGTTTTAATTGAAATATTATTATACTATATAATTATTTTTATACAATGAAGTTGGTTTTAAGTGTGAATGAATAATGAATGAAAAGTTTTGAATTAAAAGGGGACTATTTACATTCTGTTGAGTTAGGTGTGAATGAAACATATTTATAATGTAATATTTTTGCTAGAAATAATTCAATGCTTTTTATGAAGTGGCGTTTTAAAATTTTATTAAAATTGTACGTAAAAAAAAATTCTTGGCTCTAGAATAAATTTTCTCGAGGAAATATTTATAAAGAAAAAATTTTAATTTCTTGCTCCAAAATAATTTTTTTGATTCAAATAAATTTTTTTTTTAAATAAAAATTTTAGGAACTTAATAAATAGAAATTTAGATTGCTCAATATATTATTATAACAATATTAATTCAGAATATGTATAAAAAAATTTTTTTAACTTGTTCTTTTTCGATTTAAAAGACTAAATTTATTGAACATCAGGGATTGTTGACATCAGTATTTAAATGTAATCTTTAAATTATGTTAAATTCAAAAATATGTGGGTGTATTTCAACTGCACTCATTTTATAGTAGATTATGTTGACATGCAATAAAACTTGTTGAATAATCTGATAAATTATAGAAACAAAGCAGTTTATCCGTGATAGTTTGATAGATGTTTCGAATAATTTTATGAAATTGAAAATAACATTATGTATCATATTATAATATAAGGTATAAATTATCATAAACTACGTAGACAAAAATATTTTCCGTGAAGAAATGTTTGATTGATTGATAAGGGATTTATCTTATGCATCAAGCTTTTTTAAAATATAGAAAAAAAAAAATAGAGAAAAGTTATTATTTTATTGAAGATTTATCAAAAGTGAGATCGAAGTTATGATTTACTGAAAGTTTAAAAAGGATGTATATATTTATGTAACGATTATTATTACTTTTACTCAAGTACCAGCTATGTATTCATACTATTTTTAACTTCTTTTCTCTCTAAAACGCCTCCAGATAAATAACCTGATCCAATTACTTTTATTAATAAAATAGTCCGATGTCAGTTTAGCATCTCACGTTTTCATTATTAACAATATCAGATTGTCAATAAAGTGATTGATTATCGATAAAAAAAACGGTAAAGTATTACCCAGAATTGTTGAAAAAATATTCCAAAATAATTTAAAAGATCGACGTGGGATTATGAGTAGTACAAAAAACAAATGATCAAAAGCAATAAGCTTTTAGTCCAATACAAGAGTAAAAAGACTCGAGAAAAAAAAGGTTAGATATTAACGAGCCGAAATAATAATCTCGGGTTTAAATCGTGGCCTTATCGTAATAAAAAATCGATATTACCATCAGAACTAATAATTTGATGACCCATTTTTTGTCCTATATAGAAACAGATAGAAATGGAACAAACTATGGCATGTCATTTGAGTGCCCAAGAGCAACATGATACTATTAAGTCCTTGTGTATTTTCTTCTCTACGAAGAAGTATCTATTATACAAAACGATATAATTTATATACCAGTTAATAAAAACATCTTTCTATAACAATATACTTGTTATTTTTTAATTACCCTACATTCAACTCTGTACGGCAAACTTAATTATGATAACCTTTATCAACACTCCCATGTGCATTTGTTAATTTAATTTTTTTACGCCTTTCATCTTGTGTTTCTGTTCATCATAAATGAATAAATAAATAAAAAAAACAAATAATGAATAATTAAAAATCCCGCATTGATATATCTTCAAAAGGACTGGGCTTTTCTAAGCAAAGGTGTACGTAGTATTTCAGGAAATGTATACACGGTCCTTTGACTTTCAAGGTTTGTCCAATTAGCAAACTGCCTAAGGTAGAACAACTATAAGCTAAGCAACTGTAGAGACAGCAGAAAGTGACTAAGAGATAAAACGAGATAAGGAAGCTCTATAATAGTAAAATGCTTTTTTTTTATTTATATATTTTTTTTTCTACCCTTTCCTTTTATTTATTACGTTTTTTTTTTTTTTTTTTTTTTTTTTTTTTTTTTTTTAATATATTAGATATTGTTGTCCATAAAATAGAAAAAAAATCACACTCGAGACTGAATTATTCTCTATCAATGCGACCTTACGATATTAAATTTTCTCTCCACGTATAATAGATACAAACGTGATCCTTTTATCAAATATAATAAAAATAATAAAAAGATAATTAGCTAGTTGGAAAACAATAGTCGTATGATCGATTTTTTCTAGCGTTCCCCGGTTACTCGTCGAGTCGTGTAATCAGATGTAACACGAGAATTTCTAATATCCTGGTTAATTAATGTGTCGCAGGTACGGAAAAATATCAAGGTGATTGGTAATTTTTTTTATTTTAATAATTATTGTTTATATTCTGGCTGTAAAGGTGAAGGCTACTGGAGAATCTATAAATAATAGCTCAATAGGGAGTATTGAGACTCCTGACAAAAATTATAATTCTATTTAGCTTATAACATATACCGTTTACGTTCTATGCAATATATCATGATTCATAATTCATAATTCAATGTTGGTCCTTGAGCTTGAAGCTCAACTCACTTTACATTGTCTGTGTCAGGACGGAAATTGATGGATCATATTATTAGTAAATATGTGTTTAATATTTTTGGAGAATCCGTTATTTTCTCTAAAAGGGGCGACCCATCAAATAAAATGAAATTAGCTAGTTGTTCATAGAAGTTTAAATGTGTCAAGGCCATTATTGTAAATTACCAGTACAGCAGAGATATTATCGAGAGAGGAATAATATAAGCTGTGCTGCATTCGACGGCCGCTGGGATGGATTATATTGAAATATAAATAGCTATTGAAAGCCGAATTTTGCCGAAGGTAACTTTAATTATTTACAACTGAAAGTTTTGATAAATTTTCACGTAAGAGGAATTTCAAAGTTACTCGCGGGCTGAAAGTTGAAGATTGAACGGCTTTTGCGGAAATACCTTCGTCAAAGTTTAACGTTTGGGTTACCAAGAAGTCTAAGTAGCGGGTGTTCGTTAACTTTTGCGACCGACATGAGGTTTATTCATTAAATGATACTCACGTAGAGAAGAAAATCCACAGTATTATCGAACCGTAAATATAATAAGATGATAATAACAATAATAATCGTAAATAGATCCAGAAACATTGACTTTGTTATAAATTCAATGGGCGTTTGAAAGACACTTATGTCATTTTGAAAAATCTTTATTTTATAAGTATTATAATGAACTATTTCATAATAAAATGGCCAATTATATCAACCTTGTACGTCAGAGACGCTTCATTCACTTGCGAATAGACTTTTCATGATTACTATTGTGTTTTATTATATTTTATTTAATTTATAAAGAATAATAGAGAAGCGAACATAAAAAACATTGAATTATCATTCCGACTTACTCTTCAGAGACCGTCTGAGCTGCGGTTTTTTTTCTATAAATTCCAATTAAATTTCATTGTTATTAATATATTGTCTGATTGTGGTTGAATTGCGATGTAATTTACGTAATTAAGTTTAATATATAAGCACAAGGGTCTCGAATTTTTTTGTATTACTTTAATATACATTGCCTGGTCGTTTCAGCACGTAAACGTACTAAATTAATTTGTGGAGTTTCACTACTGCAAATTACACTAAGCGTTTATACACACATGTATAACTATCCCAAGTGGAAAATTCACGGAGGATTACTGGGTAATTTACCTTCTTCAAGCAACTGTGCATGAAAACTGATTCTTAAGCAATGACAATTTATTTATGAAATTTGCGTTAAACTGATAAAACTCTTTAATATACATTTATTATAATTTTGATTTTAATATTTTTAGAGAACAAAACGGATTTTAGTTTTTTTTTTTTTTTTTTTTTTTTTTTTTTTTTTTTTTTTTTGTGAAAAAGTTTTATTTCATTATAGATGATGAAACTTTGAGAATTTATACATCTTTAAAACTTTAAATTATATAATATAACTCTACTAAATTTTTCAGAAGTTATCTTTAGAGAATAAGTGTTTAAGTTGCGCTTTTGTAGATGTTATAATAATTTATTTTTGTTTGTTAGTTTTAATCGATATCTTTAAAATATTAAATTTTTCATTTTTTATTTAAATTTAAATTAATAAGGATAACTCTTTAAATATTCATTTTTTAAATTAATTGTTTGATTTATTCTAATTATTGATTGTTTGAAAAATTCATTAATTAAATTTTTGATATTATTATTTGTTTGAAAAATAAATAATTTAAATAATGTAATTGAAGCATTTTTTAATAAACTGAAATCGATAAATTAATTTTTACATTTAAAAAAATGGATAGTTAAAAAAAAATTAATTAATGCATTATTGAAAAAATTAAAATTTAATTGAAGTACTCTTTACCTAATTAATAATTAAATTTAATATGAAAATGCATTGCTTGCAACTTTTATTAATTTCATTCAATTAAAAATTTTTATGCAATGTTAATAAGTAATTATTTGAATTTAATAACTTCAAAAACTAATTTCAAACTAATAAATTCATCAATCGTTGAAAAATTTTTTTATGTCAGTCCTTAAATAATTCTAAAATTATAAAAAAGTTTCATAATTCCGCTACTGAGATAAAAAATGTAAAGCCCCAAATTCGTAAGCCCATAAAACTTCCTGGTAAGAATTTTTTACAGCAAAATTAGGCTTGATTGAGCTTTCTTAACCGATCATTTGCGAAATACCATTTATAATGACTTTACTTAAATTAAGATTGTTTTGCCGCAGTTAATTAGACTCTAAAAACAAACATTATTAACTCTCTACAGGGCCAAAACTTCTAATTCAACTTCCCTTTTGAAATATAATCTTCGATCGTGTTCAGAATTCAAGGGTTCATTATATAAATTGTATTACATTATGTGACTTTAATACACAGTAAAAAAAGCATCAGAGAGATTTTTGGAGAAGGGAAAAAGTCAAAGAGACAAAATTCGAAGGGTTGATGATAATGGGGAAACCCGGCGAGTTGTGGGCTGAAACAAATAGCGAATAAATTTATATATATATATATATATATATATATATATATATATATATATATATATATATATATATATATATATATATATATATATATATATACGCCCACCTACTATGAATAAGAATCAGACAATATAAACTAACTTGTTATACTGTAATTCAGTTCTTTAATTACCCCACAAATCATGACCGGTGTCATATAATTGTTATATTTTAAAAACAATGGAAAATCAGATAAACGAAACGATTTAGCAAGAGTTTAATTAGAAAACTTTTAAAAAGTTGTTTGAACCACCCGGATGAATATGATTGCTATCTTATCACAAAAATATTCTAGTGTATAAAATAGTTATAATGAACCCGCATACGAATGAACTTGCTCGTCTATTGTCATTCCATAAGCGATTGTTGAACTGTATTATAACATCGATGAATAGTGAGATGAAGATAAACAAAATTTGTTTTATGTCAGGCATTAAATTGATATGCTACCAAAAACAGAATAAGAAGTGGCTTTTATTACGCCTACGCGATATAATCAACTTCGATGACGAAGGGTAAAAATGTCCTTGGTCAGTAAGGCGCCATCCTTGAATGATATTAAAGTTAAATTAATTGTCGACTTCGTTTAAATGCTCGTGTTAAATTACGCGGTTCCTTTACAATTTTCACCTACGCGCTTTTCTTGTCTTTCTCGATCTTTTGTAAACATTTGTATTATTTGGTTTCACTTTAGAACTACTATGGATTGCGCGTACTAGATTTTATAGGAAACACATAATATAATGTCTAACAGAATTGAAATAGTACAAAAGTTGAATAAATAATATTTTCATTAATGTTATAACCGACTTTACATCCTCCATAAAACATCAAAGGCGCTCAAAATTAATGTTTCACAAAGATTTTCCGTAATGCACTAATACAGCTAATAGAGTAAATAAATCTCTTTATCATCATAAAATATGGGAAAAAATTTACCGCTTTTCTTTAGCAATGATACTGAGAAATCGAGATTTTATAAAATACGTATGATATCAAATGGCGCATATTGGATGAGAGGATACATTTTTTAGTTGGTTTATGCATATGCAGTTTTTATCATAAATGCAAGGAATATATTAGCTATTTACTTGCGATAGAAAATATTTATTTTTCGTTTGTTTCTCCTGAAATCTTACTAGTCATACTCTACATTTGAAACAAATATAAAATTGTTTACTTCAACAATAGAGGATTGAAACAAGTCAGTATAAAATGAAACGTTATATTTGTCTGTATAGGTATAAGTAAACTAAATAAACTGATGAAAAATTTCACTTATTTTAATATGTATTAAATTCTAACATTATTATTTGAATTCAAATCTTTCATTTCATCTCTTCCCCTAGGACATACCGGATATATATTCCAGGAAATGCAAATGGGATCACTATATCAAAAGCTTCACTTTTTCACGAGTAAAGTCAAATATATTATATAAAGTTTAATACAATAAAACCTTTTCAAATTTATGATTTTTTACTTATCATGATTGATAGAAAAAATTTTTTTGTATTTAAATAAAATAGCTTTAAATTTTAATTTTTGTAATTTAAAAAATTAAATCTTATTTCAAAAACATAACTTAAAAATTTATGAATTATAATATTGAAATTTATTGGAGCATAAGATTAGTGTAAATATTAATGGGTTTGTGGAAAAAACACGGTGATGATAATTTTCACAGGAGCATAACACAGATGATAATAACTAACAGCTTGTGTGTCTGAACAAATACCGCAGATCTTTGTCAACAGAATAAAAACTGATTCTATTAGTCCTTTTACATTTGTCGGTACACTGTCTGTTCCTTATTCTCATTTCAACTTCCACAATTTTAGAGAACGAGGTTGAAAAAAAAAAAAAAAATATTAAAACTAAACTAAACAAAAAAAAAAAATAGTTTAACTAAAAATAGAAACTACAAGGTTATTTAAAGGAATTATTCCATTTGTTTATTTGCTTCGTTGAGCTAATGAATAAAAAAAAAAAATTTTTTTCCCTCTCGCAATATTCAAAAATAAAATCGACTATGACTAGAGCTCAAACGTAGATTAAATAGTATCATTTAAACGTCTCTCTAAAGCTAAATCCGACTAAATTCGTCGAATCGACTGAGAAGATTATGATGCTGAATGTGCAATGAATTTATTAATTTCTACTGATTGCCGATGCTCAGTAGAATGGACCCACGCAAATTATGAATGATTGATGTATTTTATCATTCATTAAATTATTTTTTAATTTTGAATCAATCGAACGAAATAATCCTAAAAATAAAAATATAATTCGGTATTATAAATTTTTTCAATTCGAGCGGAATAATATAATACGATGAGAATTTATTGAAGCGCAAAGTCAAAAATTTAAGAATTCCTATCGGCAGTCAAGAGAACAAAATTTAGGATCTATAGATACATAAAGTACATATATATATGTATGGGGAGATAATTCGCTGACAGCTGTATCAGAAATCTCGTGGGATTTGATCGGAAATAAAGTATTTCACACCTTTATATTCTCAATCTTCTGTTTTATTTTTTTATATTTTTTTTATTTAACTTAACTTTATTTTATTTTTTATTATTACTTGGCTGCAATGCAGTGAAAAGTGGTGAAAGGACCCATACCGATAAAATAAATAAAAGCGGAAGAAAAAGAAGTAATGGAGAAAAGAAAAGTGGCAACAAATAGTGTCCGATAAAAAATAAAAAACGACATATGCGCAAGACAAGATAAAGTGCATTGAGATATATATTTCTTGTCTGTCGAGGATAAATTTCGGATAGACAAGTAATCTGGTCAAGCTTTAGTCGAACGGATTATCCTCACAAAAGTCCTTGTCGCTTTTATTACTTAATTATGTTTAATATAAATATTTTCTAAGACAAATATAAAATAATATGTATTATTTAGAAAAGATCTCATTAATTAGCTATCAGGAACGGCTGCCAGTTATTACATCAACATGACCTCTAACCATATACTGTGTCGTAAAAAGAAGAAAAAAAATAAAAGGGGTGAGAATAAAATAACGTGTAATTCAATTAATTTAAAATTATCTGTTATAAACGACGAAGAATATGGACACATACGTGCAGATAACACCCTTGGGGGTTGAGTAAAGTTTAATCGAATCCGTTGAGGCCTGAAAACCGACTAACTATACTTGGTCAACTGTTAGGAGCTTCAGAATTGACATATAGCTAATAAAAAGTTGGCCGACGGGCTTTCGGAAGCTCGAGCAGGTCAATGATAAATCGCGCAACCGAACAAAAACGCAGGAAATGAAAAAAATTAACCCTTTTTTCGTTATTTCACATTTAGTTGGTCTTGAGTTTATTTTATTTCGTAAATTACTTTTTCCGGATGAAGATGATAGCTGGAATAGAAAAATTTCACCAGAGTTAACTAGAATTTAGAAAAAAAACTTGAAAAGGCTACTTGAGAAAAGAATTAGAAAATAAAGATTGGAACTGCGTCTAGAGCTTTAACTAACGAATTGGCAATTATCTCATAGACATTACAAATAAACACCGAATGATATAAAGGCATAATGCTATACACGTTTCTTAATGTTGATGTTTTACCCGCAGACCCACAGTTAAAGCGATGTTTAAAGCATTATTCAACATGTTGATGAGTTACGCTCAGCAGTATCTCACCCGGAAGATATAATATACTTCTAGATCGTTTGCTTACACATAATGCCGTTTAAATTTGTTGACAAAAACTTCCTCGAACTTTACCGATTTTATTGCCGCTAAGGTTGACCTTGGAACAAGTGTATGTAATGATATTTTCGTCTTGAATAATGAAAATATTTTCTTTATGTGTTTTCATACACATGTTTAAAAAAAAAAAAAAAAAAAAAAAAAACACACATTTGTATGAATAAAGATCGTACGTATTTTATGTAGAAGAAGAAAAGTTTTAAGAGTTGAGTGATCAATCACGTAACGAAAAAAAAGGTTTGCCTTAACTTGCTAATGCAAGAGGTTGGAAAATATATTATTTAATATCTATAGCTGTGATTTTAAGAGTTTTATTAAAGTATGACGATGGAAAATTGTTCTTGTGACACTTTTTTGGCACTGCTAAAGACTTTAAGTTTAGTTTTAAAATTGTTGTTTTATAGTACCACTTTTAAGGATAAAAACTTAATGTAGAGCAACCCCAAAGAGCGCGTTTAAGATTGTTGACGTAATACGTAATCTGATTGAGTTTTCACACCCTTTTGAGTGTATTTGTCATTTCAATTACACAGATTAAAGTTTGAATTACGGTGACAAAAACATTATTCCAAATATGATTTGATATTTACTGTGTAAGTGTTGCTTTAAAAAAACTCTATGACGCCCACAGGTATACTGTGAGTATTTTATTAAAATAATAATAATAATGATGTAAATAATATTAATTAAATTTTTGAAGAAAAAATCAAGGTATTGTTTTACTAAATAAATTTTTTGCATGGTTATAATTACGAAATATATTAAAGCGATACTTCGAGTTTTTGTGATAAAAAAAATTAAGTTCTAAAAAATTCAATTATTTTTCACACACACTTTCTGAAAGTATTATTTTAGCTAGACAAATAATTTATGTGTGTAAATATTTATTGAAATATTATTACGAACATGAAAAAAAAAAATCTTGTGAATAAATTTTCTTATCCAAACTCATGAAATAAAAGAAAAATTTTTAATTGTTTGTTTTAATATTTTTGAAGATTATTTAAATTTTTTGTTTAAAAACAATCGGAACTTTGTTTGTTTGAAGATTGATGGTCTATTAATAAAAATCCAGCCTCTGTATTGAATTATTTATTTTCTTTCTCCCACCACTTATTAGGTTTCATTTAAAATGTAATTGAAGTTTTTTATTAAGAGTATAAATTCATGACAAAATTTAATCGATTGAAAAGGCTGAACCTATCATTGCGAAAGTTACGCAATAAAAAATATAGAGATAGTAAAAGTTCAAGGTGAGCTAGTATGAGCAAGTATTAAAAATGAATTTTTAATGTAACAGAACTTTTTTGCCTTTCATTTTTCATTTACATGAATTTTTTTTTTTTTTTAAACTCCAATTCTAAAGATAAATTACTTAAAAGAACTCTAGTTGTTATTCTGCTGAAAATGAAATTTTTCACAATATTATTATTATTTTTTTTCTCTACAGGAATAAATTGAATTTTAATTGAAAAACATTTAGCGCAATATTATCCGAGTATTATATTACCACTCAACTCTCGAATAGCGAGAAAATTTCTATTTCCAAAGAGTTGAATCAAGAGTTTCCGCGCGAATAAACTTCGATCTCATAATGTTTGAAACAAACCTGAAATAGATGAGATAAATTATAATTTCAAATTTAAACCATATTTGAACTATTTTCAAACATTTTAGACTTTATCCGCTCAAATTTATCTTATTTATTGACACAAGCACTTGATATGTTAAACAAACAATAATATTATGCCATAATTGCACATGCATGCACAATTTCACGCGTTATAGTCGCGAAAGGTTATAACCGCAACTACGATTTCAGACACTTATATTTAATATCACTTTCAGAGACAAATATATATACCTATGTAGAAATGATATACCTTTTCTTTCATAGTTTCTATAGTATAACTTTTTGTAGACTAATAACCGAACTAAATACAGTATATCACGAGACAAAAATAGTACTAGGGTTTATTCGAGGACATTAGCTTGATATCGTGGGATGCCCAACGATAATTACAAAGAACATCAACTCAAAATTAATACCAAATTACTTATAATAATAAATAAACGATTAAGTAACTAACCATTCGCCCACTTTCACCAATTTCTTGATTAAAAGTATAACATTTATGTATACTATATTATTATATCACAATTAATAATAAATGCTATCAATTTTCTGAAAAATTTAATAATTAATTTTTATCAATTATGGGCTTAAAAAAATTAATTAAATTTTTTAAAAGTAACCCTATTACTTTAAACCTTTTTGTATTAATTAAATTTTAATTTTTTCCAGATTACATCGGTTATATTCAATTTGTAATTTTTTCAAAAATATTTCCATAACTTAACTATTTTATCCGATTAAAAAAATTTAATATCTAAAGCAATTAATCGATCAATTTATTATTAAATAAAATTCTTATTATTATTAACTTATTTTTAAGCAACTTTTCCTAAAATATTTTCAACAAATTCAATAAATTAAATATTTCTAGGGTAAATTTTTCTCGCAGTTTATTTTTTCCACAACTAAATTGATTTCCTATATACCATTAAATTAACTTGGGTGGACGTGACTTGATGTGAAATGCGTTGAGTCAGTCGGAACTATCGTGGGAACGCAGATGAGCAGTATAAAGAAGATAACCAGAGTAACAGAGTAGAGAGAAGCCACGAAAATTCATCGTATGATCATCATATATGTCAGGCAATCACCAATTGCGATTCCGTGCGTGATGTCAACTGCGAGTGTGGCTTTCATCCACGATACACTATTTAAACTAATCAATCCACATTCATTTAGTTTATCCCAACGTATACGTACATTAATTAACTACTACATATACTACTGCCTATATAGCTGGTACACGACATTGTTATGCTTGGCAGATTAATAATAGAGCTATAACTAAATTCGTATTAATAATTCAATATTATTGGGTAACAGTTTAGTTTATTAATAATCATAAATCATGAATTGATATTATTGAATAAAGAGATATCATTTTAGATTTGATTTAATGCTTTTGAAATTTTATTAATGATTAACGAGTTAATAAACGCGTTTTAATTATCTTTTATAGCTCGAAAGGGGCAAGACTGTGATGTACAATAAATTACGAATTGCGTTGCTTAACGTTATATTGTTTTATATGCTCGTACACCGACTGCGAAAATAGCTGATAAGACCGAGTATAACCGAAGCAAATAATCTGACACTGCAGGATACTATTCTTGATCATTAAATGTGCTGCTCGTAATCGCAATATAAGTTTGTAATATTGACACAAGCTATGTGTTACATTACGATACATTGATTTCTAAATGTTAATGTACAACAGATGTAATTATTATCGCAGTTATTTACTAATACTAATACTAATGGCTCATACTATGCTAACGAGCGTAGAATGAATTTTTTTTAGAGTCTGAGTACAGAATAATAAACTAGAAATAACTATCGTTAATCCGGTTTGTGTGTCTGGTAACTCAATTGACAAATTGATTTCATTTATATGCTAACGTTCTCTGTCTGAAATAAACTCATATATATTTTTTTTTTTTTTTTTTTTTTTTTTTCATTTGCAAAATGAATATATCTTTATTCTTTATTTAATACGTTGCTCTCTATCTCATCGCTTTTTCATTATTAACATACATTCTATCTATAATTTTTTTTCTCTGTATTTTTAACCTCTGTCCGTTTGTTAATTATTCACGTCATAAATTAAATTTATAAAAACTCGAAAAATAAAGCAAGAAAGAAACAAAGAGAACTGAAACTGAAACTATCATTGGGAATACTATTTTCTACCTCAATTTTCTCATTTTTTCATGCATAAAAAAATGACAGACCAGTTTAAGATGAGCAAAAAAAAAAAAAAGATATGATTATCAAGTTGAAGTATTTTTAAACTGACGGTATAATTTAAATAAATAAAGTATTTATATTCCCATAAGATTTTGTGGTCGAGTAAATTTTTTTTTTTTTGTTTATAAGCCGATAAAAAAAATTGAAATTTTTATTGAAACTTTATTCAAGTGTGAAATAATAATAAAAAAATTTTTTGAATCACTCACTGTAAAAAATTGACGATACCAGTGAATAGGAGCTAATTTAATAAAGCAATTAAATAATTATCACGGTTAATTGTTAGCTGGTAGTCATTGGCGTATATCCCTATAGTTTGAAATCGGAATGGGATAAAATGAAGTAATCGGAATTCTAGTATGATCAAGGCGTGCCAGTTAATCAGCAGTGGTATAGGCAATCTAGCAATCGGAGTAGAGATGATGCGCGTTAAGTCCGCCAAACCCTCATCCCTCGACACATACATCACCCTTCGATTTCAGAAAGTTCTCAATGTTTTAGTGAGCTAATTTCCGCGTCGAATAATCCGATAATGCGATACTTAAATTCTTCAATTATCTTCACATTATTCATTTAAATTAATTTTTATAATAATTAAAAAAAAAATAACATTATTTAAATTTTATAAAAAATTTTTTAAATAACTTACCAATTTTTTAGATGACTGGAGTATTGAAGTAAAAACTTTTAAAAGCAATCACATTTGTCAAAAATAAAATAAAACCACGAAAACAGCAGCCATCAATTAATAATTATGTTTGTCTTCAGACTGTCAAATATTCGTATAATAAAACAAACTAACCGGTGTGAGCTGATGATGGATAGCGTGCGTCGCGTCGTCGCGTGCCAACTGAAAGCGTCAACGCCTCCCTGTATACGGCGTCGCGACGCTCATATCAGACCGGCGCGTCTCATTTCTCCCACTTAATACACGATTCCTTTTTGCTGAGTACGAGTTTGTTTCTCCACGTGGAAAGTAAAAGTCTGTTAAATTAAGTATCAATATAGTAAAAATCATAATCATAATAATAATACCAACAATAATAATACTAAATTTATAAGGAAAAGAAATAAGAAGATAGGCAAGATACAGACAAATAATTTAAATACCCAATATTAATAGACTTTGAGATTGAAGCTCAATTCGTAGAAAATAACTATCTGTAAGAGGTTACATTACTGATAAAAAAAAAAAAGATACAGTTATATTTGGATCGGTTAATTTAGCTTACTTTAAGCTTTCAGGAAGTAATAAAAGAGTCTGAGTGTTAGCTGAAACTTTGTACAGGCGAAAGATTGTTTTTTCTACGTTTAATTATGATTATGGAAGTTTATAAATAGATAAATATAATGTAATGGAATTAAAGACTGACCTGTTTGTTTCAGAAGCGTCGTTTCTTCTTTAAAAGTTTGTCAAGTCGGAATTTTTCATTTCCTAGTTTATTGTTATCGATCTTTGGACGTAAAAAGCAAAGAGACGATTGTCTTGGAATTTCTGAAGAATATTATATACATGATATGAATGAAAGTGCATGAATGAAATGATTCAATATATGAACATTGAAGCCTAAACATAGTAACAGGATACCTGAGTCACATTTATCCCAGCTCTATGGGAGTAGTTGCTTCTTTCTATATAAGACGTATGATATCACATTTTCATGATATCACTTCATTTTTATACAATAAAAAAGAAAGATTATAAGCTCTAACTCTTTTCTTTCTATCCTTGACCAATTGAAGTAATCCAGACGTTTCATGTTACATGGATATTAACGTCGTTCACTCCTTTATCTATTCACTCAAGTTAAAGTAGTCTTAGAAATTTTTCATGACCGCAAGATTTTCCAGAACTAAAATAAAATTTATCATTATCATTAAAGTTATCAATAATTATAATGAAAAAGTCATATTGTAAAATATAAAAGTATTCTTCGTTGAAGAAGCTGTTTTAAAATTTTATTTTAGATAGTATAACAAAAAATAAAAATTCAAGTATCCTTACCTCTGAAAATAATCCACTGAAAATTTCAACTCGGTAAAAGAAAAGTTATGTGATGTGTATTAAAGTGGAAAACTCGGTGAGAAGAGGGCGAGAGTTCACCAGGTCATCGTGTCATTGTAAGAGGGAAATGAAAGTAATCAGAATGCACATCAAGTGAAGAAGTCAACCGATTAATACGTTGAGGCTTAACCAAGTTCCTACAAACTTGATTTACTAAATAATAAGCTATTACACGGTGTCAATTGCTTGAAGCACGTTGTTTAACATTACTGAAAAAATAATAATATCAATAATTGAGTATAAAAGAAAGAAAAGAAATATGTACCTTGCAATTTAATTTTAGTGAAGTCAAGATTAAATAAAAGTAAATGCCGCTTACAACTGTTTAAAATGTAGCTTTGGATTCTTCTTTTGGATGATTTCCCTCAGGCCTGTAAGTTTTCTTCCGAGTCTTGCATTTATCTCAGTATTTTCTCTCCAAAACAACATCCAATGCTTGAGGGGCTTTTTCAGCATTTTGACGTCATCGTTGGTCACTTTAAATAAATAGAATAAACTCTTTTAATGTTTGTAAAGCTTTGTTAATTTTTAAATTAATTATTTTGGTCAGGATCTAGTTTGTTAGTAAAAGCTTTTACAAATTCAATAATCGGTATCTCAGTTTAATAAATTATTTATCAAGCTTCATGACTGGCTTTTTCTATGTAAAAAAAATCAACTTTAATCCTATTTTTATTTATTTTTAGTTGACCTTTAATCTATTTTTTTTTTTGCTGAAAATAATCATAAGCCGGATAATGTGGAAGCAATGTTGTTTCAACTCGTCGATATTGTAAATTTTTTAGCTATTACAGAGACCACTGAGTGATACAAAACCAGGCGACATAACAAAGCGAAATTTCACAACAAAATCGATGCCCGTTGAGCGATAATTGAAAATTTCAAACGACAATTTTAATAATTATCGTGTACCATCCAGTGTCATCCACAATGTGTTACGGTATTCCCGATATGACGCATCACGTCAGGCATTAATAATTCTGATGTATGTTCATCCTCGTTCTGACCACAAACAATTTTATCTGGAATAATAAATTTGTTCGGTTTTTTTTTTTTAACAGATTAACTTGGATTTAGCTGATGCTGATATGATGTATGGTAAATATCAAATAAATTGAAACTATTCAAAAGGATGATTGATTACATAGGTTCCGGAAATTTTGGTGGAATTTCCGTTGATAGAATATATAGTACCCAAGTGTTGGCAATTCACAGAAGTAGGAACAAAACCATCCAAGCGATGTATCTCTTGAGACCCGATGAAGCATTTTGGCAAAAGCAATTTAACCACGTACTCTCTATTCAGTTTATCGCCATAACCACACCAAAGATGATGTTCTATTAAATTGTACAGCTGAATAAACAATACTTTCTGTAATTAAAATCACAGTTACTATCAAGAAACCTTAAGGCTTTTGATACTTAATAAAAATTAAGTTGATTTAATTTAATTTTTGAAAATTAATTTTACAAATATTTTTTTATCTAGATAAAAAGAATTTGAAGGTTTAAAATTATTGCCAAGTTCATTAAAAGTACCTTGAATATATTTCTCTTTCTCTGGATATGAAAGTAAAAATAAATTTTGATATGAACGAAATAAACCAACACAATTAACTTTCAAGGATTAGTTTTTAAAATTTGAATGGCATGTTGCCATTTGTTTCACATTCCTTGTACGCTAGAAAATAACTTGATAAAATATAATATAGAGAGTAACAGTACCCAGTGCGCTAACTTACATATAATTTGCTTAATCCGCGATAATTCGATTTAGCATGTCCAATCGTAATTCACAGAAACATCATATAAGGATGAGTGGTGTCCTCGAAAGCTCTAATGGAAAAAAAAAGGAAATAGGCCAAGGTCCAGATCTCTGCGATGAAAATCGTCTTGAATAGCTCTCCTTTACTTACCGCTACTCATAATTCAATCTTTATTTTTTTTTTCTATATTTTCGAACACCTACCACAGCTTAGCTTACCTTTTTTTATATTTATCACTTGATGGTCAACATAATTTTATTGATAATAGCGTCCCAAGTATACCCAATTTATTTTTTTTTCTCTGGTTCATCCTTTGGAGTATACGGATCCTTAAATAGTCTATAAACCCTAAAAAAGGTTTTCATATAAATTGAAATACTGTTAGATAAAGCGATTACACTAACATATTTTCTAAGATGATTTAAAAGTTAAAACTTGATAGATTCGGAGTCTTTGAAAAAAAAAACCAAGAAAAAATTTTCACTCTTCTTTGTCAAACTTTCAAAATATGAATAAGATCAAAAACATACATATCTAAGTCATTAAAATTAATTTAACAGATATTTATAATAATTTTAACAACTTTTGTAACAAATAAATTATGGTGAAAAAAAATGAGAAGACAAAATTGACATGTATAAATTAAAAGAAAATATAAATAAAACTTTTCAATAATAATTTTTCTGATTAAATTTATTTGTTAAATAAAATTAAAACATTTTCAAGCAACTGCTGACTTTAATGTCATACCTAAGTCTGCGAGTGAAGCTTGTGGCGAGAAAAAAAAAGATTGAACTGTTCGAGGCGGACAAAAAAATCTTAGCATCTATTTCTCTAAATTTATTTTATAAAAACGTAAATTAATTACTGAATAGGACTTTAGCTTCAAATCGTCAAATTATACAAACTTGTGTCTTCACTAGTGAGTAATAAAATTTGGGTAATTATTTACTAGTGGGGTCTAGCCTATTTTTGGCCATATCTTGGTGAAAAATTAACATTTTTTAATTTTTTTTATTTCTAAATATCAATTTTTGTTCTTACCTTTTTTTTGCCATAATTTATTTGTTATAAAATTTTTAAAATTATTAAATATGTGCTCCATTAATTTTTATAAAGATTTAGATAGCTTTTTTGTCTTCAAAAGTTGGAAAAAATGTTGGCTATCATATTTTTGGCTAAAATTTCTATTTTATCTTTTTTTGATGTTTTTGATGTATTTTTTTTTTTTTTAATTACAAAAAATACGAGCAATTAAAAAAAAATTTGTTTTTACTTGTTGATCGAAGAGAAAGCTTGTATTTTTCTTCTTTTCCTAAACAATTTGTCATTGGTACAGTGGTAAATTCACTGATCAACAAAAACGACGATCTTACCAACACTCTCGATTAAATCGCGACGTAGTATGGGACACTAACGTCGGCAGCGCTGTGGATGTCACACAATTTTATACAAAGATGGCCGCGACAATTCGTTCAAGTTTCTGACGCGCTTGAACGCCCTATATGTACTTTGAGTGTATACATACACAGATATACCTATAGCAAAGTGTTTGAAACTCTTACACCACCCTACAACCTGCCCACTGGGCATATACAATTATTTGTTAATGTCTCCTTTTTGTTCCAATAAATGTGTTGTTAATGAAAGATTAGAAAACGTTATAATATCTACCTCAAGATTTCATATAGGTAAGAAGTCTTTTTAAAGCCCTCTCTCGCTCTTTTTCTTTTATCCCCTTTCTCTTTATTTCTGGCTGTGCTGTCTACTTTCTTGTTCTCTTTATTCGCGATTCTCTATTTTTTTTCTTATTTTCTTGCCTTGTTTTAAACATTGCACTTGCATCAGTTTACCCAACAATCTAATTATTATATTTAAATTGATACTTTATTTTTATAATTTTAGTCCTCCTCAGTGTAATGTAATGTCATTGTAGTGATGTCAATATTTTTTTTTTTTTCAGGCTGACATTGCTGGCTAGTAACTCGGATATAAGTTATTACTTTTTTTATTTATTTTTGTTTTGTTGAGATATTATATTTAATAATAAGTCTTTCGAGATGATGAAAGGAGGTGCTCTGCCTAAAAAAGAAGGCAAAATGCGTATACGTGCTTTTCCGGTAAGTATTGTTTTTGTTATTATTATCATTATTACCACTATAACCATGCTTATAGCATTAAATTTATGAAGATCATGTCGACAGTTTTTTTTAAGCATCTTTAATAGATCATCAACCTATGTACAACTAATGTCATAAATTTCACAATTTTATATAGCCTTCATTTATTTTTATCATGATTATAAAGTACATTGTCCTATAATCATTATTTTTTTCTTTTAATTACAATCGATATTTTTGTTCTAATGATTTTTCGCTTTATTACAAAAATAAACTCATTAAATTAAATCAATTTGATAAATAATGCACATTAAACAAAAATTCACATTTATTTTTTGTATTTAATTGAAAACATTGTTTACTAATTATATAAACAAGTTGCTATCGTTGCAAGAAAAAATTTTCAAGTTAGTCAACTTTTTCTCGGCGATTCATAAACTTAATTTCGCGATGTATTACTCTAAATTTTTAGTACAAAATATATGACAGTTTGTACATAAAACAAAAAAAAAAAATAAATAAATAAAAAACTAAAATAAAAGTCGGTAGATTAGCGGAGATCCTTGATGAACTCTTTCTGTAAATAAACTGTTAGATCATAATGTCAAGTATCAATGGTGGTTATTGTCAGATTATTTACGTAGATATGTGTGGTTATACTGATTGACAACATTGAAAGTTAATAAATTGTATATAAATTGAAATGATGAATTTTAATATACCCAGTGGGTCCAATAAAAACAATAATATGACTAACGTTAGTCTAGTTACAACAACACAAGCTCAAGCTCTGCGTTCCAAGATTATTGTTATTCCCGAACTTGTGAGAAGCATTAATAAATCACTTTATCAAAATTTTATCTAGTTTATCACTATGTTAAAAAATCAAGAGTAAATAATTAATGATAATCTTGTAATTTTGTAATTTCAGACCTCAGTGGATGAGAAGTACGTGGAAAACATTTGGGCATTATTAAAAAATGCGATACAAGAAATTCAGAAGAAAAACAACTCGGGACTGAGTTTTGAAGAGCTCTACCGAAATGCGTACACAATGGTACTTCACAAGTATGGAGAGCGCCTCTACACAGGACTGAAAGAGGTCGTAACACAGCACCTGGAGAATAAAGTCCGCGAGGACGTTCTCCATTCACTTCACAATAATTTTCTGCAGACGCTAAATCAGGCGTGGAACGACCACACCACGTCCATGACAATGATCCGAGACATCTTGATGTACATGGACCGAGTTTATGTTCAACAAAATGATGTTGACAACGTTTATAATCTTGGTCTTATCATATTTCGTGATCAAGTATGAAAATTTATTGATGTTTTAGAAGAGAGTGAAGCTAATAAAATTTATTTTCTAGGTTGTCCGATATGGATGTGTTAGAGATCACTTAAGAGAGACCCTTCTAGGAATGGTTTCTCGTGAACGAAGGGGCGAAGTTGTCGATCGTATGGCTATAAAGAATGCATGTCAAATGTTGATGCGTTTAGGTATTAATAATCGTTTGGTGTATGAAGAAGACTTCGAGAGGCCTTTCCTACAACAGAGCGCTGAGTTTTATAGAGTAATTTCATTTTTTTATTTAATTATTTATAAATAAAATTTGATGCTCGTTTATACGAAATATTGTAATATATTTTATTTTCCATAGATGGAATCACAAAAATTTTTGGCTGAAAATAGCGCTTCGGTGTACATAAAAAAAGTAGAGGCAAGAATTGCCGAAGAGTCTGAACGAGCGAAACATTACTTGGATGAATCGACAGAGTCACGGATAGTTGAAGTTGTAGAAGAGGAGCTCATAAAAGTTCATATGAAGACTATTGTAGAGGTATATATAGTTTTAACAAAGTTTTATTTACAGACCCTAAAACTGTTGACTTTATAACAGTAATTTTAATTGATCTCAATGAATTTTAGATGGAGAATAGTGGAGTGGTTCACATGCTCAAAAACCAGAAAACAGATGATCTGGGATGCATGTACAAATTATTTTCCCGGGTATCGGATGGTCTTCGTACGGTCTGTGAATGTGTATCACATTTTCTTCGTGAACAAGGTCGGTCTATGGTTGCCGAAGAACATGAATCCTCAACGAATGCGGTCAATTTTGTCCAAAATTTGTTGGACCTAAAAGAACGTTTTGATCATTTCCTTCATCATTCTTTTAACAACGACAAACTTTTCAAACAAATGATGGTGTCAGACTTTGAACACTTTCTTAATTTGAATCCCAAGAGTCCTGAGTATCTGTCGTTATTTATTGATGATAAATTGAAAAAAGGTGTCAAAGGAGTAAGTTGATTTTTACAATCTTAATAGGTATAGACTTTGCTAAAGATTATTATTAATCATTATTTTTTTTTTTTTTTTTTTTTTTAGATGTCTGAACAAGAAATCGAAGGTATTTTGGATAAAACAATGGTATTATTTAGATTTTTGCAAGAGAAAGATGTTTTTGAACGGTACTACAAGCAGCACTTGGCAAAACGTTTATTGTTAAATAAATCAGTATCTGACGACAGTGAAAAGAACGTGATATCAAAATTGAAGGTATTAAATGAGAAATTATATATTTTTAGTTATTAATTTTATTAATTACATTAGATTGCTATCATGATCTTAGTTTATCCAGTTAGGTAGCACACATGATATAAATGGAAAATTGTATCGTTTTAAAAGATCTCGGATCCGAAATGAAGAGAACCAGTATCGTTCACACGGCCGACCTAACATTGAAATCATACCCCATCTTCCTTAATCCCGTTACCATCTATTTGTTAAAAGTAATATCTATTTATTTTCAAGTGATACGCGTAACACAAAAAAAATTTTTTTTTTAGACTGAATGCGGTTGTCAATTTACGACAAAGCTCGAGGGTATGTTTAAGGATATAACGGTCAGCAATACGATAATGGACGAATTCAAAGAAAGTGCATCAACTGCAGTAAGTTAATTTAATATGATGTAAAAAAAATAAATTTATAAGACATAAATTATATAATTTAATTATTATTTTTAGGCAAGTCTCCGAGGTGTTGATTTGAGTGTTCGTGTACTCACGACTGGTTTCTGGCCAACACAATCAGCAACACCCAAGTGCAGTATGCCTCCAGCAGCTCGAGATGCATTTGATACGTTCCGTCGTTTCTATCTTGCCAAACACAGCGGTCGACAATTGACTCTGCAGCCGCAACTTGGCTCTGCTGATCTCAATGCCGTCTTTCATGGATTGAAAAAGGAAGAAAATGGGTTAGAAGCCCCATCATCTACAAGCTCAATAAGTAATGGAAACGGCAGTTCGACCAGTGGAAGTATCGTCAGTCAACGTAATAGTTGTACCGGAAATCCCAGAAAACATATTATTCAAGTTTCCACCTTCCAAATGTGTGTTCTTATGTTATTTAACAATAGAGATCGATTAACATACGAGGTAAATCAGTTATTATTTAAATACTCGTTGAATAAAATTATTAAAATTATAAAAATATCGATTTTTAATTTGGTAATTATTTTTAAAGGAAATTCAAAATGAGACAGACATTCCTGAGAGAGATTTAGTCAGAGCTTTGCAATCACTGGCTATGGGAAAAGCAGCACAAAGGGTTTTGCTCAAACAACCGCGATCCAAAGAGATCGAGCCTTCACATTTATTCACTGTTAATGATAGTTTCACAAGTAAATTACACAGGTACTTATTTTTAGAACAATTTTTTATTTTTTATTTTTTAATTTTAATATTTTAAATTATTAGGGATTACAATTTATAATTTATTTTTTAGAGTTAAAATTCAAACAGTAGCGGCTAAAGGTGAATCCGAGCCTGAAAGAAAGGAAACACGAAATAAAGTCGATGAAGATCGTAAACATGAAATTGAAGCTGCTATTGTTCGAATAATGAAAGCACGTAAACGAATGGCAGTACGTACTTAAGCAACTTACAAAGAAAGATCTTCTTACAATTTGTCATAATTAAATTATTGTATTTACTTTTTTTTTTTTTTTTTTTTTCTAGCACAATATTCTTGTAACAGAAGTGACGCAACAGTTACGAGTGCGATTTTTACCATCCCCCATGATAATTAAAAAACGTATTGAGGGTCTGATAGAACGTGAATATTTAGCTCGAACACCCGAAGACAGGTAATAAATAACTCCTAATTAATTTTTATATTTAATTATTTTGTAATTTAATATTATACTGAAGTTGACAGATATTAAAAATTTTTTTAGAATTTAATAGCAATTAAATTAATTAAAAAGTTCCACATGTAAAAATTAATAAAAATTACAAGTGAAAATTTTTAGAAGCACTTTTTTATTGTAATTGATTTATTATCATATTAATTTTTTTTTTTTTTTAACAGAAAAGTTTATACTTACGTCGCTTAAACCGACACTCGCATTTGTATAAACACGTGAGTAACCGAGCCACAAATTCTCATTAAGAGGACAAAATAAAGGAACAACTAAGTACATCAACTTTAAAAAAGTGAAGAATAAATCCACTAAAAAAATGGAAAATAATATTTAAAAAAAAAAAAAAAAAAAAAAAACAAAACATATGGGAGAATATCACTGACCCTCATTATTGAAGTTTGCCAGATTTGGATCATATTAGATATCGTGATCGATATGTAATAGCGTTACAATAAGTTCCAATATTAAAATTTTAAGAAATATCTACTAAATAATTATTATTAATATTATTATTATTTTATTTTATTTTATTATTATTATTACAGATTTAAATTATTTCAGACATTGATAAATATATATCATTTTTATATATTATTATATATTACCCCTCCTTTTTCAGGTTCCCTAAAATTATAATTATCATAATGATTATTATTATTATTACAAATAAATATATGAAATAAATTAGTTTAATAAGATAAATTCAATAAAAAGCAAATAAAATAAAATTTGAAATTAATATTAAAGTAACCAAGTATTCAAATAGAAGAATTCTAGCCGCTTTACCGTTGATCAGTCGATAAGGTTTCGCAGGCAGCGCCATCGCTGTCACCTTCAAAGGCTTCCTTGCATATGTGCACATCGAACGTGATCGAATATCATCCACAGTTAACTGCCGCTTCGTGAGGAGCTGTAGCCAACAGGGGAGGATTAGACATAATAGGGGTAAAATTTTACGCGCTATTTTGTAAATTAACATTTTATTATTTTTGTTTAAATTAGTACACAACTCATCCGTAATAACTTGTCACTTGCAAATAGCATTTATTGTGTAATTATCAATTATTATTTCATTAAACAAATTAACAACTCTTAAATGCCAACAGTGACTACGTCTGTCTAGGGGGTCTATACTAACAAACATCATCGACCTAGTGTAAAGTAAGATGTGCCAAGTTTAATCATCCAATGTCAATTATAAATGTTTTAAGTGATAAATTAGTGCTTTCTTCTATTAATCATTTTAAGTAAAAACGTGGATAAATAATTTAAAAAAATTTTAATTTAAAATTTTAAGTGCATCTAAAAACCAATTATTATAATTATATATTTTCAGCCTTGTTTAATGTCGTTCTCCGTAATGCTGTATTTCATCACACACTTCGTCATGCGGTGATTGTATTATAAAATTACCTATAAAAAATTATAAAATAATCACGAGTTACGAGTTACAAGTCATTGGTCAATTTTTTATACAATCAGTACGTTGGAAAAATATTTAACTGATAGATAGATGAACTGTTGAAGATGAATGTCATACCTACTAGTCATAAAGTCTAGTTTGCTTGCGTGTTCGTGACATTTGGGATAATTTGGCACGAGGCTGAGTCCCATTTTTAACTCAAAACCCTTGCGCCATACTTTTATTATTGCTAACATTGTAATCATCTATAATATTTTTTCTCAGGTATTTTTCATGCCAAGCTTGCAAATAGATATATTTTTTTTTTTTTTATTTTTATCAACCATTGTAATAAATACAATTGCAATCGATAATTGTTAGCCAATGCATTTTTTATCTATGTTACTTGATTGTTCGATTTTTTAACGATTATCTACACCTGTCAACTACATTAAATTTTATTTATTTATTAATTGAATTATAATGCTAATAATTGTGTAACTATTTCAGAGCGCAACAATAACATTAACATGTATGTGTTCAGATTTAAATCCCCGGGAGACATGAAAGATAAATTGAGAATTTTTGGCATGACAAGTGTATCGTCTTCGGGGTGAAGAGGGAGTGTCCGTCTCCGTCCTTTGCTGATACTTACGTTATTTTACATTCTACATATACACTCTTACGTAATTTTAGCACACAACACGTGTTAGCTTACTGTTCTATATCAAGGTCTAATGTGCATATATTCACCAACTAAAACGACGCAGTTTAAGTATGAACAATAGTCATGCGTTCTTATGCCGGTTTTTACCGGTCAAATTTTTCACGTGACAATTTTTATTCATTTAATTAAAATGTCCAAGCCAAAAATTATTTTACTATCTGATAAACATATAATTATCAATAGATTTTTTTACCCTGAGGATATTGAGTCACTGTTATCGCTTAAGGTATACGTAATTATCTAATTACTTTACATTTTTATTTTATCAATAAATTCCACACGGAAGCTTTCAAGGCTGCGGTAATTACACCGATATTTGGATAAGGACTTTACTTTAAAGATATAAACTTGATTTATGACCCTTACATTGAAACAGTTGGCCAATGTTTAAAAAGAGATCGTTTAAAATCAACATGCTTACACCATTTATTGGAATCGTACATTGCACTGTTTGTTATATTGATTAGCATTCCTGTTGAAAAACTCCAATAAGATCCCATCAAAAGCGACAAAAGCCACTTAGAAACCAATAAAATTTATGGGTTTCTAAGTGGCTTTTGTCGTTTTTGATGAGATCCTATTGGAAATTTTAAACAGGGATACTACGTTTTACTTCAAATGCTTTTAAATTCCCTCAACTCAGTTATTCACAAACATTTACTACATAAACCTCTTGTGTATTAACAAGCCTGAATGTTTAATGCGTTTTTTTTTTTTTTTTTAATTAAAAAAAATTTTATTGTTTTAGGCTTAAATAATTAATTTAAAGGAATAAATATGGCCTCCCTAAGGTTATTGGCTGCAGGTGCTAGTACAGTTGGAGCTGGAGTCCTTTCTTCTTATTATCTGACATCGGATTCCCCTGTGAGTATCGTGACATCTAATATGACAATTATTCGCTGTATCATTTACTACATATCCATTATTTTTAATTTTATTACATGGAATAAAAGTAACATTACAGTGTTAAATGAATTTTTTTTTTTTTTTTTGGAAAAAAACAAACACTGATATTTTTTTCATTTTATATCAAATATTTAAGTGACAAACAAAAAATGTTATGACATTGAACCTTAGAACTTGAAGTTTTTATTTATAGGTCAAATATTACACACTCTTATAACTACCTAAAATGTGTAGAAAAAAGATATGTCAAATTTAGAAATATTTAATTTTTTGATAAAAATTCATATGGGTTGTCTTTGACCTCAATAGATTAAATAAATTAAATCATCATAAAAAGTTATTTGTATTTTCTTGATAAATTATTTATAATTTTTTTTTTTTTTTTTTAGGTATTAGCAGAGAAAGCGGTACACAAACCAATAAAACGACAGCTGCCTACACGTGAAGATCAAGTAAAGACGCTGAAAACTCAAAACGAATACGATGTCCTAATTATCGGTGGTGGTGCTACTGGATCAGGATGTGCTTTGGACGCTTGCACAAGAGGTTTAAAGACTGCTTTGATAGAGGGTGATGATTTTGCATCGGGCACATCATCAAGAAGCACAAAATTGATCCACGGTGGTGTACGATATTTACAAAAAGCTATCATGCAGGCGGATGTTGAGCAGTATAAAATGGTTAAAGAAGCTCTTCATGAGCGAGCTCAAATGCTTCATAGTGCTCCACACTTGGCACACCCATTACCTATTATGTTACCTGTTTACACGTACGTATGTATTGCGATGCAAAATAACAAACCATTGATTATATGGTCAGCATCTATAAAATTTATGAGTATTCTTTTGATAAATGGAATTTAAAAATAAATTACAGGTGGTGGCAAATCCCTTACTATTGGTTTGGTATTAAGATGTACGATCTTGTAGCTGGCAGTAAAACTGTTAAATCTTCATACTATTTAAGTAAATCAAACGCACTCGAATTATTCCCAATGTTAAAAGGAGACAAACTTACTGGAGCTATAGTTTATTACGACGGTATGTCAAATTTCACTTAGCTGTCATAAATCCTTTGTTCTTTTTATAGCTGTAAAATTTATATTTTTTTCTCTAACACAATACCAGGTCAACAAGACGATGCTAGGATGAATCTCGCAGTGGCCTTGACAGCTTCACGTTTAGGTGCAACGGTAGTAAATCACGTGAAGGTTTTAAATTTACTGAAGGGATTAGACAAAGATGGAAAACGCGTGCTCGTTGGTGCTCGTGTTAGAGACGAAATGACCGGTGAAGAGTGGGATGTTAAAGCTAAGGCTATTATTAACGCTACTGGACCATTCACTGATTCTATAAGAAAAATGGATGACCAAACAGTATCAGAAATTTGCTGTCCATCCTCTGGTGTTCACATTGTACTCCCTGGATACTACAGGTGAACAATATTAAAATTAATTCATTACAATAGTCTTTTATATTTAAAAAAAAATATTTTAATCCTGGTAAGAATTATACTATTGTAATTTAATATTTTCTTCAGTCCCGATCAAATGGGTCTTTTGGATCCAGCTACAAGTGATGGCCGTGTCATCTTCTTCCTGCCTTGGCAGAAGCAAACCATTGCTGGTACCACGGACTTGCCTTGCAAGGTAACTCACAACCCGAAGCCAACGGAAGATGAGATTATGTTTATCTTGCAAGAAGTTAAGAACTACCTTAATCCTGACGTGGAAGTCCGTCGTGGTGATGTATTGTCAGCATGGAGTGGCATCAGACCATTGGTATCTGACCCAAATAAACCAAATACTCAATCTCTCGCTCGTAATCACATTGTCCACGTAAGCCCGACAAATCTTATTACTATTGCCGGAGGAAAGTGGACAACTTACCGGGCAATGGCACAAGAAGCTGTTGATGCAGCTATCGATGGTTAGAACTATTTTTATGATTATATTTTTAAGGAAAAAAAAAAAAAATAACATATTTAAATATATAATTTTATCAATTATTTATTAGCTTGTAAATTGGAGCCAACTGCTGAATGTCAAACTGATGGAATGCTTTTGGAGGGTGCTCACGGATGGAGTCCTACTATGTACATCCGATTGGTACAGGACTTTGGATTAGAGTGTGAAGTAGCACAACACTTGGCTAAAAGTTACGGTGACAGAGCTTTCCCAGTCGCTAAAATGGCATCACTTACCGGAAAGCGTTGGCCTATTATTGGTAAAAAAATTCATCCAGAGTTCCCTTACATTGACGCTGAGGTAATAATTAAATCATTATCAAATATATATTGCTTAAATTAAATTTTAATGATTTTAATAAAATTTTTATTTTTTTCAGATTCGATACGGTTGTCGCGAGTATGCAAGAACCGCAATTGATATGATTGCCCGACGATTACGGCTAGCTTTCCTCAATGTACAAGCTGCACAGGAAGCTCTCCCTGGTATTATTGATATTATGGCTGAAGAATTGAAATGGACACCGGATGAAAAGAAAAAGCAACAGCAACAGGCTAGTGAATTTTTAGCCAACGAAATGGGACAAATGGTGAATCGGGCGTCGCGTGACAAAATTCCAATCAACCTCACCAAGGATGAAATTCAGTTGTACATCAAACGATTCCAGATTATCGACAAAGATCGCAAAGGATACGTATCAATTAATGACATCCGTCGAGGACTTAAGGTTTGATATAATTTGGGTGTAATAATTAATTAATATCTATAATATTATCTTTTTCATTTGAGTAAAATTTAAATTAATCATTAAAAAAATTAATAACTAATTGGATAAAAAAAAAAATTGAAAATTCAGGCTCTTGGAATAGCTCTACATCAAAACGAGATGCATTTGTTACTCAGTGAAATAGATCTCAGTTATAATGGGCAAATGGAGCTGCAAGATTACTTACAGGTGATTTAATGTTTTACTATTTTAACCGGACTGGTATTCTTTCTGTCCTTGTAGCTATTTGGCGACAAGGACGTTCCCGGCGAAGAGCTCCACGAAATACTTCGCGAAATCGACACTAATATGAACGGTCAAGTCGAGCTGGACGAATATCTTCAGGTCTGTCGGAGTCTCTTAATCGCGTTGTTGAGATTTATTTATTTCAATTAATCTGTCGTATTCACACATTCCATACACACTTTATTATTCTTTAAAGCTATTGCATAATTTTTTTTTATTATACGTTCTGTTATTTTAATTATTTAATTATTGTTATCATTAACTACTCCTATACATATCAGTAGCACACTAGACAACTCGAGTGTGCATGTGCTTTTGCTGTATTTATTTATTTACGTATATATCCGACTACTTTAAATTAAACTATATACTTGAATACTCGTTTTTAAATCCATCGTTAGTCACCTAAGCGTTTTTTTTTTTTTTTTTTTTTTTTTTTTTTTTTTTTAACACGGCATGGCATTATTGTTTATTTATTTCTTATACTCTCCAAACTAGCGCCCTATATTAATTAATTATTTTCACAGTTTTTAATACACAGTACTAAATACTACTCTGTTGGTACAAATCTTTAAATTGAATGATTTAACTTTTATTAATTATTGTTTATTTTTTTATCTCCATCTAGATGATGTCAGCTATTAAATCTGGACACGTTGCCTACTCACGATTTGCGCGAATGGCAGAAATGGAAGAAGCGCAACACGAGAAAGACGTATTAAAGAAGAAAATAAGTGTTGAGAGATCAGGAGGAGGTCTATGAAGTGTTTGCGAAAAGTTTGCAACGTTTTACACTTCAATTGTTATGCATTCTTTTCACTTCATCGAGAAAAATTTATCGACTATCACACTCTATTTAATATTTATTGTAGACATTAATTTAATGCCCAGATATTCCGATGATTGAGTCATCATAAACAGTTAAAATAATAATAATTACACTAACAGTAACAATAAAAATAATAATAATCATAAAACAACGCAAAAAGTAGTAAGAAAGTGCAGTAGTATTCTTAAACAGTAAACAATTATTATAAATTAATAATAATTTGCATCGTATAAGTTACCAGCTACTGGCTAACTGGATATAAAAAACCATTGCTATAAAATACTATCAGAAAACACTCTTTTCTTATTCACTACTAATAAGGAATTCGTTTCCAAAAGCTTAAACTGAATTTTAAAAAATATATTAATAATAATAATAATATCAATAACGATGATAATAATAATTTTAATTGTTATTATTATCAATAATGTACTGATTATGGTGCCGTCTTGCGCTTTTATAAATTGATAATTTAATAACGCGCGAAGAGGATAATAAACTATAATTAAGATATAATAAAAAAAAAATCACAATAATATAAAAAAAAACAAATTGATATCTCTAGTCTTTTAATTGTAATACTACAATAATGATATCGGGATTAAAGTCAAGTGTTAAAAATCAAAGGATATATTAGACTATTGTTATTATTATACATATATATATATATATATATATATATATATATATATATATATATATATATACGAAAAAAAAATATGTACATATAATTTATTTCATCTCACTGTCAATGTCACGTTACATTTATTCGATAACATTTATCTCTAACTATATCAACATTAAACAATAATTTACTCAATTTAATTACTGTTGACTTTAATAAAAATTTTCAATTTAAAATGGAAACTGAATTTTAACTATACGAATAATGCAAGCGATTTATCCTTGTTTGTTAACTAATTATTAATCTATTTCTATAACAATATATGTTACATTTATCTTATCTCTCTTTTGTAAAATATTTCCCCGAGTATTATTCAATTTTTGAAATGTAAAAAATTTTTTTCTCTACGCCAATGGATTACTAAAAGGTTCATCTAGGTATACGTCTGGCTGAGAATATTTGCTTTGTAAATGCAATCTGAAAAAACCTCTCCGATTGTTTGTTTTCGCGTATTCATATTTACAAATCCATCGAAAATTGCTCCAAGACCTGTGACAGTAAAAAAAAAAAAAATTACAAAATATTACTTCCAATAGAGCATCAATTTTTTACTCAGTGAATATTATTTTTTGGTAGAACTGTGTTATGTCGTATAAAACTACTGTGAATTTTTAAAATTCATGTACAACTGCGTTATAGTTAGGCAAGCATGTTCTTCCAGCCTAGGGTCAGAAACAGCAGCTGTTTCATTGAATATAGGCCACATTCAGCTTATCAAGGGGCGGCAGTCCACAAGCGACTCCTCCCCCCCATCAGCAAATGTTTTTCCGGGTAACCGGTGTATGTATGGGATCTGCCAGCCTGTTTTAGGTACATCAGCACAAGCTGGTATAAAAAACTACGAGATTGTATTTCGTCGAGGGCAGGAAGAGTTAGCGTTGCGTATCCCCCAGCAAAGCCTTGAGCCCAGTAAAGCCAGCCAGGCTTTATATTATACATATATATACAAACAAAAGTGGAGTGTGCATATTCGATTCGATCCCACGTACCATACTACGTACAAACAAACCGAGGATGAGAACAAAACAGAACTCGAGCGCAAACGCGTCTTCACCACTCTACCCTTACGAGTACCCTTTTAAAGAATCGTTGATGCTTCACCATGACCAGGACCAAGGAACCAAGGAAGGATAACACGATTGTTAACGTCCCCCTGGAAGTCGGGGTGGGCGGCCAGCAGCCCCTGCGTACGCCCCTGTGAATCCCAACCCGGGGCTGGCATTATTTTAGTCAACCAATGAAGGCATTCCAGTTGATATGAACCTGACAAGGATGGAATATATTTTCTGTGACAGCTACCAGAAATATAACATCATATGCGCAACGCCCCACCAGTCTTTCTCTTTTGCTGCCAGCAAACCTGCAATTTATTGTAACATTCATATTATGTCATGATATTGAAGTTAGCTGTCATTTGACCATTTTTTAATTTTATTTAACAAAATAATTTGTTAAATAAAAAAATTATTTTTAAAAAATTGCATTTCTAATTTATTAAAATTTCTAAATATCCATTTTTTTAATGCAGTAATTTATTTATTAGAAAAATTATTAAATATCTGCGAAATTAATGAAAATAGAGTTAGTCGACATCTAAAAATTTTCAGAATTTTTTTTTTTTGAAAAAATTATTACAAAAAAATAAAAAAAAAATTTGCACGTGGAAAAATCTTCAAAAACTGCAAGTGCAATTTTTTAAAAATATTTTTTTGTTTTAATTAAATTATTAAAACAAAAATCAATAAATTTAGAACGTTGGCTAACTTTAATGACATTTAAATTAATGAGAATCAATTTAGCAGATAATCATTAATTTAAAAAATTTTTTTAACAAATAAATTATGGCAAAAAAAAAATGAGAACAAAAAATTGACATTTAGAAAATTAAAAAATGCAATTTTTCGGAGCAAATTTATTTATTAAAAAAAAATTATAATAATGAGAGCTAACTTTTAATGTCATGCTAAATTAATTTTCATTATTAAGTTACAAACACACTCAAACTTCACCTAACAAGCAACCAGCAGATACTGACTTTTCTTATCACATATATTTCGCATGGTACTTACCATTGAGCGGGAAAGAAATCAAGAAATCAGGCATGTCATTGTTGTCTCTGTCTTGCATCTCTATAGTTGCATTTTTCAGCACCAAAGTACAGTTTATGTACGTACTGTTTGTCTCCGTTCTTTTGCGGGTAATTTTATTTTTAACTATCTGGATCTCCAATAGATACCCAGCATATAATACTGTAATATAACCCCAAAGTTTTTCTTAGGTTGTGCTGGGTACAGTACCAAGTACCTAGGGTAGGTATATTATTATTATTATGATTGGATACATACAATAAGTGGAGACAGAAAATAAGGGACAGGACGAAACTATACAAACAGACATTTAATACAGTAGTGTTGAGCCGGAGCGCACGCTCACAATACGGAAACTTGGCAACAAGGACACGGAGCAGCAGTTGGTTGTCTCTCTCAGTGTTTTTTGTTCCTTCCTCCCCTACTAATTGTTGAGTCGGAGCGCAAGCAAGTGAGAAGGAAAATGGCCGGCTGGCCGGTGAAAAAGAAACAGAATTAGCAGACAGCGGCGCAGTCACAGCTAGCAGAACTAGAGAGCAGAGAGCAGAGACAGAGCGACAACAGCACAACCAGCTTGTCTTTGGGAGTGGAGTGAGAGTTTATCCTGTACATTCTACGTGGGCTTGTGCTATCGATCCACTTACATCTTGGCCGACCTCGTCGGACAGTTCCTATCCTCGAGGTCTCTAAAGTGTACCGCGCGGGCGCGAGCACGCCTCTTTGTGATTATTTTAACTGTATACATGTATATACAGTACGTATAGTTAACCTACAACGCCACATCCTCTCTGTGGTACATGTGTTTCGTGAGTGTAAGTTTATAAATTTATATATGTGTGTATTTATGTCTTTATCTGTACAAGTGTTGCAGTGTATGTATACTTACAGGTCTTTGGAATGTGGAGAGCTTCACGAATTCCGTGTAGAAGAAAATAACGCAACGTTTGAAAATAAATATCCAAATATTATTTGCTCCATTCGTGTTTTTAATTTATAAATATAAATTACCATGGTGCTGACAACTAAAAAGGTAATTATTTTTTTTTTTTTTCGTTAAAATAATTTTAGTTTTATTAAATTTATATAAAAATGTTTGGCGGCAACGTGGTATGATGCTGGAAATTAAAGTACATGTGAGAATGATGTTTGACAAAAGGTGTATGATATTTTGTTGAGTACCAGAAGGAAGCGCACGTGTCGATTCGCGTGTTAGGTGGAGTCCAGAGTGGAAAGTGGGTGGAGGCTGAGGCCGTGGAGGCTTTCCGCGGAGTATATATACATGTCGGGCGGCACGGGGGCCGCGTTGTCAGGCCGTCGTCGAGTGGGCGGGTGTGGCGCAAAGAGGGTGTGTGCGCGTCGTTGAATTGTATTTTCAATACAACTTAGACGTAAACCCAACAGCTCTCTACTGTAATATTATATACCATACCATACCTTTACTTGGATTTTCTCTGCTCGTACTTGTATTGTGCTGTATCGCGACCTCGCCGAGAAGCGCGGCAGACTACACTACTACCTTACACTTTGGTGTGTTGGGCTGAATGTCGGAGAGTGGTCGTGGAAGCCAGCTACGATAAAGATCAAATATATATATATATATATATTTGAATATATATGATGCGAAATTGTGTCGAGTAAGACTAGTGTAGAGAGCAGTAGAGAGTGGAGAATGCGCTGATGCTGAAAGTAGAGAAATACCGAGAGCGAGACTGCTGGTGTGCGCTTTCAAAGAACCAAACGGGTGGGCACGATTTGTGACAGGGGCGTAGAGAGGCGTTCCTTGATCGGGTCCTCGAGGAGGGCCTTCTTTGTCCCGCGACTCCTTGGCTGAACTCCTCGCACGTGCATCCGTGATAAACCACCGGGGTATCGTCAACTTCCTCGTGTGCTTGTGCGTCTTATTTGGAGTTAACAATTGTTTGTTTATAAAATTTTTTTTTTATTATTTAACGTTTTGTGACTGTTGTTGGATATTATTGTAATTTTTAATTAAAACCTACTGACGCCAACGGATACACAATGTTAAAGTGGCTATGGATGCTTGATCGTGTGTATATGGATAAATGTATGTGTGTGATAACATGATGCTACATGAACATGCAATAGGGTGTTGACTGAGAAAGTCCAAAGTGAGAGAGACTTAGACTTAAGATAAGGAGGTAAAGGAGTGGGTTAGATAGGATGGAAGGGAGAACTATAGTAGTGGTGAGCAAGATGATAAAATTTTTTTAAAAATAGTTTATGTAATTTATTCCCAGTGAATTTTAACAGATTTCTTGGTTATTATTAAAATTTTATTTTAATTACACAGGAGACAACTGAAGAGGAACAAGATCCTTTGCAGTCTCAATCTCAGCCTCAAGAAGGTCAGGAGCAATTGGAGCAGCCTCAACCTCAGTTACGGTTTCTCAATGCCAGTGTTCTCCAACAATTACAACAGCAGCATCAACAAGAAGTACAACAACAACAGCAACAACAACAGCAGCAACAGCAACAGCAAGTTCAACAACATGGACAACCGCAAGTTATTACTCTCCAACAGCTGCAAAATTTTGTACCCATGTCGCAGCAGCAACATGATCAACAGAGACCTCAAACTATTTCAGTACAAACATTACCCCAGCAATTTTTACAAGTAAGTTTTTTTTTATCATCAGTGTGGTTATATGAATAATAATTTTAGAATTGTTTATTAAATTTTTATTAATTTTGAGGGTGCTCAGTTGATAAGTAATCAGGCAGCTCTACAGCAGCAGCAACAACAGCAGCAACATGGTCAACAAGTTCAAGCACAAGGTCAACAACAGCCGCAGCAACAGCAATTGAGTTACAGTGTAATACCACAAATGCAAACAGTTAATATTGATGGCCAGGATGCGCTTTTTATTCCATCTTCACCAATGACCTCGATGGCTACTCACCATCAGTCGTCACCGACAATGCAATTCACAACAGCTAGTGGGCAACAGGTCCAATTAGCGTCTTCTCAAGTTCAATTGGCAAATGGTCAAACAATAATTACTCCCCAGCCTGTCAGCTTAATCCGAGCACCTAATGTTTTTCCAACTTCCATTATCCAAAATATCGGAGGTCAAACAGTACAACTACCTACAGGTTTGTTAATATTTTTTGTAGCTTAGCTTCCTTCACTCCGGTTGATTTTAAATATTAATGGTTCATTTCTCACTCAATACTTGCCTTATTTGCCTTACATAAACTTTTATTCAATGTCATGAGTAATACCTCTGATGTATATACCACTATAAATCTTTCCAAACAATTAACCACACTTTCAACTTTCAATGCTCACGCTTTTATTCACTAACCACCGCCTTCTATGCAATAATAAATGCGCAGATTCCAAGGCAACCGTGGATGTTTCAGGACAAAGTGTTCAAGTGAGGCCGCTTCAATTTCCACTTCAGCATGTCCAGCAAACTGTGCCTGTCCAAATACCTGTTACCACGAATAATGGACAAACGATTTATCAGACGGTACATTTTCCAATTCAAGCTCTGTCTAATGTTTTTAATATGGGTCCACAAATGATGCCTCAAATAACGCAGGTAATTTTTTAAAACAATACTAATTAATTTATTTATATTAATATTATTGATAATTAATAAAAATAATTATATTTTAACAGATTCCACAGATGGCACAAATAATAACGCCCAATGGTCAAATTCAACAAGTTCAAATAGCAAATTTGTCCCAGCTTCAAAATCTCCAAGGTCAGCAGGTTGCCGCGCAAGTTGCTCAACAAGTAGCCCAGCAGCAAGCTCAGCAACAAGTCGTACAGCAAGTCACTGCCCAACATCAAACCCAACAACAAGTTGTCCAACAACAGCAACAACAACAAGTAGCAGCAGCCCAAGCTCAAGCTCAAGCTCAGCAACAAGCACAGCACCAACAAGTTCAACAAGTCGTTCAGCAAGTGATGCAGCAACAGCAACAACAACAACAAGCCCAGCAGCAAGCGCAACAACAACAAGCTCAACAACAAGCCCAACAACAACAGCAGCAAGTTCAGAATCAACAGGCTGCTGCTTCAACACCAACGTCTAGCACCAGTTGGTCAACGTCCGTGTCGACTCCTGGCAATGTTCAAGTCGTAGGTATTGGCCAACTTGGAAGACCGAATTCCAATGTGATAACAACAAAAGACGGCCAAAAAATAGAACTGTCTACTTTGACAAGACCTGCTGACGGCATTGAAAATGAATTAAAATTAACGAGCTTAGATGCAAGTCAATTGGCTGCTGGTCAAGTTATTCATATACCTACTGCACAAGCTGGACAGCAGACAATCCAACCAATTACAATAACAGGCGCGCAAGGCCAGCAACTTACTCTCATATCAGCTTCTGCGTTAACGAATTTAGCGTCTCCCCAGGGAGGAATGATGCGAAGCATAAACGTTGGAAATGGAGGAATAATGCAAATTCAACCTGCTGGTGGTGTTAGTACGCCCAATGGATTTCTTCAATCGATACCTTTACAAAATATCCCCGGGCTGAGCAATGTCCAAGTGATCCCAGCAAGTGCTTTACAGCCTGCTACTGTCCAAACACTGCCAACCGGTGCTGGAGGTACTCCAATTGTTACTGGACAAACAGTTCATCTGGACTCCAGTGATCCTACAAAATGGCAAATACTTCAAACAATACAAGCCAATGGTACAATAGCTCCAGCTACTCCAGCTCCACAACCGCAGCAGCAGCAACAAAATACCACGACAATAAATACTACAGGGGAAGGTGAGCCTAAGCAGCATCGACGACGTGTTGCCTGTAATTGTCCTAACTGTAGTGACGGTGACAGGACACGTGATATAACGCATAAGCGTCAACATATTTGTCATATTGCGGGTTGCAATAAAGTTTATGGGAAGACGAGTCACTTGAGAGCTCATCTCCGATGGCATACTGGAGAACGACCTTTTGTTTGTAGTTGGGTATTCTGTGGCAAAAAATTCACCCGATCAGATGAATTGCAGAGGCACAGAAGAACTCATACAGGTGAAAAAAGGTTCCAGTGTCCTGAGTGTACAAAGAAGTTTATGCGTTCAGACCATTTAACGAAGCACATAAAAACGCATACTAAAATACGGAGCACCGTAAGTTTAAAGTTTTAATTTATTTTATTTTATTTTATTTTTTTTAGTTTATTTTGTTTTTTAATATGAGAGCTGTTTGTTTGAATATTTCAGGAAGCTGCTACATCCACGCAAGAAGGCTCATCAGATAGTCAATCTTCCAGCGAAGATAAAATTATAATAGCGCTTCACAAAGAGACTGACCAAGCGGATATTATACTACCTGGAACTATCGAGGGCTTGCAGAGTGAAACACCGACACATGTAACGAATGAATGAGCGTATTAATTATAATTATTGATTATTATTATATTTTTTTTTTTTTTATATTGTTATATTTTAAAATTATTCAAAGATGAATAACATTAATAATTAATAAGAACAATCAATTTATATTTTTAAAGTTTGACTGGATACTTTAGCAGTCAAAGTATTAGGTTTCTTTAGTTATTTTTTAAGGATAGTAATTATTTTGAAAATTATTTTTTTGTGTAAAGTCTTTAGATTGACAATTTACAGGGATTGCTAATTATATATTTTTCTAAAAAAATGTATAGAATAATTGTAAATAATGTATATGACTGTAAAAAAATTTACACAAAAAATTATACACCCAAAATTTAAAAATATATATAAATACGTGTCGACTTATTTATTGAATTCATTAATTCAATTATTTTTAAGGATAGTGGATTTATAAATTAAAATGTGGATATTTTATTTTGGGAAATTGGCTTGACAAAAAGCACAGTAAGAAAATAACTCTTTTGTATATTTTACAGTATATAGTACATTTTAGTGTGCGATATACCAGCATCGCATTTTCACGATAATAATATTTAATTGAATTTAATATTCAGTCTGTGTCCCTTTTAAAAAAGGACACTGATACGAACTGATTTGAAACCTTTTTTTTGTTAAATATTGAATAATAATAATAATAATCGTAATGTCACACCTAATAATATCACGCAGAGGCCTTTGGAATTGTGAAATCTCGCCAGCAAAATATTTAAGTAGACTTATTAAATTGATTGTGTATAATATATTAATTAACTTTATAAGTTATAATTAATTCGTCATATCTAATAGAATTAAAAAAAAAAAAAAAAAATTGAAATAGTCCAATTAAATTGGATGAGTTTAACATAAAACGTCACACTTAAACTTCAAAAAACTGTAAAAACATATCTTCATAATTTAAATATTTACAATATCAAGGGTCACCAGGTTCTGTGTAAATTTCACACCAAATTGGACAGTGAGTTGAAGCGGGACCACCCCAACGCCAGCACTGTGGTATACCCAAATGTGTAAGCCCCTGTCTTACAACTCGATACAACCCAGTATTAAATAATTTTTTAGATCCTCGACCCCAAACAATTTTATCTTTGAAAATATATTTTTCAGTGTCGAAAGCTGTATTAGTTTCGGAGAGTACGTCGTTGTAAATATTCGATGTGTCACCAGAAAGTGAAAAATCACCGAGAAATATCGAGTTTTTGGCATCTACAAATCGTTCGATAATATTATTGTCTTCTGGATCGTGCATCTGGACATTTATTAAAGTAATATCGAATTTATTTACCTGAAAAAAAAAAAAAAAATTTTACTTCAATGTGATGTCTAAATTAATTTTATTAAAAAATCTATTTTATATTTACGTGAAATATAATTGAAGCAAGTACTGGAAGAAAAACAGTAGTTGCTGGAGGTTGTTCGCGAAGACTGATACACATATCTGGACAAGCGTCCCATAAAACAGCAAGACCAGCGCCAAGATGTACGGAACGCCATTGCCGATGATTACCACGCCAGTCCTTAACACGTTTTAGTATGGGAGTATTTAATTCTCGTGTTAATTTATCTAGGGCTTCTAAACTCTTGACCTCTTGAAGTGCCAACAACGAAAGTCTGTTAACAGTTCAATAAACACATCAGTACTGCCTCTTATGATTACGTTTAATCGAGGATAATAAAAAGTAAATCTATGTATAGAGACTAACCGATTTTCTAAGATGGTTCTACAAATAACTTCCATTACTCCTGGATTGCTAGCTTTGTCACTGTTGAAACCATTCAAATTCCAAGATGCCACTCTAATTGACGTCCGATCCAAAGACTCATTGAAATTGTACTCGATGCAAGGTCTTGGACTAGCGATACTTAATAATTCCCAAATTTCTTCCTCTGTAATCCCAGGACTTAAATCTACATTTTTTTCACTATCATCTATTCGAGGCCTGTTGGAAAAATTTTTTATTAATTAAATTAATAAAATTAATAAAATAAATTAGTAAAATTTAAATATATTAATAAAATTAATTTAACTATAAATTATTTTAATAAAAAAAAAATTAGTTACATTCTTAAGGGCGTAACGCGCTCACGATTAGCACGAGCTACTTTGCGTCCTGCATAATTAACTCGAGGTGTACTGGAAGCTTGAGGAATGTTCCAGGAAGACGAAGGACTTCCATTACTACAGGTATGGACAACTGATCCATTTGAAATACTGCTTAATTTAAGGTACGGTCGTAACATCGCTAACTTCTGTTTTCCCATTCCTCGCATTTTTGCGAGCTCGTCCAGAGAATTAAAGCACCCATATTTTAATCTTTTCTCCACAATTCTCGATGCTAATTCCTGGGAATAATAAATAAATTATTAATTAAATATTTCAATGATTAGTCATTTCAGTTATTGTTTAATTTTCAATGAAATTTAAAATAAAAATTGTGAATGCAGGATAGTGAAGAAAGCGTAACGATTTTTTTTTTTGTGATAGCTCTTATTGAATTATTTTTTAGTGTACTCAGTAGTGTATAAAAAGCGGGTAATTTAGCAGTAACTATTTACCACACACTTATAAGTCAAACTGTCGCAAATAAAATCATTTATAGGCGATATTGGAAGATTGACAGCATCATTGGGAAGATATACAGTACGCCGCTGATTCAAGGGACAGGGTCTGATATTGAAAGAAATAAAAAGCGAATCATTGAATGATGACTAAATTTACAGATGATTAATTCACGTCTATTTTTAAATATCACACTATTTATAATTTAAATTATCAATAAAAAAAAATGATTATTTATTTACAATTCTGATGGATTTTATTTTTAAATTAATAAATCTTACCTGATCAACTCCAGGTACAACTTGAAGGTCAAACACACTAGCTAAATTAACGTCTACTTGATTAGTATTATTTCCGACAGAATTTAAACTTGTCGATGCTCGCGATGAGGTACCACTGTCATTGCCAGTTAGTACGTATACTTCCATTTTAATACTTTCTAATTTATCAGCACCAATCCCCGAAACTAAGGCAAGATCTTCTACTCTATTGAATCTCCCAATTACTCGTCGGTAATTAACAATGTTAGCTGCTAAGTGACGATTAATACCAGGTAATGTCATCAATTCTTCTTCAGTTGCGGTATTTAAATTTAATAATTGTGGCTAAAAATAAATAACACAATCATGAAAAACGCTGACATCTAACAATTGTTATCATTTTAAAGAAAAAAATAGAATTGTAAATTGTAAATAAATTTTTTACTGCATTCCAAGTAACAATAAAAATTTTACACTAACATAATAGATGCCCAACAATTGCTTGTTTATTTTTTATCTATACAAATTATTAGAAAAAGATATACATAAACATCGATGAATTTCTGAGTAAGCAACTTTTAAATATCATTTTATTGACATTTATTTTAAAAAAAATTTATGTCTACAACTTTCACTGCAATAAAATTTAATGTTCATATTTAAGAATTTTTTTTAAATATTCTTGATATTATAAATTGTACGCAATTGTCAGACCTAATTTTTTTAATAATCTTTTTTTTTTTTTCAAGGAAGTTATTAAAATTTTTTTTTTAATTTTTCTGCAAATCACTTTTAAAAAAAAATATGTTACTTAAAATAATTCTTAAGTTAGCCGTCAGCTGTCAATTTTAAAAATTTTTTTAATAAATTAATTACAATAAAAAAATGTTTCTAAAAATTTTCACTTGTAATTTTTATTAATTTTCACATGTGAAAATTTTTTATAATAATTTAATTGCTATAAAATTCCAAAAAAATTTTTTAATGCCTGTCAACTTCAGTGTCATTACTTATGTGACTCTAAATTTAATATTTTGTAATGTTAATAAATAATTAAAAATATACCTTAAGTGTATCATCAAGTACGGAAAATGTATGGGACAAATTTTTGGAATTCTGAAATCTCCGTCGTCCAAATCCAGTCAAAGTAATTTGTTTCAAACTTGACCGTCTTGATTTTGGTCCAGAATGTAAGCTACTGGACTGGCCCATTTTCAAATGAATAAATATATCTCCAAGCCAGGAACCTTAAGTAAAGTCATCTGTCAACCCTACAATCATTGGATTCTTGGGTCAAGTGAACCATTAAATACAACTGGTGACTAGTTAATATCCACATTGTTGGGTAATTTTTTTTTTTTTTCAGCTGTCCGACGTTTTTACCGTTTCATCCAGTGGGAGACAAAAAACACTCGTCTCAACCTACAATTACAGAAGCAAAATTAAATATTATAAATAATGTATACCTCTAATCAGTACTTAAATAGAGACAATTGATGATACATCAAAATCCGAGTATGGTATGTAATAATCTGGGAGCAAAGTGCAAGGTCATGATTATGATCTATTGGCTGAGGTGTAGAACACTTATAAAATATTAATGAATATTAAGTAGGTACTTATTTTTATTTTTTATGAATCTCCGTTATGATTAGATTAATTGATATAAATCTCGAATCTGTGAAGAGTCAAGATGTAATAAAATATATTTTTTCACTTACATGGTACTTGCAGTCTGTTACTAAATCATAGATTACTTTTATAGAAAAATCTGCCTTCGTGGCCAATTTTATCAAGACTTGGTTTGATCGTATATGGAGTTGACGTTAAAACTCGCGAGCTTGTTTTGGAGCGACATAACCCCACTAAATGATGAAGAAAAAAAAGGAGGTAGTGGCAGTGGCCGTGCCACTCTACAAAGAGGTAACAAGGAACGAGGGGAAATGAAATTTATATGATACAGTATAGATATAATAAAGTGTAAGTAAAACGAATGTGATAATCGCCGTCAGCAGTGGTGTGATACGAGCAATAGCGCACTCGCGGGATAAAAATAATTTTTGCCAGGGAGCTAGTTAGTCGTCAAATCATTTGCCAATAGTATTTTATTAAATATCCCTAGAGAAAATTTATATATATTGTTTTCATACGTTATAGAAAACAACCAACAACTTACGGCTTATATCCTTTTCGTATAAGCGAAACTTACCGAAAACTTATTTATCCTAAAAGACAAAAACCGACTCGCCATCTACAGAAAAATTTTTTTTCCTATGTGTAATGATTCGAAAAGTCAAATTTCGATTGGACACTATCCGAAAAGCATATTGACTTTTTGCAGAAATATATTTCGCAAGAAAATCAACTAACCGAAAAGACATTATCCGCATCATCATCAATAGAAAATTATTAAATCCTCTTCGTTATGATCCGAAAACTAAAATCTCGATTGGACACTATCCGAAAATATTCTCACATGATAAAAAAAAAACTATGTTATCGAGCAACAAGTTTATCCAGTCGATAATGTAAATTTCAAATGGTAATAGACAAAATTTTTGTACTTTTGTAACGTACACGTTATAAGAACGTCCGTATAATTTTTATCTCAGCAATTCATTAATAGTACTTCTGCTTAATAAAAATAAACAAGATATATCAGAATAATAAACTTAATTAAGAATTTATAATACTTTATTTTAAATATCACACAAAATACATTTTTGCTGTTTGAGAAATTTCTTGTCCTCATATGTAATCAACAAGACGAAAAATGTTTATCCTTTTTTTTTTTATCGAAATAAAAATTTTTTAAGAAATATTAAAAATTTTAGTGTTATTATTAATGACTAATTTTGTCAAATAAAAAATAGATATTATTATATAATTTTTTAATTTTTTGTCAACTTCTTCCGGGGATCTTACCGAAATTTTCGCTCGCATTAAAAAACGATTATTAAAATACTAGCTGCTCGTATACTGTAAATTTCGAACAACTCATCTTCTCTATTGTCTTTTATACACAATTAAATTTATAATAATAATGATTAAATAAATAAAATAAATAAAAAAACAAAGTTTGTCACCATCCGAAGATGGTAAACTTTTTCGGGAATTCTTATAATGATTGTTTGTACCAGAATTAATCATAAAAAGTTGTTAGTAATTTATTTATTCATGCTTAACAAAAAACGAAAAGAGTAATGGCCACAACAGTAATGTATTAATTATTTTCAGTATGCTTCATTAATTTAAATTCTACCATTCCTTCAACTTCTAAATTGCAGTGAGGGCATCGAATTTTAGACGTGGTTGTTAATCCAAGTCCATCTTGTGTCGCAACTTGAACGGCACACCTTTTACACGAGAGTCCATGGTTACAAGTTGTCCACATGATATTAGCAACATTAGAATAACAAATTTCACATCTCAAGCTGTATCCATCACCTATAACAAAAAAAAATTTGTGACGACTTTGATAGTTACATTTCAATTTACGACGTGAGACATAAAAATTAAAAACAAATATTTTAATAAAAATTACCTTCTGGGTCAGTAGGCAGAAAGATTCGCTCAGTTCTTGTAATGGACTCTTGGCACACTGAACAGCAATTGTTGATGCGTCTGGACGCACAGTTATTACACATTTCGACATGTTTGCAGGGTAAATTGACAGCTGTTACCAACGCAATTTTACATCTTGTGCACCGGACGTTGTACTCGTTATATACTATAATAATTAATTAAATAAATAATTATGAACTGGCAAATAATAAAAAAATTTATTAATAAGTAAATTCATACCGTCAATATCTTCATCATCTTCATCCGGTGGTTGAAGTTCATTTATGATCCGCTTCATCTCTTCAAGAACTGAAGTACTTCTGTACAAAACAGGTCTTTCAATCCCATCATCATCGTCATCATCATTTTCAGGGTCGTAATCATTATTTTCGAATAGCCAGGGACGAGGAGGTGAAAGTAGTAGATCGACTAAAAAAATCATTATCAACTGGACTAAAACTATTCTGATATTAGAAACAATATTAATAGATCATTTCTACTAAAATTAATATTCACGTTCTGCATCAATGTCGATACTCACAATCGTCAATTCTTTAGGTAAAATACATTGATCGAAAAACATATCATTATAAAACTCTTTCAATACAACCTGGGCACGAACCAAAAATTCAGAGGCATCAATTCTATCCTCCAGTAGTAGTTGCCACAATTTTTTAATTCCTGATGTTACACTGCTACTCCTGTTATTAATTGAGTGATTAATACGTGAAGTATAATTCAACCTGATATTTGGAGATCCCTGAATTTTCCGACAATCCTTGAATGATTTTGAAAGATTTTCACTTATGAATCCTAAAAAGAAAATTTTTTAAATAACACATACACCTCACTGAGAAAAAGTTAAAAATTTGAATAATTACACATTTATTAAATGTACCTATAAACTTCCAGAAATTTGGACGTTGACTACCTAATTTATTCAACAAGACTCTTAGATAGATTTCAGCAACATCATTGATGGCGTCAATTTCTTGGAATACACTGAAGTTATTAGGTTTTAGATGTCCAATCCATTTTTCTTCATAATGCGTGAAAAATTCTCTTAAATCGTTTGCAATATTTTCAGATACATTTTCTCGAATTTTTTCAAATTCAGATACAATTTTCTCATGCGGTAATAATGATAATGTCATTATCTTTTTAATAACTTCATTAGTCTCTGATTTTTCATCATTTAAAAACTGATAAGCAATTGCACGTAAAACCTTAAAAATGTGTAAATTAATTTAGGATAACTTAATAAATATAGTAGCTAGTCACTGAAAAGAATAAAATAACAAATTTGGTTTTCTTTATACTTACTTTGCAGTAGCTATCGAATGATGTTACTTTTTTTTGTATTTCCTGAAAATTATCGCTTATTTGGTCTTGTAGTTCGTAGTAGCTATCAGCAAATATAGCGTTGATAGTTACGTCAGCATCATTCAGGATATTCTTGATTTCAAGAACGATCTTCTTCACAATTTGAGCTGAGTACTCAGTCGAAATAATCCAGATTATTGGGAATGCCTGCACAAAGAAAAGTATTTTAATTAAAAAGAAAATGAAAAACTGTTAGATTTTTATAATTTATATGATTTTATAATTACTTACATATCCGTTCATAGCTGCCATGACGATGGTCAAATATTTTGCTTCATTGATATCCGGTACGATTTTTGTTGTTGTACTTACATACAATCCGTCTATCGTCAACTCGCGTATAAAATTAGAGTCATAAAATAGCAGCCCTCTTTCTCCGATGGCTGTTACCTCAAACATTCGAGGATCGTTTGGGCTTATCGAGTAGCTTTTCAAGAACTCCCACTCATCGGTGTGTAAGTTTTCTCGCACACTTGTGAACGTTGTTATCTCAGGTAGTGTAGCTGTTCCTCGCCAACGCATCATAGTCCGTTGTATTTTTATAAATGGGACATCATCTTCAATTTCTGGATGCCTTATTTTTATATGAAACAATTGAAACATTTCATAAATGGTTGGTAGTAAAAATTTATTTTAATCATTATTCTAACCAGAAATTCTAAAGAATTTACAAGTACATACTAGATTTAATGGAAATCGTAGAATACTTCAACCTATACATAGATAAAAAATTTAATGTGATTTTAGAGAAGAAATTTTAAAGCAAAGAAACAATTTTGAAAAATTTGACTAAAATCAAGTTGACAAATTTTTTAATTGAGAAAATGAAACTGATTCTAAACTAAACTAGACAGATTAAAAAATTATGTACTCAGTCCAAAAAATTCTTGAAAATAATTTTCTCGATTAAAAATTTATTTTTTTAAATTATATTAAATTTTCTAACAGTAAAAATTTAATTAAAATGATATTTTAATTTTCGATTAAACATTATCAGTAGTTTTTTTTTTTGTTTAGTAAATTTAATTATAATGTATTTGAAAATTCTTCTTTCAGAATTTTTATTTTTAATTCGGAAATTTTTTTAAAATTTACAAATATTAGGTAATTGTACGGTTTTTTCAAAAAGTTGTTTTCTACACTGGAATTATTGCGAAAAAAATTTGAATTGCTACATTAATGAACACATTTTGTTCATAATTTTGAGGCGACATAGCATTCATATTAACCCTTTAACGCCGAACTTGGACTAAGTGAGCCGCGTGGCACTGGAGTGGGGAGCGTTTCACCAAGAGTGGGGGAAACGCCTATTAGGCTCAGAGGGTTAATATTTCCAAGTTCAAAAGTTATTGCAAAATTCTTTTTTAAATTATTATGTATGGATTGTTGTTAATGAATTCAATTATGATAATGATATATGTGTTATAAAATATTAACTATCTTAATTTGAATATTAATTTACTCATCACCGTAAGGTTAAATAACTTCGTAATTTTGTTAGCATTTAATATTTATGTAAAAATTTAAATTTTTACTATAGATCTGCAACATTTATCAGATACCGTTCGAATTCGTCAACCTGTTAATAACATACTGATAAAATAAATTAAATTTAAAAAATGATAAACTTTCAATTAAATCAATCTTTTAATTAAATAAATAAAAATTTGAGTTGAGTTTATTGTTTTGTTAAATAAATGACAATTATAAAATCAAATTAATTCAATTAACTAGGCAACAAAATCAATATTTCATCAAAAATAAATAAATTAGTAAATTAACAATCTAAACATTGTCAATTGAAGGTAGTTTGGGAAGTTTTCTGATATCGCGTTCCAGATGCCATAAGGGCGTATACCGACAAAAGGTCCCGGTGAAAAGCCATAAGGGCGCATAAAAAATTTTTTTCGGGAATCAACGTAGTTATGGCATCTGTAACACGATATGATCTACACGAGTTCGAAAAGTTATCATCCTAGTTTTAAAAATCTCTTAAGGACAGTGTAAGTGCAAGTGAGAAAGAATTATCTGTATGTAACTAGCGTATTTAGCGACCTCTTTTCAATTATTTTCAATCTATTGTCTTTATCAAGACACATTTAATATTTATAAATTATTCTATTTATAAATTTCAAAAGTGTAAATGTTAAACACTTCAAAAATTTTTAATTGTCATTGATTTAAACTTTTTCCATAACATCAAAAGAAATAGTTATAGGTTGCTATGATATATCTATTGATAAAGAATTAATTATTATTAATAATAATTAATTAATTATTTATAATTAATTATTATAAATATCATCTAATACAAATCGTTGAAAACAATTGATTACTTACAATATGATCAAAGATTCATACAGAACTTTGAAAGGTTGTCGAGTCGTAACCACTGCTTGATAAAGCGATCTGCGGAACGCGATTTCGGCTTCTAACTTCTCGAGCGGCTCTCTGTCATGATATTTATGGGGTCTTCGTGCGGTGAAGCGTTCTCCCTTGAGTTTGCATGTTGCCGGACACTTTTTACTGTCTCTATATTTGCATATGAGATACCTATAATCATTGTTAATTAATAATTAATATAAAAATCGAATAAATAAAATAAACAATTAATGTAATTTGTTATCGATGTATTTATATCATTACGGTACTGAAATTAAAAGGCACTAGAACTTTTCTACCATTCTGTAATAAGTATATAAAAGTACCAAAAATAATAATAAAAAAAATATCTATGTAAAAACAATTTGTTTAAAAATTCTCTCTCCTCTTCCCCAACCTAATTAAATTTTTTTATAAAAGAAAGAAAAATTGGTTCGGTAGCTATTGATTTCAGTTTCGTAAACTTTTTTTAATTATAATAATTCCGTACTTAGTTCCTTTCCATGTTTTATTACACGAATAAACGTAACCGTCATTTAAGTAATGATCCCAGTGAATCATAGAACGAATATTGAGAGCCATGACTTTCAATACACTAATCACCCTTAACTTTTTTAAGTAAATTGACGAACCTCAATAACTGTCTAAACTCAACGAAAAACTGCGGCATACTGTGGTTCAGCACTTGATGTTGATCACTTGTTGAGTTCGAGCAACAACCAACCCCCACCATTCTTTTTTATTCTTCAGCGCGCTTGTCTTTTGTTGAGATACTCGAGTCAGCGACATACCCGAATTTTATACTGGACATTTTAATTAATTTTCACTGCCAGTATTAATTGTATGAAAGTGAAATTAGCAGGCATCTGACAATTATTTGAATTTTTATAACAAATCAATTATTATAAAAAGAATATTTTAAAAAGTTCACACTTATAATTTTTTTTAATTTCTACAAGTGAAATTTTTTTATTAAAAATTAAAATGTTATAACAATCTAAAAAATTGCTAGATGTCTGTTAAATTCAGTGTTATTTAATTTTATGTGTTCCTGCCGGAATAAGAGACGCACTGAATATTGTAAAAAAGACAATGAAGAAATTAAAGTAAGACATTTCTTAATCATGATTCTATATTTAAAATTTTAATAATTTAAAAAAAGTTTAGATATAATTGATTGTAAACAACATAAATATTGCTTTTGTTTTTAATCAAGGGCTCCACTGTTAGTTGAACGTAAGAAATTGAAAGATTTACTTATTCCTATTCTTTTATCCCTTTATCGTAGCAGATTAAAAAATAATTTCAAAAGTAATGGAAAATATGTACAACTATTATAAATGTAAAAATATGTTACAACTAAACAATTTTATTTAAAAAAAAAATAAATAATAGTCTCGTTTGTCATTAAAATTGTATAGACATTGTTTCGTGAAGTACTATCCAATTTTTTTTAAATCTTTTAATGATTCATTTCATGCGTAAACCTGAGTAACATCGACTCAAACGAACGCCATTTTTACGGCCTGCTCAACGAAACTGTACACACAGTCAAACATCGATGAAATGAAATAAGAGGTTTTTCGATATCTACCATTTAATACTTACAGAAGTTAAAAAAATAACATTCCTTTATTTTGATAGCTTATTTGTGTTCATATTATTTTTTTATATCAATGTAAATTAATATATTAATTAATATATCTTTCCATGTCTTTGAAGCAGAATTATTTTGTTATAGAAAATATTCAAATAAAACACATATAGGGTCATGTGGGGCAAGAGTGCGCAGTGGGTAAGAATACGCAAACCCATTCATTTGAGTCCCAAATACATGGGATTGCGCACTCTTACCCGCTGCGCACATTTGCCCCACATGACTCTACGGACATGCAATTAAATGAAAAAAAAATTTTTAAGTATTGCAATCATTCTATTATGAAATATTCACAATTGATTGTGAAAGATACAATTTTTTATGTAAGAAAAAAATCACCATAAAAATTTTCTTTTAAATATTTTTTATGATTTTTTCAATCGATTGATTTTTGTAATTATTGATGTATCGTGAAGCTAAAACCTAAATATTTACAGTCAAATCGCGTTATGAGTCCGGCTTGTTTTCTTTGTTTTTTAACCAGACTCGCATTAACCCTTTAGAGTCTGGCCTTGAAACCCCACTCTTGGGTCTTACTATGGATTTGCGCTCTCCCCACTACTCTCGCGCGAAGACGTTTCAAGATCCTCTGACTCTAAAGGGTTAATAAGAGAGGGATACAAGGAGGGCTCATAACGCGACTTGACTGTATCATATTACAATTATCGGAATAGCGGCTTTTGAACGAAAGAGTAAAAGTGAAAAGTGCAAAATCTTTTTACATTCTGTGAGACGTTATCTTTTTAGGATTTAAAGAATCAGCATTCGGCACTTTTCTATTGATTTTAATCTCTTTGTGGTCATCTTCGTCTCACCAACTTGATAAAAAATACTCATACCTATAGGTACATGATCTTGGCTGATATTAGAACTAGTCACAATTTATATATATATTTTTCAAACAAAGAAGTTGCTACTGAAAGAGTCGTCATATCGTTTCAGTTCTTTTACTATCAGTGCATGTACTACGACGACGTTCAATAAACAACGCCTATACTTTTGTATATATACCACGCTTACCCTTTTCCTTGATGTTATTAAAGTGATAAAACTTGTGACAGGTATATTTATTTCCCATGAAACTGGTAAATAAAAATTACAGATTTGATATACATACGGCCTCATGTGTAGACACATTCTGTTGCTACACAAAACAGTAGCTTATAATCTTGCAGAGTGACGGTGAAAAAATGTAATAGTACAAGGTGTTGTGTTTTTTATTATTTGACTGAAGAGTTGAATTTGTGTTCATTTTTTGTATTTGAGATAAAAAAAGGAGAAGTTTAATTAAAGAAGCAAAAAAAAAAGTTAGCGAGAGTTGTTGAGGGATCTTACATCACAATGGAAAAAAAACAAAGGAACATCGAAAAAATGCCCTATGATGGATACTTTTACAATAAAAATAATGCACTATCGAGAAAAAGGTTTGTTATTGTACTGATTAATTTAAAAATATTAAATAGAAAATAATTTTTTTAATTTGTAAAAAGTTTTGTCTTATTGTATATATAAAAAACTTTGTATATAATTTTTTTTGTATCATTAGTGTAATAGACATTAGCATTTACTTATCAACTACAAAAAAATGTATAATCACTATTCATAAATATCATTACACCTTATTTGTGTAAGAATGACAGAAAATTTTTTACTGCGTATCATTGATAAAAACGTATTTATATTTTTTAATTTCTGTGTTACCTAGATTAAGCAAATAAAAAAAGTTGTGTAATGTCTATTATCACTGCTTAAAAAAAGTTTTTATTATTTTCTTTTAGTATGAATCTTTCAAAAAAATATTTTAAAAATTTCAATTTTTAATGAAGAATCATATACGCTCATTAAACAATTAATCGTCGATCTATATTTTAATATTGTGATGTGTTAAAAATAAAGGTGCGACTACCGCAGTTACAATAGATTAATACAATGTCCATGTCGTTCAAGTTATTGATGATAGATTTGATTTTTTTTTAAATTAACACATCCCCGTATAATTTTAAAAGACTATTTTTTTATTTTTAATAATATTCCGGATTAGAAAATAGGACAAAAATTTTAAATATTCAAAAGAATTGAAAATCAAAGATTTTTATAATCCTTTTTATAAGTAGTATAAATATTTCAAGACGATCGAGTCATTTTTCTCTTACCGATAAAACATTACGGTAGTTTAAAGAATAGTTTTGCTTCTTTTCATCTCTCAAAGTAATTAATTTATAAGTTTGTATGACATATGGACGATACTCTCAATTACTTTTAAAATTTATAAAGAATAAGTATATTGAAAAAAAATTTTTTTTTCTTATTGTAGATTTATGTTATGTGATCAACATAATTCTAAAAAGTGTCCTGCGCGGTTAAAATATGAAATTGATGAGAACAATCTAAAAAAGAATTTTAGCGTGACCAAAAAACACAATCATGACAAACCCGATGTTTATTTTTTAATTCGTCAATTCAAGAACGAGTTTAAACAACAAATAATGACAACTTCGACGAAGCCTTCCATTATATACACTAATTTATGTTTAAGGTACGTTTTATAATGTTATGTGTTAAAACTATAAAATAAAGTAAGTTTGATAGTGATTAAGTAAGGAGACATCTGACAATACTTTTTGTTTTCTATTAAAATTAAATAAATCTTAAAAAAGCGCAAATTCGTAAGGTAATTATTCAAATTAGCATAAATCAAATGGTTTGGAAAATTTAACTTTAAACACTTCAAAAATTTCATACAAATATATTAGCATAAACATTTTCTGAAATCAGCAAATTTTCTCATGTAAATCTATAATTTTGCACGATCTCACATTGCTAAATAGTAGAGAGTAATTAGCAATTGAATAATTTTCTTTGTTATTTTGAGAACTATTTTCATTTTCCTACTCATGTTAATTTAAAAAACTATAATAATTAACACTCCATTTTTGATTTTATAAACTTTGTTGCTTCCATATATGGTTTATGATGCTTATAAATTGTGATAGGAGAAAACTACAAAAAATTCTCATTACATATCTACAGATTTTTATCATTTTTTTAACAATTTTTGTACACGGAAAAAAGTAAACTGTAATAAATGGTCACTGTTATGCATTAATGTGTTAAGTACTATAGAAATCCGATGTACTTAACACACTATTGCATAACAGTCCAAATAAAAGTAGATTTATAATATGTAATGATCAACTGCTAAAAATTACCATTTCAAATGGTAAAATTGTGATTTTACTATTCACTTTATAATATTTATCATTAAAACGCTACAATTCATTCTTTAAATGGAAGAAAATACTATTTCAAACAGTAATATTCGCAATATTGTGAATGTCGAAAATGTTAAAGTATAATAATGAAGAATTTTGAATGAAGTTCTGTAATATTTATATTTTTGTCACCCCGATATCCGATGTACTGTTTGAAGCTATATAAAAATTAACCGGAATCCCAGTGAATTTCACAGTTTACTTTTTTCCGGATACGTAAGCTGCAATAATTTTGATTTTATCGGTAAAAGTTGGTGATTCCTTTTAAAAATGCACTCTTAACCATTTTTTTTACAGAAACGATAAAATTTTTTTTTTTACGTTTAGAGTACATTAATTGGTATAAAATGATTGTAAGATTAGTAAAAAAAAAATGTAGTCTAATTATTCTTTCTTCAGTTTCGCAAACAATGGACTCTGTAATCATCGCAGCAGGTGCCACACTGATCAGAAAAAAAAATAAAACAGATTTTGTTATCTTTTCTCTTAACATTTCGTAATTAAGACTGCTCGAGTTTATTATGCAATTCAATCTTGTAAAAAAATTATTTAATAAATAAAAAAAAAAATGTTTTATGTGGCTTCTGCGTAGATTTCCCGACGGAGCAGCATTAGTTCCATTCTCAAGCATGATTTCAACCATCAACAATTGGCGGCGACAAGTTCGACCTCCCCAACCTAAGTCGCTAAACGAATATGTTTCATTCTTACAAATGGATCGATGGAAAAATTATTTAAGTCGTAATAAAAGCAAATTACAAGTTCACTATATAAATAGCAGTGATAAGTCGTCAGCAGTTGTTTTTGCTGATAAAGATTTTCTACGAACGATTCGTACCACTCATCTATTGGTTGATGCGACGTATGAAGTTTGTCCCCGAGCTCCAAAAGAAATCTATCAATTACTGACAATTATGGCTGTCGTAGAAAGAAACGTAAGATTTTTTTAACAATGTATGAAATATTATTATAATATCATGCTATATTTAAAAAATTATTAATATTACATAAAAGTAGTAAAAACATACGTTATACTAATATGTTTTTTCAGACACTTCCAATCGCATGGGCACTGATGACAAGTAAAACTAAAAAAAGTTATACGGACATTTTTAACTACTTCAAGACAGAATTAGCTCCACATCTCAATATTAATAAAGTAATATCAGATTTCGAATTAGGAATCATGGGAGCCGTCCGATCATCTTATGTTCATGCTCAACCACAAGGCTGCAACTTCCACTTTATACAAGTATAATGTTTACAATAATTTCAATTTTTGTTTATACTTGTGCATTCTCAATTCAAAAATATCAACTGAAAAGAATTCAAATGCAATTAAAAATAACAGAAGTACCTTTGACTAATCTTAAAAGATTGTGAAATTTTTAGAACTGGATTTATTTACTTTCAAAAATTAAAATTTTTTTTAACCAATAAATTTTATTTCTCAATTTATAAATGGTGTAAAAGAAAGAAGATAGTATTGTAATTTTGAGCTTTAAAAAAATGCAACCGCAACATGAAAATGTAAAATATAAATATAATTATTTCATTATTTAGACATGATCTTAAAACCAGGATTAAAACCTGCAAATTTCTGCACATCGATATTCTTTAATTTCAAATATTCTACGTGTTAAGAACACGATATATAATGCCTTAGTAAGTTTGGTTCAAAAAATATCTCTAAAAATAAATAAACAAATAAACATAGTTTTTTATTTAACGTTTCTGTGTCGTAGATTCAATTCGTTAATGCTGAAAATTACGATAACAAAAAAATTAATTTTTAAAGCAGAAATTCATATTTTTTAAAAAAGAAATAGTTCTAAAAGGCTTACAACTTTAAAGATTAGTCCAAGGTATTTTATGTAAAGGAATTGAGCGAAAAATTCGTACTTAACTATTTAAATATTGAACTCGAGAAATTAGAAAAATAGTGAAACTTGAAATTTTGTATATCTTGGAAAATTTTTTTTTTTTTTATTTTTTTTCTTAGGTAAAATTTCGTTTTATAATCATAGAAAATTGCTCATCAAATTTCGTTGACATTAAAAGAAGTCATTTCAACCCATAGATCGCTTAGATACGGAATGATTCATGTAATTTGCATAAAGTAAATTTTTTTTACGTAAAATTTTTTATATAGAGTAAATGATTTATTTTCTTCATTAAGCATATATTACAATAAATCTATGTGTGCATATTAGACATATAATAATAGATGATTTTATGAAATAATTTAAAAAGTGAAAGTTGAAGTTTTATTTTATTACTTTAATGATTAGATTTTTGCATTACCAAACAAACTAGAAATTAATTAAAAAATTAAAAATGGATTTATTACAGGCGATAATTAGAAGAACGATAACAGAAAAATTGGATAGTTTAATTGAAGAAAGAGAAGATATTAGAGTTTTCATTAGAAAACTTTTAGGTCTTGCCTTCTTGCCAGCCGATGACATTGAAAAAGCTTTCTTATTGCTCGTTAATCAGCACAAAGAAATAATTCAGCCACTAAAAGGATTAATTGACTATTTTAGAAGTTACTGGCTCAAAATTGTCAAGCCGGAAAGATTTAGCTGTTACCGAAATAAAAATAGAACAAATAACTACATTGAATCCTACCATAGAATACTTAGATTAAAATTAGGATCTCATCCACCAATCTGGGAATTTACAGGTAATAATTTTATTGATAGGTTTCTAGAAAATACACCTTTAAATCAAAGATCAAAGTAAAATAAATTATCATTTTATACTTTTAGAACGTATTGCAGCTCTCCAAGAATTGGCAAAAATTGAAAAAACATCATTAGAAGTAAACTTGGAAATTCGAAGTGCCAAGAATAAAAAAATTACTTTAAGATATGAAATGGTTGAGTACTTGTGGGATTTATATGATAATGGTACGCTAAACATAAGTAACTTCTTACAATGTTGCAACCATATTTCTAGAACATTTAAAAATGAGAATGTATGGACAAGTACAGATGATGTAAATAATTTTTTGATGCCGATTATTTGAAATAATTAACATGTATTATAAAGTTTAAATTTTTTTTAATTTTTCAATTAAATTAATACACTTTATACAAATTGAAATTGTGTTTTTTATTATACTCGCCAAAGAACTGAAAATATACTAGAAAAACTAGGATATAGAGCAAGGAAAAAACTATGACTATAACATTATGCAACAAAATTTTTTTTTCCTGTGAGGACATACAATTCAAAAAATCACAAGAATTTTTTTTCACTAATTTCTTCTGTACCTACTGATTATTTTGCTGAGTAGCAAAGAAAAGTTTCTATATTATCTACTGTTCTCTGAGGTAGTAATTTTTCGGATAGTGTCCAATCGAGATTTTATTTTTCGGATCATAACGAAGAGGATTTAATAATTTTCTATTGATGACGATGCGGATAATGTCTTTTCGGTTAGTTGATTTTCTTGCGAGATATATTTCTGCAAAATGTCAACATACTTTTCGGATAGTGTCCAATCGAGATTTGTCTTTTCGAATCATTACTCATAGGAAAAAAAATTTTTCTGTAGATGGCGAGTCGGTTTTTGTCTTTTAGGATAAATAAGTTTTCGGTAAGTTTCGCTTATACGAAAAGGATATAAGCCCAACTTACACGCTTGCAGACCGTGTTGTTGCATGATTCGTGTCCTCAACCTCAAACAATTAAAACGTATTTACTTTTTTATTAAAAATTTATATTTTTTAATTGTTATAATAATTATTGTTATTTTATTTTTTAATGACAGCATGGCAGCCAGGATTCTTTTGAGGAAACAGTCAATATGTAGAATGATGAATGCCTCAAAATCGGCGAGGACTACATCAACGATAGGTAATTTAAATAATATTAAAGATGATGACAATTGGAGAACAGAACTTCTGGCTACTATGAGAATATTTCAAAATTTTATTAGCCCAGAAGAGGAGGATTCGTTGTTTCGGGAAGTAGAACCATACATGAAACGTCTGCGATATGAATTTTCTCACTGGGATGATGTTAGTATAATTGTTGATGGTAATTTCGGCTGAATGGTTGCTTTATAATTTAATTACATGATAATAAAAATCAAAATTAAGTTAGCCGACAATTAAAAACTTTAATAATTTATTTTATTGAAAAATTATTTTTAAAAAAAATTAAAAGAAAAAATTTCACATGTAGAAAATTTTAAAAATTTCACATGCAATTTTTTAAAAATATTTTTTTGTTATAATTTAATAAGTGAAAAAAAAATCAAAAAATTAAAAACGTCGGCTAACTTTAGTATTATTAATAAAATTAGCCGATGTTGAATGATTTTTAATTTTTCTCCAAAAATTAAATTATAAGTCAAAAATACTTAAAAAAAATTGCATAGATAATTTTTAAAATTTTCTAAATGTGAATTTTTTTATAGTAATTTTTTCAATAAAAAAAATTATAAATCTCGGCTAACTTTAGTTTCATTTTAATTACAGGCGATCCATGGTTACCGTGAGACTGAAAGGGCCAAGTGGAATGAAGAAAATTCTAAAATAATTGAACGTGTCAAAGCAATGGCTTTTCCACCGGGTATGCCCGAGCTGGGTCTAGTTCATGTTTTGGACCTTGCAGCTGAGGGAAAAATAAAACCTCATGTTGACAGTGTTCGGGTACAATCACTAATTACTTTAATTTTTTATTTTATAACTTATTTTGTAATTAAGTACTTACAATTCATTTTTTTATTTTTAGTTTTGTGGAGATATTATTGCTGGAATAAGTTTGTTGAGTGACTGCGTGATGAGATTGACTCAAGTTGGCAATGAAAAAGAATGTCGCCACGATTTTTTCCTACCTCGAAGATCACTTTATATAATGAGGTAATTTTATGAATGTTCAATTGATGTTATTTAAGCAATTTAATGTTGATGATTTTTTGCAGTGGTGTAGCCAGACATAAATACAACCATGAAGTATTAGGACCAGAAGAGTCAATTTTTAATGATAAGAAAATTAACAAAACTAGAAGAATATCGATTATATGTCGCAGTGCTCCAGATCCACAAAAAAATTATTAAATTTTGAATTATCACAATTTTTTGTTTTTATTTATTGCGAATAATTGATGTCTCTTAAATCAGGTAAATAGATAAGTTTGTAAATACATATTAAATTAAAAATACAATAGTGAGGATTGTAAATTTATATAAAATTTTTTATATTTTACACACTAATTTATTCACGAAAATGAATGAAAAACAAAAAAAAAAATTATACAGTTGAATAAGTCTATTCAATTGAACGTATTGTACTTGATGTGAATTTAAACAACTATTTTAGAGAAGCTAATTATAACTACATATAAAATAACTCCATGAAAATCAATACATCTTTGATTTTCTTAATAAAAAAATTTTTTTCATTTTAGTCAACTAAACAGATTGTCATTCAAAGAAATAAATGCTTCCTTACTTATAAGCAGAAAAATAATTCAAAAATAGCCTGAGCAAATTTTTTTATTAACTATTATTTAACTGCTAATCTTGTGTATCTTGTCGAAGACGATTTTATTTAATTTAAATCATAATGATAATATTAGAATCAGAGAAATCAATTCATCTCTCTACAGTATACGGTTTAAAGATAATTTTACCCCTGTGGATTGTCATTAATTTTTTAGCTTGCTCGATGGATTATCACAGTTTTTATTTTTATGAATATTAACTTCAAAATGAATAATGAATCCTCTAAATTATTTGCAAAGAATATTAAAAAAACTGTACACACTAATTATTGATAAGTAATCAGTTTCTCTGATTCATTTTCATGTGTAATTTAGTAATGATAATTGGAAAAAAAAAAAAAAAAATATAGCGCAAATAATAATAGATAAATAATTACAAATTTTAAAGATTTTTTTTTTTAACAAAATTTCCATCGGTTACCACAATTATTACACATAACAAATGTGGTCATAGGCTCATCAGCTGATCGAGTTTGAATTTGGTTGTAAGTACAATTACGCTGTTTACATTTACCGCATTTGAGTAGATCTGTTTGAGTACCTTGTACTGTTGCAAGTTGGGAATCATTAATTGATTCCTTTGTGAATTTATCTCTCAATTTTTTTATTTCGTCACTTGCCATCTCTTCGGCAGTCATACTGGCAAGACGTGCTGGGGTAATTACACCAACTAGGAAATTAGTTTTTAGCGTTGGATTTTTACATCGCGTAAATTAGCCACACGACTACGTACCTAAAATAGATAAATTATAAATAATTATTTAATTTAAAAATCATTTTTTTTTTTTTTTTTTTTATTTATTAAATACTTACTCTATTTTTGTATCTGTTGTCGGTATTTTTGAATTCAAGAAAAATAGCTTCTTCCAATTCTTCGGCGAGTTCCTGGGGAGATCCACAAGCTTCTATAGACAGATTATCAACATGAAGAGCTGAAGCTAGAAGCTCACGGCATTTAAGCCGCACAGCGTCTGTCGTAGTGGTCGAAGGAAATGATGATTGTTTTTTATGAGAATCCTTGCTGGATGATCTATCGTCTTTGCTTTTTATATCATTTCCGTCTGTACTGTCTTTGTCTTTTTTTGAATCATTGTCATCTCTGTTTTTGTCTGAACGTTCTTCTTTTTTCTTCGAGTTACTCGATGAACCCGAGTCTTTGCCATCTTTATTAGGACCTTTTAATAATAAATATAACAGAGAGTTAATAAAAATAATTAATTAAAAATTATTAAAGATAATTAATTTAAATAAAAAATTTACCAGATAAAAATTTCTTCCAGTTTTTAATAAGTGTTTTTGACAGTGATATTACTTCATCATCTTGGCTGGATTTTCGTAATGAATTAACGCTCATTCCAATTCTTGTTTTGGTAAGAAGCTCCAAGTCAACGGGAAGTTTTTGGAGAATTTTTAGCAACTCTAACGCTTGTTCTTGGCCCTGTAATAATAAATAACAAATAAATATACAGCGAACACAATTTTGTGAGTAGAAAAAAAAATACAAAAAGATAAAAATAAATTCGCTAATTTAAATATATGTATAATCGTAACAAACAATCGCTGTATATGGAGTAAAATATAACAACGTGTCGGATATATTCAGATTATACTTATTCAGCCTAACTTCTTAATTTACTCACTCACTCACCGTCCCGTCACCATTTGCCATTTTAACAAGCTTCTTTTGAATACTTGTTATCTCTTCCTCGGCATTCATTTTGTATTTATTTATTTTTTAATAAATAACTGACACGATAAACAAACACACCGTGTGAGCGGTGTTATTTTTTTTATGAATAAACCCAAGTGCAACGATGGCTGGCAATCAGCTAACTGGTATGTAAGCTATGTACAAAAAAGATGGGTGCTCCGCTCCAAGCGAGTCTATCGCATCCATCATGTATACCAACATTATCAACTATAAAAACTCACTCGGTAAAAAAATTAAGCCTAATGTATCAAATTTCTAATTGACATAATTGTAAATACTAAATATTGACTCAATTAAATTATTTATAATTAATTATTTTATAATTAATAGTCATTTAAATTTTTTAATTTAATGAAGAGACATCTCATGGAATTTTTTTGTAATATTTTTACTGCAGTAATATTTTACACTGATAGGCGGCAGTAATCATAATAGCCATGATGGGGTAAATTATTTTAACTATGCAAGTGTTCATAAAAAATATTAGTAATGACATTAAAGTTAGCTGTCACTTGACAATTTTTTAATTTTTTTTTAACAAATAAATTTGCTCCAAAAAAATTATTTTTAAAAAGTTGCATTTGTAGTTTTAAAAAATTTTTAAATGTCAAGTTTTTTTTGCCATAATTTATTTGTTACAAAAATTCTTAAAATTATCAACTATCTGCTAAGTTAATTTTCATTAAAGTTAGCTGTCATTTAATAAATTTTTGATTTCATTTAACAATTAAATTAATTTTTAAAAATTGCATTTTTAATTTTTTTTAATTTCTACATGACAATTTTTTTTTATCTTTTTTGCCATAATTTATTTTTTAAAAAAATTTCTAAAATTTATTAAATATCTTCTAAATTAATTTTCACATATTAGTATGTATAATTATTAAGGACTAATTTTTAAAATCAAAATTTCTTAAACAATTTTTTAGAGACCCTCTAAAAATTTAATCAAATTAGTTGACCATTTTTATTATTATCATTATTGTACACATTTTCTATTTTAATAAGGGAAACACTGCTTACATATCTATAAATACAATCTAGCTGAAAAATAAAATATAAATATTAATAATTACACTAAAAATTTATCATAATTACTGAAACTAACATAGTAGAATAATCTATTTTATATTCAGTTTTTAAAAGCGTATAATAAACGTAAGTTTGATAATTGAAATAAAAACTTAAAGATTAGGAAGTTTAAAATTTTAATTAAGCTTCAGTAAACTAGTCGAAAAAAAAAAGCAAATATTCATCAGTTCAATTTTTATATTACAATTTTTGGAAGATAATAAATAAATTGATTACAAGGGTCAATTATTGGAGCAATTACTAATAAATTATTGATAATCAAAGCGTTAAGTTATCGTAATCATAGTAATAACAAATACGTCCAAGTCTATGCATAATTACTACGATTAAGAATTAATCTCAATATTTTTAATAATCAACTTGATCATACATAATTTAATTATTTAAATAAGCCTCTTTTGCACACAAGGACAAAATAGATAAATTTTTAGTATTTTGTGGAATTGATTGTACACTGGCCTAAAGGAATGTTTTTTGTTTTGATTTTTTTTTTTTTTTTTTTATTTCAGATGATTTTTCGAGTGTTTTACTCGCTATTGCCGATATTTTGACGCTATTCAAATAGTTATTAAAGTAAAGTAATAATAATAATAATCTTGACTTATGAATTATTGTAATATCAATTTAAAGACTGCTGAAATCAATATTTATTACGGTTTTACAAGTTTTTCAATGAAAGATTTCATGTCTTGCATTTCCTGAAAACAAATAAAATAATATTAATAAATTCAAATGAATTTTTGTATTTGATTAATAATTAATTTAACATACCTGATCACAGGATGAATGCATCATTCCACTGTATGTTTTAAACTTTACTTGTGACATAAATTGTTTAAGAAGCGACGCTGTCATCTGTCCCCATTTGTAAGGAACAATAGGATCACAATCACCATGACATTGTAATACTGGTATATTTTTATTACCTACAGCATTCTAGAAAAATAAAAAATAAATATAAATTTAAAAATATCAATAGTTAACTAAGAAAGTACATTGCACTTTATCAAATATCTTGTGAACTATTGACATTTTTAAAGATATAAGCTCACCCCGACATTACACTCATCAAGACTTTTCATTTGAGTACCTACATCAATTTTTCATATATTTATATATATATATATATGTATATATGAAAAATATATCGAAATTACAAGTGAGTATTCAAATGAAAGCTCTTGATGAGTGTAACATCGGGATGAGCTTATATATTTAAAAACGTCAATAGTTAAAAAAATGCAGTGCAATTTAACAAAAGTCATTATTTGCTTAAGCAAAATTTTATTTATTTCTAGTTCACAAGTCACGGCAGTCCTATAGTGACTACAAGGTTGCTAGTAAATAAACAAGAAATTAATCAGCTAAAATAACTTACTGCGGGAAATTTTTGATGAAGAGGAAGCCAAGCAGACAGTGCAATAACACCAGCTAGAGGTTCAGGAAAAGTTAGAGCACTGTAAAGAGCCAAAGCTCCTCCTTGACTAAATCCACCGAGAACAATTCGTTTTGATGGAATTCCAGCAGCTACTTCTTCAGCAATCATACCGTGGACCATTTCTGAAGCTTTGCGAATACCTTCCTCATCTTCTGGACCGGTCGCATCTAAAGTTCGTAAATCAAACCTGAAAATATTTTCCGCGTCAGTAAAAATGAATAATATAGTGTCTTGTGTCTATTGAAGTTGTGTCAATCAATTCATTGACGTAGGTGACAAATGAATATTTAATGACTTACCAAGAAGGCATTTTAAAGCCTGCGTTGAGTGTAACTGGCATTGTAGGACTGTGGAGACATACTTTCATTACATATTTGATAATAAAATTTTTTTTTAAGTATTTATGTTAAACTTACGCAGTAGGACATATAACTTTCATGTGGGGTGCTTTGATAGCGCCCATTGAAGTAGCCCATCCATGTCTGAAATTTAATATAGTTCATTAAATAATACTGAAATTAAAAAACAAATTACAATGTTTTTTTTTTGCTTTTACAACAATTATATAATTATGTAAAAAAATTCTACACGCAGAAAATAAATTAAAAAATTAGAAGTAGGAATTCTTAAAAATATTTTTTATTAATAAAATTACAACTAAAAAGATATTTTTAAAAAATTGCACTTGTAGTTTTTTAATGACATTAAATTGAGCTGTCACTTCACAATTTTTTTAATTTTCTTTAATAAATAAATTGTGGTAAAAAAAAATATTAAAAAATGGACCTGTAGGAATTTTAGTAAATTAAAAATACATTTTTTTTAAAAATAATTTTTTACGATAAATTTTTTTCTTAAAGAAAATTAAAAAAATTATCAAATGACAGCTAAATTAAATGTCATATTTTTTATAAGTGAAATTATTTTTTTAATTGCACAATTTAAATTTTTTCAATAAAAAATTTCTAAAAATTTTTAAGTGTCAGCTAACTTCATTTTCATAATAATAAATATTATTGTTTATTGATAATAGAGATGGACTTACCCTGTATCGCCAAGGCCATGGAAAAATATCAGCTAAAATAAAAATGAAATATAAATTAATTTTCATATTAGTGACTATGTATAAAATCTTGTATATCTATATAAAAAAAGGCCATTGTGCGTTTATTATTATAAGCTCAAAATAGATCTACTATGTACCACTGACAGATTAGTCGCTAGATCAATCATTTTATCTGTTCGTAAATTAACATCGAACTTAGTAAATATTTACAATAAATATAATCTGAAAGTGAGTAATTAATAAAGTGAAAGCAAATGATAAATGGTATTTGATATAAATTATATAAGATACATTGCATTTAAAAAAAAAAAAAAAAAAAAAAAGTTTACGTGTAATGTTAATGCAGATAGAGTTTTTAATTTAATTGGTTATGAAATGTAGAACAATGTGAATAATAATTAAATATAAAGATTAAACAAATATTACCGTTGCTGTGTGTTTAGTAGTGGCTGCTATTACTACTGGAGTTGTCATTTTAGTTAATTATTTTTTGGTTAGTTGCAAACTGGACTTTTAGCTCCAAAAAAATGGAAAAAGCGTGGAAGAGCACTGTGATGTCAAATTCGTAAATACGAAGTTTTTATAGTGGGAGAACGACGGACACACTACAAATTTATTCAACTAGTAACTAATTCAATTTCTTCTAGCTGTAGTTGGTAGTTGTAGAATATTACTAAATCACGTGATTGTAATTTTATATACGATTGGCTATTCAATTGTTCCGTGGGTCCAATAAAATTTTATAAAATCTACTTTTACGTTCTGATTGTTATCTACTACTAATCTATCAAGTAATGATTTTTTAATTTACTATCTATGTATAAGAGTGATATCATAAAACACTAGCAGTGTATAATATATAAAATATTAAACTTTATTAAAAAATTGAAAACATGGATATATCTATTTACGAATACAAATTAACAATATCTAATCTAGCACATCGATATTGTCTTGTTTGTATATTTCTAACAAGAACCATATTATTTTTCATTTTTAATAATTCTAATAAAGGCAGAGCTACAACATATCCCCACCCAAAGCAGCTGCATTCGGAAAAGGAAAATCCTCCTTGAGCTACGTAACCAATTACTTCTCTATCACATGATTTCCTAACAGCAGTACATTGTTGTAAATAAAGTTCATCCATGATTTTTTTCTGCTCTATTTTTTTGGCTTCTAAAAAGGCCTTTAGAACAGGAGGTTGTCCTGTTTTTCTGGCTAGAATTCGTTTTCTTCTTTCGCTTTTCAATAACATTTTATGTTTTATCCTCAATGCTTTTCTTTTCGCTTCAAACTTATCAATTCTTTTTTTCTCAATAGGCCCACCCCATTTTCTATCCTCGTTAAATTTTTTTAAATCTTCTTCGGTAGGCAGACAAATGATGGCAAAATTATTGGGTTTTCCCTTGGTTTCAACAGTTACTTTCACAGTTACTAGGTATGATTTATCAAGAACTGTAGAATCATGAAGATTTAAAGATAGAGGTTTATGTTTTTTTCTGATGAAACTGTTAAATGCCTGAGATAATGCATCTATTATTTTAGGATCACGTAATACTTGGACAGTGTCTGTATCAGTCCACTCTTTTATCAGCATTCTCCATTCGCAGTTAAATGGACTTGATATTGAAAGCTTGGTAAAATTAACTCTCCTGTTTGGTGGGTAGCGAAAATATTTATTTTTCAATTTTATCCGCGTTTCTTCAGCTTCTCGATTATATTCAGGGGTGTCAGGATGATGTATGTCGGGATGATTGAGCATCATGCTTTCGAAAATAGCTGATCGGTGTTCGCGGAGTCCAATAGGTCGAGCACATCTGTAAATAAAGCTCAGCCAAAATGGAAGCGCCCATCCGGCAGGTAGAATAATATCAATACCCGAATTAAATCCTGAAAAAATTTTGAATATTAAAATTTATTAAGCAATATTAAAAATTGTAATAAAAAAAATTAATTAAACAAGACTTACCAATACTTTTATTATTAGCTTCCGTACCAGGATGTTGTACTAAAATAACAGGAACTTTGGTAATTATATCTTGATTAAATCCTTGATCATTTTCAACTCCCGGAACTAAATTACCACTTTTAAGTTTATTAATCTGTTCAGTCGACTTAAAGTTATTTTTAACATCCCCTCGGACCGATGACTCCCACAGTGGACTGGCTGCTGAAGAAGGATCAACATTAATAACATCATAACTTTGAGTGGATGATTTGAATTCTACTTTGGTTCTTTTGGGAGGAAAAAAGAATCTTGGATCCAACACTGTCAGCCCTAGAATACCATGTCGCGGAAATTGATTTGGTGAATTTAATTTTTTTAACTTATCAAAGCAATCTTTCTGCTTGTCAAATGATTTTTGATGACTCAATTCTTGATACCACAATTTGTGCCACGGCTGGGCAATATCTACTTCCATATTTTCTAAACTACTCGATACTTGATTTAATTTTAATGGACAACGCAATGCATCAGTTATCACAGTTGGTGCCATTGGTCCCCTCAATCGAAATCTATTAAGCGTCAGAAATTCTAAACTACAACCAGTTGCATTTACAAATAATTTAGCCGATAAAGTTGATTCTGCTGTAGAAGATACTTCTGTCAAATTAAAGCTTGAAACCAGCTCATCCAGGACATCTTTAATCAAAGAAGGGTGAACCCACATCCACATTGTTTTGTCACCCAAACAATCTAGTCGCCACATGAAATTAATTACTCCCACAGGGCATCCATTAGCCCTATAAAAAGTCAGAGATCCTTCTCTATCTCCTTTCTTATAAGCATTAGCTCCAAAAGACTTTTCATATTTACAATGAACCTTCAAGGCCGTCACTAATACATCCACCGGTCCCTTTAACTCAAGACAATTATAATAAGAAATATCTTGAATAGTACAGTGTCCTTTTACCGTCCGATAACACGAGCGACTGGCTTTATCATTAGAGAAATGCGCTATTTTAAATCCCCATTTTTCCGTCATGTGAAACCTCTTGGCATGCCAAATATGTGTCTCCAGCCACAAATTCTTCCTCTGTCTCCTCTTGTACTCGGACAACAAATTATGAGGTCGTCGTCGATACTTCCTAGAAGGCCTTTTGGGTACTCCAGGTTTCCCAGACTTCTCCATTTGTGTCTTATGCGCTTCTCTGAGTCTTCTAGGCATACGCTTAGCATTGTGAGACATTACCCTCCTTCGCATATGTATCGGCAATCGTTGAAAAATCAGCTTCGTCTGCTGAGGATTTTCTAAAATAATATTAAAATAAGTTATATGTAAGGCCCTTATGACATTTAAATTAGCTGTCACTCCACAATTTTTTTAATTTTCTTTAATGAATAAATTATAGCAAAAAAAAAAATTATAAAAAAATGGACTGGTAGAAATTTTAATAAATTAGAAATGCAATTTTTTAAAACAAATTTTTTTGTTAAATAAAATTAAAAAATTGTCATGTGACAGTTAAATTAAATTTCATAAGGCCCTTAGGGAGCTAAGGCTTCAGGGTCTAAAAATTTTGATAAATAAATAAATAAATGTAACCTATATACCTATAGCATACGTCATAGCAGCTATTTCATTTGCACGAGCAGCTGCTAATTTATTTATTTCAACATCTCGTGGCAGAGATACTGATCCACCAAGAAGCTCATCAAATTGTGGTTTATCCATAATTAATTAATTACTGTTTTATTATTATAACATACACGTGCTCATTGATTTTTATAATTCACACAAATCACACCATACGCAATCGGTATCTATGACAACCACTTACTATAGTTTATTTATGTACTCTACATTACATTGAAACCGGAAATCACCTTTAACCGCGAATATTTAAATTACATTGACATATATATCGCCATCTTGATCTAAATATACTTATAAATAAGTTAATTCAATTCAAAGTTAATTATTTCAGCGCGGTAATAATTATTATTATTTTGTTTTATTTTTTGGTTAAAATTATTAGTTTTTAAATTTAAACAGCTGAGGTTATGACGAAACACGCAAGTACGCATTAATAATAAATCAATTATCCCAAAAAAAAAGGTCGACTTTCGTCAAGTCGATCACACAGTGTCGTCGCCATTTTTCGAGGTAGGCAAGCAGCCAGGCGGACGTCAAGTCGGGCCGTGGGTCGCACGGTTGTGGGTGTTTCACAGTTTTATTGAAGCGTAAAAAAATTACAGTAACTCAATCCAAAGATTCATAAGTTATAAAATTACCAGTAAACAATTAAATGATTAGTTAAAAAATAATATTTATTATTAGAAAATATTAGACTGTAGTTTGAAATAAGAACGGGTTATTTATCCTGAGGATTTATAAGGTAAGAGGGCAGCTTAATTCAAGAGGACGTACAGTTCATCCTCTGTTTGACTTTTTGATCATTGAAAAATTTTTGTGTTGTTTTTTTTTATAAACAGTTTGGAGTTACGTTACAAAAGTGAAAAGATTCAAGATTTATTGGTGATTACTGGACGAGATTGATCCGCTTAAAGAGACTGCGGATGAATAAACGGCTTGGGTGAAAAAAAGTCTGTATAAATATACACATATATAGGAGATATACAGATATATCAATACCTACTATACATATTGTATTAATAAGCTTATAGAGGCCTATATAATAATAATAACAATAATAATAATAATCATCACAAGAGAAGAAAGTGGTGGTGTACGGCCTCACGTCCTCGGCGCACGAGTTTACTCTCGGCGGTCGGCTTCGATTTTCTCCGGGCGCGACGATGAGTTGCCAAAGAAACGCTGGCAAGATCACGGTGCCCGAAGACCTCAGGAATATACTACTTGAGTTTACGATCAGTTATCTCCTCGAGCAACCTGGCGACATAATTGATTATGCTGTTGAATTTTTTACTCGTTTACGTGATAATCGACAAACAATGTTGATTCAATCTAATGCTACGTGTTCATCAACACCCGACGAATCTGTCGAGGAAGGTGAGTTTTGTTTTTTTTTTATTATTATTATTTAAAAATTTTTTTCATTCTTTTGCACTGTTTATTTATCATTTGGAATTCTCTGCTTGAGATATTAACAAACAGGTGTAGTTATTTGAGAGAGTACTCGCTCTAATTGGCTCCACTTTTGATGGCATTCAACAATTGGACATTCCTCAAGGCGGTGTACAGAGTACATTTGTACTTTGATATAAATAGAATTTACAAGGGAAAATTGTAACTGTCTTAAGTTAACATCTGTGCAAATACTATTCCGTAATTTATGTAAATGAATATACATATGCTAGAACTATGATTATCAATGTGATCTGTAAACTTCATTTCAATCTTTCATTGAAACCCGACTACCAAGATATATTTGTTTATTTATAAATTTAAATAATATATAACAGAGAAATACTTGGTATTACATTATCAGGAAATGTCATCAAAATTTACCGTCTTGTTATTGCGCTACGTTAATCATTTTATTATCCATTGGGTTAAATACAATGAGTATATAACGTGAATTGTTATCGATTAAACTGCGATTGAGATATTTAGATTGAATTTGATGACAGATTTCAATAGTTTGATAAACCCACGCAAAACTTAACTTGTTGGTATAAATAACTTTAATTTTCTTGTGTGAATTAAATTTTCAGAGCCACCCGTTGGTAGATTCGCTATCAGGAGAAAAAGCGTTTTTGCCGAGACTTATGATCCAGAAGAAGATGAAGAAGATGAGGGTGCCAAGGTGAAATTCATTATTATATATTTAAATAATTCTTAATTACAATTAATTTTATTTTATCAGCTCATATTAATTAACTTATTGATTATTTATATTCATTGAATATTATTACGAGAATTTTTGTTATTTTTAGATATTTTATTCCTCTACAAGATACGAACAAAATTTTAGTTTTCACTTTATTTGCTATATCATCCGAGCGCGCTCTCCAAGAGAGTTTCTCGTCATTTGCACCTGATTCTCTTTGAGAATTACAAAAGGTTTGCCTTGTTCGATCATGCGTGCGATAAAAAAGCCTTTATGACGTCAGGGCACATGCTCGATAACCCCGGTATATATATAATGTGTACGGGACAATTCAAGCGATATGATGTTGACAGGTTGTCCAATATAATTTACACGTAGAGTAAGCCTAGCCTTTTCATTCAGCTAAAATATTCATTTTACTTTTAATTAGCTCATCCAATATTATTGCTATTATATCAATAGTAATAATAATAATATATAATAATAATAATAATAATAATATTTATTACTATTATTATTATTTTCATCATCGTCATCTATTGTCAACAATCTTATTTCTAATTACCGTAATGACCTCTTCAATTAATTCGCAATAATAACGACCACTTGTATTTTCCGCGTTAACAGAACTTTTTATCAAGCTATCGAGTTAATGAATAAGTCTAAGGTTCTAAAAGAATTTTCTTTGATTGTTATTATTATTGTTTTTTAAAATTTTTATTTGTGTTTCATAAAAAATAGATACAGGTGATGTAGCCGCAGGGTCGATGTAAAGAAGCACATGACATGCGCGAAGTAACAATTATCTAGATGCCTTGTAGTTTCTCAAACTCTAAAGTTTTTTATTTTTTCTCATTATTTTATTTCATGCTCCCTACTTCGCTTTTTAAATTAATTAATTTTATTAAAAAAAAAAAAATCTGATAAGAAACTTTTGATAAAACTGATAAAATATTAATGACTCAATTTTATTATATTTTTTTCTACTATTTTAAATAGATGGTGTATCCAAAAAGCGACGAACAGCGGCAGAGGTTGAGCGAGAGCGTTAAAAATATTCTTCTATTCCGTGCTCTCGATAAGGTATAAACCCAATATTAATATACATATATGTATGCAGGCATAATAATAGAAGTAGTATACAGTACTCAAAAAAATTTCGTTCAATATTTCCGATATTTCGTTAGTGTCAAACGCCGATAAAATATAATCTGGTTTGTATTGAAATGTTTTCAGGAACAAATGGCAGATGTACTGGATGCGATGTTTGAAAAGAACGTCGAACCGGGAGATTATATCATACGTCAGGGCGATGATGGTGATAATTTTTACGTCATTGAGAGGTAGGCCTTGAACTAAAACGACCAATGACATTTTAGCAAACTAAATGCGATTTGAATTTAAATGGATTTTTTGTTGTTGTTCTTTTAACTTTATTTATTTATACGTTTTATCTGTTTTATTTAAAGAGGCAAGTTTGAGGTATACGTTAAAGATCCATCAGGCAAGGATATGTTGATCCACACGTACGATAACGGCGGAGCATTCGGAGAATTGGCGCTTCTTTACAACATGCCACGTGCAGCAACTATTAAAGCCATCACGAAAGGCACACTGTGGGCCATGGATCGGCAAACATTCCGACGTATATTGTTAAAGTCTGCATACAAGAAACGTAAAATGTACGAGAATTTGATCAACAAAGTCCCGATGCTAAAGTCGCTCGAGGTTTGTATTGCAGTAACAAATCGATGCCATGGTCATTGATTTTTTATTCTCATTCAACTAACATATACATATATAAATATATATTTATATTTATATTCATATATACATGATATGAATTTCGTTTATTATAGACTTATGAACGAATGAATCTCGCTGACGCATTAGCTCCGAAGCATTTTTCCGACGGCGAACAGATTATCCGTCAAGGCGATATGGCCGATGGGATGTACTTTGTCGAGGATGGGGTTGTTAGGATCACGATTATCGGTGAAAACGGTCGTGAAGTAGAGGTAAGTTGACATTTAGATGCATCCTATTTATTGATGCGCCGACAAGTTGTTAATATTGTTATTGAGATAACTAAACTTTGTATATCATTATCTTTGTTTTTAGATCAATCGTGTACCCGCTGGTGGTTATCTAGGTGAACTGGCTCTAGTCACACACAAGCCACGCGCTGCCTCTGCGTACGCAGTTGGAAATGTCAAGCTTGCCTGTAAGTGTACAACACAATATAATGTCCCTCCTAGTATCTGTTTCTGAGCATCAACTTTATCGATTAAACTTTCTACTCAGCCTAAGTGAATATACCATACTTAATTTGAACCCTCGACTAACTTGTCTTGTAATTTTACTTTAAAGTTTTGGATGTCGAGGCTTTTGAACGGTTGCTTGGTCCTTGTATGGAATTGATGAAGCGCAATATTGACGACTATGAAGATCAATTAATAAAGATATTTGGCAGTAAAACTGACATCTCCGACATCCGATGAATGTCCAAGCAGGCAGCAACCTAAGGGCATCGCGTCGTTTTATGGTAATTTTCACGATATACTGACGCTCGATATAAGCACTTAATTCTTCAACACCTGCTTAAAAACAATTGCATTCATGGTATTTTGAGTATATATACAAGTATACAAACACACACATATATATATATATATATATATATATATATATATATATATATATATATATATATATATATATATATATATATATATATATATATATATATATATATATATATATATATATATATATATATATATACCTATACATACATATATTTTTTTTCATCCTTGATGGATGTCACTCGTGCAATTGCCCTCAAGTGAAAACAAAGTATAAATATTAATTATAAATATATATATATATATATATATATATATATATATATATATATATATATATATATATATATACATATATGATATAAGTTTATCATGTGAGTATTATATCTGTAGCTAAACAAAATTTATACCTATTTAAATCTAAAAAAAATGAAACAATTTTCAAGTACAATCACTTTCGTATTATGGAAGCATAATTACGGAGAGTTTATTATCGAAATGAAGTTATGAATATATCACGTGAGACTGTAATGGATTGGAAAGTATTAAAAAACAATTTTATTATGACTTAATTAAAATCTTCCGTACGGTAAATAAACTAATAATAAAATAATAGTAATAATAATAATAAAATAATATTAACAATAATTATAATAATAATAATTATAATAAAAATAATCAATTACCGTACTAAGATGGAGAGATATTTGAGAATGTGCCGATTGTTTTTCCACTCTCTTATTTTTGAATCGAGACCAAAAAATAATTAAAAAAAAATAACCAATTTATTAATTTATCAAGTTAAAGTCTTTCTCACTTGTATCTATATATTATATAAAAAATTAATACTTTTAATGAGAGGCATATTCATTAATAGATTAATTAATTCGATGTTTCGCGTACATTCATTCATTGTTCCCAGTAAATGTTCCAGTGAGAATAATACAAGAAACTTCCCAGTGATATGAGTTAGTAATTATGTGAGGAATAATAACAAAGAAAAACCAATAGAACTACTAATGTTTCTAGCTAACGGAAATTATTGATTTGTATAAATATCTTTTATTTTTTTAAATTAATGCTTGTTAGATTAAAAAAAATTTTTAAAATATCGTAACTGTCGGTAGATCATACGTTGCTACAAAACAAATACTCACTTGCGAATAATCAACATTTAAAGTAATAAATTTCGCGTACATATATCATTATTGTCAATAAACATATAAATAAATGTAAATCCAGGTGCAGTAGTAAAGAGTCGTTTTCCCAACCACTAACGTACACAGCAGGATAATATTATTGACACACTTAATATATTTACAAGAGCGAATCTCGTCGATTCTTATTATATTGATTTCATTAAATTACCCATACTGGATTTTTTATGGCAATTACTATCTGATATATATATACCTCGCGTGTCTCATATATATATTTATAAATTAAACTCAATTCTCTGATAACTAATAATCTTTGGAAGATTTGATGATAATTGTAGAGCGTATTAATTAAATCACGTATCAATTCGCTCTTTAATTGAAAAAAAAAAAAAAAAAAAAAAAAAAATGAATAAATTACATATTTAGTAATTTTACAAAAACAATCGAGCTTTTAATCACACGTACAGTAGATTTTTATGTTACCCTAGCCCAGTGAAGTCTATTATATAATCAAAGATGATATTTGTACGTAATTATTGTAGATAAATGTCATGTTTCTAGAGTATTAAACTACTGTATTATTTTTATACCAACTATTTGAAATTCACCATCAGAAAAAAAAATGATAAGGGTAATAATTAAATTTGATACCTCAATAATCTGAAGAAAAAAAAAGTATATTTAGGCAATCAAACATCTAGAGTGTGTGTTTATATGTCAATGTTAACCTGTTATTACTGCCCTTAATCGTAGTTTTTTTTTTTTTTTATTTTTTGAGTCAATGTTCTTCCGTGACTAGGACGTAAAAAAAATTGATTTGAAAATTGTCAAGTGATGATTGTATGTTATCGAATCGTAAATTCGATCTCATCCACTCATAACTGAAAATAAAAAAGCTATCATAAAAGGGAAAACAATTTTTGTGTGCAATTAAACACTTGGAATATAAAATCCTATATATATATATATATAATATCAGTACCTACTTTACCTTGACATCACTTGGGCATTGTTCTTGTAGTTAAATAAAGTTAAAAAATAATTGCGAGAAGCACATACATACATTGTATTATTATAATTTATATATGTATATTATATATTAAAATTATATTGAATATTGTCTTTACGTACAATAGCTTCTAGAAGAACAAAAAAAAAGCGATAAATTTTATTTAAATTTATTAAGATAAATATATCTTTATTATTGTGTTATATATTTAATATAAATTGTTGGTATTTATTATTACAATTGTCATTGTCATTTTAAATGTATGTTAACAGTATTTATGATAAGTGATTTATGAAAGTAATACTTTTTGAATTATCAGTGTGAAAAAGTGTTCCTCTTTTTATTATTGTTTTTTTTTCTTTATAATTTAAATATTTCAAATAATCTCATTTGTTTTTAATGATTGTGAAAGAATTTATAAAAATGTTTTATATATATATATATATATATGCAATGATATATAAAATAATTGTCTGGGTTAATATTACATTATATTGAAAAATTATAAATATATGTAAGTGAGTTAATAAGAAGAGATAAAAGAAATATTAAAATTACGTAAGTTATTAAGTCATGTATGTGTGTCATTATAATAAATATTTTCCAAAGATGGAAAATAATAACATAAGAGCTTCCTTCGAGGCACATTAGTATAAAAGTCACGTTAAATGTTTTATTATTTATATTATATTAGTCAATTTATTATTGTCATTATTATTATTACCATTACTATTATAGATATAATGAATATGTCGAACAAAAGATTTTTCATATTATATATAGAAAGATTTTTATGTTCTTCATAGCGTTTGTGACACAAAACAATTGCAAAGAAGGTTGGGTGTATCGCGTTTATGATAAAAAATGAAAAAACAAGTTAAGGAATTTACGGCAAAAGCAATATTGAATAATATCTTCTCTATGATTGTCTTGTAAAGATTATTATTTATGTTTCTTTTATCGATAAATGAGCTTGCTTGAGAAGGTCGTAATGGCTTAACATAAAAATAAATAACTACGTGGATTTATTTAATTTATATTGTGTATGAATCTCCTTGAAAGAAAAAAAAGTAAAAGATAATAATCGATAAATTAGAAAATAAATAAAAATTTATAAATTATATAATTAAACCCTTTATTTCAATAAAAAGGGTTGATGTTTACTGTATGTCTTCGTCCATTAAATTGAGTACGTGTATATTACGTCAAGTGTACATTATTTAAGACGTTACGTTGCTTAGCACACACGTCATTAAATTTTATATTTATTTAAATGTTTACGCACACAACTAGCGCTTTATTGACAGATAATTATTACAATTATTATTGAATAATTAGTTATATTAATGTACTATCTAAATCAATAAGTAGAAGATCAAAGTTAGTGTATATGAAGAAGAAAAAATTTATTAAATTTACTTCTATTGTGAGATGAGAGAGCAAATCTATTAAGAAATTTATCTGACGGCGAGGTATAAATTTTTTTCCATTATAAATTATAAAATTAATGTCAACTTGAACAAAAAAAAAAAAAAAAAAAAAAAAAGATAATAAAAATATCATTGCCGACTTCGAATGCTGATCTAGCAAGTCGTGATATAATGACTAACGCACGAGTGCAGCTGGCCTGGCCGTGTCGGATAATAAAATATTAAATAATCATATCACTCAATATTTAACAGTCCAACAAAATAATAGTAATAATAATAATAAATTACCAAACAATTATATCACGGGTTGCTAATTTTGTTTATTAAAAATGATCAAAATGTCTGAAAAGTCTATAAGATTAAATAATAAACAGCATTCGCGTCGGAAGTATTGTTACTTCATAGATTATAAGTTGTTCTAGTCCTTAAGTTGATCGTTATTTTACTCAACTATTTATGAAGTAAAAAAAAAATAATAATATTAATAATAATAAGAAATAATAATAAAATAAAAAAAGATAAAAGATATAATTGCCAATTATCGAAGCTAATAGATATCTGACTATTCGAATAAGTCTTTATGCTCAAGCTTCTACAAACTCTTATCACTGTCAATTCATATATATTTATTGATCATAACATATATGTACTAAATATACCTTATGCATCTGTACTGCGCACTGGAATTTATCTGAAGCAAGAGACTTATTTGAGAAGTTTAATAACAATAATAAATATCTAACAATAAAATAAATAGATAGTGTAATCAAAGTTAATATATAAAAAATAAATAAATAAATAAATAAATGGACCTGGATTATTGGTAGTGATTTAATTACCTTGTAATTATTTATGTATTTAAAAATATTATTTACAGTTTTATAAATCTTCCTTTTTAACAAATACTAGATTCTCCTGTCTGTTATTTAGCCACAAGATCATCTTGATGAACAACATCAACAAAAGCCAGAGCCGTTAGCAAGGTTGAATGAAGCTGATCACGATTTACGCCGTGAGATGACTTGTAGTTGGAAATCAAGTCAGCGTCAACTGTAATTTTCGGAAAATCGGGTATTTTGTGATGTAAGTTGCCTTCTAAAACATTTTTAATTATAGATTCTGGGGGCATTATTTCATTGCCAACAGTTAAATTAAATCGTTTGGCTGGAGACCGCGGTGCCATCATGAAAAAATTATTAATCTTTTGGTCCTCAGTACTGCTGCTGTTATAATTATTACTTAATCGTCGACGCATACCCAAGATGCTGATAACAGTAGCTATTACTTGCTGTCGTTGTACATAAAATGCATAAGCAGTTCCTTTTAATTTACTCATTGATGTATAAGGATCAGCTTCCATAACGTAAGCATCTGCATCAGGTATTCGCTCGGTTATACTACTGACCGTATTAATTAAAGAAACTAAATTTGTTTTTGATAGATTTTCAATGTTCCTCTGTTCCCACTGAGTCAAATTATTCTTTTGGAGCAGCGCCCAGCTTATCGTACTGCCCCAAATATGTAAGCCGACTACAGATTTTATGCTCTAATAAATTGAACGTAAATTAATTACTGACTTGAAATAAAATTAAATATAAATTTCAAATTTACCTCGCGAGTATCTCTATCAACTACGGGCACAGTTATAGCTTTTACAGGTTTAGTTAACTTGGTAGTAATTTTTGGTTTTCCTCCACCCAATATAGACTTGCAAAGTTTTATCAACGAAGGCACATCTTGAGTGACAAGAACATCACTGAAGCTCTCAAAATTTCTATTCCTCTCTTTGTAATCCAAAAGCTTTTTTAACCGGGCTTTTTTTATGTCATACTTCTCGAAATCTGTTTCTGAACAATTGTTTATAGTTTTAACTATCAATAACTCCTCTTCTTCACTAAACGCCTTTGGTTTTTGAATTTCTGGATTATTTTTTAGTCCTTTAGACTCTTCTAATCTAACAGCTGATGTGAAGAAATTTAATCTTGACAAGTGAACCTGAAAATTTTTTATTTTAATTATTTATGACATTAAAGTTAACTGTCACTTGACAATTTTTTAATTTTCTTTAACAAAAAAATTTGTTCTAAAAAATTATTTTTAAAAAATTGCATTTTTTATTTGTTAAAATTTCTACAAGTCTATTTTTTTAATAATTTTTTTTTTTTTGCTGTAATTTATTTGTTAAAGAAAATTAAAACAATTGTGAAGTGACAGCTAAATTTAATTTCATCAATTTTTTTTTTTAATAGAGTAAAAAAAAATAAAATACATAATTCAATCAATTTGACATTTCGAATATAAAATAATAAAATATAAACAAGTTACCGGTTTAATTGCTTTTTTCAGTGTCCTTATTATTGTTGACATCTTGAATTAAATATTTTATAATAGTTGTCATAAAATAATTTTATATAAACAACTGTCTTGTGAAATAAAACTTTTTGTGGTGATTGTTATGCTCAACAATATTTATATGTATTTGGTATATGGTTAACCTTTAAATACTAAGGAATGTTTGTTTGAAAATAAAAATAATAATTTAACTTGGATATTAGATTTATTTTTATTTGCAAAAGTTTACAAATAAAACTACATTCTTTTATTCACTACAATTTATATTGATATTTTTTAAGAACTTTCATGAGAAATTTTAAAGTCATGTGCGTTCAATGTACAACCGCTAGTCCGCCCTAGTGACTCCTTAACGATGTTCGTGAGATATTTTCAAACGGAGTCAAAATAACGAGGGATGACAATTGGAGGACGTTTATCATTAGATTTTCTGAAAAAATTCAGATTATTTATTTTAAATAAAATAATTATGACATTAAAATTAGCTTTCACTTGACAATTTTTTAATTTTCTTTAACAAAAAAATGTGTCCTAAAAAATAATTTTTTAAAAATTGCATTTTAAATTTATTAAAATTTCTACGAGTCCATTTTTTTAATAATTACAGCAAGAAAAATTAGAAAAAAAAAAAACATTTTTTTAAAAATTACACTTACAGTTTTTTAATTTTTTTACAAATGAAAATTTTTTTTATTTTTTTGTAATCATTTTTTTAATGAAAAAAAAATCTGAAAAATTTTTAAATAGTATTTTTAATAATTTTCTAGATCTAGTTTATTTGTCAAGAAAAATCAAAAAATTGTCAAGTGTCTGCTAATTTCAGTATCATATGAAAAGTTAATAAATACCTTGGAGGCCAGTAAGTAATTTCAGACATAACTTTTTTTTCAGGATGCTGAGAAGGCATTGACTCGTGCTGATGTTGATTAGAATTTATTTGATTACTAGTGATCAAGATAGTATCATTGACACTAGGTTTATCTAGAACTTGATTACTCATTGAAGACCATGTAAAAAATTCACCAGGTATTTTAACATTTTTCTCAGATTTCCAAAGATTGACTAGAGCTTCAGATTGATAGTAAGGCTGTACAGTATAAACCAATGTCCATGGTTTAATAGTTCTAGGATCTTTAAAATCTTCTTGACAATCGGCTCCAAGCAGAAGAACTCCTAGTAACTATTCAAATTAATTCATTAATTAATTATACTAAAAATTTGATTTGTTATAAATTAAATTTAAAAACTTACGAAGAACACTCGTGAAATCATTTTGTTTTGTACTGATAAGTTTGTTAGAAGCTGGACTATTTATACTGTTTTTCATCAGGATTAAATCTTAGGAGGATAAGTATTGTTTTACAAATCAAGGACCCTGATCAAAGGATTAGATCGATAGGGATATTAAAAAATGAAAATTAGAAGAACGATTAATTTATTAACGCTATAATAATAAATAATCAATAAGATTTATACGGAAAAAAAATGTAGAAAATATAAAGTAGTATCTTTATCTTTCAACTGATTCTACAGGTATGACATTACATCCCAGCAAGCCTTTACCAGCCCAGGGTCGAGGTGTCAGTGTCAGAATGGCTACTTTCATGTCCACGCGCTTAACCTTCATTATAATCTCCTTATAACGACTTTGTTCCACAAGATCTCCGATGTCTTTCAAAGTTCTGAAGTTCTGAACATTTATTGATCCAAATTCTATGACAAGATCGTTTAATTGGATGCCCTGGAATATTATATTTGAGTTAGCAAGTGAGAATTAAAAAAAAACTCAATAAGAATCTAGAATAAGTGAACAAACTTACTGCTGATTCAGCAGGAGAGCCAGAAGACACCAGATTAACTCGAAGGAATGGTTCCCCTAGAACTTCATCTTCTGGGATATTTTCTGATACTGTTACTCGGCTAGTAGCTGGCTCTTCGCCACTTTTGCCTGCTAGTGAGTGTACTTTGAGTAATCCAGCTTCAATTTTTTTCATCAAAGTTTTGTGGTCATTCTGAAGACCTAAAAAGTAAAATAATTCATCAAATTTTAACAATTAAAAAATTAAATGCGAGAATAAAGAATGTGTTGTACAGGTTATCTTACATATAATCCGGCTTCGGGCTTGTCGCACTTGATAAACGTCGATATCAGCTCGAGGATAATCTTCGGAATCTACCAAAGGTTCATTCATCCCCACATGATTCTAAAAATGATTAAAATTTAGTTATTTTTTAGCTTAAAAAAAATAACAAGTCATCCCGTAATCAAAAAGTATGTAATTAAATAATAGTGTTTAATTTATAAAAATAATTTAGTGAACTTACATTTTCTAAAATAATCCTCAATTCCTGTAGCTTACTTTCAATTGAATCTTTTTCCTTCATAAGTTCTAAAACATTTTTTTTCGCATCTTCGAGCTCCATATCGACAACCATTTTCATTGTTTTTATTTTCACATTTCAGATTTCACTTCACTGGGGTCTTTTTCTCCCTCCAAATACTCCAAATGAACAACACTGAAGTTAGCCGTCAGCTGTTAATTTTAAAAATGTTTTGAATAAATTAATTACAATAAAAAAAATGCTTTTGAAAATTTTCACTTGAAATTTTCATTAATTTTCACATGTGAAAATTTTTTATAATAATTTAATTGCTATAAAATTCTAAAAAAATTTTTAATATGTCAACTTCAGTGTCATACAAATGATGATAATTCAGGGCTGTATCACAGCTGACTGCTTTTAAAAATTATTAGTTTCTTTTTAAATTAAGTATTTTCTTTCATCATAAAAAAAATAACAGTTTAATAAAAAGTTAAACTATTATAATAAATTTATAAAATTATCAGTGAGTATAAAAAATTAAAAGTATTAACTATTTAATGAATTAATTTATTTATTAATAAATTTAAATCTGTCATTGAGGTTATGATAAACAGTGTTGATAAAAATGAGTTTATTATCACTTACATCCCGGGTAATTAGACTCAGAACTAATTTAATAAGCCTAAGATGTTTAAGTGAGCAGAAATTACCAAAGCCTAATTTAAGATTCAAGAAAGCTCATCCAAAATCGAAGCTTTTTGACTCTCAAGCCGAAGTAGCCGAGTATGAGAAGCAACAAAAAAATGAAACAGGTCCAATAAAATGGATTTTGCTGGGTGTACCAATCGTGACTTTTATTCTCGGTACCTGGCAAGTGGAGAGGCGCAAATGGAAACTAAATTTGCTGGAAGATCTCCACAGAAGAACGCACTCTGAACCAAAACCTCTGCCAGAAGATTTGTCAGAGCTATTGGAGATGGAATACTGTCCCATCAAAGTAAAGGGAAAATTCTTGTATGAGAAAGAATTCACAGTAGGTCCAAAAAGTTTGATTGTTGACGGTGCTGGTACATCGGAAAAAGGAGGCGGGGGTGGTATAATTGGCAGTGGCGGACGTACTGGATTCTGGGTGATAACTCCATTTAAATTGGAAGATCGTGACCTGACAATTTTGATCAATCGGGGCTGGATTCCGACGAGGATAGAAAAGTATCCAGTTGAAAAATTAGCACATATTCCAGGCACTTTCGAGATAACAGGATTGCTGAGGTTGCATGAAGAGCGACCACCATTTATGCCCAAGAATAAACCTGAGAGCAATTTATGGTTCCATAGAGATCTCAGGGTCATGGCAGAGGTTACCGGTGCTGATCCAATTTATCTTGACTTGGTAGCACGTGATGGCGCACCTGGTGGTCCAATTGCTGGGCAGACGCGTGTGTTTTTGAGGAATGAACACTTTAGTTATATTGTTACTTGGTACTTGTTGTCAATGATAACATCATGGTTTTGGTTCAGATTATACATACAAAAACTACCACTTTTGTAATTATGTCAATAAAAATAAGTCGCTTATAATAATTTAATTTAATTTATTTTATCATTAAAAACTGTAATAATAAATTATATTAAAATAATACTCAAGACATTTGTATTTTTAGAAACAATGCTTTCAAAAATCGAGCTTCATAAGTAACAGTATGTTTAGCTTCAGGAATCAACGGTACTTCGTTAATATCATAAGGCTGCTCAATTATCGTGGAAACATCTCTACCATAAGCTTCGCATTGTTCTAAAAACTGAATACATTCCTGAATCGTTGAATCCTTGAGGACAACAAGCTGATTAGCTAATTGTTCAAGAAGAGATAAGAAACATCTTTTAGCATAAAACCACGTATCAGTACCCAGTTTTTTATTATAAGGCTCTAAACTTTTCATTACTCTCGAAATTCCGAACTCGTAGTTACCTTTAGCACAATAAAGAGTGCCTATTACCATATTAACTATACATAAATGAAATAATTTTTTATCTTGCTCTTCAAAGGCTACTGTTTCTTCTTCTTTTTCTATTTTCTTCATCAACTCTTCAGCTTCGGCATTTTGGGTTGTCATTATGTAACTCACACATAGATTTGCTAAAACTATTGCACTTACATTCAAAATCTGAAATAAAAAAGTGGTATTAGAAAAAACTGTAAATATTAATTGAAGAAATAATATTTATGATCCTGAAGTTAAATGTCAGCTGTCAATTTTAAAAATTTTATTAACAAATTAATTACAACAAAAAAAACGCATTTAAAAATTTTCACTTATAATTTTTTATGAATTTTTACAGGTGAAATTTTTTAATTAAATTTTTTTTTTGATAATATAAATTTATAGAAAAATTTATGACACTGAAGTTAGCAGACGTCTAAAAATTTTTGATTTTTTTTATTAATTAAATTACAACTAAAAAAATATTTCGAAAAAATTGCACTTGTAGTTTTTTAAGTTATTTACATGTGAAATTTTTTTTTTAATTATTTAATTAAAATTTTTTTAATAAAAAATTTCTAAAAATTTTTAAATGTCGGCTAACTTCATTTTCATAAACATTTCTAATGTCGACAGATCTGTCAATTTCAGTCTTATTAATATTTTATAAACTTACATTATCATATTTCTTCTTAACAATTGGTTCATAAAAGCCGGTAGCTTCTTTGAATTTATTTTCTTGCATAAAAAGAGTATGAGCTACATTGAGCCGCCAGACATCGTGGTCATTACAAAAATCAGCGCTCATGCGAAATATCTTCTCAACTTGGACATAATTTTCCAGCTCCCAATAAATTTTCGCTTGGGCCATTAACACAGGAATGTATCGTTCTAGTGTTTCGTCGTAATCATTTACTGTTTTTTTAACAGCATTCTCATCGTGGTTCAGTCGCGCTTCCTGGACTTGCTTCGCTAACTTGCGCAAAGTCTCGCAATGTTTATTAGCAAGATCATCTAGCTTTCTGTAAGCTTCTTCGGGAGCGGTTTGTTGAGTTATCAATGCATCCAAAAAATCATAAAGATACTGCAAAAAAATAAATTTTAAATGAAAAAAAAAATAAATAAAAAATAACCTTTTGTAATTTAATTTTTTATTTTAGAAACGAAAATTTCCTCAGTACGGCCCTGATATATAAATATTGATGTTTGTTTTTTTCCCTCTAACCTCAAATAAATAATGTGTTGATCGATTATTGTTTTAATTGTAATAAACATTGCAAAGTATGATTATTAATTGAAACAAGAAATTAATTGGTACTAAAAATGACGCGTTGTGAAATAAATGTGATTTTTCAAGGAAAAGTTGCGGCAGTACAAAATTATGGAGCCTTTGTCGAAATTCCTGGATGTAAACAACAAGGTCTCATACATAAATCTCAGGTATTGATTTTTTAAATAGTTAATTTTAATATATAGGTAAAATTATGACAATAAAGTATGAAAATTAATTTAGCAGATATTTAATAATTTTTAGAACTTTTTTTAAAGAATAAATTATGGCAAAAAAAAAATTTTTAAAATTGACATGTAAAAATTTTAAAAAATTCAAAAAATGCAATTTTTTAAAAATAATTTTTTAGAGTTAATTTAATTTAATCTCATCAATAAAGTTAGCATTTAAAAAAACCATTTTTTAATTTTTTTTAACAAATAGATTTTTTCCAAAAAATTATTTTTAAAAATTACATTTTTTATTTTTTTAAATTTTTGCATGTCAATTTTTTTTGCTGTAATTTGTTTGTTAAAAAAATTCTTAAAATTATCAAACATCTGCTAAATTAATTTTTATGGTAAAATTATTTAAATTTTTGTATTGAAAGATTTTTTTAGTTATTAATTAATTAATTTTTTTTTTATTAATTAGGTGAGTTCAACATGGGTTGATGATGTAAGTGAAATATTGAAACGTGGAGAATCAGTCTGGTGCAAAATTATATCGATCGGAGAAGATGGAAAAATAGGATTGTCTATGAAATTTGTAAACCAAGGTAATGGTAAAGATTTAGATCCGAACGGCGTAGAACTTGACCGAGAAGAGCAAAGAAAAAAACCAATGCCCAAGCAACGAAAGCCCATCGAACTTCAGGCGGTCTTAAATTCTATTTGTCGAAGATGTAAATTAAAAGGTCATTTTGAGCATGATTGTTTTACGCCAATTGATGGTAAAAAGTACGATTTACTCCCAGAGATTGAAAATGAACCAATTGAACCACCACAGCCTGTCCAACAAGAAGTACCTGAAGAAAAAGCTTTGAAAAGTGAGAAAAAATCAAAGTCTAAAAAAGTTAAAAAAAAGAAGTCGAAGAAAAAACGGTCTGTTAGCAGTAGTTCTGATGATAGCTCTCATGAAGCGGAAAAGAGACATAAGAAGAAAAAGAAGAAACACTCGAAACAGAAAAAAAGAAAACACAGTGAGAGTTCTAGCGATTCGAGTGATGATTATCGAGAAAAACATTCTAAAAAATGTAAACACTCTAGATCTAAACCTTCCGACTAATTTAAGAATTGTTTAACTTATAATATTAATAATAATTTTAATATTAAAATTAATGATACAAAACTTTATTATTTATATTTAATTATTAAATAAATTAATTTACTTTTAAATACTTACTGGAGTTAAATACTTGTAAGTCAAGTGAACATTTTCAGCCAACACGTCGGCCGCGAGATCGTAGTATTGAAATTTGCAGTATAATAAAAGTAAGTTAGCAAACGTTTCAGGTGGGAATGGATTCTGCTGAAGCAAAAATTGAAGTTTTTCAAAACCTTCATTCGGTTTAGTGTCCATGTTGATTAAAGCTTGGTTGTGCAATGTCACAGCATCCAATTCTTCTTCAGAACGAGGTGGCATGTCCGTAAGAGCATCTTTTGCTGCATCATCTAAAAAAAATTTTTTATTTTTACCCCGAGATATTTATTTAGTTATTTCAAATTATAAAAATTTTTTTTTTACAGTTTTTTAATTGATATTCTATTGCAGCTTTTAAATTGAAAGCTTCTGTCAAAGCAGTTTCGTGTAAAGTTAACGTATTTCCAACACTTCTAACTTCAATTCCTTCTGTTGTTACTCCGACACTTAGTTCTGGATGTTCTCTGATTCCTTGTTCAATAATGTCAGCTGTAAAAAATATTCATTCGGAAAATTATCAAATTAAGATGAAGAATATCAATATTTATTTAGGTGAAATTTTGAGTAATTCTCATTGCAATTACCAATGTGTTTTAAAGATGATGAATACTCTTTCAATTTATAAAAACACAAAGCTACATTGTAAGACAAGTGCGGTTTAAATCCTGCAATCTGTAAAGCGCTCAGAAATTTTTTTAATGCTTTTTCATATTGCTCCTCTTTATACAAAAGACATCCTAAATTTATTTCCGTGTCAATGTCATCGGGCGGACACTGGTCAATTAAATTTTTCACAGCGATGATATCTTCCTGCCCATACTTGATAGCTGCTTGCAATTTTTTCACGTCATTGTCTAAATTTGAATGATTAGCAATTGTCAAACAAACATTCCATGCTTCTTGAAACAGACAAGCTTGATGCAGTGATTGCGCATAATAAAGCTTGTAGAGTTTTTCTTCTGGACACAAGTGCACTAGTTTTTCGTAACACTCAGCAGCATTGATAAAATCTTGGGTGTAAAAATAACAATGAGCCAATAATGATAAACACGGTCTTGACTGAAAATAAATTCAGCAGATAAGTATCTAATTACTGATAGATAAAGTTAGCCGACATTTCTAATTTTTTTAATTTTTTTTTTTTTTTAATTTATTAAATTAGAACAAAAAAAATTTTTTTTTAAATTGGCACTTAAAGTTTTTTACAAATGAAAATTTTTTTCTTGTTTTTTTTTATAATGATTTTTTCAATAAAAAAAATTACAAAAATTTTTAAATGTCGGCTAACTTAATTTTCATATAAATATACTGTAAAAAATTATTAAGAAAAATCATACGTCAGGGTGAGAAGTCAGGAGATCCGTCAGCACATGAATACTATCTGTATATCTTTGTTCCTTGATCTATAAAAAGGTGTTTAAATTAATGAATTTTCTTGTGAAATGAAAATTAAATAATTTAATACATACCATGGTATAAATAATTTTAGTATATTCTCCATCTCGTATGTGGATACTTTGGATAAAGCTTGTCATTATATTGTGTAAGTCGTACTATTTACTCATTTAGAATAACATAACGCTACCACGTGTTATGTTGTGTTAGCTCTCAAGTGGTTACCATGACAACCTTAGTGGGACATGACAGTTCTATATATGAAATGAAAGCTATTAAAATAATACTTACGTTTTTATTTTTATATGTATCATTGATTATTGACAGTGATCTTAAGATGATACTGAAGTTAGCTGACAGCTGTCAATTTTTAAAATTAATTCTTATAACAAATTAATTACAACTATAAAAGAGATTCTAAAAATGTTCACTGATAATTTTCTTTAATTTTAACATGTGAAATTTTTTTATTAAATTTTTTTCATACTATTTTAATTGTTGTAAATTCTAAAAAAATTTCTAATGTTTGTCATTAAAAAAATGATTACAAAAAAATTAAAAAAAAAAAAAATTTCATTTGTAAAATAATAAAAACTACTCCGAAGCATTACCATATGTGCTCGGTCATGTTATCTAAAATCAGCTGATTTCTATTGAGAGAGTAGGGATTTAATGATTTCGGAGAAGGGTATGTCAGTTGGACGCGTGGCTTCAGCTTACTTGGCTCTTACCGGGTTTATATTTCAGAAACGAGTCAGACAAGCTAATCCAAGTTTAAGCTTGCCTGACAGTTGATCTAGTCTTACTCAAATCGTGATTTTTTAAGTCGTTTTCTTCTCAATACACTGACAGGTATCTTAATCTGTCACTTGCAGTAATCTGGAACAAGTTTAATTAATTTTATTTATTTTTTTTTTTTTAGAACTAGAAAATGGATGTTAATTCCAATGATGTAACGATTTGTCGGGTGATAAATTCCGTTGATAAGAAATCAATAATTTTAACTATTCACTGGTGCGAAGAATATGTCAAATTAAATATCATAAGAAGTGATGATTTGCCACTTGAAGGACAGGTAAGTAATTTTATTTAAATATTCAATTCCTATTTGGAGCTTTAAAAATTTGTCCTTGAAAATTATATTAGCATGTTATGCCTACTTATATTTTTAACGGCACAATCGTACAATAGGTAGGAGCAAAATATTTACTGTCAATAAAAATACTATTAGATTGTCCTATTGTATGTTAAAGTACTACCTGATGATGTCTCTGCTAAACGTTGTCGACCTTTTACTACCTGGCTGTCTAATCGTATACTGATTTTTCTATTTAAAAAAAAAACTTACTATATCGTTCATAATGACATTAAAGTTAACAGTTACCTGAAAATTTTTTAATTTTATTTAACAAACAAATTTGCTTCAAAAAATTATTTTTAAAAAATTGCATTTTTAATTATTTAAAATTCTCATATGTCAATTTTTTTTTTTATAATAATATAATTAGCCGAAATTTTTAATTTTTTGATTATTTTTAATTTATTATATTAGAACTAAAAAATTGCAATTATAGTTTTTCAAGTTTTTTACAAGTGAAAAAATTTTTTTTAATTTTTTTATAATAATTCTTTCAAAAAAAAAAAAATCCTTACAATTATCAGATGTCGGCTAACTTAATTTTCATATTTTTTTTTGCCATCATTTATTTGTTACAAAAATTATTTTCACTGAATTAATTTTCATTAGTTAGTAACTTACTAAATTTAATTAATTGTTATTTTTTATTTAATGTTTCAATACATTGTAATGATAATATTAAATTACAGATTACAAAAGTAAAATTGGCTGAACCTGCAGAGATTTATGAAAAAACACCAGAAGACTATTTACAAGAAATGAGAAGAGAACTTGCTGGCAAGGATAACGAGATGCAATTTTCATTACAAAATAATACATTAACATGGAAAAGAAAAATTTGGAAAAGAGGATCCATAAAATGTGAACCGCTATCAGATGTAATATTATTTTCAAATCTTGTTCATGGTATTTTAGTTTGCAAATCGAGTGTGGAGGAGAATGAAATAAAGTATAGAGAAGAAAATGAAACTTTAAAACGGACAATTAGTGATATGGAGTCGGCAATGACGACGATGACTTCTATTAAAAATAAGATGGAAGATGCGCTTTACAGAAAATTTTTATTTATTTTAAAAACTAAAAAAAATTTGATAAGAAGTTTACAAGATGAAATTAAAAAATTACCTAATTCTGTTTATGACAAGTCTACTGACGTAAGTGATAATGAAGAAAATAACGAAGTGGAATTTGCGCATCCAAAGAAGAGACAGAAGATAGATAATTTGCTCTTGGAACCAAAGGAAGAAATTCCAGTGAAGACAAAAAGTCGTGTATCTAATGACAGAATGTTTGATATAATAACGGAGAATATAGAGCGGGAAAACTCACTGCTTATTCTTTCAAATGATAAAAAGATTGCAGACTTGACTAATAATAATAATAATAATAATAATAATAATAATAATAATAATAATAATAATAATAATAATGACGATGATAGTACCAATGATTCGGATATTAATTTAAGGTACGAAGATTCACAAATAATCGTAGAACCAAAGAATAATTCACAAGATTTATTCTCATCGCAATAATCAACCAAATTTATAAATTTTATTTTAACGTGCAATTTTTATTTAAACTTAAAAATTTTATTTTATTTTAAAGTGTGATTTTTTAATAATAATTATGTGTGATTAAAATTTTATTTTAATTTAATTTAAGATGCTTTATAACAGATTTGTAATCAAAAAATTATTTGAGCTATAATTTTTATTTTTAAGTAATTAATAATCATATATATTTGTGTATTTTAATTATATTTACTTATATATACATATATAAATCCATTTGTATTGTATAAAAAAATTGTAAATATATTTTATATTTTTATTAAAATAAATAAATCTTTAATTACTTTAAATGTCATCTTATAAAATTTATTTTTAATTTTTTGAAATTTCTAGCTGTCAATTTTTTTTGCCATAATTTTTTTTTTACAAACATTTTTTAAATTATTAAAAATCTACTAAATTAATTTTCATACAAAATTCAACTTCGATAATTCTAACTATTTCCGAAAGACGGAGCTGTCAGCTGATTCTTCAATTGACATTGACGTCTACAACTGCTCATGTGAATGCTAATGTTTATCAAAATGTAAAGCAAGTTACACCTGTTTAATTTATCAACAATAAGTATTATAAATAATTTATCAAAAATAGTAAATAATGATACTAATTAAATAATTTATAATATTAATTTAATAAATAAATAATTAATAATGATTGAAGTTATTGGAAAGTTATTAAAAGGGCCAGTGTATTTTTCTGGTGAGGTTATTGAATGTTATGTTACATTTAGTAACCCACTGAATCCAATTCATCAGAAGTCTCAAAGTTACAAGTATGTTATTTAATTATTTTATTTTTTTTATACTTAGTTTTATAATAATTTATTTAAATTAACGTTTCAGTGATGTCTTTGAAGGATTAGCTTGGGCAAGCGCTCAATTGCACTGTCAGTGCTCAGCTAATGACAAAATAGTTATTACTGACAAAATAAATTCAAGCCGTACATCAGCAATAAATGCTGAAACGGCATTTGCACCATGGCAAAAGGACAACGGTCACGCTGTGGTGAATACAAAACCTAAGATTTTATTTTGTGATTTAAGATTATCTCCAGGAGAAAGCAAGACATGTAAGGAGTTGTCATTAAAATGAAACTGAAGTTCAAAGACATTTGACATTTTTTATAAATTTTTTCCAATAAATTATAGCAAGAAAAATTTATTTTAAAAATTCTATTTTTAGAAACTTTAAAAAATTATAAGTGCAATTTTTTATAAATAATTTTCTAAACCTAGTTTATTATTTAAGAAAAATTAAAAAATTGTCAGTCTACCAATTTCAAGATTATGTAATTAAACACGTTTAATTAAATTAAAGCTTGTACTAATATTCATGATTTTTTTTAGATATTTATAGAGAAACAATTCCTTGTGACGCTCCACCTTCTTATCGTGGTCAAGCTATTAAATATTCTTACAAAATAACTGTAGGAGCCCAACGAGTCAACTCATCAATAAAATTGCTCCGAATTCCTTTCAGAGTCTTATCTCTAAGCGGTAAATATTTGTACATTTATTTTAAATCAAGGACAAATTTGAGTCACCTTTTTTACTTAAATTACATTTCCAGAGTTACCAGAGGTGGCGATATGTAACGATAGCGTCGATCTGAGTCCCAATAATCCTTTTATGGACACTCAGGAACGTGAGAACCCACTAGAAATATCACTGCAGACTCTCCAGAATCTGACAGCTCGTCGCAGTCCCAATTTCTACAACATAACTAATGGACGAGGAAAAGTAGTTCGTTTTTGTTTATTTAAAAATTCCTACAAACTAGGTGAAGACATCGTCGGAACATTTGATTTTTCAAACGCAACAGTATCATGCGTCCAGGTCTCAGTAGCGCTCCAATCCGAGGAGCATATCGCTGACGAGTACAAGCGTGGAAAGGGGAACCCTTCGCGGATGAGTTACAACAAACACCACGAAGTTTGTCTCGGATTAAAATACTCACAACTAGTATTGCCGATTCCTCTGCATGTCACGCCAGATTTTTTTACGCATTTAATGACTCTAAAGTGGCGTTTGCACTTTGAATTTGTAACGACAACAAAAGTTATAGAAATGCCGATGGCTAACACGATCGACTGGCAAGCTCCTTCTAGTCTCGACGTCGAAACGATGGTTTGGGACCTTCCGCTACATATTTATCCGTCGATTACTCCGTCAAATGCATCAATACAACAGACCAAATACAATATTGTCATATAATATACTTATTAAATTAATTATTTAATACATAATTGTTATGAAAAATCAAAAATACTAATAAAAAAGTTATATTATTTTTTTATACATAATTTGGTATTTATAACAGTATTAATATGTCAACAGAATTATTATAGATATAGATAGCTGGATAATACAATTGCACTGGGTAAAATTTACACACAAAAAACAAATTTCTTGCGCCAAAAAAATTTAAAGGAAGACAAAAATTATTTTGGAGCAAGAAGAAATTTTCTTGACTCAAAAAAACTTGACTTGATTCAAGAAATTTTCAATCTTCCTTAATATTTTCTTCAAGAATTTTTTTTTTTTTTTTTTTTCAGTGTATGGTTTAGAATTAATTACAAGTGTTGGTTGTAGCGATACTGTTCGTCTGATTCGGATGCGAGCCTTCGAGGTGGAGGCAAGGCAGGTGGTGGCGGCGGTACAAAAGGCCCATGATAGTCGTAACGATAGTAAGCCAAGGATTCCCATCTAGGTGGATGCTGAACATCGTACGAGCTCGTCGGCGACGGGTTTGCATAGTAATTAGCCACATCGGTATTACACGGAGCATAAGGATACTGTGGCTCCAACAGACTTTGCAAGTGTCTTATATAAGTAATCGCATGTCTCAGCGATTCAATCTTAGACAATTTTTTACCAGGCGGCTTACAAATTGGTAATTTTGATCTCAGCAGTTCAAATGCACGATTCATGTCGCGCATTCTCGTACGCTCTCGATCACATGCTGATTTTTTATAATCTGAAAAATTAATTATAAATTTTATTAGAGCATTCAATATTAATTTTTAATTGTTACTTATTAATTATTCATTCGTTCATTAATTTGTAGTCTTAAAGTAGTGAAACATGAAGTTGTTATTTAATTAAAATAAAAAAAAGAAATTAAAAAAAAAACAGTTGACGCATAGATTTGCTTTTTAATTGAGTAATTTAATTTTTATATTGACAATTTAAATTAATTTTTTGGTTTATTTTATTTTATTGAAGAAAAGTTGTGAGTCATGGTCTAAAAAAATTTTTTTATTTATTGGATTTAAAATGGACGCGACGAAGATTCACCGAAGCCGTAAAGGAACTCAATTAAATGATGCTCATTATTTTCGTCGACCATTACCTCATACTAGGAAACGCATGACGATGTTGAAAATTTTTCCAACTCTTTCTGATAATAAAAAATCAATGGACTGCAACGCTAAGAAGAAAAAACGATTCAATAATTTGGACATTGAGCAACCTTCAACTGAAATTACTTTGGTGTCTTACGATGACCAAAATGAAAGTAATCAATCGTCAGTTTCTGTAAGTTCTCATAAAATTATTCCAATGGGAGAGCTAAGTAATTATGTAAATTTGGATAAGGATCGATATCAAGATAATTCTGAAATTTTAAATGAATCACCGTCACTGAAGATAGAAATTTTAAAAGACAACACTTCGATTGAGACTATTAAATCCGAAGTAAGTAAGGAATTAATAGCAGTACTACCTGAAGAAAATTCAGTCGTTGAAGTAGAAAATAAAAATGATGGTAAATTTGAAATAACTGAGCTGGAAAATAATGAAGAAGAAATAGAAGAAAAAGCTAAAGATCAAATTGAAGACAAAACATCGGAAGAAGATTTAATGAGTAATGATGAAAAATTGAAAGAAGTTCATGAAAATAATAATAATAATAAAAGTTGGTGGAAAATAATTATTGATTTTTTTGGATTCCTTGTGGGCAAACGGAACTTTGGAAGTAGCAATTTTAGTGACAAAGGGCCGAAGAAAAATGACAACTTTAAAGAAATGAACAAAACAATGACATTAGTCACCGCAAAACCTGGTAATCCAAATATTTATCAAGCTTACGTATCATCATTGGTTAGCAATAAAGAAAAGCATCGTCTGAAGCGCGAAGTAAGAGCACGAAAGGAGAAAAAGAACCAACACTATCACTCGGATAAAGAACTAAAGAACCGTAAAATAAGTAGCCCGCTATAGTTAAATCGTTATAAATTAGATTAAAAAGTAAAATAAAAAATAATCAAACTACTCAACAAATAATTTTACCTGTGAAATTATTACTACCTTTCTCAGATTGAGCAGATTCGCGTTGTACAGATTTTATTTTGGTCTGATGCAAAATTTCTAGATGCGAATGAGACCCAGCAGTTTCAGGTTCAGGAACTCTTATAACAAGAACACCGTCCCCCGAAGTACTGGATCGTTCACTAATTGAGTCGTCTTGCCAACGTCTTCTCAGGGATTGCCGACGGATAAATGCAGCTTCTTTAACGGAGGAATTGAACAGCGGTTCCTCTTTGATTCGCAAGCCTTGGTGTTCAAGATTGCTGGCAGTAGACTCCTGTTCGTCGATTATTTGATGGGATTTCTTCACCATTTTATCCAAGTCCAATAGCACTGGAGATCTTCGCGGAAATTCGTCGTCGTTACTATCGTTTTCTGACTGTAAATCAATCATAAATTATTTAAAAAAAAAAATATTGTCGCGAAAAAATAAATAAAATTTTTTATCAAAATTACCTTGTAACCAGATTGACTATTATTTTTATCATTTTCTTCCATAGTTAAGTAAATAGTTAACTAATTAATTATTTTATTTATCTATCAATTGACTATTAGGTGGAAGACAAGAATGAGCTAACTTTACACAGATGGAAAAATTCACTCGAGTAAGTTAAAATTTTGGAAACGACCCGAAACGTCTCATCGAAGATGTCACGTGTGACTATGAGGAACGTAGTTTGTCTTCAGATAAAATGTGGATCGGAGGCGGACACTCGTTATTAATGTTAATTTTATCCGTTTGTTAAGTATTCAGGTGTTCATGCCAGAGGTTCAGAGGTTCTCATATATTAACCGTCATAATCCGTCGGTTTCATCGATTGTTTGTAGTTGATCAAAATACAGTATCGGGACCACCTATGTATGTGCCCTTTTTGATCCCTTTTTCGACCGCTCTAATCTTATTAATTCTTCTTTATAGACATCTGTTTTCATATCAATTAAAGCTCCATACATTTCAGTCGACATTGTGCTGATATATGTAAAAATTGAGGTATTAAAAACAGTAATTATTGTGGTATTAAATTATTAAAAATATAGTAAGACTGTTGAGTGGTATAAAGCATCCCTGATGAGCAACGCATTAGCATAAGTATGTGTGGTGGTGGGACTCGTCATCGAGATCGGAATAAAAGTTGGAATACAAACATTGAGGACAATAAGAGTATTCTTCTATTTTGTCTGAATAGAAATATTAATGAAGCGAAACAGTTTTATTCACAGAATAAAGTGAAAGTGCATTGAACTATTATCGTCCCAATAACTTGTTATAGTATCTATTTAAGTAATAGATGATAGTTTAGAGTTAAAAAAATATAAAATTTTTAAACTATATTAAATGCTTAATTCTATTTTTTTTTTTTTTTTTTTTTTTTTTTAATAGTATTATTTAAAACTATTTTTAATTTAAGACTCTCTTCGAATGAGTATGAAATCTGTTGAGCGTTCTTGAGACGTTTGCCGATGATATATTGATCCAGCACACCGAAACATTGTTACTATTATCGATGACTTTGTTGAACTGCCATTCGAATTATAAGACAGATCGTTATCTACATCATAACAATAGTAATAATAATAATTATTATTTTCTTTTCTTATTATAAGTATTAATCACAAATTTTATTCATTCAATAAAAATTATCTTTACCGTAGCTTATCATGTTTTGATTGCAAATTATTTTCTTCAGATAGCTTAATAAAATAATTCGAAGTTCACGATTAAACCACAAATAAATCCAAGGGTTTACGCAGCTGGTAAGGCTACTCATTAAAGTAAGAATCGTGAAAATTGGTCCTGTTCACAGAAAATAAATATTAATATTAATAATTTGAAAATATAAATGATTTATTACGATTTATGATACAAACCATTGATAAACGGCGAATTAGCAGCTTGTGGATCCCAAGTTGCCCATAGTTGGCACCCGATGAACGGACTGCTTGTAATAATATAAAGACTTACAACTGTAATCATTTGCTTAATAGTTTTTATTTTAGCACGTGATATCAGCGGCTGACGATTTTTGTGGTTCAAGTTCATTCTTTTCATATCATTTACATGATCAAAGCGGTGAGAAATTTCTGTATTTTTTCTTATATCCAAACAAATTTTTGCGTATGTATAAAGAAGAACTATAAAAGGCAACAGAAAAACAGAAATACTGTACCTGAAAATTAAAAAAAAAAAATTATAATAACTTTTAATTGTTTATTTGTAGAAAAAAAATAAAAATTACCAAGTAACATAGGCTCGTTCTCCATACGACAGACTAAAAGATGCCCAGCAGTCCCAGACGCCTATTGAAATTTCTTGGTAAGAAAAAACAAACAGCTAAAATAATAAAATACTTATAATTAATAGTGATCAAGATAATTTATAAATTAACACTTTTATGTATAAATTTAACATTTACTGTGTTAAATTAATAAAAAAAAGTGTTAAACTAATACAAAAAAATGTTAAATATTTAACATAAAAATCTTTAACACAAAAGTTTTCGCAGTAAAACCGAACAAAAAAACCGGCTCTTCATTTATTTAAGCATCGATTCAATTGAATATTTACCTGAGGAATGCATAGAATGAACGCTAAAACCCAGGCGCTGTAAACCATTACTTTTGACTTTAATGAGGATGTACGGCAATAACTGAAGGGATTACAGATCGCCTGATATCGATCAATAGCTGTTGCGGTGAGTACATAAGAACTCAAGTAATTTCCGAATGGTTGTAAAAATTTAACAATTTTACACATTGCCGGTCCCCCCTGAAATCTATCGGTATTATATTGTCTCTGGAAATAATTTATTTATCAAAACCAATTACCTGAATGTAATATCCCAACTGAGTTGAGGTAAGATGTTGAAAATTCCGGTGATAAAATCCGCGATACTGAGATGCATCATAAAGAAATACATGCGAGTTAATTTTCGTTGACGTCTATGATAACGGCGCAAGTAAAGAGCGAAGAAAATAAAACAATTACCGATTAATGTGATGATTAGATTTATCACTAGAACAATTATTTCCCAAAAAGCAAGATTTTCGTCTCTGGTGTCTAAACTCGTTGAGTTATCCATCATCACTGTTTGGTAAATAATTTTACCGAGTATTCCACTGTGTTTATTTTTTTATTCACTTACTCTGCTCATGTTATGTGTAAAGTTAAAGGGCAAGAATTGAATATTCATTACTTTCGATTCAATTCATTTCCTAAAATCATTTTGAATGAAAACTACTTCACTTGGTAGCTTATGTTCAAAATAAATCACATACTATTATCAGTGATTCACAAAAATCTTACAATTGACATGAAAAAATTTTAATTTAAGTTATTATCAAATAAATTTTGATGTTGATAAATATTTTACATGGTCATCTAATCTCAATAGAACTGAATAGACAACTGAGAACTAAGAACTTATTCATAGTTTTATTTGATTGAAGGAAATCATAATAATGATTGACATATTGAAGGTAATTTCAAGAACTTTTTAATTCCGCATGTGAAAAAAATCAAAAATTATAGACTAACTGGCGTTCAAGTATACATAACTTATTATAATCGGCATTCATGTATGTCATTATGTTTTTGTCGGACTTTTTTCATTCATTATTATTATTGAAATTGCAATTTAATGTGATGAAAAGTGGTGTACCATCGTTGTTGATCTTCGATCTTTAATCAGGTATGCAATATTTGTACAGACAGCATGCAAAAAAATTTGCCATTGATATAAAGTCTTCAAACGGCGGATGGTTATCGATGATCAGCGCAGTGACCATGTTATTGATCTTGACAGAAATAGTAATATATACCTTGCAGTAATTACAGGTTCAATTAATTATTTAATTAACAAATCTATGTAAACAAAAATTATGTCTATTTTTAAGTAACAAAAAAATATGTTATTTTCCAATATATCTTCTCTTTTGTTATTGATCATAATCAAGCAAGGTTGCAATTATCTGAAATATAAAAAATTGTTATTGAATTTTTTTATAAATAATATTGTACTTATTGTAAAATTTTTTTCATTATTTTTACGTTTTTATTTCAGCGATTTTCATTCAATGAATTCAAAAACTTCTTGTGTTTCGTAAAATTACTGACTGAGTAAGTAACTAAAAAGTTGGCCACTAGATGTCAGGATAAAGAAATTTCTTCAGTGATTCTTCAAGTCATATGTCCAGGACGTCAAACTTGAATTATTATTATTCTATTGTGTGATACTAAAACTTCAATACTAGTGTTATCTTTTTAATTGATATTACATTAATTGTCAATAAATTTAAAAACTATAAAAATATCATTCAATTTTTGAATATGTAAGGTAATTTTTGTTTAGTTTTTATTTTTTAAATCATCTGATAAAAAAATTAAATGGCAGTTCTCTCTCGATTACGGTTCATTTGACACTTGTACTTAATAATTAAATAATAAATATTTTTTATTTTTCAGTTGCAGTAAAATAAAAATTTAAATTACAAACAGGATTTATTTTTCAAATAATTTAAATTTAGTTTTTAAAATTTAATTTTATTTTATACAAGTAAAATTCAATAAACCGCGCCCTTAAAAATAAAATAAAATTAAACAAGTGTACATACACTTGTAAAAAAAAGCCTATAATTGCAATCGTAAGTAATGTCAGTGTCAATTAATTAGTGTATCGTTCTTGTAATTAATGTGAATTCACTTTTTGATATATAAAATAAAAAAAAAAAAAAAATTGTAAATGTTTTTATTTATGATTTAATTATTATTGTTTAACAATATAAATTGCAATAATATACTTAAAAATAAATAGTTGAATAATTGTGAAAAAAAAAAAAATGTCATTTGGGCTTGTTCACAAGAATTTAATTAATCATTGCTAATTTTTTTACGTCAATGATCCGTCATTACTAGTTCGAGAAATTATATAATCTTTGATACTCCGTGAGTCATAATATAATGTTATTAAATAATAATTTAATAATTTAAAGCGTAATCAAACGTCAAAACATTCAACAATATAAGTAAAGTAATAAAATGTCAAGGATTAATTTTCTATAAATTCCTGAATCGCGAGCAAAATGAACGATTTATCAGAGTAATAATTTTATTGATGATACTTATAATTATTATTTCTTTAAAAATAAGCTTGTAATTATCACTCTTTTAAATAAAAGTGTTTATCAATTTACAGATTAATGGAGCGATGTCACTGGTGAACCAGCGGTTTAATTATTGTTTTATGTAAGCAAAGTGCAATAGTAGTCGAATTACAGATAAAAATGCTCCGGAGTAATTAAGGAAAGAAATATAATATTAGTGTATTATTAACAGTTTCCAAAAAGTTAAAAATACAGTACACTTAAAATTACAACGTTAAATTTAAAGGGAACTTAATAATAGAATCATCGATTAATGTACAATACGACGATGCCCGCTCCTCCGACTCAAGCTCCAGCTTGTAAGAAAAAAACAGAAACTAATGAATCAGAAAATTTACCGCCTTGGGCTAAAATTACTCTAACATCATCTGATGCGGAGATTGAAAAATTGATTGCAAGACACGCACTGAAGGATGCTGAAGTCACCTATTTTTCACAAGTCGAACCGATTCTGCAGGATGGACCTCAGTAAGTAATTAATTAGTTCGTTTACATGTGTAAATAATTAGCTTGTTTGAAGTTATTTATTTATTTATTTATTTATCAAAATTTTAGACTCTGAAGCCTTAGCTCCTTAAGGGCCTTACATGTAAATGAATATATACACAGAAATAAAAATTTACTTGAATCAAGTAAATAATTTTGAAGAATTTCATCTTCTTGGTTTGAGTTTAAAAATTTTTAAATTAAGAAATTACACTTGATTCAAGTTCATTTTTTTTTAGTGTAGTAATAAAAAAAGTAGTTAAACAATCATGGAAATGATAATAATAATAAGAGAGTTAATGAATGTAAAATAATTAATACATAAATGTATGTGTTTATACAGATGTGGGTTGGTGGCTCTGTCAATGGCATCTCAAGAGTACACTAAACCTGTATCTGTAACCCAGCTACTGGCGGAAGCACGTGTGCGTGGTTTTACCCAACACGGTGAGGTTTACAGTGTTGATTTTATGGGAACGTTGGCTGCTGAATATTTACCAGATCACCGACCAGATGTACTTGTGGATTTACAGACTTGCCCGGATACGTTGACTCATGCATTAGCTCATGGTGCCATGGTGCTAATTCCGTACGATTCGGATTTTAATCATGCGCCGTGTTTGAAGAGAGGACATAAAGCTCACTGGGCTCTTCTGGTCGGCTTGATATCATCTCGGTAAAAATCACATCACATCACAGAGAATAGGCTATTAGTCAGCGTTAATAAAATATTTTTCCAATTACAGGCAAGGGTATTATGTTCTCGCAAGACATGGCAAGTCACGGCATTTAGCTTGCTGGCCGTTGAGAGATTTAATTGAGAGCAATGGTAATTTAGAGGAAGAAGGCACAGCTAGGCATGCGGGTGGTTACGTCATTCCGAAAGGAGGTGTAGGAGGACAAAGAGGCCTCCGTGGTCGTGCGTTAGCTCTTCATCCGTATGTATGAAACAATGTTAATATGATGCGTCATACTACTGCTCGTTATCATCGTGGGAAATAGATCTCGACGTATCAGTAGTGAGTAGCTACTATCATTGAAATCTGTAATTTTGCTTCAACTACGGTAAAAATACTATAACTAAAACCAAATAACATTCAATAACAAAAAAAAAAAAAAAAAAAAAAAAAGATATTTAATTATTGTAATACGAATAATCGTCATTTCTTGATAACAAGAAATGAATTTTATGTACTTTTGTCTCTCACTATTTAATATTTAATCTATTTATGTATATAAATTATTCTATTTGGTGTAACGAGATTCGTCAAGCTTGTGCAATTTTTAAAGTAGTAAAACCGCTGCAATTTTATTTAAATATTTATTTATGCATTTGTTATTAAAAAAAAAAAAAAAATAAACTTTGTTTTATTTGTTTTTAAAATAAATGTTTTTATATTGATAAATTTATTTTATTATCACAGATTTACTGTGATATCGGAACAAATTGATTTATTGTCACAGAAAATACTTTTAGAAAAAAAAGTATGAATGTAATTATAAATTGTCCGTACTAAATTTTTTATTTACAGTGATTGTATTTAAGTATGTAGACCAAATTTTATTTTTAGCAAATATATATTATTTTTTGTTTTATTATTCAATTTTATTGCTGATTATTAAAAATTACATTTTTATATTATATAACTGCACTATGTATTTTTAATTTAAGAAATTTGTTTTGTTTTATTTGTTTTTATGACTATTGTTTTCAAAAGAATTATATTAAGAAATATATATATATATATATATATATATATATATATATATATATATATATATATATATATATATATATATATATATATATATATATATATAACTCGTAAATGAATGAAAATATATAAGATATCTGTTTTAAATTGGAAAATATTGCAATACCAGTGAAAAAAAATTTTTTGTTATACAATTGTGTTTTCAAATAATTGGAGAAAATTATTTATATAATCTTGCTATTGTAATTTTCAATTTAGTTTAAGAGTATACGATGTGAAAAATATCAATAAAAAATGTGTATTTAAAAAAAAATTAAAAAAAAATCCTACTAATATTCAGAAAAAAATATAACTAAATTATAAAATAAAATGACTCGACAACGCAAAAATCAAGATTATTAGTAATAGATATTATAATCATAGTTTAAATATGAAATAATAATTATAAAAATCAGAGTGAAAAATGTTTATTTAATTTAAAAAATCTATCAATTGCTTGTCATTAATTTTTATTGGCTTTAAGTAAACCAAAGAGCGAATACAATTGATTTTTATAGATACTAAAAATTATTTAAACATATATAATAAAACCAAATATTGTTACTTTAATATAATTAAATTATTTGAAATTTTTTTCAGTATTGTAATGTAATAAAAATGATAAATTAATTCAAATATTCTTATTTGTGTCATTGTTTAACATTAATCAATAACTTTAATGAAATGTGTTCAATTAAAAATGTTTACTAAAAAAAAATAATGAATAATTAAGTGTGAAGAAATAGAGGTAACAAATGTAGTACAAAAAAATGCGTTACATTTTTATTTCAAGAAGCTTACAAACATCAACAACATATGCTTTTTGTTTTATTATAATTATATTTATCATTACGCCTCGGTTACTGTACCTCTTACCATTAATATTTAATCACTAAAACATAGCATTTCCGATGCTCATTTCCTTTTGGGTTTCTTTAACTTTTATTTTAAATACATATTTTAATTATTTCTGTTTTAAATTGCATCAACTTGTGTCCTGAGCATAATGATATTTTAATAAATTCCTCAGCTTAGTTTATAATTGATTCAATAATTAATGAAAAGTTTATCAGTTTTTAAAAAGTTGTTTTCGTAATTAAAGCTTTAACCAAAGAGCAAACAAAATCATCAGAAATGATTTTTAATTTAATTAATATCACATGTTAAAACATTATAATTTTCTACAAATTAATTAAAAAAAAAAAAAAAAAAAAAAAAATAGTAACTTATACTAAAAATTTAACCGGACTAAAAAAATATTATTTATAGTAATAATAATAATAATTATATTACCTACGAGCCCAGGGCACAAGAAATAACTATTCTAATTAATAATATCCGCAGTTTGAAAATTACAATTTAAAATTATGTATCACATACAGGTATTTCATATTTTATTATACAAATAATGGGGAGTTGAATTAAATCAGGCTTCGCACAAAATTATTATTATTTTAATAATTAATTGTTAGATAAATTTACTACCAAACGCTACTCATTTTCCTTCAATTAGCATTCTCGATTCTCATACATTTTTTTTTTCCGTTCATACACTTACACACACTCAAGTTCTTAATTTTCTTCTTTTTCGCAGTAGTCTTCACACATAAAGATCTTTTAGTTGCTGGTAACATTGCAAAATGTTTTTTAAGTAGGCACTTTCAGATATTCTGTCCCACTATCGATGACAATTGATAAGGGACCACTCACACTTTTCAATAATTACTTAATCCATCGTCATTAACTATTTACCTATTTAATGATTTTTCCATTATAATTATTTAGCTCGTTAAATTTATATTTTAAAATTTCTTTTTTTTTTTTTATAATTATAATAATAATAAACACACATTAATTTCTTTCATTACATTGCGACAGTATCATCAATTATGCACATAGAGTTTCACATAAACACGAGATATGCTTTTCATTTTATCATAACTTTGAGCTTTAACTCAGTTAAAAATTGATAAAAATAATAAAAATGAATTTTACATAATTTTTTATCAATCGAAATATTAACAGCCTTTTTTTAATTAAACTCTCTAATATTTTTGATAATATAATTATCTGTAGATGTACAGGTGACATTCTTTTATAAACACAGTAAAGACGTCTAGTCCTATAAACAATTATCCTTTTTTTTTTTTTAATCGTAGATATACATATATTTACTTGTTTATTAATTAATAATAAATATTAATTAATAAATTAACTTAAAAATTCCATTTAAATATATATTATTACCATTATGTCTTTAATTATTGTAGGCTTTTGAGCTTGGGCCTGCCTCTATATAGCCCTATAAAACTCGCTTTATTATAAACAAAAATCATTTTATTATTTTCCCTCTAATTATTCTTTGTCTTTTGACTTCACGTGCTAACGACCTCATCAAGACTCTGCAAACTTTCATGTAAATGAAAGAGAAAAAAAAAAAAAACATTCTAGTTTAACATTTAAATAAACTTGTTATTGAATCTGTAAAGAAAAAGAAATCATGGTTATTGATTTATGACTAGAATAATGAGTAAATTTAATCTTACAATTATTATTGTAACTGCTGAAATATCCGTTCGGTAAATGGTTCGCTTAACCATTAACAGTGGGTCGAGCACGCGATTAGATATATGTATATAATATAACTAGCAATTAATTTTGTTTTGTTTATCATCAATATCAATAAATGTAAATGAATTAATTATTGCAATTTTTTTTTAATTAAATGGAATTAATTCTCATCAAAATAATTTATAGCTGATATTCAACACTTCAATATAGAAAAATAAATTTAGCTTTGAAAAAAATTTTTTTTTTCAACGGAACGTTTTTTAACAATAAATTATTGATATTGCAAAATCTATAAAATAAGGATTTAATTTTTTTTTTAAATATAATATACATTTAATATATATATATTAAAAAAAAAAAAAAAAAAAAAAAAAATATTCAATATACAAATTAAAAATTTTTGTGCGATAATTTCAGCAACGATCGTCGTCACATTTATCTAATACATATTTTTATACTTATATATTATAATTAATATATAGATATATGAATATGTTATTATTAGGGCGATGAAGTATTTATTCATACAAGTCAAATGGCAGGTTTTGTTGCTGAAAGTTATCCCAGCAAGCTCTGTTTAATGATGAGGCAGTCACTCAAGTACATCATGGCCCTTTTTGTATCTATTCACATCAATTCCACAATTATTTTAGTAATATATGTATTTTTATATATATATATATATATATATATATATATATATATATATATATATATATTTTTTTTTTATTTATATATTTAACTATTTTATATTTTAATTAAATTTTGTTCTATGACTTTTATAATTTAAAATTATTAAGCCCAACTGAACCTTAAGCAAAGAATTAATTAAAACTTTTCTTGGTGTATAATAAAATGAAGACTAGTAACAATGAAAGAAAAAGTTGAGGCTGTTGCAAGCCGGGTTAAAATAAAAATCTGCTGTCTTTTATAAAAATTTTCTCAACAGTCGATTGATAGTATATAAAAGATGGGCTAGGTATGTTGATCGTTATTAATTTTTGTTCATTAATTTGGCATTAGGCAGTCATTGCAACCCACTACTACGTTGCTCGAAAGAATTTTTAGCGAAATAATTTTATTTTATTAAATATTATTCGCTTTAAAAATTAGATGTACCTATTGTAAAATTATTTACTTTTTTAGATACTCAATTTTATGAAGGAATGATATTTTTTTTTTAAATTCTAATTTATATCGCAAAAATTGTGAATTTATAATATATATACTTAAGATATAAAACAAAACTTTTTTAATCAAAAATAATACTTTAAAAGTATATTGGGAAGAAAACATTTGAATAAAATCAATAATTGTATTATAAAAACAGTTTTTAGCTAACTTATAATTTATAACGATGAAAAAAAAAAAAAAAAAAAAACAACAACAAAGAAAACGAAAAACAAAATAAAGAGAATTATAAACATAAAAGAAGTCTTAGGAAAACTCGTTATCGAGTAATAGTTAAGAGCTTCAAAGTCCACATTACGTGTTAATATAACTCGATATTGGAAAGAAGAAAAAAAAAACGTCACAAACTCATCATTAAAATACCACGGGCTTAAATTAATCAGCGTGACGAACAGCTAAATCGATCCTAACTAATTTCAATCCTAAATAAATTATAGAATAATTCAAGCATTTAATAGGGAGACTTTGAAATTCAGGTGAGACTTGCGGTTTGTTGGAGTGGGTTGTATATAAGCATCGCTACCGGGAACGTCTTAATATGTGTTTGCCACTGCGCCGAGAGTTGGAAGAATTTAACGCCGTACCACTCTGTTCCGTCAATAGTAACTGAAAATGAAGTAATAATAAAAAATGATAATGTGAGCAGATAAATATATCCAGTATAAAAATCAATATTTCGATCATTATATCATTTGTTTAATCGTGAACAATCAATTGGGAGTATAAACTCACCTCTCCATGGAATGTTGTGAGTTTTAGCGGAGCAAATGAGTCGAGTCACGCCATCCACTGCCTGGCTCTTGGGCTCGTTTTCTTTCTCTTTCTCTTTTTTCTTACCCAGTCTCATTACTGCAAAAGTACTCGTGTTACGCAAAATAGAATACTTTAAACAGCATAAGAATTAAATAAAATATAATTATCTAAATACTTTTTTGTTTTTTCTCCTTAGTTGTGTAATTCATAGAAAGATACGGTCCAGGATTCTCTCCCATTGTTGATAATCTCTGGACATGTAACGCCCTGAAAGCTTGACGCAGTGTACTCTTGCCTTTATCACCCAATGCTGGCTTGCTCCAGTAGTCAAGTTGAAGTTCAACTGGTTCCCAACCGTCACGTGGCTGACTGACATTTGGACTGCTCGGAGGAGTTAATTTACCGGGTGGTGGTATCGCCAGACTGGGCGGCGGTAACGATGGCGGCGACCCCGAGGACACTGCTGCACCTTCTTCAAGGTCAACTGAAGCGGAAGTGCTGCTGTCAGGACACCCGACGCGCACGTCGTTTACAAATGGAATGAATATTTGACTGCTGTCGTCTGTCTCTCTGTTGACAGCAAGGTATGAATATTCAATAAGGACATTTAGTTATTTAAATAAATATATATTTATTTTCTCCAACTCTAAAATACTAGCAAGTCATACGAGACTGCGGATAAATATCTGACGTACCTGTATGTGACCATGGCCTCGGCGATTGGTAGTAAAAGAGTAGGCCCAGTTGTTGCTAAGTATTCAGACACACGAGCTGCGCCTTCACTCGCTCCGCTGGCTTCACGCTCCAGCAACTCTCGCCATTCTTCTCCAAACAGCATCGAGTACTTACTGTCGATAGACCCAAGGTACTTGGCCAAAGAATTTGAACCCAATGGTACTATCAAAAAACGCAGATAACTTTGCCAGTCTGGAGGTCTGAAGCTCAGCAAATCTACGTAATGCCTCAATACGGCGTTTACGAAACTATCTCCACCAGCTATCACTACTTTTATTGGCGCAGGTGGTTTTGCTGAACTATTGCAACTGTAAATAATTAAAAAAAAAATTATGGTAATTATTTACAAGTGGGGTCAAATTTATTTTTGGCCATATTTGGGTGAAAAATTAACATTTTTTCAAAATGTTGAAAAAAAATTTTGGCTCCATGTTTTTGGATAAAATTTCTATTTTACCTTTATGGATATATATATATGGATATATATATTTTTTTTTGAAAAGTAAATAAAAAAACGATCAATTAAAAGGAAAAAAAATTAAATATCACAACTTTCTAAAAAATTTATAACTTTTTTTTGAAAATTTGTTAAAATTGTGATAATTAACTTTTTTTTTAATTGTTCATTTTTTTATCTATTTTAAAAAAAAAAAAAAAAAAAAAAAAAATATATATATCCATAAAATCAAATAGAAATTTCGTTCAAAAAAATATTTACCAAATTATTCATCGTTCAATTATCTATTTATGAGTAATTAAGTTGTGATTAAAACAATTATCATGTAAAATAATCATAATACAACTAGCGGATGTATTTAAAAATAATAACGCAATTAACACCAGGTAAAAAAACAATTCTTACAATTTTTGTATCCTCGCGATTAGACAGGTGAAGGTTGCGCGGATATCCGCTGGCGAGGCAGTTGTAAGAACTCGTAGATTGCGTTCTTGAAGCCGAGCAGCTAGAACAGCACCGCCAGGATCTGCTAGAGAAACTAAAGATACTGCTTCCGGTAATGAGTCATCGGGCAGTACGCGGCTCAATTGCTCAACAAGGGCTTTTCTCGGCTAGAGTGTCAGAGATTGAATAAAAGGGGATTAGTAATTTTTAGGGGATTAGTAGTAGATCGTATACGAAACAAAGGGAAAAAAAAATTGAACGTACCTCGGAATTATTCAGCTCTACTGACGGCTTAAGATCAACGCTTAGGCTTTGCTTTTTAGATTTATTGCTTCCAGGCGTACCTCGGTCTCTGGCAAAGAGCCTGCTTCGGCGATCAGAATTTTCATTTTTGTTCGAGTGCTGGTGATGCTGCGGGTGCTCAGATTTAGGAGGCGATCCGGCTACAGTACTTGGCGCATCATTAGCCTCATGATCGGTCCAATTTTCAGGATGCGAATCGCTGTCAGCTCTTCTTGAGCTATCGTCGCTTTGTCTGTCGCCGCCTCTTTCTGCAATTTATTGACGTTACTCTTTTTTCTACGTAATAATAATACTCGGTGGTGTTGGCATACTATCGGACTGTAGATATACATTCTAGCTAGCCGTTATGTAGTATTATATCAGATTGACGGAAAATAAATCGACATTGTGAAATAAGTAAGGTACATAATAATATAATAAGTTACTTTGTGAGTAGTAAGAAGACACTGTTGAGAAAAAAAATATGATTTATAGTTTTACGTGCCAAGATAATTTATCACTTAGGATATAAATTTTATAATGTTAATTTTTTTTATTATTATATATTATTTTTAATGTTTTTTACTGCCTTGGTCAGTTTTATTTAACTTTGATTGAAATAGTTATTTGATTTATAAATATAATTTTTTTTTTTTTTTTTTTTTAACTTTAATAACAATAAAAAACATTTGATTGATATTCAAAGTGAAGCAGCGAGGAATTACTTACACAGTGGATTACTATAAACGTGGGCATACAGATTTAACAGAGACATAAAAGATTTTATAGAATGAAGAGAATACGTACGTATATATGTGAGTAGAAAAATAGAGACTTCAGTTCAAGTTGGATAATATTCAATAGTAATTTTAAAATAATAAAAAATAAAACAAATATTTAAATACATATATATGTACGCGCACACGTACATACATTACTTAAAATCCCAATTTAAATAAGGGAGATTTAATGAATAAATTACAAATAATAAAAAAAAAAAAAAAAATATACAATTTCATACATAGTTAAATAAGGAAATATTACATGCAGTTTATTGTTAATTACTCAAATGTGTTTAATAAAAATAAAATACAATTATAATTGTTTTCAGCTAATAAATAGTAATTTATTTAAACTACTGCTTAGTAAATACATAAAGTACATAATTAAGTGTGAATCAAAAAGAAAATGAAAAGGATAAGAATGAAAATTTAAAAATATAAAATAATTAAATAATAAAGTATTAAATAATGTATAAAAAAAAAAATACAAACATACATTATAAACTTTGTTTTAGTTACGAATTAAATCAAATCTTTGCCTAGTGTATTATTTATGAGGACACGACGTCAAATGCAAAAGAACTTCAAGCGCTGGAGTTGCGCCTCCAATCTATAAAATTCATTTTCTTTTAAATAAACTCAGTCTTATTTTGTTTTAAATTATAAAATATGCACTAAGTTATTGACATAAATAATTAACAACTAAAAATGATTGCCAGCTACAGAATAACTAAAAAAAAAAAAAAAAAAATTAAATTATATATAAATTAAAAACGCGATTGCATGCTCGGTTTAAAAACCGTTCATGCTTTCAATGCTAGATGGTGTTTTAATTAAGATTAAATAATCAATGAAACTACTCGATGATGGTGAATGAGGGTGTGTGAAAGAACGTAGAAGAAATGAGAAAAGCAAATGAATAATAAAGAACGTGATGCTTTATATATTTACGTACCTGGGGTTGTATGTCCCACACGTGTTTTCTCTTTGACAGTTGAGCCTGATGATGACTGGCATACATTTGCTGCCGCTGTTGTTGCTGTTGTGGTATTAGTGGCACTCTCCTCTCTGGTAACTACTATTGAATTGTACCATGCAACAGTGCAAAGCCAGCCCACCAAGACTTTCATTTAGTTTAATGAATTTTCATAGTTATATCGATTTAGGGATATTTATTTTTATTTATTAAAATATATAATAAATTATACTTGCAGTATTCGATTTAATTGAACGATAATTTAGTCATCTTTTTATTTAATATTTTCCTTTGGCCTTTTAAAGCTTATTTAATAAAATAAAACCTTTTTTATACTGTTAAATTCATGAATGAACATTATTACTATTATTATTATTATTATTATTATTATTATTATTATTATTATTATTATTATTATTATTATTGTTATATGCGAAGGGAAAGATGATACGATTTACATTATTGACAAAAAAAAAAACCAAATACTGAATAAAATGTATTGTCACAAAGCTTTTAAATATTTTTCTTATAGATTTGCTTTAAGAAAATGATAAAGAATAACAAAATCATGCTTCGTTTTATCTTTCATGATAAGATTGTGAGGTTCACGTATGTGTAAATAAAAATGAGGATACAAAATAAATAATAAAATGTAACAAGATTCGAAAGCTCGGCGCTCAACGTGCCTCAAATTCTACAGATACGATATACGAATGGAAAGTAATATGTGTTATCGGAGAAAGGAAAATAACTCACCGGGGTGAGGTGGTGCTAAAAGTGAACGACTAGAGCTGAAGAACGGCCTCAGTGATGGCTTTGGAGTACTGCTAACAGACATCGTATCCAACTCAGGCCCGCTATCCGACAAGTCCTCTAACTCATCAAAGAGTTCTTCAATTTCCATGTCACCGCCTGGAATCAACACTTATAAAATTAATTTAACCATTTTACTCAACAAGTATTGTTCTTGAACACGCCGTTGTGTTCCACTTACCCGATAACTTTTGTCCAATCTCTTCCTGGTCGTGTTCCAGCTCTTCTGAAACTCGGAACCGCTTGAGTAGAGCAATAAACTTTTGCTTCAAGTTTCTTTGCTATAAAATCATTATTTAAGTATAAATAAAAGTTTAAAAATTTAATAAAATAATAAACTACTTAAATAAATTTGAATGAATATACTCGAGCATTCGGAGGAATTTTATTTCTATTTTTCCGCCTGTGGACTTCTAAAGTAGGCTCACTGTCACTGCCCTCGGCTTCGCCTTCAGAGCTGAATTCTTCTTCCTCGTCGCTGTATTCTGGACCAAGTCGCTCGTTTGGATCGTTGAGCAGTCTTTTGTCCTGATCAACCGGCTGTGAGCTCAATGCAATAACATTTACTTTAGCCAATACCACTGAATGCCCGCCATATTTTTCAGCTTTATCTGACACTAGCTCTAACTCAAGATCCATTTGCTTCTGCAGGACTTGAGCCATATTTATTACACCCTCTGCTAATGTTTTGTACCCCAGCATTGTACGGTTCTTGTATCTTTTTCTTCTCTGCAGGAGTATCAGCAATTTATTGCCTTCGCGTTTGAGAAAGTGCGGATATTGAAGGGCAAACTGCAGTTCCAGTTCAGTATCGAGAATTCCGCCCGATGGAATAACCATTTCGTTAGAACGTAATGTCCTTTTGGAGCTTTGCATCTTAACTGCGATGCTGATGGAAGCCAGATCTGCGCCCAAAGGCCGGAGAATCACAAGCCGAGTAAGGGTCAATGTGCACAATCTAAAATAAAAACAGAAAAAAAAAATAACCAATATTATTATTAATATTATAATCGAGATTTTAAACTTTTTATTGAAAACTAAATTTATATTTGCCAATAAAATTTTAATATTGACAATTAATACTCATGAAAATATAGGTCGCTGATTTTAATTCAGAAGTAAAAGTTTTGAAATTCAAAAGAGCGGATCCAATATTGGAAGTTTAAAGTAAAAAAAAAAATAAAACATTTAAAAGTTTACTTTTCAATATTTGCAATCAATTAATTTAAAGCAATAACTATTTTTAATTAATTTTAATTAACGACTGCAAATGCATAATTTTTTTTTTTTTTTTTTTTCCCATAAAATATGGATTTAAGGAAGATCATTACCCTGAAAAATTAATCAGTAATACATTAAGAGGGAATTGAACTTATATAATGGATATGAGTCTCCAACTGGCAGTTTTTATCCATGACAACTTTTATTTCTACAGAGGGGGTGGTTTCTAAATATAACCACTGCTAGTAACTACAGGTGGTAAAGCTACTACACTCAGATAAACGACATCAATATCTATAGACTACGGTTTGTTGGTGTTCACATACTTATATCCATTTATACACACATATATATATATATATATATATATATATATATATATATATATATATATATATATATATATATATATATATATATATATATATATATAAACATACATAGTAATAAAGGCGAGACGAAAACAGTGAACTTTAGCTTAGTCGGCACGCGATGAACGAGTCGTGATTAAACCCAAGCCCGAGAGGGTCTACGTCTTGAATCGCCTTCTTTATTTTTTATTTTAAATTCCCATTCTCGCAATAATTTTTGCATACCCAAATAGAGTTTAAAGCAGAATAACGGGAGCAAAAGTACAGTACAGTATATTTTTGTCCAAGGAAATCAGGCAAAATTGTTACACAATCGATTGTTGGTATTAGCAACAAAACGAATAGTCATTAAACAATTTGCCATGCTGTTGCTACAATGGTGAGCAAAGTGATGCATGGAATATAGATGAACAGCTAACTATATTGATCGTGTATGTATATATGTAAGGGTAAAACAGAGGTAATTGACAATGAAGGTGTGCGTGTGGCTCCAGGGGGTCGGCTACGCCGATGAGGCTCCCGTTGTCGTGATAGCCAATGAAAAAACCCCATACACTTGGATTTATAACAGGTGTATTGTACATTATGTGGATAGTTATATAGAAGATTGCTTATACAATTAATTACACTACCGTAATTTTACTTTTTAAAAGCACTAGCTACTTTATCGTTTAAACTTTATGTTGGATAAAAATTAATCGAATTTGTTTTACAGCCAGCTTATCCCATTGAGTTTAAGTGTTGAGATAACTTGAATGGCAAGTTTATTGTCCAGTGAATAGAACAATAAGGAACTTAAATATACGATAGATTTAATTCATAAGCTTTATCTTTAAGCAATGACTGTGGCAAGTGTTGCTATTGTTTGCCGTGAATTGTTCATGAGCATTTTCACACGTTTATCACCATCATCGCTGGTAAACTCTGTACTAGGCTATTTTTAACCCGCAGAAACTTAATGCGCTAGTAATATACTGCATATAAGATATTTTGCTGGATGTCTGCTTGTACTTGTGCAATTTAACAATGTTACTATTGCTGTTGCTAGTTGGTTCTAGCCGCGGAGACATCAAATCGATCCAGTGGTTTGCGTTGGAGTTTACACATTTACCAACATATTCGCACGCACCTGCTACCTGCTCGTATCTCTAGAACATAATCTTGTGCTATCTCACTTCATTCGTCACCGGATATTTCCGATGGTTATTTCTCTGAGAATTTTATCCTGTGTGGGCGTAAAACTTTACAAATATAATAGCACAACTAAGCTTGATACATATCATATAATTTTTTTTTATCATGTACTTGCAGTCCTTCATCCACACTTGACTCTTCTATATATAATATACATTTATATGTATATATACTCTTAATTTGATTTCTTAACATGAGAACCGTATAAATCACTTGTAGACGGTGAATGAAATACACGAAAATCCGAGCTAAGAATTAATATAGTTCCAGTAGTTAAGTGAATCTCCGCTTTTTTATTTGATTTGCGCAGAATACTCAGCTCTCATTTACTCGAACAATTGATTCTTGATCTTCTAAAATTACATAAAATTAGAATCTAAAATAAAATAAAAAATTTTTTATAGCAACATATCACCGACATATATATTTATATTTAATTAAATTAAAAGATAATAAATCACCTGAAGAGTATCATACACATACGACAAATATATTGCGATAAAGGTAGAGTGAAGATAATGAGACGTTTGATGAATCAAGTGGTCATGATTTCCTGGTAAAAGCCCACTGCTTTTAACCACCCACCAACTATATCGATATTGTTGTAATATACACATGTGTGTAAAGATACAAGTACATAAAGTAATACGTAATAATGAAAACGTGAGTGATACAGAGTAACTATAATAGATTGGTATGTATAGATACCCTACAAAACCACTAGTTTGATTAACATCAGATACAAATGCAACTATAGATGGAAGGATGCGAGGTTTCATATTTACCGTTGACTTGTGACGCTTATGACGTTTGGGTTTGTGTCTGAAAATGGAATATCGATTCACTACTACATATTACTACTCCTACTATTACTTTTTCCATCTACTACTACTACTACTACTACTACTACTACTACTACTACTACTACTACTACTACTATTACTACTACTACTACTACTACTACTACTACTACTACTACTACTACTACTACTACTACTACTACTACTACTACTACTACTACTACTATTATAAGAATCAGTGGTGTTGATACTAGCACAACTACCAGCCGAGAGACTGAATAAAAGAAAGACATATAGACACAGTCTTTAATACTACTCTCTTTCTAACGTATAAAATGTAGGAGTTAGGAGTAGTTGGGCTAGCTCGAACGAACAGGTGTATGTTTCTTTTATTCAAAACCCTCATTCGTTTTCTCGCAATGACGTACGTACTGCTTTATTATTTATTTTTAAGTAAATTATTCACTGGACCCGTTACCTCGAAATACTTAAATTATTTTTTATTGTTTGATTTTAGAGTAATAATATGCCGTAGAATCGATTTTAATATCTATCAGTTATTCTTGGTCAGCCAATGTTCATTTTAATATTAATATTTAAGACCGTGTATAATGATTATTGTAAAATTGTAGCGAATGATATATATATGATATATAAATGTTGTGTGATAGAGGGCACATGTATATATAATGATAATATATTGAGGAAGTATTAAATGAAATGGAGTGTGTCAAGGATACGTGATATGTGTGATAATTAATGGATGTGTTTGAAGAATTTTTGGCATACAAAACGTGATAGACAGTCACACGTGAAGTAATAGTTAGCCAGATAAACATTTTGCGAAACTAAAATGTGTCTCGACGTTTAATCTTTTGGCACGACACGACCAGTACGTGGCTTTTCTTTATGAAGTAATAGAATATAAGAAAATATTGCTCTTCTTAGTCTGTTATTGTTTTACCGTTAATTAACTGAGTAGACTAGAATATTAAAGAATGTATAATAGGTCATTAGAGGTAATAAATTATAATAAACTAGAGAAGCAAACCTTGTAAAAAATATAAAAAAGTATACGCCATTAAGGCTAATGGCCGTTAGGATACAATATACGGGTGGCAATTTATATTAGGATTTTAGGTGAAAATTCGTGGTACAATAAGCCCTAAATATGCCCAACCAGTGCGACGGTATTATACGCAGTCTGGAACTAGCTGAAATGAAGAAGAAAATTAAAACAAGTTAAGAAAAATTGCTATAGGGGTAAATAATAAAAGAGCCACGTGATGAAAAGTCAAGTGGTTGCTAAAGTAAATAGTATAAAGCAAAAAGAATAATATATGTATACTTTTAAAAATTCATCTTGGAGTTAAATCTCTTGACGTAATGACGGCTGTGTTGATAATTTATTTCATATGCATAAATTCCAATAACATCTCATATAATTTATCTTTATTTTTCTCACTAAAAATATGAACTGGTAAATAAATTCACGGGGGTTGAATGTTGGCCTCGATTCCGGGTATGTATGTGCATACGTATACAACCACTCGTAAGCTTTTTATCCTCACTCTCTTTCCTCTTAGAATTTTTTTACTCTTCTTTCTCTACATTAGTTGCTTCAGTCTTGAGTGCATGAGTTTGCCTTCACTTCTTTCACCTCTACCATTTCCATCTCCATATTCTTTTCCTTGTCGTCTTTTCTTGTGTTGAGATCGAAGAAACTGACATTGGGTTGCTCTTCAGCATTCCAAGAGCATGCAGCTATATAGCTTAGGAACATCTAGTAAAACGTGCTGGAGACAGAACTAAAAAATAAATTGTAATAAGAGTCGAGAAATAAAAAAAACTAAATTACGAAAATTTAATAACATTTTTCCACAATTTTTGTAATAATAGAGCTTTTGGTAAAAATACGTCTGTTGTTCCAACCACTTTATCCATTTCGTTTTCATTATTTTATTTACCTTACATTTCACGATTATTTGTTCAACTTATTATATTAGTAGACTAATTGTGTGTATACAAAGAGATGAGAAACACTAGCCCGTGGTTGGCTTGACTTTTATGCAATTTTTCAGGTTTACTAGTGTTGAAAAATACAAGTAAAGAGAGTTGTACATACAGTTGTACTGTACAGTTGTTGTTGGAAGGAAGGTCGATCAGTTTCGAGAAATCTTCTTTGTATTCACGCTTTGCAATGTCTTTCATTCCCTCTCACGGCTCTTTGTCGAGGTCGTTCTTTTTATTTTATTTTGCATTTTTTTTTTTTTTTTTTTTTTTTTTTTTATACCTTTTACACCGATGTCCTCTTTTTTCTCAACTCTTCCACTTTTATACTAGATTTTTCATCACTTTTTTACCATTTTTCCAGCGGGACCAGTAGCAGCACTAGCAATAGCAGCAGCAGCAGCAGAAATAATTTTTTTTTCCAACAAAGAAGATCTAAAAAAAGAATATAAAAACGGTGAATTTTAATTGAACCACTGAAGAACAAGACGAGTTAATGAAGTATCGATTGATATGAGAGAACGTAGTCCAGCGTCAATCGAGCATAAGTCCAAAAAAATAATATATTTTCAAGGTCGTGGTTTGCTGGTTATAGATTAAACTAGTACCTTGTGTTCATACCGATGATCCCTTTGATTAATTAACGTATATATTATATGTATACATAATAGATACCACAAAGCCTGGATAATCTACATTAGGGTCAAATGTTTATGACATTTGTATTTGATTGGCTGCTCTAACGTGCTTTGATCCTCTTTCTCGCTCCTCATCATCGTCGTTACTGTATAATACAATTAAAGGCAAATATTATTAATACTCTGTATTATATTATAAATTGAATATGAAAGCACGTTTATTCTTTTGGCCCTCAAATCCCGCATTGCACCAGCTCCCAGTATTACGTCAGACAAATGCAACAAGCGTACGCCAAATCCTAAATGGTTTGTCTCTTCAGGCGTGCAATTATAAATCGACTTAGTTAATAATTGATTTAAAAATAAATTAATTTGTTTCATTGCTTATTTTTCTTTCTGCTTACTTATTTATTCAGCCAGAGCTTAGTTCTTCTTGTTTTTTTTTCTTCTGCTTCTTCTCTCTTAAGTCTTTTCCTTATTTTTCTTTTTCTGCAAAAATACACAGAATGATCTTCTATTTTCGATGCACATTAAAATTTTAGGGTTTCCTTGAGGCCTTGATTGTTTACCCACGAGTCTAAAATAAAAATAATATTACACACAAGGGATATATCTCCATCAGATTGTTTATGTGTCCTGATAAGTTAAGATAAGATTTCAGAGTAAAAAAAAAAATCAAAAACCTCACATGGGATATGTCAACTCGAATGAAACTAGGATAGATCCAATTGCCAGTTAATTTGATGGATTTTTAGGGGAGAAAAGTCCTCTGTTCAGAGCCATCTGTTTCTTTTATCTTTTTCGTTTTATAAGATTTCTTTTTGCATCATCGATTGATTGATTTGCTTCATAAATTTATTCAAATAACTATCATTATCATAAGCACGGTCACATTTTTATGATCATAGGGTGTTTCTCAATCGATAATTCTTCTTCAACTTCTATTCAACGCAACAAATAAAATTCAATAACAATAACAATGTAAGAAAATATCGCTGAATTATTTTTTCCTTATACCGTCAGTGATTGTACTGTACTCGTTTTATTTCTGAGATTAGTAGAAGGTTTTTTTACTCTAAAGATAAGAAAAAGACAAGACTTTTGAATGATAAAATACGGTAATACATAAATTTTCTAGCTATTACGTCTATTTTTGGGTATACAGACACTTTATTGCTGTTTTTCTTGCAAAGATACCTTCACCCACAGCAAATCACGTGCTAAAAAGTATATTGCCCGTATATTATCTAATTGCTTTGCATTGTTGGCTTACGAAAGAGCCAAACATATTTGTGTATTATTCTTAGAAATTTATTTAGGATTTGAAACGATTCATGTAAACCACAAAATAATAATTTATATTTATAATTTTCGTGGAATACTTTTTACTTGACAGAACGCTTTAAATAAATTAGCGTGTCATTAAAATTTATTTACAAGAGCCGAGGTTTTAGTATGTATCAGCATAGCAGCAGCAGTAGAGCAGCAGCTAAAGCAAAAGCATACCATGATATGAATATGAGTCATTTTACAAGCAGCGTGAATATTATATGTTTAGCTGTGATAAAAAAAAAAAAAAAAAAAAAAAAAAATTATTTTTAATCGATTTATTAGATTGTGATGCTGCCATGTTTTAAAACACACTCACAACATAATAACACACACGTCAAGTGCTACAGGATCGAATTATATTACACGTATCGTATACATGGAAACCTTATCTGTCTGCACTGGCGTATATTTCAATATGCTCTTCATTAAGAGCTTCCGATTTTGATCAAGAGTTAAAAGAAACTTTTTTCTACGCATCGTCATCATTCTTACCAAAACAACGGGCCAATTGTTTTAGCTTTTTTTACAGCAACTCTTGAATAAATCATAGTTTTTAATTCGTTTAATTAAATCGAATAAATCTTAATATTAATTTATAAAATTTAACCAAGTAAATGAGCTTGGAATTTGAATGACAGTGACACATAATTATAATTACATGACAATTAATCATTTAAATGAATCATCCAGAACCGGAGAGTGTATGTGGGATGGACATTAAATGTAAATGAATTTTCCCATCGGGATCAAAATGCTGGCGTGTCAACAGCAGCCGAGAATGCGCGTGATGAAAGTTTATGAGCATTTTTGAATGGTCATTAAACTCGATAAAACAGCAAAAAAATAGCAAGATCATTTTAACGGAAACAAAATAATAATTTTGTTGATGATGATGATAATAACACAATGGAAATATAAACAAACAAACAAACAAATAAATAAATATAATTACAAAATAGGTGAGAAAGTTGGCGTGTCAAACTAAACCATCGATAGGATCTCACATAGTAGTGAGTAAAGTTAGTTTGATTTAATTGAATAATAAATTAAATCTTGATAGAATTTAGGTCTCAATGAATCCAACGTGACTCGATGATTGATCAATTGTCATTGAGAATAAGCACGTGTGAGAGAGACACGATTTGCGTATTAAATGAGGGAGATCTGTCAAGCTGAGAGAATTGACAGCTCGCATCCGTTTGTGCTCCTGAGACAGCTACGCATTATCCTGCCTCGTTATGCCTACTACCTTTGCTTCCAATAAAATACATTTTCTATTATATACAATTTATTGGAGCTATCTCGGATTTATTTAACTCATAATTTTGGAGTTATCTCTACACAGCGGAGCATCTATGAGTAAGAGGGAATCATCACACAATCAATAGCTCGCAGACACGGAGGCTAAAAAAAAAAGATAAATTAAAATAATAATATTTGCTGGAGAATAAATGATCGGTCATACGTATAATGTATTTCCTACTAGCAACGCATACATATTTTGGCGTCCGTCATGCTTCTCTCTGATAGTTGATTGAGCGCGATGTCGTTCACACCGGATGATGACACAAGACGACGCGAATCTTTACAATTATGACAATAATGCTTGTGGGTTATTACCTGGGTATGCAATTCGGTGGTGTGCGATCAACTTCCCAGGTAGCAAAGAGCTTCATTGGCACTGGCCGGCTCGCTGGAGCCGTCACTTTTGTCCGTTCCGCCATTATTTGGCCGTACGGCCTGCCACCAATTACACACACCGAACCTACACACTGCCGCACTCCACGGCGAACTGATCTGTAATCTGTGAAATAAAACTGCTAAGACCCGGTCAGCCAGTGCAAGCTAAAGCTAGAGGACTTTAGTGAGCGGGCGTATGTTTTCACCATCTTTTTGGTATTACTAACGCCATCTATTTTCAGATTATTATTTTTGCGGCAAATTTTAAATTTGTATCAACACTTAAATTTATTTTGCTAAAATAATAAATAAAAAAAATAATTTTAATGAAAATGTTTACGTTAATCAATTAATTTTTTTATAAATTATTAATTTATCTTATGTTTATAATTATTAATCAGTGTCAAAAATATTTATCAAGCTTACTCTAAATAATTTGGAGCAATCATGTATTTTATATAATTTTTAAGATTTCAAAAATTAAAAAATAATTAAATTTACAATTTAATTCTGATTCTTAAAATTTTTTTATATTATATTTGTTAAGTACAATTAAATGATACTGAAATTGAAAGACATCTGATAATTTTTAGAATTTTTTTAACAAACAAATTATAGCAAGAAAATTTTATCAATTTAAAAAATTTTTTTAACAAATCAATTATAATAAAAAAATGCTTCTAAAAATTTTCAATTGTAAGTTTTAAGTTCAGTGTCATTAAAATTAACTTAAAAAAAAATATTACTAGGTATTGAATAAACAAAAATCATAGTCGAATTTGATAGAAAATAGCGTAGCGATGAATAATATATTCTGATGTATTTTTATACAAAAATTAGCCAATAATTAAATTGCTTTACATATTTAATTTAGGTGTCTGCTTTTCTTGCTCATTGATTCACTTAAGATCACAATTACAAAATATTAATTAAATAATTAATTAACTTATGAAATAAGATGATAAGAGAGCCACCACATGAGGAAAGGCTGGAGCATGGCAAAAAATAAAATAAAGTACAATCGTCTCTTATTACCAGTAGCAGAGTAAGAAGAGTGTCCTTCAGGAATAACGCGCAATTTTAATGATCTTATTAGGAAAAAAGCAAGTGATATACTGAAGTATATTAAAACACCATAGTAACCAACTCGCCCGAAAATTAATGACAGCAATATTGCAAGATTAATTCCAACGTATTTGTAACCACCATAAGCTACCATATCGAGAGTCCTTAAGCTCGTGTCTAAATTCATCACATAAAGCGTTATTGTATGAACAACCAATTCGATAATACCCCAAGCGAGTGCTGTGCTTGCAATTATTCCTAGCTGTTCAGGTGTGAAACGTTCTTGAGTGCCCAGTGACAATCCTGCTATTACAACGTAAGTTAAAAATGCCATCGTTGGAATATACATGTCTGGGGCATTCTTTTCATAACGTGGCTGTAAAGGTACATCTTGCTCGTACTTTACTGACCAATCCTACAAAATAAAAATTAAAAATTAATAATCAATCAATAAATCTTCAATTATCACTCTATAAAAAATATTATCGACTTGATAATTACCTTATGCGTAAATGGGAAAAAAAGAAGTGCTAATTTTAAAAAAACGTAATCTGTGTCTACAGCAAAGTAGTATTTCAATGCACTGACGGGTACGTATTTTTGCAAATGCTGTTTTCCAGAACCAACAAGAGCATCTCCGTATTGCATAGCCATATTAGCTACCATTGGTTCAGCAAGAATATTAGTTGCGAACTGTGGAGATGGAAAAGAACTTTGAGGTGTCTCTGGAGGGTATGGAGGCATCGGAGACCCAGTATTCATCGCTGGTTGCATTGGAGGAGCCATGCCCTGTTGGTTAAATCCATACGCTGGTGAAGGCTGTTCTGGTATATTAAAACCGTAATCTGGCTGGATTCCATTGTTCATAGGAACCTGAAATTATTTTAATGAACAACTTGATGTATTTTTTAATTATATTTCTACGTTACGTCATGTTAAAATTTTTACCTGCTGATACATATACGAATTTGGCGGAGATGTTGGTGCTGGAAATCCTGCCGAAGGATCTAATATCCTTTTAGGCTTGCCTGAAAAATTAATCACCATGAGTTTCACTAATAGTGCACAACAAGAGTCTTATTATGACTAATTATAATTTTTTTTTAGAGTATTATTACTTTGGAGTAAACTTAACCTCTCTTTTTATTTTTTTTTTTGAAATTTTAGGTTATAATTAATTCTACTAAACAATAAAAATTAAAGAATTAAATTTCACTAATTAATATTTAAATTACAAATAAAAAAATAATTTATTTGCACTTATAATATTTTATTATTAAAAAAAAAAACTGTAAATTTACCTCTTCGAGCTCCCGAATGATTATAATTCATGTTGACGTTCTATTTTAATAAATTTATTTTACAATCTTACTGCAATAATAATTGTTAACTATTATTTAATTCCGAAAAATAATAATATTTTGGGCCCACTCGTTTTTATTTATTCTTATTTATATTAGTATACAGTATATTAAAAACAAGTCAACTTGTAGGTCGCCATGTCCCGTCATTCATTGCGCCTATATTTTACGCTGAGCCTTCGTCATCTTTTAGCTCGTGGCAAACCGTATGATTTTGACAGATGTTTATATCAAATTACATCTCTAAATTATTACAAGTCTGTAATTGACAATTTAATCATCTCTTTCATTCACTACTCAATAGAGGATCTGCTTTTATTATTGATAGTTGATTTTTTATTTATTACAAGTATTTATTTATCGGTTAGAATTCAGTGAAATTGTTTATTTATTTTTATTATTATTATTTAAACAATTGTAGTAAAATGTAGAAAATATTTTGCCTTTGTTTAGTATTATTGTTTCCTTTTACATTAATTATTTTTTAATAATTTTATAAATTATCCCATAGTTTAAATTTTAATGAAAATTAATTTAGCAGATATTTGATAATTTTTTTAATTTTTGTAACAAGTTAATTATTTTTATTTTTTTAAATACCTTTTTTTGATTTTTAAATCAGTTTAAATATAATATTTAAATATTAATAATAATCAATTTTAGTAGAAAAAAAAGTCAATATAATTTTTTACATAAATTGTAGCAAAAATAAAAATAAAAAAAAAACAAGGGGGCACCCGGGTTTGAACCGGGGACCTCTCGATCTGCAGTCGAATGCTCTACCACTGAGCTATACCCCCGAATACATGAGAATTTGACTGTAAATTAAGTACTTAACCTTAAAATAGCAACAAAAATTTTAAATTATCACTAAAAAGATAAATTAATTCACTTAAAGCATAAATTATTCTCTCGCATAATTTAAATTCTAATTAAAGATGTAATTTAATTTCTAATTTTATCCAATTTACTTAACAAGTATTATATTATTGTTTTATAGCGTGCGATATTTATTTATATGTATTTGAAAATAGAAATATTTATATTTCTTAAAGAAGAATATTACTGCAGACAATTTGAATTAATGAAGTGACGCTTGGCACGATAGGAAGTGTCATTTCCTCGACGACTTTGGTAAATATATAAATATATAAGGATTACGAGTAAATACGTCACCAGGGGGTTGGTTTCCAATAGCAACCTTAGCATTAACTGCGCTGCTTGGAGAACTGTATAAAAGCACAGTAGTGTATGTCCAACCGGCGTCAGAAGCTCTTCAATTTCTTCGCGACTGTAATTTCCTCGTGGTCGGTTGACTTAAACAAATATTTATCCATTAATATAATTTATATAAAAAAGTAATTTTTATAAATAATGTAAAGAAACTATTTAGCCCTCCAATACTTACGTGAAATGTTATTTTACGAAAGAAGAAAACAATGCTGTTATTGATATAGTTGAGTAACATGTGTCCAGTGTGTTGTAGATCAACATTAAAGCTTTACTTGTCACTTCTGTAAGTATAAAAAACAATATTTGAATTTATGTTTCTATTATAATAATAATAATAATAATAATAGTTATTATGAAAACAGTCATGAATAAATATACGCAGTGTGAATATCCATAAATTCATCAATATGATGCTCGGTTCATCGGATTCAGTAATATGTCCGTAAAAGGTAAGGCGGGTAGGGTTGAATTAATGGAAATAACGATTTTCAGTCACCGCTGGTGTAAAGTTCCAACAACATGTGCACGTGGGTTCGTTGGACAGCTCTTTGTGTACATACATTTGAACTATATACACAATAATATGTACTACAAAGTAACCTGTATGCATAAAACCTGATCCAGTGAAATATAATGTCCTCAATGCTTATCATGTGCGTTACTCTAAGTCACGAATGTTTACTAGTATTGCTGAGCCATGTTCTCTCGTCCTTATTTTCTATTCATTTGTAAACATGAATTACTTATTTTGGAGACTTTAATGCAAGAAACTGCTCCTGTTTTTTATAAAAATTAAGAAGAAAAGATTAGAACTTTGCCAAGTATAAAATATGAGAAGAAGTATATGTACAGGCGGACTAAAATGCGCGCAGTATGATGTAGCGTGATGTCTGACAGACAGGGGCTCTATAACGCAGAGTTGTTTTATGTTTGAAAGTTTAACGAAGAGTGAATGGAAATGTCTATATTCTTCATTAATTATAAATTATATCACAGGATTTTTAAATGAAGCTATAGCTGTAGTTTCATTAAATAGTTTCAGTTTTTTAATTTAGGTCGATTGAAGAAAGGGAAGAAAACTTTTTGAAGTAAACTTTAAAAAAACCATTAAGGTTTTTTTTTTTAATTTTTATCACTTGATTGGATCTTCAAGTTGTTATTTAGACTTAAAATTAATTTTTAGGGTCACCGGTGGAATTAGGGTGATAGATTATAAGCTTTAATAGTATCAGGTTACATATTATCGCGTTAATTAATGACAATTCATCACGTGGCGACCTTGTCGAGTAATCAACTATAAAGAATTTCTTTATCGAGTGGGATTGTTGTGCTGTCAGGTATCCATGACAACCTGAGTGACCAGGTCAATTGAGAGCACGTGGTCAGTAACCGGAGCTCTGGATTCGGCACCACTGATTTGAGATATCATAGAAGGAAGGGTAGTAAAGACCCCCCCTGAGATTGTCTGCTATGATTTGAGTGTTGTATTCGTGCTCCAGATTTCCAGAAATTAGGTCGGAAGTGACGCTTGAGCGGTACGATAATTCCAGAGTCTTTTCTTAGGTCACGGAATAGTCAGCTGCCGGGAGTTGTGCGATGAAGGCGGCCGACAGCGACGGAGCGTCATGCCGTCCTGGCAGTGCTGCTGGACGCTGAGATCAGGAAGCCGGTGGCCGGTTGTCAGGCTGGTATGGATACTAAGACTCCACCGATAGCGTTTAAGCATCAGGAGAAGAAGGTCCAAGCTTGCAGAGCTGACAGGACCGCTAAAGCTGGAGATCTATCATTGCCTCCTCTTACGCCACTGCCAAATGGAAATGCAAAAAATAAGTCCGCTGTTTTTGGTGTACAATGGAATAAACGGGTACCTTGTGTTGATAAGAGCCAGGAACGGACTAAGAAACGGCCTTACAGGTAATTTACTTCATTGTTGATTTTTTTTTATGAAATACTAAGAAGAAATAAAAATTATGTTCAGACAAAAAATTTTTGATTTAAGAATTTTATATTATTTAATTTTGTGAGAATTGGATATTAAATTTTGTTTTTATTATAAGCAACAAACTATAATACTGAAATCGGCAGAAAATTAAAAATTTTTTGATTTTTTTCTTTAATTAAATTAAAACTAAAAGAAAATATTTTTTAAAAATTGCACTTTAAGTTTTTCAAATCTTCTACAAGTGAAATTTTTCTAAGAATTTTTTTATTATGAAAAATCATAAAAATTGTCAGATGTCTGCAAAATTCATTTTCATAACAAACTAATAGCTTCACTTAAATTATATAAATATTATTTAAATCAATTCGATTAATTTTTCAGATAAAAAGTGCATTATTGTCAAAAACATAAATTTTTTTCTCAGTATAAAAACTAAGAAATAATTCATAAATTTATAGATTATAATTTTTCATTTCTATCCAACAGTGTGTAGATGCCGTGATTTCATCAACCCCTAGAAGAAAATAAAATATTTTTTGATAAAAAAGTATATATGCTTTTAAATAATTTATTAATCTTTCATTATTAATATAAATTTATCAATAATTAATACTTACAATAATTTATTTTAAACTGCTAAATATTGTTTAAAAAAATAAAATGAAAAATTATGATCATCTAAATACTTATGAATAAGTTATATACAATAATTAATTTTTTATTTATCTGAAATTAAAAAAAAAAAATAATGAAATTTTAAAAAATGTACATAAAATGATAAAAAAAATTTTTATAAAATAAAAATGACTTTTAGAGTACTTCAAATTGGAGCAACTCCATTAATGCACGCCTGCCAGCAAGGTGACAGATCACGCGTGTTAAGATTATTAAAGGAACAAGAAGAAACAATAGGATATCGTGATCGTACCCTGAGGAACGCACTCCACTACTGCATGGACGCGGCAACAGGAGGTGCAGTAGCTTCTGCTGCACCGGAACTCGTTAACGCTGTCGACGCTGAAGGACATACTCCACTTCATCTCGCAGTTATTGCTGGAGACACGCAATTAGTAGCAGTTTTGCTGGCTAATGGAGCAGATGTCAACGCGAAAGACTTGGAAGGACACAGTGTACTTCACTGGGCCACTGGTATGTTACCTTTTCCTGTTAACATATTTAGATTTCTATCGACCGCTTCTCCAATCATCTATATTGATGTTTTTCTGCAAAAAAAAAAAATTTATACACAAGAAAACAGAGTCAATAATTATTTAGAAATTATTTGTTTAGTCTCGCGTGAAACATAAAATTTATAATTGTTTCAACGATAAAAAAATAATCGAGTATTATGTCATGAATTCTTAACAGTAAATAACGATCTGGGGAGAGAAGGAGTTATCAGGGAGGTTTAATCTCCTCGAAGTAATCGAGTAACACTGTTTGGTCAGTTAAGGTCAGTAGGTCACTAATAACGAGACACGTCGTGTTTGTGACGACGGATCACGCAAGAACAGCCACGCGTCTACGTTAAATTTTTACTTCGACCCAGTGTCCTTGGTTTTTATTTAAGAGCTAGAATTATGACATCAAAGGATGATAAATCATCCATCAACATCAACATTGCACTTGTATTCTTATGAAATATTTTTTTGCAGTTTGTGGAGAAGCAGAATGTGTAAGATTGGTGCTTGCTGCTGGAGCCAGACCTTCTACGCCAGATTTAAGAGGCGGATCACCTTTGCATTACGCTGCTCAATGTTGCGGTGCAGCGGTCACAGCAGAACTATCTGTTCCTAAAAAGGTCGGATTGAAAGTACTGCAGACTCTTCTTGAGTTTGGTGCAAATGTAAACGCAAAAGACGAAGACGGTCGACAACCAATTTTGTGGGCAGCTAGTGCTGGAAGTGTAGAAGCAGTATTGGCTCTAGCGAGGTAAATATTTAATTATTTTATAAAAAACAACGTTACCGTGATCGCGTGTGTACTATATACTCAATAATTAACGAATAATCATAATTATAATCGAATCATTATTGATAATTTCAGAACAGGAGGATCAGCGGCTGCGGGAGCCACGGACAAGGATGGCTTGACTGCGTTGCATTGCGCAGCTTCTAGAGGTCACGCGAGGTGTGTCGAAGCGTTAGTTAATTTTTGTGGCGCTCAGCCGGATCATGTCGATGATAATGGATGCTCGGCGCTTCATTATGCAGCTACTCTGGGTCATGCAGATGCTACTGCGCTTCTTCTTAGGCTTGGAGCTGATCCAAACCGGCAGGATCGAAAAGGAAGAACGTGAGTTTTAGGAAGCTATAAATAAATAATAATTTTTAATTTTTAAATAAATACACAGACCTGCTTTGTGTGCTGCTGCCAAAGGGCAACTTGAGACTCTGAAGATACTTGCGCTACATGGGGGCTCGCTCCATGCAAGAACTGTTCGTGGAACTGGAGTAGCTCATGAAGCTGTGTTGTCCGGAAGAATAGAGCTTATTGAATGGCTGGCAAGGAAGAAACCCGCGACTCTTGACGTAGCGACACACGATGGCAGGACTCCGTTGCATGTTGCTGCGCTTCATGGGTACTTGGATGCTTGCAAAGTACTTCTTGATCATGGAGCAAGGATAAATTCTGTTTTTCGGACCAGTAAAAGTGGTTCAATGACTCCGCTGGATGCTGCTTTGTATCGAGGTCATCGAGACTGTGCGAAGCTTATTCAAATGCACGGTGGGACAACTGCACAACATTTACAAACTCACAGAACAGCTCCTAATAGAGGTGAATTTAATTATCAATATTATTGAGCGTAGTTGAAATATTTTATGATTATTTAATGATTGTATTGTTTTATAAAAGTTACTTTGAAATTGTAATCCGGGACAACAAAAAATGATGAAAAGAAAAGTACTTAATTTTTAATACTATATAACTAAGTCATTTAATAGACTCAGCCTATTCAATTTAAATGTAATTAGTATATATGTAAATTTATTAGAGAACAATAAACCAATCACAAGTGAGATGGGATCCAAAATAAGGAAATTAGAAGTTTTGTACTCTAGAGACTGCAATTCTAAAGTAACTTGCACATTAACAAAATCACTTTAATTATTAATTACTTGCACTTTATGTTTAATTAATAATCGTTATAACTTTGTACTATAAACAGTTTCAAAAGTTTTAATTGTAAATTATTATAATTATATCAATGTTGTTTATAGTTTTTGCTGCCAAGTTGAAAGTTAAACGTCGGGGATCAAGTTCTGGAAGCGAAAGTGACTCTGGAAGACATCATCGAGAGCCCGATGTTTATATAGAAGAACATTGGGTGGAAAAACGTACTCGAAGAAGAAATACTCCTAGAAAACACGAAGACCGACGAGGCAGCAGAAGTTTCAGTGAAGAAGAAATTAGATTATCGAAATCTTCACGTCGCGATCATCGGCGTAGGGCTCGCAGTGAGTCGGCTCGTTATGACGAGAGTGAGCCTGAAAAGAGAGACCATAAGAAGAGTTGCAGTAAAAAGCACTCTAAACATGAATATGGAGAGTCGTCGAGTGAATCTGACGGTTATACTTCCGATGATGTTGTTGAGTGTGAAATAGAGAAAAAGAGTAAATGCCATGGAAGTCAAGATGATGAACGCAGTCTAAGTGATGATAGCTTAGAAGTTGTTGTAGTTCGACGGTCGCTCGAAAAAAAATCTGAAAAGGTTCAATATTCGGGTAGAAGTTCAAAAACTCCCAGGGAAACGTCGAGAGAAACTAAAATGACAGAGACTAAACGTAAAAGTTCAAGAAGAAAAACAAAAACAATTTCTTCGAGTAATAAAGAAGAAAACGGAGCTACAGAAAAAAATTGCAAGAGTCGTGAGTCTGTCAGTGAAGGTTCTATTGAAAGAAAAGAAGGAAAAAGCAAATCGGAAAAACGTCTTCGGAAGGACACAACTGACAGTACAAGCCAAGAAGATGTCGAGAGGGTTACTGTAACAGCTTTGGTTCACAAGGATCAAGATACTCCTAGATCTGCTCATCGGACACACGGTAGTGAATCTAAATATGAAGACTTTAAAATAGATGATGAATTTTCGAAAAATAAAATTGATGATATTTTAGAGAAAGCTGATGAAATGCAGAACGCTTTAATGGCCAAAGCGGCTGACCTTAAGAAAGATGTTGATGAAATACGCCGTCAGATGTCTGACAAAAAGTCTACTGGCGAAAAAGACGAGGCTGATGGTAAACATAGGAAAAAGTCTGCGTCAAAAGGTAGGAAAGATAACAAAAGTGAAGTGAAGGCTGCTTCACAAGATTCCCAATCGGAACTTTCAAAATTACAGAGTCAACATGAGGAGAAAGATGGTGGGGAGTCTGCTACGACTAAAGACTCAATTGCAGTGGAAGTCGAGAAAGTTGAGGATGTTCAAACTGAGACCAAAAGTCAAAATCTGCAGAAAAGTGAAGAAGAAATTAAAGAGAAGACTAGAGATGAGTCTGCGACGGAGGAAGATCGCAGTTCTAGCAGAGATGAGGTGTCGGTTAGAAGTAAAAGATCGATTGAATCGGGATCTCAGGCTAGTGAATCTGATAAAGAATCTTTGATTCAAACAGAAAAAGCGGATGATAAGAAGAGTGAAGACGAAAGTAGAAATTTGGTTGATGGAGGGAAAAAAGAAACAGAAGATATTAAAAAAGATACTGAGGTGGAAGATAAAAAAGAAGAAGAGATAAATATTGTAAAAGAAGTTGAAGCTAATGACAAAGAAAAAACTCTAGTTGAAGATAAAAAGGAAAAATTAGATGAAAAAGCAGAACTCGAGCACTCTGAAAAAGTAAAATCGGCACAAGAGACAGTGGCTCAAGAAAGCTCACCGTCAGCACCAAAGTCTGTTGACAAACAAGAAGCAGAAGGATCGACTTCTGATAATTTACGTCACATTGATAGTTCGTCGAGTTCAGCAAAGTCATCAAGAAAATTATCACATTCACGACCGTCTACTGGGAAGAGCAGAAGAGCTAACTCAAAGTCTTTATCAAAAAAAAGTCTTTTCGAAAGTTCAGAAGAACGTTCACCCGATCGAAGTGCCATTGTTGCGGTAATTGAGAGTCCAGAGTGGGATGAGGAGGATGAAGAAGTCGCCAGAGAAATTCGCAATGTTGTCGGTGACGTTGAACCAGAAGAAGATTCTGATGCAGAAGACGAAGATAGTTTGGGAGTTCTCAGAGTTATACCGAGCACGAGTGAAGAAGAATCTCCAAGGCGATTAAAAAAAATTTTAAGAGAGTCTAAGAAAGATAAATTACCTCGAGTAAGTTGTTTTAGACATTTAAATAATAATTATTATATTTAATGATATTTTTTTTAGGTTGAAAGGAAAAGCATCGGCAGTCCGCGAGGTCTTCGTACACAAACTAAACAGCGTCGAGACAGCGGAGGCAGAGATAGTGGAATCGAGCCAAGTCCAAGGGTTTCTAAGATACCAAAGAGAACTCTTAAATGCTGTCCCAATACTGAGAAGCAACAAGCACTGAATATTGACACTATTACCCGCGATGTACAAATAAGCTTACGGAGGTATCATTTGGAAAGAAAAATATTTTTTCAATTAATGGAGCTCAAGAGGCTGCAAATACGCCATGGGAGAGCTAATGAACAAGTTTTAGTAAAACGACAAGTAATATTTATTATCTAAATAATAAATATGTTTTTTCTAGACTTTAAAAAATTTATTTTCTTATTTTAGGTTGAAATGTTTCACAAAGCAGGAATGTCTGGCCCAGCTTTGGGAGTCGCTAAATATGATCAAGCTTATACATTCAAGTGTGTATTTTAATATTTATGGCAATAAAAATTAAAGAGTTATTATTTTAATAAATAAATAATTTTTTAGAGACTTTGAAACTTTTCTTTATGAACAATTGCGACGTTTACAAAGAAGACCACCGTCATCAGACAAGTGTACTGACCCAAAACAATGCACAAAGAAAACCCATCGCTGTCATCATGCAACAAGCGCTTACACATCAGTGCCTGTATTCACTTACCGTAAGGATAAATTTTTTAAAAATAGAAATGATTTTTTTTAAATTGGGAATTAGGTCATTAGAGTAGTTAGAATTGATCTGCGTAGTTTGATAGTAGATTATAATTACAGTGGGCGGAGGAAGCCAAGAACGAGACGAGGGGTCTCTTTTTCCAAGAATAGAGAGTCGGGGAAAGGGTCAAATGACGGTAGAGATTGTTAAAAATTAGAAATATATATTTTTTTTTAACCAAAATCGACAAAACTTTTCCTCATCATTCTGGCTTGTTTCAAGCACCGCAGATCATTAAACAATTAATCATTTTTCATAATCTTTCTCCTTAATTAATTTTAATTTATATTATTGTAAAATCATTTATTTGTTTAAAGAATTATTTTTACTAAAAGTTTAATATTTCCAGGTCGAAGTAACAAGAGGTGAAGAGAAGCAAATTATAGCCTTGCCAGCTGAAAAATTAGATCGCACAAAAAGATACTTTGTCACGTTTACAGTGAGGGGTGATAACGATGAAAGTGATATCAAGACTCCGCGCAACGCACAAAGAGCGACCAAAAGCGTGTGAAATTTGAAAACTGCCAGAGGAATAACTTTACAAATCTAGGATATTTAATATAAATTGTGTTATTGTAAGAAAATAAAATATATGTATGTAATGTATGAAATTAATTAATAAAACTAAGCGACGTTTTGTTTATAAGGTCATCCGAAAAAAAAAAAAAAAAAAAAAAAAAAAAAACGGGACCATTTATCCGTCCAAGTAAAGCGTCAATGTAAAATTAATAAGCAAATAAATAACTTGTGTATAATAATTAATCTTGAATTAAAATGAAAATTGTTGACTTTATTGTAAAGATCGATAAACTTGTTTACTATTCAAGTAAAGCCCTTCATCTATGATTAAAAAAATAGTTTCCTTTGTGGGGATAAAAAAAATATAAATATTCATCAACCTAAATTGAATTTATGATCAGCTTTGATAAGTTTGACGTAGAATTTTTTAGTTAAGTTAAAGTCGTGCTGCTTTAATAATAATAAAAACATTACAATATATATTGCTATTATATCAAGACTTGGTTCTCTTTACTAACTATCGATCTCACGTGACGCAGTTGTTTTGAAAGTATATAGCAATGAAGGCTCTTCGGTGTTACGCTCCGGCCTATGTCAATAACTACACCGCAGATTTCAGTAGTAAGAACAGGTCTCTGTTAATAATGTTCATTGTGAATTGTTTGCTGAAATTAGTACTGGTAATAATTGTAGGAATAAAATTAAGCGCTATGCAATTTACTAAAGTTACAAGGAACATTTATTACGGATTTCAGTGAAGCCTTCGTATGGACAAATGGCTCCAAGACAGAAAGCTCTGGCTCTTTGGCAACACTTTGCCGTTGTTGCCTCGAAGGTTTGTTTATTTTCTTACAATAATCCAGTAATTAACCCATCAATATTTTATTTTGATGCTTTTTTGCTATCTATCATCACAAGTAGACTTTATTTAATCGATACCGCTATTGTGTCATCCGGTAATCCGATTATTTCGCCACGTTTCTTTGATAAAACACGTGTTAAGTATCTGAGCGTGGATCTCTGCTGTGAATGTATAAACTTTATATATTATATTATCTATGTCAATGTAAACAATGTATACAACAAAAATATATCAGCACATTTTCTTTTAGCAATGATACGTGGGCGTACAGTCATAATCATTGACATCCGTCAACCTAAAAGAAATTAATAATAGGCTAAAGAAGTAAATATACCTATGAAGAAATATTGACCCAATATTTGCGACATACATCGTCCATTTTGGCGGTCTGAAACTCTATTTAAATTTACTTATACTCCATAAAACTTTCTTGGGATAACTTTAACAACTTGCAGATCCAAGAAATATTAAAATAATCTTCTTTCGTGACCTCTAGGGAAGCAAATCGATGATCTATGACGTTTTAAACCTGTAACACGCTATTCTGTGTTTGCTACACACATCATACTCGTAATTATAGATCGAATAAGTTATTAAGATAACAATATTTCTATATAGGATATTAATCCTAATTGGTTTAGCCTTGAATCCTTCATTTATTATTTCTTCAGACGTAATAATTGAAGAAATAACAAGCACATATTTAACTGATGTCAATATATGAGTTGATTTTCGATAAAATTAATAAAAAGGTTGTATGATATGATATCAACCTTGATGGTCGCGTTAATGCATGGTAGTTTATATCGATTGTCAATAATCAAGCAACATATTTCTATTCTATATTATATTATATGGACGTAGGTACATATTTAATATACCCAGGTAAATTAGTACTACATGACAAGTCGCTGAGTGCAGGTGCCATTATGTTTAGGTGATAACACGTCGTAATGAATTTTATGATGGAACTTTTGTAAGTGACATATCACTGTCATTATACGATCATCTTCACGTCATTGTTTTAAATTAACCACTTGAGTGTATAAAGATAAGAATTCAACACTTTGTAAATGGCAGGATGCCTTCCTGCTTGCTTCAGGTTTGAATAATTTATCCGCTTCTCGCAAAGTCACCAAAGTCGGCTAAAACACATAAAAAATCATCAGATAAATGGAAAAATATTGTACTAAAAGTAGTCATACATAAAAAAAAAAAAATTTACGGTTTACGATTGTGATAGTCTGTGCACGCAATTTAAATTTTACCCTTCATAACATCCAACATCTAGTGTTATATTAATTATCTATGAATTTTTGAAATCGAGACTTTGCGTGTTACACACTCGGTACGGTCAGAACCCGGTGGAAATAATGCGCGGGCGCGAACCCTTGTCCAGCAGGCTTCCCTTGGCTCTCTCAGGAGTTTGACCTCTGGTCAATGGTGAAAAGGACAGTCTTAACTGCAGTCTCCAGCGGAACGGAATGCTATTTACGCAGCAGTTCGCTCTTCCCTGCCTAGGAAGGCTTAACAAAAAGTCGGTAGTCCAAGTAGTTATTAATATAAGTTATTTTAAATTTATTCTTCGGATGCTGCACTAGTTTGTGGATCCATGGGTCATCATTCCATACCATAAATTTAACTGTTGATTATTATTATTATTATTATTGCTGAATTATACTTGAGTGGCCATAATGTTTTGTGTGACCAGGTCTCGGGCACCGAGTAAAACAATGGAGAGATATGAGAGACTGGGAAGACTTGGTGAAGGTAGCTATGGAGTGGTGTTCCAGTGCAGAGACAGACAAACAGGAAGACTGGTAGCTGTTAAGAAGTTTCAACAGACTGAAGACGACCCCCTTATAAGAAAAATTGCACTCAGAGAAATACGGCTGCTTAAGGTATTTCTTCTTTTTTTTTTTTTTTTTTTTTTTTTTTTTTAACATACTGCTTATCTTTATTTTATCTTTTCAGGGCATCAATATTTTATCTGTAATAAAATAAAAATTTTCTATACTTATTCATAGATAGTACAGGTATATCTTCACAGGGTACTTACGTGTTTGTATGAATATATTAAAAGAATCTTCAAAAAGCTTGCTATCGTGAAAGCGTCTTTAAGATCTCTGCTCAGCAGTTTCGTGCTCCGGAAGCTCTGCGCCGGAAGTTAAAGACCTTATCGCTGCCAGACATACTATACAGAGTAAGAGCTACGGTGAATTTCTTTTGCAAGCGACGTTGCTGTATTAAAAGAGACCAGAAGCCTCGCATGCAGCAAATCAATCCTCTTTTTTACTGCGACTATTATTGTGTACCTCTGTGTGATTACATTGGAGGGTGAACACACATGGTACACTAATATAGTGTTCCTACTTGCTATGGTGAAGGCGGACGGTGGTCAATATCGTCCCCGGTCAATATCTTGCCGTGTAAATATTCTTCATACCGTCTTATCTGTAATCGGTTCTTTCTCTTGTAGTACAATATATCATGTATGTACAAATAATTCCCCGTTAGTTTACCAGTAAACTTATTTAATATTTCTAACTTGTGACCTTTTCTAACTTGATATGCAAGTTTACGTGAATTTTCTTCAAGGTTTTCTCTCTTCATGAATATAAATATTCCGCGTGAATCATTAATAATACCGTACACCTGATGTTAACGATGCTTTTTATACATACTCGCCTTTGAATATTCACCACTTAGATTCTTATCAATTTTTTTCATGTTTTGTGAAATTATATTCCTTTGTAATAACTCTGCACTGAAAAAAAAAAAAAATTCTAGGCAGGAGTGTAAATTTTTTTGACTTCAGAAAATATTAAGGGAGATTAAAAATTTCTTGAATGAAGTCAAAGTTTCTTCAGCCAAGAAAATTTCTTCTTGCTCCAAAATAATTTTTGTCTTCCTTAAAATTTTCTGGGCGCAAGAAGTTTGTTTTTTCTGTGTGGTGTTATATTTTATACACAGAAAAAAAAAATTAAGAATCAAGTAAATAATTTTGAAGAATTTCATCTTCTTGATTTGAGTAAAAAAATTCTTAAACTAAGAAATTTTTCTTGGTTTAAATTAATTTTACTCGATTCAAGAATTTTTGGTCTTGAATCAAAACAATGAAACTCTTCAAAATTATTTTCTTGGTTTAAGAATTTTTTTCTTGATTCGTTAATTTTTTTTTCAGTTTATTTCTGGAACAATAATATTTTATTTTAATTAATAATACAATAAAAATTAAATTTAACTGTATTGCAGAACCTCAAGCATCCAAACTTGGTAAATTTATTAGAAGTCTTCAGAAGAAAAAGAAAACTTCACTTAGTATTTGAGTACTGCGAGCACACACTGCTCAATGAGATGGAAAAGTATCCTCGAGGATGCCCAGAGCAGATGACAAGACAACTCACCTGGCAAATTCTTCAGGGTGTTGCATACTGTCACAGACTCGGCTGTGTTCACAGAGACGTAAAGCCGGAAAATATTCTCATCACAGGCGACGGCGTTGTTAAACTCTGCGATTTTGGTTTCGCGAGAATGCTAAGTCCTGGAGAAAATTACACCGAGTACGTTGCGACCAGATGGTATCGAGCGCCAGAGCTTTTGGTAAGTAAAGCAAAATTAATTTTTGAAGATTTCAATTTATTCTTCAGAATTTAAATGATTTTTCTTCTTGAAATCAGGTCGGCGATACTCAGTATGGAACTCCCGTAGATGTTTGGGCGATTGGGTGCGTGTTTGCCGAGTTAATTCGAGGAGAAGCACTTTGGCCAGGTAAATCCGACGTTGATCAACTGTATTTAATCAGAAGAACCCTGGGTGATCTTTTACCTCGCCACATGATCATTTTTCAACAAAATGAATTCTTCGCTGGTGTTACTCTGCCCACGCCTCAGTCAGTAATGCCTTTAGAGGCTGTTCTCCCCATGACTGCTAGTACACCTGTACAAGTAAGATGAATTTTATGTTTTTAATATTTTCAAAAATTTTTACATCATATATAACTCACAATAGTTAACTTAAGTTAAAAGAAGTAACAATTTTAGACTTAAATATTAAGTATAAAATATATTTTCTTTATAAGATTAAATACAAATTATATTTAAAAAAAAAAAAAAAAAAAAAAAAAAAAGAACTAAATATATATTTTGTAATAAATTTATAAATTAAAATAGTGTAAAAAATAATTACAATCATTTTACAGATTGATTTTTTAAAAAAATGCCTGGAAAAAGACCCAGATCACAGGTGGACTTGTGATCAATTATTACAACATGTATACTTTGAAAACTTCCACTATATATTGCCTAATGGCGAAGTTGAAGAATATGAAAAGAATCGAAAGTACCGAGATCGATCACGAGTAAGTTTACTGGAACAAAAATTTTATAATTAATTTTATAAAAAATATAAAATAAAATTGTTTTACAGAATTCCAATTACAATCAAATGGTGCTGCCGCAACTAACTTCCAAAGGTGGAGGACTTCATCAGGAAAGCCGTCCAAAAAGTTCGTCTGTCCAGCAACATCAAGACTTTGATCATTTACCTACTATTCGTGGATGTAATTAGTTTTGGTACTAAATAAGTTATTGTAATATACTGTCCATTTTTAACTGTAAAAAACTGTATAATTAATTCTTCTCAATGTACTTATTTCTTCGTCTATTTAATCCAATAATTTAACAATTATTATTTTTTTTAAATTTATTATTATAACATTTATTTAAATTAATTAATAATAATTAAACGATGAAATATTTATTCTAAAGTACATTTATAATTCAGTTATATAAAGTTTTATTAACAAACTATTTAGTCTTCTAAAAATAAGCTGTAAAGTAATTTGTATCGCTAACAATGCTTCATCTAACAGACTGAAGTTGATGTAAAAAGAATAAACAATAAAAAAAATTAAATACCTATCAGTTTTGTGATCTCATGATTTAAATAGTCTAGTCGCAAATCAGTCACTGATCTTCCTCAGCATTGACAACTTCTTTTAATTACATTTAATTTTTAAACGTTTTTATATTTAATTAATTTTATAAAATGTTTTCTATTATTTCATATGTTTTACGAATTAACTCCAAACATTCAACTATTTCGTATGTTTATTTACATTTTTTATTTTTTATTTTGCCTGATAAATTTTTCTTACAAACCCTTGAATTTTTTTTCTTGTATTTTAAGCCGCATATCCTTGGTAAATTCGATATCCAATATTTGGTTTGCTCTTATAAAAAAACTAAAACATAATAAATTTTTTTGCTATTAGAGTTTGCATCGATCAGTTTGAACATTCTTAATTCAAAGAAGTAGTGTGCATGCGCTTTGGTGCTCCGAAAATAGTTATTGCACTCTGTTGCAATGCAATACCTGTTCCATTCCTTGAATTAATAGATTTTTAATTTAATTATCATGCTCAGCGACTTTTACAATCGTTGATTAAATTATTAATACTTACATGTCTTCAATTAAATGATAATTACTCGAAAAATATTGGCATTAGTGTGTGCTTTATAAATAAATTTGATTTATACTTGGCGTTGAAAATTTTATTCTATAAATAATGCTTGTGCAATTGTAGCCTCGGTGCTATTGCGACCGGGAAAAATTACAAGTTTCAACTATTGGAAATAACTCGCGGGATATTTACAATGAAATCTATTAAATTGTCATCGGGTTATGATATGCCAATGGTTGGCCTTGGAACTTGGCAGGTAATTGCAAACTACAATTATTTTAAAGAATAAATAAAGTCATTAATTATTAAATTTATAAAAAATCAATAATAAATTTATATTATGTTCTACATTTAGACCAAACCAGAAGAAGTTGCTTATGCTGTCATTACTGCTCTGCATTTTGGATATCGACACTTTGATACCGCATTCAATTATAGGAACGAAGAAATTGTTGGTAATGGTTTAAAAAAGTGGTTTGCTGAAGGTGGAAAAAGAGAAGATGTATTTGTTACTTCTAAGGTAATCTATAATATTTAATGAAAATAAAGTTAGCCGACATTTCAAAATTTTTTTAAATTTTTTATTGAAAAAATTTCAATTAAATAATTTAAAAAAAAATTTCACCTGTAAAAAACTTGAAAAACTATAAGTGGAATTTTTTAGAAATATCTTTTTAGTTGTAATTTAATTAATAAAAAAAATCAAAATTTTTTAGACGTCTGCTAACTTCAGTTAGCATCATAATATTAAGATAATAATTTCAATTAAATAATTAAAAAAAAATTCATATGTAAAAACCTTAAAAAACTGCAAGATTTCTAGTTAATTATTAAAATTTTAATTAAATTAATATAAATTTTTATTTTAGTTACCTCACTTTGGAAACCGACCATCAGATGTTGAAAAGTATGTCAAAATGTCATTACAAAATCTTGGACTGGATTACATAGATATGTTTTTAATTCATATGCCTTTTGCTTTTGTCTGTGATAAAACTGGCCTTGCACCTGTAATTAATGAAGATGGAAGTTATGAATTGGACTTGGATACTGATCCTGTCTCTGTTTGGAAGGTTTAAAATTTTTTTATAAGTTTTAAAATCAATTTTCATGTAAATAATTTTTTTTTATACGTACCAATTGACAAATTTCAGGAAATGGAGAAACAAGTCAAAGCTGGTAGAATAAGATCTATTGGAATGAGTAATTTTAACGAGGATCAAATACTTGACGTGTACAATAATTCTGAAATAAAACCAAGTAATGTTCAGGTAACAAAAAAATTTTAAGTAAATTTAATAATTTATTAAATGAATAATTAAAAACCGGTGAAATTTATCAGGTGGAATTACATGCGTATTTTCAACAAAAAGCACTGCGAGAATTTTGCAAAAAACTTAACATTGCGGTGACTGCTTACAGTCCGTTGGGATCTCCTGGATCTAAAGAATATTTTCAATCGAAATACAACTACAGTCCCGACCAATTTCCAGATTTATTGCGACACCCAACAGTTCAAAAAATTGCAAACAATCATAATAAATCGACGGGACAAGTTTTGTTGCGATACTCAGTGCAGATGGGTGTAATAGTTATTCCTAAGAGTACAGATTATGATAGAATAAAAGCTAACATTGATATTCTTGACTTTGAGTTAACAAACGATGAAATTAAAGAGATGGAAGCATTAAATCAAGAGCCTGAGGGACGGATCTTTACATTTTTATTCTTCAAAGGGTAATTGATTCACTAACTGATTTGAATAGCATTCACTTTCAATTAAATATTAATATAAATATTATTTTTCAGAGTTGAAAATCATCCACAATATCCTTTCAAATATTTACTCAGAGAGGTAAGCTGTTATTTATACTTTTTAATTAAAAATATAACTATATTAATATTATAATTAAAACTTTCAGGAAAAAAAAGTTGCAGCTGCTAAGTAAAAAAAAATTTATTCAAATTATTTTTATAAAAAACATCCACTTCTTAAATTAATTTTATTATTCGCATTTTCTAGCTGTTATAAAAATAAAGAAAAAATATTTACGACCGTTTAATAACTAAGCGTTTATGATTAATTCATTAAATTGACATTATTAATAATTTACATGAGTCTGTATAACATTTTGCGCTGCATACGGTGCTGTAATTCACCACGACGAATCATTGTGTGAATAACTTTGAAAATAGCACGCTCTGGGAATTTTTGCCTCGTAAAATCGTTGACAATATTCTGTTCAGAGACTTGGGAGCCAACAGCAAACCGACGTTTCAGCTGTTTCTCGATTTGAGCAAGCATCTCGTGATCTTCTTCTGAGGTGAAACCTTCAGCGCCGGCAAGAGATCCAGATACCGCTGCGTCGAGTGTTGACACTTGGAAAAGTCGAAGAGCCTCATTGACATGAACTTCTGTGGCGAATGGGAGCAAACGCATTTTAGCCAAAGATTCCGATATTCTTATAATAGCTTCCAACTGTCTGACAGTTATTGGAATCGATAGACGTTTCTCGGTGTCTTTTTCATGCTCGTGAGTACCAGCACGCATCATAACGTAACGATTTTGCAATTTTTCACCGGCCTCTTTGCTCAATCTCGGGCCGCAGCGTGATCTGCAGTATTGAATGTATTTTTTCAACACAGCCAGTGGTAGTTCGCCTTCCGTAGATTGATCAGTCACTTGACCAGCGTTCGCGTGAATATTCATTACGTGTTTAGCGAGAGTGATATCTCGTGACTGTTCATGCTCATCCTTGACAATGAAAATCATGTCAAAACGTGAAAGAATCGTAGGCATAAAATCAATATTATCGTCACCTTTAATATCATCCCAACGTCCAAAGATTGAGTTGGCTGCTGCTAGTACAGAGCAACGAGTATTTAAAGTCGTGGTGATTCCAGCTTTGGCTATTGAGATAGTTTGCTGTTCCATGGCTTCATGAATAGCGACTCTGTCGTCTTCTTTCATCTTATCAAACTCGTCAATACAAACAACACCACCATCAGCCAGTACCATGGCACCTCCTTCCATAACGAAATTCCTTGAAGTCGGATCACGAGTCACAGAAGCCGTTAAACCAGCAGCAGAACTTCCTTTGCCCGAAGTATAAATTCCAATCGGCGCTACTGTCTCTACGAATTTTAGTAACTGTGATTTAGCGGTACCTGGATCTCCCAACATCAAAACGTTGATGTCACCTCTTCTGCATAACCCATCAGGCATACGTTTCCTCGAGCCTCCAAACAGCAAGCATGCAATAGCTTTTTTAATATCAAAAGCACCAAAAATACTAGGCGCTATACTTTTTGCTATTTTTTCATAAATCAATGGATCAGCTGCTAGACGTTTGAACATATCTTCCTCCTCGTTGGTGATAATTGGTTGGGTACCACGTCCGGTGTTTTCGCCATCAACAGAGATACCGATCACACGGATGTAAGGAGCCCGTACACCGACTAATGTTTTTTCTCGTCCTCCTCGTCTACCTCCGGCTCCTGATACCTTTTTGATGGAATAAATTCCTAGGATAAGAACTCTGTTACCCGGTACGACTCGATCACACAGGTAGCGGTCACAGTAGAGCTGCAAATGCCTCGGCATTTCTCCCTGAGGAATGTTGTCAGGTAATTCCTGAAGCTTCAATACTTGGAAATCGACGCAACGACACATATCGGGCATCACAAAGAAAGGATCCAGCTGACATTTCGGTCTTCCAGCTTGTTCTCTTTATAAATTAAAATAAAATTGATTATTATGCAGAAAAAAAAAGTTTTTAAATAAATAATTAAAATACATACGTCGTACACTTTCTTGGTAACGCGTAGCCTTCTAAGCCAGGTTTTATTGGAATGTTACTCTGTATAGTTCTACAGGATCTGCATTGGATCGAAATTTTAGTCGCTTTGGACCTGATTCCTGAAGCAGATACAATAATTCCGGGGATTTTGATCAACTTGGAGACAATATCAGGCTATAAAAAAAAAAAAAATATTAATTATCATTAAATTTTTAAATATAAATTAATAATTTACCTTCATGCCTCTTAGCGAGGTCGGGTTACCATCAGATGACAGCAATATCTGAATATCCTCAACTTTTTCCTCGCCCAACGGTCTCGGTGCAGTCAACTCGTCGGCAACATCTCTGGCTGCTTCCTCAAACACTGGCAAATACTCAGTAGGCTGTTTGTACAATTTTTCTGCCAACGGCTCGTCGAATGCTCCCAAATCTTCGAGATTTATTTCAACCCAATACCGTCCCAAGTTGTAATTACGTTTAAGTGTGTCACGATATTTATAATTAAAATTTCCTTCATGAAATTGCCTTATAAACTCTTTGAACTTTTTTTTGTACGTTTGGAGCTTTAGTTGGTCATCGCGTTGCTCCTCAGACGCAAAATTATCCGAAAAAAATACTTGAGGTGCGTCAAAATCATTCATGATGATAGTAATTTAGTAACTTTGGGTAATTGTTTTAATTTTTTAAAGTAAGTTTTGATTATTAAACTTAAATATAAATTGATACAACTAACTTGTCGTTTATAACCACTTAATGCTACACAACAATCGGTAGTTGGCGGGAAATGTGATAGCGCAGTAAAATAACTTGAAAGATACAAAAACTGTAGAGGTTATTTTTAATTGTCAAAACAAACCTAGTTGCTATTCTGACCGTTTACTACAAGAGCGCTGCGATGACACTGAAGTTGACAGATATAAAAATTTTTTTACATATTTATAGCAGTTAAATTATTAAAAAAAAAATTAAATTAAATTAAATAATAAAAAAAAATCCAATAAAAAAATTATTATAGTGAAAATTTAAAACTTTTTCATGTTGATAACTAGAAAATTATTTTATCAGCAACTTAACCAATAAATTTGTGTAATAGTTACAACAAATGACCGATTGGAGCGCACATTATTATGAAAAAATTATTATTGTTATTCATTAGAAAAGTCTAAAGTACTGTAGAGTATGACAATCTAATGGTTTTGTTGTAATTTGTGTTACTCAGCTTGTCGTTGTACCACGTGATCATCATATCGACGTATCGCATTCGGTCCATGTATTTATCGGGCACCACAAAAATATACTTGTCAAAGTTAAATGGCTACGACCAATAAAAATTATATCCTACTAGTGTGATATTTTTAAAAAATCATTAAAATGTAGTGATTTGAAAAATTAAAATACCCGGGATAATAAAATTCGACAATTGGAGTGCGTAATTTAAATTAATTGCATTATTGTAATCTTGATCAATTGATAATACATATGCATAAACATATATGTATATGTATGTGTATATATTTAAATAAATAATAAAAACAAGTTTAATTTATTAAACAGGAGCATGAAGAGAGAGGTGCGAGGCGAAAAAATAGGTACAAAGATTTATTAAATTACGACTTGCTCGTGGGCGGTTACCTGTGACGTTTCTGACTCTGAATGACACTTGCTCGATCGTTGATGTCGCTTTGATTTAGATTGGTCGTCGGGAGAGCAAAAGAGAGTGCTGTGCATAGAGAAAAGTAAATATTGAGCCGCTGAAGATTATTCTTCGTGAATAATATAATGAACGCAGAACGGCGCGCGATTATTTACGTGCGTCGTTCAATGATACATTTTTTTTTGTGACAATTAATTATTTAGGAGTATTACGGAAAAGTAAGGTACGCATTTTATATCTATTTTTACTATTATCATTCATTCATAAAAGACATGTCGTATTTGAGAAAGTGTTACATATTTTATTCTAGAATTCATGAAGGAGAGGGCACTATTTTTGATTGTTTCATTGATTAATTTTGCTGATCAGATACTATTATTATAAAGTCGTTGTCAACTCGATTTCTTTTTCTTTCGTCACTTATTATTGTTATTTTTACTCCATTATTATATTGTTCATAATTATCATTGTCATGTTTAATTTGCGTAGATGTGATTATTGCTCATCTATAAACAATTGACTAATTAATATTTTATATAACAATCCAGATGATAAATGCGGTTTTGATTTTATGAATCATTTATCTAGTGTATATATATTATGCAACGACAGCTGTGATGTGTGACATTTGTGCATCGTAAATCATAGGCCACAAAAAAAAAAAAAAAAAAAAAAAAAAAAAAAAATTCCTTATTTGATTCTAATTATCATATGCTTTCAGTAGATATTAAATTAATATTACTCAAGTTATCGTAAACACTCAAGTAGCAATTTATTATTAGTCATAATGTATTATAATATTAATTCGATTAATTCAAAGATACGATAATAATGATAATGTATGTGGTGATTGTTTAGTTAAATATTGACAAATTTTTTTACAGAATAATATTTTAAACAATGAACATAATGCGAAAATTGCGAGGGGCCAGTGCAGTTGGAGGAATGGGTTTCAGTGGTACTGGAAGTGTTGATGATTGTGGGGGAGCTAGCAATCCTCAACATACGGAACTAGGTCTCATGCACCTAAAGAAGTTATTTTCCGAGTATATACATCCACCACATCCACTGTCAGAGGCCGAGAAGGATGATAAGCTTTATAATATGTTACCACTATTTTGCAAGGTATAATAATAATGATAATGTCGCTATTGTGTTTGTAAATTATATTTTCAAGTTATTTAATTAATATGATAAGGGTACGAGTATACATAATGGAGTTACTTATTTATCGATTATTTTATAGGTATTCGGATCTAGTCCTGCTGGAGACATGAGTGAAAAATTTCGAGATATCCTGGCTTTTACACAACAAGTGTCCAAGCTGATGGTATCTGAGATAAGAAGACGAGCGAGTAATCAGAGCACAGAGACAGCCAGCTGTGCGATAGTTAAATTATTAGAGATTGAAAATAGTGAAGAGTCTAGTAATGGTTGGATGTTATTGTCAACGTTAAATTTATTAGCAGCTGGTGACGCATTGCTGATACAAGCAATGACAACAGCTTCAGTGCCATCGACACTTGTCAAGTGTTTGTACTTGTTTTTTGATTTACCAGAAATGAATGACGCAGAAGCGGATATAACTGATGTTAATAGTGAATTTACACCTCGAGAGCGAAGAATATTACTACAAAAAATATTCGTGCAATTGCTTGTAAGACTTTGCAGTCATCCGTATCCAGCAGAAGAGCTTGCAAGAAAAGATGATTTGACATTATTGTTCTCAGCGATAACCAGCTGGTGCCCACAGTACAATGTCATGTGGCGTAAGAGTGCTGCTGAAGTATTGATGACGCTATCTCGACATGGACTCACTCAAAATGTAGTATCTTATATTCATAATAAAGGATGTATAGCGCTTTGCATCGACAATATGCAACGTGTACCTGAGCTAGCGCCGCTTGAAGTTGTTGAAATGTTTGTAACGGTATTTTGTTTTTTAAAAGACTCTAGCGAAGTATCACAAATGCTTTTGGATGACTTTCGTGTTTGTCAAGGATATATTTTCTTATCGGAATTTCTGCTGAAACACGCACCTTCACGATTAGAACAGGAGGGGAATGCTGAAGCCCAAGACGCTATTAGAAATTTAGTGCTGATGTTAGCTTCGCTGACAATGTGTGGACATACTGAATTAAAACCGAGTCAAGCAAGTATGGGCTCGTTATTCCAGATGCTCGGGTTTTCTCTGCCCCAACCCAGCAATCAAGGCGGTAGTGTTAGAAATATTCAAGCATTCCAAGTACTTCAGTCCGTATTTGTTAAGTCAAATTCATCACTTTTGTGCTGCACTATACTTGACGCCATATCCAGCGTTTATCACAGCGATAACGCTAATTATTTTATACTAGAAGGACAGAATACCTTATCACAGTTTGCTGAAAAAATACATTTGAAAAATCTTGAAATACAAAAAAAGTTTTTTCAACTATTAGAGTTTATAGTATTTCAGCTTAACTTTGTGCCTTGCAAAGAACTCATATCCCTCTCGATTCTACTCAAGTCAAATCACTCTGTCAGTTGTAGTATACTGGCAATGGAAACACTGTTGAACATACTCCGACACAATGTAATATTCAAGGATGTATACCGAGAAGTAGGAATGTTAGAAGTTTTTGTTACTTGTTTACATCGTTATGCGACCTTGTTGAAGGATAAGCAGTCAGCAACTGATCAAGGCTTGGAGTATAAAATGTGCCCTGATCAGAAGCGTCTTGGCCAACTAGTGATGGAAGCTCTCACAACTTTATTGGCAGGTAATGTGCAGAATGCAAATGTCTTCAGAGAGTGTACGGGAGCCCGGTGTGCTCATAATCTTGTTCCCTATGTGGACTGTCGATTTCAAGCGCTGGGTATCGTAAGAGAACTTATTGTCAGTGCTGGTGGAGATGATGATATGGCAACATTACTTGGCATAATGCACTCAGCACCCGCAAGCGCTTTGGTTCTCAAGTCTCACATACTCCTGGCACTTCTGACATGTTTACGAGAATCTCATCGTACAAGAACTGTTTTCCGTAAAGTTGGAGGCTTTGTTTATGTCATGTCAGTACTCGTCTCTCTGGAAGGACAACTTGGACCACTGCCTCATAAATCTTCAGAACCTTGTAACGATAACGTTCCACAGAGAAGTCCTCAAAACGAATCACAGCTTCTTAATCTTCTACATCTTGTATTTCAAACGATATGTACTGCTATGAGATTTGAACCGGCAAATGCCAAATTTTTCCATCTTGAAATATGTCAATCAAGTTTATGTGATACTTTACGACTACTCGGCTGTTTTTCATCTCAAACTACACTTACGGAGTGTAATCACCCAGTGCCATCAAATTACCACAATACCTGGCAAGGTTTATTCAACGGAAATGTTTTAGAGCCCTCATTTCCCAGTGAAATACCTAAAAGTTTATCTTATGCATGTTTGTTGCTAAGATTACTTTATGACGTTGCACTTGATGTCTTTGAGAAACCAAACATGGCCGTAATTGGTACAAGATCACCGTGTCATAAGCAATCCAGCTTGGAAAACCAGAGATCAGTAGACTCACCCGTGAGCGAAAAACGCTCAAATGTTAATTCACTGAATTTAAATCCCCCTGCACCGGAACCAATTATAGTTCATCCAGGTATTGTTGTAGGGATGCTTCACCTATTGCCTTCAATAACTGAGCGAACGAAACCAGAATACGCTCTGGCTCTTCAGATTTACATAGCAGAAGTAATCAAGAGTCTTGTACGCTCGGAGCGTAATCAGCAAGTCATGTGTGACTCTGGAATGGCTGGAGAACTATTAACAATTGGTAGAGTTGCGTTACAAGATGAGACTCATCCGCTCCATCAACTTCTGCAGTACATTATAGAGCGTCTTGCAGCTCAGTCATTAGAGCCCAAGGATTTACGAGAGTTTTTACGACTCGGCGATCCACTTTGTTGCATTTCGCTGGACGACATAGAAGCAAATAAACCTCGCGGGGGGCCAGTTCCGCTGACACGTATCAAGACTCTCGTGTCAATGACAACACCTAAGGACTTTAGAGCTCATGGTTCGTGTACTCTCCCACCGTTTGTTGAGTTTGACATGAGCGCAGAAGGTTTCGCGAGTCTCTATTTACCCAGCATTGCACCACAGAGTACAACTCCACCAACAGTAGTCTCTGCTGACAACAGTGTGCTGGGTGGAATAGGTTCCGGAGACCGTCTGTTTCCCCCACAAACTGGACTTACATACAGCACGTGGATCTGCGTTGATAAATTCAGTGATCCTCGAACAGATCCTCACTGCGTGAGACTTTTAACTTTAGTACGGAGTCCACCCTCAGGTACTCGAGATATAATTTGCTTTACCGCTGTTTTAAGCGCCAGAGACAAGGCAATTATAGTTTCCACTCAAGAAACTCAGATGCCCCAAAGTATAGGTGAGTGGGAGCCAGAAGGTGTTGGAGAAAGTGGAGCACGAGTTTGGTGTCCTGATCTGCTTCACGAAGGACAATGGCATCACATTGCTATTGTGTTGAACCGTGCAGTGCTGAAAAATTCAAGTTTTTCTCTTTACTTGGACGGTCAACATATCCAGAGCCAAAAACTTCATTATATTACTCAAACTCCCGGAGGAGGAGCTACTAATTTGACGGTCGCGTCGCCTGTTTACGGATACATCGGTACACCTCCATGTTGGAGGCGTTACTCCAAGCTTACTTGGAAGCAAGGACCTTGTCATTTAGTAGAAGAAGTTTTCAACTCACAGAACATCCTTACACTCTTTAAATTAGGTCCTCACTATATGGGAAGTATGCAAGCGCCACAATTTATCGGACCTGAGCCTCTGTCTTCTTTGCTATCCGAAGAAAAAGTTGTATTTGGATTAAACGCCAAAGCGATGTCACAACTAACGTTAGCAAAAATACGGAAAGTCTACAGCAGAGCCGACACCAAGTCAATTGCCAAGCAGCTCGGTATGTCTTCTCACGAAAACGCGACTCCAATTCGCGTTCTGCACAATTCCGCTGGTCATCTCAGTGGACCAGCTCGTGCTCTTGGAGGTGTTGTAGTTGGTTATCTTGGTGTAAGAGTTTTCAACCCTCGGCCGGTTGCAACGACAATTGACAATGTGGGAGGGTGCTCTGTGCTTTTAGGTCTCATTGCCATGGCTCAGGACGTCGAGTCACTCTACGCAGCTGTAAAAGCTCTCGTGTGTGTTGTAAGGTCAAACCAAGCTGCACAACAGGAGATGGATCGTCGCCGAGGCTACCAAACTCTGGCCATGTTATTACGAAGAAAGTGTCCGCTGCTAAACAGTCATATTCTTCATTTAACTTTCAGTCTTGTAGGAACAGTTGATAGTGGAAGGGAAACCAGTGCCATACCCAATGTCACTGCGTTCCAAGATTTGTTGTGTGACTTGCAAGTATGGCACGAAGCTCCAGGTGAGCTACTTCGATCTCTACTGGAACATTTGTATGAATTAGTTGCTGAGTCTAATGAAAAACGCACCAACCTGAGGCTGATGCGAGATTTGCAATTAGTTCATAAATTATTGCATATTTTAAGTGAAGTAAAGCAAAATTCAACGAGACAAGTTCTTTTAGCGTTGCTGAGTATTTTACTCGCGCAACCACGTCAAGCAGATCTTCTGTGGTTTGGACAATTCATTGTCGCTACTCTACCCCTGGTATCTGAAAAGCATCTAGTCCCACGTGAAAACGAAGGTCCGAAAGAAGGTGAAGGTGAAAGTATTTTATTACGCAACAGATGTCTCCAGTTATTGCACTCGTTATTGTTTAATGGATCTAAAGTTAATGCGACAATGTGCGATGAATTGTCTAAAGTTCTCGGGTTGGACTGGGTACTATTGTTCTTACAATCCGGTCTTCATAGTACAACTATTGTGTGGGGATTACGGATACTCGTGGCTGTTTGTTCAGTCCAATCGATACTTCAAAAGTTTAAAGAGGGAACGAGTAATGGTGGCTGGCTGAGACACACTGATCACAATAAAATGGCAATGGCCTTAGGTTGTCAACAACAAACTTCGACTGGTGAAATTAAACCAGCTGGATTAAATGTACCAGGATTCCAGCATCTCGGCTGGCTATTACCGCAACACGTCGATCTTGTTCCTGAATTATATTTTCTTTTCATCGGGCTCATGTTAGTCCAGCCAATTAAATTACTGCCAGCTGATTCTAAATTAGAGCTTGATAATATTTGGAATTTCATGTTTGGAGTCCCGGCAAATCACTCACTGTCAACTTTTAATGGAAAAATAAATTTGTGTCCAGACGCTGTAGTTGTACTTTTAGCTATGGTCCGCACAATGCTTAACATGCACTTTAGTAATCCTGACAACTTACCCGAGTGGCTTACTGAGTATCCGGTGACAATAATACAATTTCTCTTCTTTTTGTATCACAACTTCACGGATTTTATGCAAGTCTTTATGTCAGGCGAGGTATTGGGTGCTTTAGCGGGTACATTGTTCCCAAAACCTTTGAGTGGAAGTCAAGACAGCAGCGGAGCAAGCACTCCAGCTGATGAACAAGAACCAGTACTTGTTAGATCACCTTCCAAAGATATCGGATTAACAAATCATCCTGCAAGGAAATTTGTCATGGATTTTTTGAGAGTTATCGTAGTAGATTCATTGTCTCTTCCAGTAACTGCTAAATCTCCTCCGGCGATCGATCTCGTCTTGGAAGCTTGGCCAGAGTACGCATCGACCGGCCAGCAGACACGTTACCAAACAGAAATATTGTCGATTTTAATGGAACATCTTCTAGCAGCAGATGTATTGATCGGCGAGCAAGCAGCTTTACCCGTCGTTCCCGGCGGCTCGGTTAATAATATAACTAATAATGTTTGCTATGTTACAGCGCGAATAGTTGACAAACTTTGGCAAGGAGCACTTACCAAAGATCCTCATGAAGTATTTGATTTTATTGTTAAACTTATTGGACAAGCTAAAAGAAGACCCGGAGCTGTCAGTATGGAAGGTCTTCATCACTGTTTAAATCGAACAATTTTATTCTTATTGTCACGCCCAACAGATTCAATTACTGACCAAATGGCTGTACTAGAAGCTTTACATAAATTAACAACTCACAGGCTGCTGGTCTTTGGCGCTGGAAATCATGAATTGGAATTCATAAGTTGTCTTACCTACTGTCTTCTCCAGCTTACCGCTGACATTAAAATAATGCTCGATACAAACATGAAAACAACGTGGCACGTTAATCCCCAAGTTGAGTCTAGTGACGATCGTCTAACGTCTCACCAAGGTCATAATCTTATGGCAGTAGCGGCAACAAGAGTCTGGGAAGAACTGTATGTATGTAAAAAACCAGCAATCGAAGAAGTTTTCAAAATTTCTCTACCAGCTCCGGTAAATAATGAACGTGCGCCAGATTTATCGAGTGTCCGTGACCTTGTTCATGAACAAGCCACAAGACTTTGGCTCAATTATGTCGTCTTGGAACGTAAAGCTTCTTACAGAGTACCTTGGGAATTACACAATCAAATTCAATCAAAGATACAAAAAGTAACTGGAGGGTTGACGAGACTAGCAAGTCGTACCAAAGTCAGAAAAGAAGAGTCTGTGAGACCGAGACTGAGACTCCATCACAGTGCTGTTGCTCAGTGGACGGAGCAGCACGTGGGATTAGTGAGAGAATTGGCAGCTACTCGGAAACTCCAGCATCAACAAACGTACCAGCATACCCAGCGATATGTTTACCAAGAATGGCTCCAGACTGAGACTGAGTTGACGCGAGAGCGCGGCCTCTGGGGTCCACCAACGCCCACTGTTTTGGACAAGTGGATGCTGGACATGACAGAGGGCCCTTGTAGAATGCGTAAGAAGATGATGAAAAATGAACTGTTTTATATTCACTATCCTTATCGTCCAGAGTTGGATCATCCTGATAATAAACAGCTCAAATATAAGGTAGCCTCGAGTATGGACAGCAAGGAATATTATTTGAAACAACTCAATAATTCATCAGGTATGTTTGAACGTGAACGCGATCCAGTAATAGACGACACTCCGTTGGCCATGCATGAAGGCTCTACTGAAAGTGAACCGCCGATGGTTCCTTGCACGCTGGAACGTCACGCAAGCGAACCTGATGAAGCTCCTGAAGACAACGAGCAAGAAGAAGAAAATAATCAAGCTGTTCCTGACAATCAAACTCTTCTGAGATTATTGGAGGAGCATGAAAAAATTAGTCACATGTTCAGATGCGCTAGAATTCAGGGTTTGGATACCACAGAAGGGCTTTTGTTGTTTGGCAAAGAACATTTTTATGTTATAGACGGATTTACCCTGCTAAAGTCTCGCGAGATCAGAGATATTGAGAGTCTACCAGACGCTTATGAGCCGATTCTTCCCTCACCCGGGTCACCAAGAAGATCCCGAGCTATGAGACAGTGCTCGAAATTTAATTATGAAGACATCAGAGAAGTTCACAAAAGGAGGTATTTATTGCAGCCCATCGCACTTGAAGTATTCAGTGGTGATGGTAGGAATTATTTACTAGCTTTCCCGAGGAAAGTTAGGAACAAAGTATACCAAAGATTCATGACATTCGCGACGGCGATCGCCGACAGTGCTCATCAGTCAGTGGCGGGGCAAAAGAGAACGGCTAATGTCGAGCAAGCTACTGGATTACTCTCGAATCTTATTGGCGAGACCTCGGTTACTCAGCGGTGGGTGAGAGGAGAAATATCAAACTTTCAATATTTGATGCATTTAAATACTTTGGCTGGTCGAAGTTACAACGACTTGATGCAGTACCCAATTTTCCCCTGGATTTTAGCAGACTACGACAGCGAAGAGATTGATTTTAACGACCCAGCATCTTTCAGAGACTTCAGCAAGCCTATGGGAGCTCAGAGTCCCGAAAGATTGCTGCAGTTTAAGAAGAGATACAAAGAATGGGATGATCCTCACGGTGAAACTCCACCTTATCACTACGGAACTCACTACTCATCAGCAATGATTGTTTGCTCTTATTTAGTTCGAATGGAGCCTTTTACTCAGCATTTCTTGCGACTTCAAGGAGGACACTTCGATCTCGCCGACCGAATGTTCAACAGCATCAAAGAAGCGTGGTCGTCTGCTTCAAAACACAACATGGCTGATGTAAAAGAACTTATTCCAGAATTCTTCTATCTTCCCGAATTTCTCATCAACTCAAATCACTTTGACTTGGGTTCAAAGCAAAGCGGAGTCCAGTTGGGTGATATCGTTCTCCCGCCGTGGGCGAAACAAGACCCTCGAGAGTTCATTAGAGTTCACAGACTGGCACTGGAGAGTGACTACGTTTCGCAGAATCTTCATCACTGGATAGATCTTATATTCGGCTACAAGCAAAACGGGCCAGCAGCTGTTGAAGCGGTCAACGTGTTCCACCACTTGTTCTACGAAGGCAACGTTGATATTTACACCATAGACGATCCTTTGAAGAAGAACGCAACCATTGGGTTTATCAATAATTTTGGACAAATACCTAAACAGTTGTTCAAAAAACCTCATCCTTGTAAAAAGATGAGTGTTAGAACGAGTGTTATCGATCCGGGGCCCATAACACCCGGTTTAAGTATCACCGCAACGGATAGACTGTTTTTCCACAACCTAGACAATCTAAAGCCTTCATTACAGCCTATTAAGGAGCTCAAAGGTCCAGTAGGCCAGATTTTACACATTGATAAAACAGTATCAGCTGTTGAACAAAATAAGACACTAATTCCTCCCTCGTTTAACAAATACGTAGCATGGGGCTTTGCTGATCATTCGCTCAGAATAGGTAATTATGACAGCGAAAAAGCGATATTCGTTTGTGAAGCGATGATGCAAAGCAACGGAGAAATAGTCGCTTGTGTTTGTCCGTCTTCCAAGTTAATAGTCACCGCTGGGACAAGCTCTGTAGTTACAGTCTGGGAATACTCGAAGCGTCAATTATCAATCAAGCAGTGTCTTTACGGTCATACAGAAGCTGTTACGTGTCTGTCATCAAGTCCCGCTTACAATGTAATTGTCTCTGGGTCGCGTGATGGAACGGCTATCATTTGGGATCTCTCACGGTGTCTTTTTGTGAGACAATTAAGAGGTCATGCAGGTCCAGTGGCGGCTGTCGCGATAAATGATCTCACGGGTGACATTGCAACGTGTGCGGCAACTTGGCTCCACGTCTGGAGTATCAATGGCGAGGAATTGGCGAGTGTTAACACGTGCGTGGGACGTGCTGATAGAATGCAACAGATTTTGTGTGTCGCTTTCAGTCAAACGCACGAATGGGACTCGCAAAATGTCATTATGACTGGATCCACTGATGGTGTTGCACGAATGTGGTCCATGGACTACGTCCAGGTGCCTGCTGAAGAAGATAAGCCTGAGGAACTTGCTGAGAAAAAAGCGGTTAAGAAACAACCCAGCACTGAGGAAGAAAGAACTGAAAGCACCAAGAAGAGAGTTCATGAGTTGGTCAAGCAGATGAGTATATCTGCTGAGGAGTCCAGTCTGATGATGAAAAGCGGCTCCGAGAGCAGTTTGTCTGAAGCTGAAACTCTTAAGGAAGCTTCTCGTCTTCATGAAGAAAAGGAAGAGTGTTCTGATAATGAGTCGAGCAATAGTTCTAATAACAAAGTATGCCCGAAAAATGCACAATCTCCAACTGTGATCTTGAGACGAAAAAGCCGGGGTAATCCGATGTTTAGGAAAAGTGAGGGAGGCGGCAGAGCTGACAGCGAAGGAATACAAGCTAACGAGTCGACTCACACTCTCAGTACTGATTCTGACAGTGCTCTGAGGACCAGCAAAAGCGATACCAGCTTGACTGACAGTTTTGTCATGGTCAGTGAAGCAGACACCAAACCTCGGAGAATTAACCCGCAGAATGTTCTGAGGGATGGATTCAAATGGCAGAGGCAGCTTGTTTTTAGAAGTAAATTGACTATGCACACTGCTTATGATCGCAAAGATAACGCAGAGCCTGCTTCGATAACAGCTTTGGCAGTGTCGAAAGACCACAAAACTGTATACGTCGGTGACACTCGCGGTCGAGTATTCTCTTGGAGCGTTTGTGAGCAACCTGGACGCACTGTAGCTGATCACTGGCTTAAAGATGAAGGCGCTGATTCCTGTGTTGGTTGTGGAGTTAGATTTAATCTCTACGAAAGACGACACCACTGTCGTAATTGCGGACAAGTTTTTTGTTCTAAGTAAGGGTTGTTTATTTTAATTTAAATAAATTAGTAGTTAGTAGTTAGATTGTTGTTTTATTTATTTATATTTATTTTTTATTTTTAGGTGCAGCAGGTTTGAGTCTAAAATATCAAGACTGGGAATCCTGAAGCCTGTCAGGGTGTGTCAGGGATGTCATTCACAGCTGAGATCTCAAAGTTCTACTGACAGTAATACTTAATCTGTTGGTAATACTATTGCTTGATTACTGAAACTAGAATCACAATTGTCCGATAAACCACCAAATGTCCTCACATTACTTCTATAGGAACATATTAATCTTGTGAGTATGTATTTATTATACAGTGTAAAAACTGTTGGCACATTTCGTAAAGTATGCTTAAATTAATTGAACAAGTATTTTGTGGTATTAGAATTTTTATTGATGAATTATTAATTGATTTTTGAGATAAATTCTGGGAATATAGTTGACAAAATAGAATTTTCAGTCGAGTACCTACTGTACAATCATTTTTTAGCTGGGAATATTGATGTTTATTTTTTATTATTCATTATTATATTACTCATTGATGTATCATTATGTATCACAAACAATCATGAATGTTTAGAATTTAAGGGCTGATGCATTACTTACAAACTGTGATTTTTTTACTTGTCGCAATTTAATTTTTTTTTTTTTCGTTTGTTATTTTATAATTTGATTTATTGAAATAGTTTTTATTAATTAACAAACGCAATAGATTTATTATTTTTTTTTTTTAGTGATCAAAAATTTTAATTGTATTTTTTTTTTATTTTGCAACAACTGATATCCGCTTTTTAATTTATGAATAAAATTTGTGCTATTGTAGACAATACATAAGATGTGCTTGAACAAGTAAAGAGTTCAAATGGAGTGTTATAAATTATACAACGGCTTAGCTTAGTATAACAATAATTACGTGTGTATAGATCTTAAATTGTGTGATTCTTTAGAATCTATTGATGTAATACCTAATGATCAAGACCTATGGACATGGAAGACATTAAAAAAAAAATAATAATAATAATAATAACAATAAAGTATTTATTCACTGATTCAATCTTCTGAAAGGCAGCTTGCATATTTTAATTTATCTTACTTGATAGATAATTCAGTGGAATTGATGATTATATAAAAAATAATAAAAGAAAATGTATTTTGCATTTTGTAACAAATGATAATTATAATAATGCTGAGACCTTTTAGAAGATTGGAAAATATATTTATTAATTATATATAATAAATAATAAAATAAAATAAAAGCAAATTCTAAAGATGAAAAATTAGACCCAAGTATTAGAACACGGTGAAAATCCGTTGTAAAAGCCAAATCATAACAACAAGGCTGAATAATCAATGGTGTATAAAAATTGTACGGAATCAATATTATTATCTATTGTTATTATATAGTTAGTTAATAATCGCAGAAAATTTAATGTAGAAAATTGCAGTGAATAGTTAAACAAAAGTTTATAGTATAAAAAAAAAAAGAAAAAGAACAAAGTACGTAGATCCATTGCATTGGCATTAAAATAATAATAATAATAATAAAAATAAATATCTATATAAATAAAAAATTAGACATCATTAATTATATTAAAAAAAAAGAGAGAAATAAAATTCAATAAAATGTTGGATTGTGAAAATGAAAATGTTTGAATTGAATGATAATTAAAAAGTAGAATGGCTTTAAGTTATTTGTATACTATAATATGATTGATTTTAATTATTGTAATAAAAAATATTAAATTTTTAGAGGCACTAGTATCAATTCTCTAGTCAACAATATGAGCTAGTGCCTTTACAAATATTATTTGTTGTTAATTATTATTTTATTTAGTAATTTTAAACAGTGATTGAATTATTATATGGTTTTAATAATTTTTTGACAGTATTAAATGTAACAATATTTTAAAATATATATTTAAATTAAATTGTATATAATAATTGTGACAATATCATTTATTTGTATGCATTATAATAATCATTGCATTTTTTTTTATCTATTTAATACAAACGAAGTAAAAGTTTATATTGAAGACAAAAGTTATTTATTCGATAAGAGTAAAATAAAATTTATAGTATTTGTTTGTTTCTATTATAATTTTATCGTGATTTTTTTTTTATTTTATTTTTTATATTTATCCGTAGTTTTGAATGATTCGAAAAATAAATGTCTAAACGACGTGAAAATGTAATAAGTCAATCGGCTGAATTATATTTATGACAATTATTCAATGAATGGTTTTGTTTTTTAATTTTAGATATAAATTTATGTATGTGTGAATAATATATTATTAAGATATAACAAATAAAAAATTATAATAACATGTCAACTGCTACTTTGTTACAGTAATGATTAAATAATGTCAGATTACTTGAGAAAAATAAAGTAAATATTTAAAAAAAAAAAAATAGCTTTGTTATTCTTGATGTGATTGTAAATAATATAGCAAGAGAGAAGAAATTTCTTCACAGTCATTAGTAAATTTATCGCTATCACTTTTGTAAACAATTTTCTACCATTGTTTCACCATATATATTTCATTATCATAATACAATAATATTTGGACTGATTATAGTTAATTTTATTTCTGATAGAATAAATGATTTTCAGCACAAGAAATATAATCATAAAAATTCAAAAAAATTTACAGGTAGTCAAATTTTTATTTTTTTCAAGAAATTTTTTTTTAATTAATTTTATTTTAATTTACTGTTATTAATTCCAACTACTTGTAAATTTTTTTGTATTATTTTATAATTTTGAATGCAAAAAAAAAATGGATACATAATTATAATCCTTAATTAAAACTTTAATTTAATACAACTTGATTAGTCATATGAATACATTTAATTAACATTGCATTAATATACCTCAATAAACGGTTATTTCTATTTTAATTTACTTAAATGTATTCACTATAATATAAGCTATGAGTAATTTATAAAATTATCAGCTAAGCAATATAAAAATAGTCATTGGGTTAAATTTTCTTTATAAAAAAGATTATAATTCTTATTATTTTTTTTTCTTTAAAAAAATTCCAAGCTTATTTATTATAGTTTTAGTCATGGCATTATAATGTATTATACTAATAAAAAAAAACATCTGTTAGCAGCTATTCTGACAATTATGTTTATTCTAAAAGGAAAATCTGGAGTAGAAAGTACTGAAAAATTTATTACAATATTTATAATTTTATAATGATCGAGTAAAAGATAAACTAGTTTAGCACGACAGGAACACTACTTAGCCAAGATCAATAATAAATTTAACATCAACATTACTTTGAATAAATTATAAAAATAAAAGTACAATAAATAATTTCGAAACATTGTATCGTTCAATTTTCCGATAAATTAGTAAGAATATAATCAATTATTTTAATCTAATATAAAATATTTTTTTTTTAAATTTTGTGAGGACGTAAATAGAAAAGTTTATCACTATACCATCGGACATTTACCTTTAAGCCAATAAATATATCAAATAATCTACGTATAAAACTAAAAATGCATAACTGGCCAGCCAGCTAATTCTTAAATTTTTTTACAACTTCTTTCATGAGTATCAACACGGTGAGCAAAAAACTTACGGTGACATTTACGACATTCGACCAGGTTAGATTTGTGTTGATCCCAATCAACTGCTTCTTTGAAAATGTCTAAAAATGATGTAATGAAAACATTTCAGTTCATCTATTAACAAAGAATATCACGTATAAAATAAAAAAAAACTCTTCTATTGTTTACCCGGTGGTAGAGTCGGAGACGTAATAGGCTTCGATGAATCTGCCATTGAAACAGATAAAAATACGTCATCATCGTCATAACCGGAAGAAGTATTTTTCTTCAAGTTTGGCGATTTAGATTTTGACCGAGTGTCACGATCCGACGATGGACCAGCAATTGGACTGCGGGCTAATTTATGTCTAGGCTTCATGGGATTACTAGCTGGTGACGACACTTCAAGCTTACATGAATTGACTTGTAAAGATGTGTTCGTTTCATTGACAATCGTATTAGTGCTGGACACATTCGATGACGGCGAACGATATTTAACGGTGAGATCAAGTCGCTCTGAAATATTGAGAGTATCCATACTTTTATTTGGAGGACTGCGCTGTAGTTGGTGCCTTGGCTTCATCGGGTTCATAGTTCTTTTCTATAAATAAATAAAAAAAAAAAAAAAAAAAAAAAAAATATTGTCTTTGTAAAATAATTATGTTTGATAAAATGAATCATTTTACTTCTTCAGGCGATGTTTCACTGTAAGAAGAAGGGTTCTCCGATTCAGGAGTATTAAAAAGCGACTTTGGTTTAGAAGGTCGCATGGGAGTCCCGTCTGAACTTGAATCCTCATTTATCAACATTTTCACCTGACGATGACGAGTAACACGTTCCTTCGGTGCTGGATTTTTCTCAGTTTTCTTTTTAGTCTCTTTTTTACGGGTTTGTACGTTCTCTTTATCTTCATCGTCTTCATCTTCATCATTTTCACTTGCTCGGTCAACCTTCAACAGACACATCAAAATTAATAAACAAAATTAATGAAATCTACTAAAAAGTAGCAGAAATTTACAAGAAATATATACCTGGTTTTTACACAAATCAGTGCATCTACAAAACTCGCTACAAGATTTATCTTTTTTAACACAGCCGCATCTCTTGGATCCGCAGTCACCACTGCATGAACATCCTGCATTTTGGTCTTTCTTCAGAACACTAGAAGAGCCTCTACGGGTTTTTTTGGCTCGAGGAGAATCTACTACACTCTTTGAACGACCTTTTGACGGATCAAGCGTTTGATTTATCAGGACACTGTCGTTACTCTGATTATTCTGCAATGACATAACCCGGAGTTGCTCTTCTAATTCTTTAATTCGATTCTTAGCTTGCTCTAGAGTGATCTCTGAGGATGCTGCTTTTTCTTGTTCAAGAGCTGGATGTCTAAAAAAAAAAAAAAAAATTAATATCCAAATATTAAATTTATAATTTAAAATATAACTTATAACTTAATAACACTGAAGTTGACAGAGATTAAAAATTTTTTTGGAATTTTATAGCAATTAAATTAATAAAAAAAAAATTTAATTAAAAAGTTTCTCATGTGAAAATTAATAAAAATTACAAGTGAAAATTTTTAGAAACATTTTTTTATTGTAATTAATTTGTTAAAAAAATTTTTAAAATTGACAGCTGACCGCTGACTCATAATAATAAAATGTAAATATAAATAAATGACTAAAAAAAAAAACTTACACCAAAGGCTCAACTTCTTTAGTTTTTACTCGACGTTTTGGAGGCATTTTGTTGATTATTTTAGTCGCTAACCTTTAACAACAGTGATGATCACCTATATTATACAGCAATCTGTAATTGCCGAAATAATTTCGTGAATTGTTGCACTAATTAATCAATTATTATAGGATTTTTTCAGAAAGTAGAATTAAATAAAAAATGTAAACTAAATTGATGTTATTAAGTATGTAAAACCAGCTACTAAATATCTAAACTATCACAGAAACACCCGGGGGTAGTAAATGTCAACGGTTCTTTTCAAATTCTATACAATGAACTTTCTCGAAATCAATTTTGCCAATATTTTATCGGTAATATAGAAAATTTACTATCAACTTTATTCAGTCATGCCAACTTGAACTTTCACGCGGCCGAGGTCTGAAGATTTGAAGTGTATAAAAATTAATAAAATAGCTAAAAAAAAATTCACTCAGGTTTTTTGTCACTGACATGACGTTTGATAAATCACAATAGACCCGTGTTGATAAATATTGACATTCCAAGAGTCGAAAAAAAGTCGACATGATTAATTGATTATATCTGGATTTTAAAAAATTAAACCGTATAGATTAACATATGTAAGTATGTATATAATCTCTTAGAGGTCAAAGGATCTTGGAAAAGTGGAGTATAAAATGCAATGTTTATCAGTTTTATGACAAACGTTTAAAATCGTCGTTGGATAAAACTTTTCCGTGAGTTGCCATTAAACTTATAGTGAGAAAAATACAATAGTTTTGTAAAATATAATTTTCTAATTCTCACTTTTTAAATGAAGATATTTTTTATGACAATAATTTTTTTTGTTTACAATTAAATTTAAAATTTTAATTCAATTGACAATACTCTAGAAAAAAATATGATAATTATATAAAACTTGAAGTTTATCCAAAATATTCTTCACTGACACAAACTTAACTTAAAATGTTGATAATTAACAAAATCAGTAAGGATTTTTTGTGATAATTTCAGAGCATGTGATAAACTTGGCATGCAAAATTATGGAAGGATTAATCCTCTTGTAATGGATGATTTCGCCATTTATTTTTTTTTCTCCACGCGCAGTGTCTAAAGTGGTGTACAACGATTAGATAAGCACTTCGGTTCATAGTGCGCTTGGGATACAGACCTCATAAGAAACCGTGATTTTGACGAACCGGTCTCAGTTTAATACGCGTTTGCATACTTGCAAATTCATTTGCTGGGATGTTATTAAATTTAAAAATAAAATAATAACTTCTCTTAAATAATAATGCTGTGAGACTATGTGAACCAGTCTGTAAATTAAACAAATTTTCCAAAACTCGACTTTTAAAAACAAAAACCGGATTATGAATTTATAGTCTTCATTTTAGTGAACATTTTCGGATAAAAAGTGAACCTGATTTGTTTAATAGTTGTACATTTAAAAAAAAATAATTCAAGATGCCGACTTGTGCGAGTGACAATTCTTTACACTTTTATGGATCTAGAAGTCCGTCTGGATCACGCAGCAATAGCGTGTCACCAATATTGCCAAGCTCTCCTCTCTCAAGCTCGCCGACGCAAATGAACATGATGACAAACTTTAAACGTTCTATTTCAAACATGTCAAACTCGTCTCAATCTTCTACCTGGTCTGAAAAGTCTGCTAGTAGTGCAGTTGCAGCACCCACGATAATGTTGCGTCGGAATAAATGTAAGCATCAAAATCAACCACCATCAGTACCATCACCACCAATTGATACCAAACAGCAGCCAAAAGTTAACATACCTAAACGGGGTATTTTGATACGTTTAATAATGTGGTACTTTAATTTCATTGTTCATTTTGTTAGTGGAATGATAAACACAACATTATTCATGATGCGAGCTCCAACAGTTTGGGCGTCTTTTTGGGTCTGCATATTTTTCGTAATTCTCCAGTTGCCTCTGACATTCCTTAAATATTTCATCTCCATTCTCTATACACCGGCATCTGAACTGGCTCGTCACAAACGATGCGTGTTAATAAGCGGTGGAAGTACCGTCCAAGCTGTACATCTCGCCAGAAATTTTCACAAAGCAGGTGCGAGAGTAATTGTCTGTGAAATAGAAGGTTTATTTAGTCTGGCGCGCTTCTCTATAGCTTGCTCAAAGTTTTACACAGTCCCGCGACCCAGCTTGAACAACGCAATGGAGTACATAAAAGCATTGAAAAATATCGTCGAGAAAGAAAAAGCTACCTATTACATACCAGTGAGTTCAACGAGCCCAGCTTACTATGACGCGTTAGCTAAAATTCATTTAGAGACACTGGGTTGTGAGTGTTTTGTGCCTTGTGCCAGTGAAGTAACAGCTCTGGATGACCCTTTGGAATTATTAAAGCGTTGTCAGTCTGCGGGGTTAACAACTCCAGTTTATTTTGTCCTGAAATCCGTCGACGATGCTTTACTGCTCTACGAAACTGGAGCGCTGAGATCCGACAGACACATGATGCTGGCAGCGGGTCCAGCTGGTCTTCGGGATCACATCAAGCTCGCCTTACCGCCAAGTGCTCAAGAGTTTCAACATATTCGTCACGATATCAGTGACAAGAAGCCTTGGGTAGTAATCCGTGACCCGGGAGGTCCTCATTATATCACTTGCACGACAGTAAAAAATTCAAAGGTGATCGCCAACGTTATTTGCCGAGTTGATGAAGCTAAAGGCTTGATACCAGAGACGAGGAATGATATTCAGCAGTGGCTGGAACTTTTCTTCGCGTGCTCGTTCAGCTTGATGCCCATCAGCGGTCACCTGAGTTTCAGACTGGTCGCTTCTGAAAATAATGAGATCTTTCCAATAGGATGTCGCGTTGGTGTGGGCTTACCTTATGTCTGCTTGACGAGTGTCCATCCGCGACTAGTTTGGCGACCCTGCAGGCACTTTTCACGGCAAAGCTCGGGTCCACTGCTGGTCGGTGAACCCTGTCAGAGCAAAGAAAAGGCTTTTCCAAGTGCCCTAAAGCAGGCTGCCGATAAGGCAACCAATTTCTTCGGCAGCGTTCTCAACAAAAGGGAAGCTCTTTTTGTTTACTGGGACCCTTTGCCTTACTGCGCTTATTATCATCTTCAATTACCGTTCATACACATTGCAGGAGCGCTCAGGGCGCAGCCTCATCAACATAATCCACCTCTTGCTGTTGTACAGTGAATTTTCTCGAACATTAAAAAATAAACTGATGTATTTATACTGTTTAATTATTTAATTAAAGTTATCTTCAATATTTTTTTAGGACAAAAAAACTTTTACATAACTTCAATTTAAAGATCTCATTGTGTAAATGAATTAAAATTGATGATCATTAATATTTTTATAAAAATGTTAAATAAAGAATGTATGAGTGATTGAAACATAAAAAAAAAAAAAAAAAAAAAAAAAATATTATCACCGATTGTAGCTTGTATTTTTGTTCGCCAATAATAATACGATTTGGTCTATAAATATATAAATACATATATTTATATTTATTATGTATGCTGTTGATGATATTATAATATGTAAGCTCGGGTGGAAAATTTACGTCATTATCTCGTAGTCTATATACTCTCGACAAATATTATTAAATACAAGTGTAGGATTATCGCGAGTATACTTTGAGCATACAAGTACATACAGAATACGCAGGGGCTATTTAATACAACTATTATTAATATATTTTAACGTGTCAATTATATATACATGTACATATATTATTATTATTATATTATATTAATGTTATTATTTATGTAAATTATATTAAATACGTACAAATTAATTTTTAAAGAAATAATTTTAAATATCTAAATAAGAATATAAATATATGAAGAATTAATGAGAGCGTAAGAGATTAGTAAAGTGTGAATGACTTGATTTATAAAAAAAAAATATATATATACAGATAAATAATCTGCGACATTATTTTTTAATAGTATTCTAGAATTTAAATGTCATATTTTCGTATACGTATTTAAGATATTAATATTGTCATTGTTATTATGTAGAGCATTACGTATTGAATTTTAATTCAATAAATGACATTTGATTTAAGGTGAATAAAAATAAATAAATTTAATGAATAACAGGTTCTACGATTAGTAAAAATAATTTTTTTTTCTGATATAAATCAAAGTGCTGTTTATAAGATTAAATACTCCAAATCTCATGTATTATCTTTTTTTATTTTCTTCAAGATTATTCTTCGAGATACTCCATTTTTTATCGTAAATATGGAGAAAAAATAAACAAATAATTACAGAGGTGTGAAATTTAATTTCATTACGCAGTAATTACCGATAAATTCATAAGAAACTTGCAAATAAATGACCCGAGTTTACGGACTTTGACAAGCCGGGGTCGTCATCTAGCGATGCCCGCGATTTTTCTGTTATCATTGTCACGGCTTTTTTTTTATTAAATATTAAACATTAATTTTTTATCTTTTTTTAGTTTTATAATTTAATTCATTACTTCACACTTGCAATTTTAATGCTAAATCAAGAGATGATATAATCTCATTTTTAATTATTAGTAGTAAAAACATTGATAATCAGCCAGAGCTCTGTAAATAATTTTTATGAACAAGATTAAATAAATTCTTTTAAAACTTAAATTAAAAAAAACTTCTCCACTTTTTTGTGCTAATAAGTTTTCTAAGAAAATTAAAACTAACAACTATGAGATAAAAAACATGAAAAAATTGTAGTTGTAAAAAAAAATAGTATAACATGTCATATCACTGACAACAACTACTAACTTTTTATTTAAAAAAAAGTTTTATTACCATGAATCCCTTGACAACCGAGCTAAATAAATCAATAGCTTGGCTCCTCTACGGTTATTCTGAATTTGATTTTCTTTGTACTCTCTTTCCATTATTGTGGGCTATTCTTATTCTTTTCTTAAGCTCATTTTAAGTGAGTGAAGAACAGAGGTCATTCATCCTGTTTCGTCACGCAAGCAGAATTGCATCATCCAAAAGCTACAAGATGAGAAAATGCAGATGACTTTCAGAGTGCAGTTATTTTTCAGATAAGACTAGTAATTAACCGTACCTGTAAAACAGCGATATTTAGGTAAAAAAGTGAAAAAATAATCCAGATAAGACAAGTTTGAAAGTGAATTGGTCTTACAGTCGCTTTCTTACTGGCAGTAGCGTGTGCCACGTAGGGCCTGGTACCAGCAATTTATAATGAGAAATAATCCATCCGGTTTTACATACCAATGGTTCCTTTCTGTATTTATATTTCCTAGATTATTCACCCTGTTGCTACGCTTAGCTCATCATATTTTTATAAACATCAAATCTGCAATAAAAACTGATAATTAATTATGAAAAAACAAACTTTCAAATTTTAATGTGATAATAAAGAGCATAAACAGGAATTGGGTAAACATAAAATACTTTATTTGATAATTTAAAGTAGTGTCACTCCGCAAGGTCAAGGCTTTAGATAAATTAAAAATAATTATTTTTATATTTAGTTTTTATGGTTTATATACTTAAATTAAGTGTAATTATTTAATAATTTTATTTTTTATTTGCGATATGTCAACGTACCTGTCACGGATCACGAAGACATTGGCCCTGTAAAATATTATTTGCGTGCTCAGTTAAAATGCCATCCTCGAGCAAGCAGTAGACTATCTTCCAGCGCACAATCTGAATGAGATAGAAAAATCATGAATAAATATTTTTAAGTTATACAGTCTAACTTTTTGTGTATTTACAACATTGTATCGTGACAGAGGAAGTCACTGGAGTATCGTCGGTTTCGCGTTTTTCTTGAGTACCTAAAATTCTTCGTAGAACGCACGCGTGTCTTACTCCTTGGCGAGTTTAATGCTTATAAATCATGATGTAATATAAATAAGTAAATAAATAAATAAGATAAAATAAAATGAAGCAGAGTAAAGCTTCTATTTGGGATTACGATGGTGAAGAAAAGAATTCTGGTGATGCCGGTACCGTTGACCTCAATGTCGTGACAACAGCCATCAATCCGCAACTGATTTACTACAAGTGCACTGGCGCCTGAAACCCAAAACTCATTAGGCCTACAACACGGGTAAACTTTTATAACTATTAAAAAAATAAAACTAAATCAATAATACGTACTTATTATTGACATAAATTTATAGGATGGTATAATACTTACTTTTATTGATACTACCATTCTAATGAGTTGTATCCCACAAAATTTGACATATTGACTTTTCTTGAAAAAAAAAAAAAAAAAAAACTCGAAAGTCATATTAAAAATTTAAAGGTCAAATCCTTTAATAGCTATTTTAAAATAAATATTTTCATCCGTTAAATTCTATTTAATAAATTTAAAAAATGAACTGTTTTTTTTGTTTGCTGTAAAATTTTCTAAATGTGGAATACAACGTATTAGAATGGCAAATCGACATATTGTATTCATGTTGTTTTCTTTTTTTTTTTTTTTTTTTTTTTTAAGAATTCCAATACAATTTGGCAGAATGAAAATTCTATCAACGAAGAAACTGGATCAGCATTTCCAAGCATGGTAAGATTTGATAAGCTTCTCTGGTGTGATAGAGATAGAAACTTGATGTCTATCATCAGGAAGCTAGAAAGCCACCCCCGTGCTAGGGCGCCCCACGCGGTTTCAGAAGAGCCGGCGAGTATGCCAGACACGCGATCACTGCTGGTGGTTAAAGTGGTGGTAGTTCCACCCGACAGTCTGGAATCAGTCAGTAAAGACCTGTCGTTCGTCGTGAACGCACCGGAAGTAAGTTCTCACCTTCTCGTAGGGCCAGACCGAGCCCTGAGAATCGTTTGGCCGCCTCAACTCTGTCCGTCTTCGAGATCATTTTGCTAAATCTCTCCGCTCGTTTGTAAACAAGTTCTTCAAGTCTGCAATCAAAATGCCACGGGTAAGAATTCAATTATTAATTGTTGATACAAATTTGAATAAGTACATAGCATATAAATAGATTTTGATAATCTGGTATAATGGATCATGTAACATTAGACTTCTCAACTTACAGTTAGGAAAGAATCGGTAGATTTCATCAACGAAACTTGAGTAAAATAGCGAGTGCGTGCTACTTAATAATTGTCTAGATACTAGACTAGAATACTCTATCATCTATCATCAAAATTATTTAGTACGCAGATTACTCAAGACAAGTTACGGATATACTTGCAATTAATTGAGAACAAAAATACAAGATTTTATGATTTATCAATAAAATTCTTCCTCGTATTTTTTTTTATTTATATATTATTCTGAAATACATATCCAGTGGACATTAAATTAAAAGGGAGTGAATTTTGTTTTCTTCAAATGACCGCTGGTCACTTCTGTATATATGAATTGATGATGCATAGTTGATGTAATGAATAAGAGTAGATTCACGTGCCCAGTCCCCATTCAACCCCACGATCAGACACGCGCAGTTCGAAACCTTATCTCGTTCAGATAAAATTAAAAACTAACTTTTGATCATGTTTACCATAAGTTATATTTTTTAAATTTTCTGTAAAATTGCGATAATGTTAAATAGAATTCATTATTTTTAAAATAACACTGATAATTTCAGTTAATTATTTTGAAATTAAAATTGTCAACATTAAAAATTCTTCCTACTATAATTGTTAAAAGTTTAACATTTCTACATGTAATTAAAATCAAATTAATAATGACAAAATACAAGGAAGAATATAAAATAAAACTAAAAAATCAATTCTTTTAGTTAAAAGACAATTGAAGGTTCATATTTGCTCTATTATTCTACCCTCACTCATTTAGACACCTCAAGCACGTGTTTTTGTGCTGTGACACGGGTGGTATATATTAATAATGCATAAAAGTGTGAAAGCATACATAAATGCGACATATGGTCTGAGTATTGATCAGTACAGGTTTTCCTAAATACAAGTAAAATACCTCCGACGCACTAACGCATGAATAAAAATACATTATTTACTTTTTACAATAAAAATTTCTTATTTTCGTGACATAATTACTCTGATTAAAAATTAATTGAATGCGATAAATAAAATCCAGGGATCTATTCATCTAATCTAGTTATTAAATCGTTCAATAATAAATAATTATCATTGAAATATTTTTTAAAAGCAGATAATAAAATTCTTTTAGCAGGAAGTATCTTATTTTAAAATATATAATTGGGTGAAAATTAATCGCTGGCCTCTTTTTGAAGATCATCACCAATGTAAAAGAAGTTTGGGCAGATAATTAGTATCTATTTGATAAAAAAATATTTTTGGCACTCTTAAGAACACTACGACATGCATATTCTAAGTACATGATATATATGCAAAGTGTAATAAAAGGCCTTGATACGGATATTACTGTCAAGTATGCACAGTGATAACGACGTAATGTCGCGACGTTTGAACATTGACCACAGTATTATATAGTTTCCGTGATACTCTGATACATGGATCTGATGAAATTGTTGAGGAATGAGAACGTCAATGCATAAAAATAATTTTTTTTTTTCATTTTTTAATTGTAGATTCCTTAAACTTTGATCTGTGATCCTAGGTCGACACTTTTCACGACCTCTGTATGGCACTAGCTGATAGTAAAATTGAAGTTGAAGTTTATACAGAAGTATAAAATTATGTTCACGGTTCTCAAGAACTCTGGATGTCAATCATACGTGTAGTAGATGTGATTGAACTTTATAAATCCAAGTTTAGAATGTCTGGAACAAGTATGCAGTTTGTTAACCCAATTGCCGATGTAATGGCGTTTCATGGTCAAGGTTGATATCAGAAGTTATTGTTGATTCTCGGTGATTATGCGACGATGCGCGCACGAGAAATTCAGAGGTAACATTCTTGCACGATAATAATCTCCCGTTCTCCAGACATATATTATTAATAATCTATAATAAAATATAATGCATTAATATTAATATAGATATTTTCAGACAATTATAATTATACTTGTACGTTATTATTAAAATGATAATGGAATAATTAATAGAATTGTTACTGTTATTAATTAATAGACATCAATCAGTAGATTATGTTTATCTTGAATTAATTACTGAGAAAGTAGTAAAAGAATTGGAAAAATCCAGCACTTATCATTATGAAGATGATGATTAATTTTTTTTTACTGTAAAGAGAATTAATATTGTTAAAAATTTTTAAATAAAAATAGTTTATTGCGGATCATTGATAGAAAGATTACTTTTTATCTCTATTATTAGAAACAAGCGATTGGATTAATGAGTAAGGGGTGTCATCGAGTTGACAGCTCAAATTCCAAATAAAATCGTGACGAGAGTTGTTTTCCAATCAGGCGTGTGTACAATTTGTCGGTCACGCAATAAATATCATGAGTTATTGTCTGTTACAAAGTTCATTTATTCGTTCGGCACTCGAGACTATTATATATCAATGGAAGCTTTTGTGTGTGCGTAAGTATGAGTATATTTATTATTAATAGATAATATTTTAATAACTTAAAAGATAATCGCTGGACAGAAAGTTTGTAAACACTAATTTAATAATAAATATCTGATTTATTTTTCAGTCACTAAATTGTTCGATTGGAGAAGAAGAACAAAACATGTAAATATTTACCCAGACAAGGATCTGAACTTTAGAACCTAGCTGATAATTAAAATAGAGCTGTGAAATAGATCACATAGGTGATAAACGCCAGTTATAGTTAGCAGTTTATCTGCTTCTAATGATTATTAATCCAGGTGGTGAATTCCCGGGGATTTATTAGCACTTTGCATGAACCAACTTCCTGAAGTAATGGTTACAACTCGTGATATTCTGTAATACTGAAACCATCGAAGTATCACATCAACATTATCATCATCCAGCTACATATTTATATACTTTTGTAAATTTTTTTAATAGTTACATTTTTTTTTCTTTTTGTTTTTCTTCTTTTCTTTACATTGAACATCAAGTATTTTTATTTCTGGAAGATATAAAGTGTCGAATAAATCTGGAAAAAATCGTAAATAAAAAACAATAAAAATAAATAGCACGCACGTTCTTGGTTTGCTAGCAGGTATCCACCAGCTAGTTCCATCATACATCGATTGGTGCCATACTGTGCCAGGTGTTACCTTGTATTTCTATCCTTTTTCCTCTGTTACTCCACGACATGAGCAATGAAGAAAGATTTTTAAGTTCCAACTCATATTTTACTCATACATAATTTTTTTTATGCATTTTTGTAGTACTGCTAAACTTTTTATTTTTTTTCATGATATTATTTTTTAAAACTAAAAAACTATGAGTATTTTTTTGTACTTACACACTGTAATTTTTAATAATTGTTTTTCTTCTTAATAATTAAAATTATTTAAATAAATTAGGAATATTATTTTCTTCTGGGTTAAAAAAATTTATTGTTTTATATTGATTGCAGACTTTATCGAAAGGGCCTCCTCATTCAACAATTAGAGGACAGATTGAAAGAAGGCGGCCACCGTTTCTCAGAGGCACTGCAAAAGCAATCGAGGTAATTATTTTGTAAGAATATAATTCATTTATAAGATTTTAAAAGTATTACCATTGTATGAATTCAATAATACTAAAGTTAGCGGTTAGCTGTCAATTTAAAAAAATTTTTTAACAAATTAATTGCAATAAAAAAATGCTTCTAAAAATTTTCACTTGTAATTTTTATTAATTTTCACATGTGAAACTTTTTTTTTAATAATTTAATTGCTATAAAATTCCAAAACAATTTTTAATATCTGTCAACTTCAGTGTTATTGAATTCAATAATATTTTTTATATGTAGAGCCCGCGGAAATGTTTTCAAAATAATAATAATAATAATAATAATAAGCGAGCGTAGCGCTCGACCACTGGCGCGATAGAATCATGAACTAAATTAAAAACGTAAACAAACAAAAATATAACCTGCAGTATGAATATTTGACAGCTGGGTTGTTGTTAAATAATAATGACACTTGTGTCAAAAAAAAAAAATGATTTTATATATTATATTAAATTATAATAAATAAAATAATTTAATTATTAATCATGTGATGTGATTGTAATTATTTAACAGAATGTTTCGACGACGTTTAGATTTCTCGGTAAAGTTAATAAAATATTTTTAAGCCTAATAATTATGATTATTATTACAATATTAAGAATTTAAAAAATTTCAAAATTTTAAAATATAAATTTTTAAAAATTTGTGTCAATAATTTAAAAAAATTTTTGATTGATATAATTATTTATTTTTTAGCATGAAAATTTTTTTACAAACTCAAAAATTGTCAGATATTTAATATTTTCTATGTATAATTGTTTTCCAATTAGTTATTTCTTTATTTTTGCAGCCAGGGTCAAATGGAGCAAGAGCAGAGCCTGGAGGATTGGAAACTGGCGGAGACCGTGGTAGCGATGAAGAATTACACCCCGACACGCTTATTCGACAGAACTTTGAGCTACGTCATCGCTTGGAGGAGGAAGCTGCAAGTTATAAACGTCGATTGAATACCTATAGGCAAGCACAGCAGCATCAGGCTGCACTGGTTTCTCGTTTACAGGCAAAAGTGCTCCAATACAAGCAGAGATGTTCAGAATTGGAGAATCAGATGGTCGAGTCACTGCCTGCAGAAGTGTCACGAGTCGCTGTTTCACCCAGTACTTCCGCGTTAGAAGCTGCCCATCAGACGCTGAGAGAGTTGCGCGACGAGCAGATAAGTGATCTGGAAACAGCAATACGCAAGCTCAATGAGGAGAAAAGGCGCTCGGATAAGCTTATGGAGATAAATACGTCTTTAAAAAATCAACTAGAAGAATCTCACAGAACTAATGAAACGTTGACTAATGATTTGCAGAAATTGAGCACTGACTGGGATGTTCTGAGGGAAGAAATGACTCTCAAAGAAGACGAGTGGAAGGAAGAAGAGCTGGCTTTTAATGAATACTATACGTCTGAGCACCATCGTTTGCTGAATTTGTGGCGCGATGTTGTCGCTCTCAAACGTATTTTTTCCGACATGAAATCGTCTACTGAAAGAGACTTGACTAAATTTCAGAATAAATTGTCAACTGCGACAAATGAAATGACATCGGCTTGCAGTGGTGTTAAACTTGCGTTACAAATTCAATCCAGTTCTCTCCAATCTTCGGTTACTCAGCAGTTCCACGCTCAGGAAGCCTTGGACTTGAAGTCAGAAGTGGAGAACATCAGACAACAGTGGGAAGTTGCGCAAAATGAAATTAGAATGAAGGATGAACGTATCAATCAATTGATCAGAGAAATTCATAGCATCGAGGAAAGATGTGGTAAGGCTGAAGCTGGCATTGGACAAGCTGCTAAAATACAAGAGGATGTTGAGATATTGGAAGCCGCTATGCGTGATATTGCTCATGCTGTTATTCAAGACGCCGAAACACGGGAAATAGAAAATATTCAGCCTCCTCCGCATGTTCATTTGTCTCCAAGTGGTGTTGTCATGCCTCAACGATCGCCCAAACGCGGTACAAGAAGCAATACCATTCCTGCGTTTGCTGAAAGTACGATAAGTGCTGTACAAGCGGCGTTACATAAATATCAGTTAACTATTCATGAGCTTCAAGTTAAATTACAGACAAATGCTGAGCAATTAGCACTGACGAGAAAGCAATGTGACTCCGCGGAAGAAAATGTTCAATTACTGGAAGAACGCACGACTGAGTTAATTATTCAGCTTGATACTACCCGAGCACAGAGCACGCAATTGTTACAAGAACGTGACATGCTGCAAAAAAGTTTGGATTCTGTGAGAACAGAAAAGATTTCTTTGGAAAAGAGTAAAGTAGAAATGAATCATACTATTGAGGATCTTAATAGTGATTACGAAAAATTACAAAAAGTAAATAGTAAATTGCAAAAAGTTTGCGACAGCTTGGAGGATGATAAGATGTATTTACAGGGCGAGTTGGATAGAATTAACAAAGAATTTGATGTGAGGGAAATGAGCTTCAGATCTGAAGAAGAACGATGCAGTCGAATGCGCGAAGAATTGTTGACGGTAAGAGAAGAGTTGAGCAAAATATATCTGGCAAAAGATATGTTGGAACAACAAAAGCTTGAGTCTGATAATTTGATAACTCAAATTGAAAAAAGTAAAGGGGATTTGGAGCTGGAATTGGAAAGAATGTTGTTAGAAAAATCAGATGTTCAGGACGAATTGATAAAATCAGAGGCTATTTGTAATAATCATGAGAAAGATAAACAACGACTTGGAGAAGAATTGAAGAGGATGGAGGAAGAAAAAAATAAATTAGCGAGTCAATGTTGTGATCAGTCGGGTGACTTGAGCTCTTTGAGAAAAGAATTGTTGCAAGCTGAACAAGCGCGCTTGGACTCTGAAGCTGATAAGGTAACGCTAAATGAGAAGATTAAATTTTTGGAAATCGAAAAAGAGAAGGTGGAGATCGAGTTGGGGCAAGTAATGCGTGAACGAAGCGATTTAAGTAACCAGTTGTCAATATTGGCGCGTAAGAAGGAGTCTTTGAACGAAGAGTTAATGAGGACAAAGCAGCGACTGGAGCAGTCGAATGAAATGAATGCAAGGATAAATAGAAATTTGGAAGAACTTGTTAAAGATAATGAGGAGAAGCAAGTTATTTTGGAGACTAATGAAAAAGAGTTTCAGAGGATGCAAGAATTGCTGGCATCGATGCGGAGTGAAAAGGAAACTTTGGAAGGTGTTTTGTTTGACACACAAACAAATCTTGAAGCCACGCATTTGAAGAAGGTACAGCTGGAAAAAGAACAACAGGAACTGCTGGTGAAGCAAGAAGCTTTGAAGGGACAAATTACGAGGTTGACTAAAGATTTAGAGAACAGTGAGAAGCGAGCGCAAGATATTAAACAAAATCTTACTCAACAGCGAGGTAATCAAGAGGCTGAATTCCAGCAAATAATTGCTAATATGAAAAAGCAGAATGAAGATACTAGTAAAAAATTAAATGAAGAAAAAGAACAAATACGCGTGTCTCTTGAAAAGCGATTGCAGCAGACGGTGAATACACTGGAAGGTCAGAAAGAAGATGAGCTTAATCAAATGCAGAGCAGAATTGATGAACTACAGCAGCATATTGACAATTTATGTCAGCAGCATGAGGAAGCTTTACTAAGAGCTGAAAATGACAAGCAACAGGCACTGCTGATTGCTCACCACGACCAGCAAGCGCTGATGGAAAAACTCGAGAATATATTCCGTGAGTTGGAGGGTGAAAAGGGTACTTTAGATCGGTTGAGAAGAGAAGCAAATGCACGTGCAGAGCAAGACCGTACTAATATTAATCAACTCCGGGATGAATTGAGTAGAATGAAGACGAAATTAGAGGAAACTAAATTGCAAGACGACGAGGAAAAAATGAAACTTGAATTAAAGATCGAAGATATGTGGAAAGAACGTGAGTCAGCTCAAAAAGAGTGCGAAGAACTAAGAGTTCAGCTACAAGTTGCGGAGGACAAGGTTGATAGCCTGCAGAATCAGTTGCATGAGACTACCAGAAAGCTCAAAGATACGGAAAATACCATCGAGTCTTTGAGGAAAGAACTAGTGGATGTGCGAAGACAGTTGGCTGATTCGAATTTCGCTATGGATAAGTATAATAATACTAATAAAGAGTTAAGGGAGCATGTAAAACGCATCGAAGGCGAAAAGAGAGAGCAGTCTCGAGCGCTGGAGGAAGCTTATCAAAAGATAGCGGCGATGGAAGACGCGCGAACAGCTCTGGAAGCTGAAAAATCACGGCTTCAAGGACAAATAAGAGATATGGAGCATGAGATAATACAAATCCAACAGCAGCTTCGGTTCACGGAAGGTGAATTACAAAAGAGTCAGTCTGCTAATTCTCAAGCGCAGAATGAAGAACGGGAATTACAAGGTCGCTTGGCTAATGAAATTGAGGAGAGAGAACGTCTTCAACTGCAGCTACACCAGCTTAAGAAACAAGTTATTGATCTGGACAACAGTCTAGAGGTAACGAGACAAGACATGGCTAAATTGAGATTACGAGCTGATGAAGAAGACGAGAGATGGCGAGCAAGAGAACAAGAGCTTCTGGTAAGACTTGAAGACAGTCGTTGCAGAGAAAGAAAGTTAGAAGATCAGAAACATAATTTGGAGGTGTGTCTGGCTGATGCATCTCAGCAGCTTCAAGAGCTCAAAGCTCGCTTTGGCGGCTCCGAAGGGCGAGTTAGAGCTCTGGACAGTCAGCTGGCTCAATTGGAGGCTGCTAAAAAGGATGTCGAGCAGAAATTGAGCAGTGTTGGGTCGACTCTACGACGCATTGCTGGTATTCAATTGGATGGTTCTGTCAATATGCCGTTCAAGCTGATGAGTCCTTCGAGGAGATGGAGTCCAGCGCGAGCTTCTCATCAGGAGCATGATGTTGGTCGTGACGTGATTCTGGATGTTGATCCTGAAGCCGTAAGGAAAGGCGTACGCTCGCTCATGCAGCAGGTTGCTCAAATCGAACGTGAAAGAGATGATTGCAAAACCGAGTTGAGTAATGTTAAAAAACAATTGGCTGAAGCTCTAGAGTGTCAGACTAAATCTGACTCTAAAATAAACAATATCAGTATTACTTTGAGGAATATTCAGGATCAAAAAGCTTCATTGGAAGCACAATTGTCGCAAAAACAAACGTCTTACCAGAGTTTACACGAGGCGTTACACCAAAAGACTCAAGAAAATGAATACTTGCGTGAGAAAGTGACCGCTTTAGAGCTGACTGTTAGCAGCGAGTCTGAAGAAAAGGGTCAGTATGAGGAGAAATTGGAGAAAATGAGACAAGCCTTTGGTAGATGTGATAATGAAAAGCGTAGCTTGCAAGAGGATTTAGGAAGATCTGAAGCTCGAGCGACTAAATTAGAATTGCAACGAATGTCACTGGAAGGAGATTTACAGCGGCTGCAAATGGTTTTACAGGAGAAAGATGGAAATCTCCAAAAACTGCAAGACCGGTTTGATGCTCAAGTTAAAACGTCAAGTGGTCTGGAAGAGCGTTGCGCGTCATTGAAGTCCACTATTGAGCAGTTGAATCTCTGTTTGGAGCGAGCAGCTGTTACTGAGAGTGAGCTGAAGAGTGAAATAAATTCAATGCGACGAACGATAATGGAAAATAACGCGCAGATGCAGAGTACCAACGACCGCGTCAAGCAGCTTCAAAAACAACTGGCTAATGCTGATAATGAGCGACGAGTTGTCTCAGAAAGGCTGGACGTGGCTCAGCAGTCGGTTATGGAGCTGAAACACGCGAATCAAACTCTGATGGACCAGAACTCGCGGTTACAAAATGACCTGGCGAACAATGAAGTTCAGCGATCTGGTCTCGAGTCGCAGCTCAGACTGGCAACCTGGCCACAGGAGAGTCCTTCGAATAAGGACGACGAGGTGGTGAGACAATTGCATGCAGTTCAACGAGACCGCAGTGAAATGCGAGGCAAGCTAGATGCATTGAACGACAAAGTACGGCTTCTAGAGATCGACAAGCGCAATCTAGAGAGACAACTGGCTTCTGCTAGAGCTAGTGGAGGACGTAGCAAGAGCTACGAACGTCCAGAGAAAGCGCATGTTGAGTTGATGGGCTCCAATGTCAGTGTTGATCTTCTCGAGCAGGAGAACCGCGATCTACGCTTGAAAATTCGCAGACTAGAGACTCTCTTGGCTGAGAAAGAGGCTGAACTCGTCAGATGCAAGACACTTAACAGTCATTCACACTCGGCGAGAGATTCAAGTCGCGATCGGACGGCGGAAATTGAAAGACTAAGAGCTGCTCAACTTCAAGCTGAGAAATTGCTGGAAGCTCGTGAGCAGAGTCATCGGCAGCAGGTTCTACGGCTGGAAAATCAAATTCAACTGTTGAGAGAACAGTTGAGCCAGGAAATAAAACGTCGACAGCTTTATGTACTGCGTAGCACGCGAGCTGGCAGAGAAATGCAGCACTTACGTCAAGCACTGGGTGATTCTTTGAAAACTGTCTCTCAAGATCCGTCTTTGGATGCTGTTTTGTTGGAGCATGAGGCCAGGAAATTGGACAGCACGGTTACAAGTACTACAAGTTTGCCGCCTTCGTTGGCGCTTCCTGCTCCGTCTTATGATAGATACTCTCCTATTCCCTCACCGTTGAAGTAAAGTTTATTGTTGGGATTATTTGAGAAAGGTAACTTGATGCAATGACAGCATGTGTTCAAAAAATTTTTTTAAAATTATATTATTAATACTTTTGGCAAATTTTTACACGTCGAGTGCCTTTTAAATACTTTTTTAAATTTATATAAATTAAATTATTACTATTAGCGGCATTGATAAATATGTACGCCGTACAAATAGCCATAAATTACGGTAATGATAGAAGAAATATCATTCCATAGTCTAATTTTAGTCTTGCCAGTGGTACTTAAAAATTTTTTAATAGAGTAATGGTATTATTTATCTGCCTGATATCTAAATATACTTTTTAAATTATAACTTATTTATTAATTAATCTAGTGTAGAGATTTTGATTTTTTTATTACTTTTTAATGACTGTTTTTTAAAAAATCATCAAGTCAATGTATTTCGACATCCGTCCATATCATTTTTATAGTACAAATTTTTTAGTTACTTATTTATAGCTTTACTTACTAAGAAAATTTATTATTATTAAATTATTATCAAAATATATCAGTAAATAATCCATGTTACGTTATTCGTAATGAAGGAATAAAATATCTATGACTATTTAAAGTACGATTTAAAGAGGGAGGTGATAATTGCTACATTTAGTCTTGGGAAAAGACTATGAGTAATAAAATGTAGCAAATAATTGTAGAGATTAGTCACAGCTCGATGTGAATTAAAGTGAAAAATAAAAATTATTGAAAGAAGCTTAGAGTAGGTATCAAGGATTGTGTCGGTTCTTTAATATAGAGAACATTTGACATTCAGTCCAAATCACGATAAACTCTGGAATTTCAATAGGCTTGCGGATTATAAATTATTTAAAAATTATAAATTATTTACACAGTTGGAATTATTTATTGTGATTATTGTTTAACAATAATTGAAAAATTTTTTGATTTAAATGCCATGGTTTAGATTTATCAGCGTTAGATTTTAAATAACATTTTTTATAAATTGTGTTAAATTTTTTTCAGGTTTGTCAGTTTGAACAAAGTAGATAAATTGAATAAATAAAAAATAAATAAATCAATTTAGCATTATTTATTTAAGATTGAATTTTTTTTTTTCATTTTATTGAGCTTGGAATCATACTGCAAATTTTGCGAAAATTGATATTAAGAAGTCAAAAAAAGCTCATTTGCCGCAATCTTCTTCAAAATTATCAAGAGTTACATTTTTTAAAACATTTTCAAATGTTTTAAGCGAGCAAAGTGATTTTTGGCATCCTGGGATCACAAGTTCTGTTAGCACATCTCCATTCTTGTGAATTACCTGGAAGAATATGAACCAATAATTATTCATTTTACTTTAATTGCTATTAAAATAAATTGTAATTTAGTATCCCGATAAAATTTAACAAACCTTAACAAAAAGTTCATTATTAATTTCATGTAATTCGAATATCACGGTGCTAAGATAGCTTGGAATATGAGGCTCATAAACTCCAAGAGTATTAAGAATCGCAACGGTATGGAATTCATAATTGATATAAAAGTATGCCTTATGATCGTCTGTTTCCTCAACAAAATTATTGACATGTTCTAAAAATTTCCTAATCCAAATTCCACCAGTAAGCCGCTTCATTCTATCTGTGTAACTTTGAAGCTTGTATTCAATAACGCTCATATTCCAAAGTTGTCCAAATGGAAAGACCAAGTCCACCCACGGTTCTGTCTTAAGACCTAGATTAGTCTAACAGAAAAATACATCAATAAATTATTTCATTATTCATTTGATTGAAATATTATTGATATAAATTCAATACCTGAGCAACGAAATTATGATAAAGACCAAAACTTTGAGAACAGCTCGAATGTTCAATACCAGTGTGAACTGATAAATATTTAAGAAGCGTTCCTAAGTTTTTGAAATCTTTTTGCTTTTTTACAATTTTTTCGGATATTTGTTTATCGATGAAGTAATTTTCGCACAACATGAATGCGTTATTAAGAGTATCTTCTTCATAAGGTACCACGTTGATAGGAATATAAATCGGAAATAGTGTTGAATTCAAATTTTGTGGTCTAGGATCTGAGTAAAGGCCAGCTGCGACCCACCGGCCAGTAGTAATTGTCCTACTAGTATCAGTAGATCGGAAATATACTTCTTTTTCATCATAAATTGATCCCAATAATTCATCGTATCTGTTTCTTAAAAACATGCCCATTTTGAATGCATTTGTTTTACCTTTCTAGAAAAACAAAATTATTAATTAAAAACTTGATATAAAATTACAAGCAGTACAGTAAGTACAAAAGTGAAGTATAAAAAGTCATAAAAATAAGTTACTATACTTACTTTTGCCAGCCCCATTTTTCCGTACGGTTCCCAAGTATCATTAAAATACGGATCATTTGGATAAATCGCGAGTAAAGTCTTTTTTGATTCAGGGTACCGATCTCCATGTCTTATTATCGCTTGAATCATTTTAATTTCAGCATTACAAGTGTTCAACATGAATAAACTAACAATTAATATTGCAATTTTTGAAGCAGTCTCCATTATAGCAGTGATTAATTTTTTTATTTCAACAAAAAAGGTTAATAATTTAATAAAAAAATTGATCCAATTCAGCAAAACGCTAAATTCTGAATGTTTTTTTTGTTCAACCGTGCCATTATATATATGCCCTGTTGAAAAAAAATATAATCTTAAATTCTCTTAGAATAAATGAAAATAGTGACAAATAAATCTATAGAAACTTATAGATTTTATCGGATCTTATACGTGTATTTGTCATTCCTATCAGACTTTTCCCCTAGGGTGGTTTTATTTTTTTAAAAATAATTGAAACTTTATTGCTCCAAATTGTATATCCAGGTATACTTCACCACGTCGAATTGCTCTTATCAGAGATCAATTCTATTTTCAAACATGAGCAATTATTTTTAAGTACTTTATTTTTTAACGAATTTATATTTTTATAACAAATGAAGAAAAATTTTTTTTTAAGTATTAGAATGATAAAAAAATTAAACTCTTACTTATAAATAATTAAGTAAGAAAGAAGAAATCAAGAAGATCATACATTAAAAAAATTGATATTTAAAAACAGTATGATGAATATTATTGCAGTGGAATTAGTCTTCTGTCATATTTTTATGTACTTTTTATGAAGTGATTCACAATTTTAATTATTTTGTTGTTTAAAAAATCGTAAAGTAAATAGACTTTGCCATACGTTCAGATTATTTCTATATAATCCAATTTTTAACTATTTTTTTTTTTTTTTCTATAAATATAAATTGACCATTAGAAAAAAATTTCCCAACTAGTAAATAATAAAGTAAAGCAATTACTAGCTAATAAATTACATTTAAAGATTTACTTAAAAATACTAAAGAATTGGAAAAAAAACCAGTAAGCCTTTATTTTATCTAGTCTTAAAAATTTATTTTAAATCAATAAAGTAAACTTAGACTATTTTTTATGGACCAAAAATATTTATTTAAGCATTTACAATATTATACAAAAAATGCCTTTTAATTTTAAAGTTAACTATGAATTAGAATTTCATAATGAAGAAAAAACAGCAAAGTTATCATATATTGCTCGTTATCATAAAATGAATTAATTGTATAATAACAGATTTATTATTTCTGTAATGTACTACAGATTAGAAAAATATCCATATCTTCCACAATCTTCTTGAAAGTCTTCAAGAATAACATCCTTCAAGATTATTTTAAATGTATCAAGCGGACAAAGTAAAGTTTCACAACCTTTGATAACAACTTCTTTAATTATATCTTCATTTTTATGAACCACCTAAAATTATTTAAAATTAATCATTTCAAGAAACAAAAAAAATTTTTTTTTTTTTTTTATTTCGTTATTTTTCATACCTTGACATAAAATTTATTATCGACTTCATGCAACTCAAAAATTACTAAACTTAAATAACTCGGAACGTGTGGCTCATAAATATCTAAAGCGTTTAATATCGCTGCCACGTGATGTTCGCTGTAAAAATAAAAGTACCCTTTTCTCTGGATATTTTTGCCGCTCAGAAAATCTTGAACGCGGTTCAAAAAATTTCTTATCCAAATTCCACCTAAAAGTCGTTTCATACGTGGTGTCCACGTTTGTAATAAATACTCAACAGCGCTCAACTCCAAAAGTTTCCCATTTGGAAAAATTGATTTTGTCCACTCCTCTAATTCAAGGCCAAGATTAGACTAGAAAAGTAAAAATGCAGTTATTTTTTTATCATATGAAGAATATGAATTATACTATAATTCTTCTTACCTCAGAAACAAATTGGCCGTAAAGAAGATAACTTTGATAAGCGTTTGAGTGAGTAATTCCAGTATGCTCCGATAAATAATTATAAAATTTTTTTACATCAGAAAAAAAACTAAACATTTTTTGTACTTGAATATCTGAATTTTTTCTATCGATTAAATAATTTTCACACATATATTTTGCATGGTACAAGTAATCTTTATCTTTTTTTTCCGAGTCAATCGAAATTGTAATATTTTCTAAACTAGAGTTCCAATGAATATTACCGTGAGAATTTGGAAACATACCTACCGCAACTAAACGAGCAGTATTAATCGTTCTTTTTTCAAAAAGAGCGCGAAAATAAATTGAATCTTTGTTATAAACCGGTTCAATTAATTCTTTATATTTTTCTTGTAAAAAATGACCCATCATCAAAGAATTTTGCTTCCCTTTCTGAAAATTAAAACATTTTTATCATTTCTTCTTACATTTATTTAATTTGTTTACCTATTTATACTTTAATAAAAATTTAAACAGTTACAAAATGAATACACTCACATCTGTCAGTTTCATTGGTCCAGCAGGCGCCCAGGTATTATTGATATATGGATCATTTGGATAGGAAATGACGGCATAATCCCTCTCCGAAGGATATCGATCTCCATGACGCATTGTTGCTTGAATCAGAATCAACTTCGCGTCAGAAATATTTAAGAAGATCGAAATAAACATTAAAACTGACCACTTAATTTCGGACATCTTTGCTTGAAATGTCAAACTACTGGGTTCTATTTTTGTATTTTTATTTTTTTAAGCGACTAACTTTCTTTGATTGTGTAACTAAACACGAATACGTAAAAAAAGAGAATTATGTAATACACGTGTTAATGAAAATTTACTAATATCTTTTTTTAGGCGCAGCGTAGATTGACTTTGAAGAAAATGTCAACGTAAGCAACTGAGTAAATTAATATTTTATATTTATAAACTTTTGCGTTTATATTTCATAATTTATTTTCAAAAGACTATAGCAACTTACTTTAATTAGATACGTGAACTGCGAGTAAACGATTTTTAAGTTAATGAGTTAATGCCAACAACTAATGACTTAACAATTATAAAGCAATAATGAAATCTTAATTATGTGCTTCTATTTGCTAAAAAAAAAAAATTACTAACGATGTGATTTTTTTTTAGAAATTTTATTTTCGGAATTTTTTTTTTTTTTTTTTTTTTTCCCAATATATAATTCAAATAATTTTTAGAAATTAAAATTTTCAAGATTATAACAGATTGCCTAGACATCCAAAAGATTTGAAAATTATAATTTATAATACAACTATATTAAATTTTAAATAAATTTATGCCAAGAAATTAATAGTTATTTTATTTCAAAATATCAGTCATTAGATATTATATTTTATTTACGTCATCAAAGGATTTATTTAACGAATAAGTATAAAAATAAATTAAAATTAATATTCAATTTTTATGAATTCTTTTGACTCTGTAAAATTATAAGACAACTGACAACTTTTTAATTTTTCTTGAAAGATAAAAAATTCTTTTAAAAATTGCATTTTTAATTTTTCAGAGTTTCTAAATATGGATTTTTACAGATAAATTTTTCTTTTCATAATTAATTTATTTAAAAACTTCTAAAAATTATCAAATGTCTCAAAATTTCAATATCATGAATTTTTGTATAATTATTAGTCACTATACTTCTATTTTACAATTCATTTCTTCATCAGAAGCTATGAAATTTTTCATTAACGCCATGAATTCATCAAACGGACACAAAACATCACACCCAGGTATTTTTAGATCAACTACAGTCGGCGGGATTCCAAGATAATAATGCGCCTAGATACATAAATATTTATTAGATTCATATATTTATGAAAATTTAACTTTATTTAATTAAAAGCGATTTACCGTAACAAAATAACTATCATTTCTACGCAACAGTTCAACCATAACACTGCTTGAAAATTTAGGAACATGTGGAACATAGTCACTAAGAACAGCAAGAAGCGCGACAACAGTTTGATCGTGGCCACTGAAAAGATTCATTTTTGGATGATAATTCGGTTTTCCATCAACTATATCTTTCATTGTATCAGTTATATTTCGAAGAAGTCGACCTAAAGCCGTAAGTAAATTAACAAATAATTATTTAATACTCAAGTCTCAAATAAAGTTGAAAAAACTTACCACTTCTCAATTTTTTGAGTTTATCATTGTAAACTATTATTTTATACTCAAAATTTACGGCATCAAGGAGCGGACCGTCAGGAAAAATTCCTTCAGACCACTTGGGAAGTGGACGTCCTAATCCAGCCAAAGCTGTTAATCCATTGGATAAAATAAACAATTCATAAAATGTTGTTATTTCTTTCCCAGTTGCTGCCGAAATATTTTGCATAAGAGGAAGAAATTTCTCTATTTCAATTTTAACATCAGGCAACTCTTTTACTTTTTTAAATTCTTCTAGGTATCTATTTAAAATATAATTTACAGTAAAGTACTTACTAAAAACCAATACTTGAATTGATCTTAATTTTATTTTCGCTTACTCGGAACAAATAACAGATTTCAAAAAAACATCTTCATCTTCTGGAATATGAGATGTAAGAATTGGTTGCCAATTCAAAGATTCATTCCAAATTTGTGGGCCTTTTGGAGGATAAAGTGCAGCTGTAACAAGCTGCAATGACATGCGTGTCCTAGTGGTACCTGTACTCAGAGCTACCAGATTTTTTGGAATGTAAATATCGCCCAGGAAATCGTTATAGAGAGTGCGTAATGTTTGTCCTAATTGATACGCTCGCTGTTTACCTTTCTAATTAGGAATTAAATGGTTAATTAATTAATTATTAATTATTGTAGATACAAAATAAAATTTAACAATATACTTACAACAGTCAATTGTGCATTTCCTAATGGATGATAATCATCATGTAAATACGGGTCATTTGGATAAGTTTCATCTTCGACTGGTGTTCGATCTCCATGACGAAAAACCTGAGAAAAAAATGTATTCTTCTTTATTTCTGTTATTAAAACTTTGAAAAAAATAATTAATAAAAAAATTAATACGTACAACTAGTTTATAAATTGATAAAAAATTAAATCATGTATATAAATTGATAACTAAACTTACAACAGTCACGAATTGCAATTCATCTGTAGATATGGCACATGTTATAAAATTAACAACTAGTATCCAAACAACCAACTTAAACTTCATTTTGATGATCAATATAAGTTTTTACGAATAGCAAAAACATTATAAAATAGTATTTCAGTAACCTCAATAATTTTAAACTTTGTTAATCCACAAATAGAGCTAGTCGTTCATTAAAATTCATAACCAGTGAGAAAACAAACGAGTCTTCATTATTCATTAAAAATCTATTTGAATCACAATGAGTAAAATTATACGAGTCCATGACTTGATTCGAGTACATTAACTCGCTAGTAGGTATGAAATGAATTTATTACTGTAAAAACACTAACTTTAATTGTATAATGGAAAATTATAATTTCAAACGATTAAAAAAGTACGACATAAAAATGTTTTCATTAATGCAAAAAAATTTCTGAATATTTTATGTATTATTTTAAGAAGAAATAACAACAAATGTTTATTGTATTTATATTCCGACTAATTTTGAAGAAGAAATAGCAACAAAGCTGAAAAGTTGGGAGAAGAATTGAATAATTGAACAAATAAGTTTTAAATTTATTTTAATTTATCTATTCAAGACAATTTTTATTACAAACTCATCAACTTTCTTCGCTACACATTAATTCAACGTCAGTGGCTATTAAATTTTTCATTAAAACCATAAAATCATTGAATGGACAAAAAACATCACATCCTGGAATTTTAATATCCTTCATTACTTGCGGGATTCCCAAATAATAACGTACCTATAATAAAAATTCCAAAAGGTTATTAATAATCGTAATTCACTCTTTTGTCTTTTCTTCTTTAAATTTAGAAGAAAACATGTGAAGCTTACTCTAACATAATAATCAAAGTCGTATTTTACAAATTCAACCATTACACTGCTTGAATACTCGGGCATGTGAGGATCGTACGCGCCAAAAATGAAGAGAAGTGACGCAACATTGGTATCATGCCCGCTGAAGATTGTTATTTTTTGTTCGATATTTCCAGTTCCATTAATTATACTCTTCATTGTGTCAGTGATGTTTCTTAGAAGCATACCTATTTAAAATAAATCATTCTTTCTCATAATTTTGTCGCAATTATTACATTAATATTTAAGCAAACATGTTACATTACTTACCGCCTCTCAACCTTTTGAGATCGTCATTAGAATTTTTAATTTTATAATCCAAAACAGTTCCATCGAGCAATAATCCATGGGGAAAAATGTCAGTTGCCCATTTGTCAAGCAGTAATACCACTGATGATTCAGCCATCAAAACATTATAAAGAAGCAATAAATCAAAAGGAGTTGATACATTTTTCCCGGTAATTACAGTGAGATTCTGCATAAGTGGCCGAAATTTTTCTATTTCTTCTTTTATTTCAGGAAGCTCTTTTACTCTATTCAACTCTGCAATGTATCTGCAAATGATATTATCATCAATTTAACTGTTTACTTCTATATGAACCATTCTAATGAATTAATTCTACCTGGGACATAGAATCGGCACTAGAAGAGAATCATCGGCCCTCTTGACATAAGACGTAGGAATTGGCTGCCACTTTAAATTTTCATTCCACGTCTGTACTTCGCTTGGAGGGTACAACCCAGCTAGGATTAATTGCAAAGACGTTTTCGTTCTGTCATAATCAGTACTACGAGCTATTAAATGTTTTGGATCATAATCTCCAAGGAAGTTGTAGTAGAGAGTGCGTAAACGTTGGCCTAGTTTATAAACTCGTCGCTTTCCTTCCTACAGAAATTTTGTGAAATTAAAAATTGTCAGATTATTTTTAATGTTTAATTCTTCTTCAATAAAATTTTATTGCATTTAGTGACATCAATTAGGAGACTGATTAGCAAATACTTCAAAATTTTTTGATTTTTATTGAAAAATAAACAAGACCTAGAAAATTATTTTTAAGAAATTTAATTTGTAATATTTAAAAACTTCTAATTATGGAAATTTTTAAATAAATTTTTTTTTGCCATAATTTATGTGTTAAAAAATTTCTAAAAATTATATATGAGATGTTAAAAACTTACACTGGTTAATTGTCCGTAACCGCCTTGAGAGAAATCATAATTTTTATATGGATCATTTGGATACATTTCGGCATTATCGGGTGTTCTGTCACCATGGCGAAAAACCTTAAAAAAAAAAGTTATTGTTATTAATTATAATTTAAATCGCTGTAAAAATTAATATTTACTTACGACGGTAACATGTTTATACTCTAATGATGATTCTGGAATGGCCGAATTTATGTATGAATTAAGATTAAAAAATAAAAAAGCAAACAGATTAATTTTCATAATTTTTATGCAATTCATAGCAATAACTTAATTATTTTTTATTAATTGAAGATTTATAAATTTATAACTTTCAAAATACCAGTGTAAAATACAAAACTAATTTTTATATTATATAATAAATTAAATTCAGAGTCTCAGTAAAAAGAAATTCTGTTATGAACACTCTTATCTTCAAGCGAAAGATTAAAACTAAACGTAAGTATGCGCAATTGAGTTCTTATACAGTATTAAGAGAGGAGCTGCTGAGTCATTGAAACTATTCCCTTTTATCTGTTTTGGTTCGTATATTTTGAAAATTAAGAATTAATTATAATGTATATTTTTAATCTTTTTTTTTAGTAGTTTATAACAATCTCAGAATCATTTGAAAGACTTTTTTTGTCGCACTTAGCTTCTTCGTCTAAAGGTAGGAATTTTCTCATTAACTTTATGAATCTATTGAATGGACAAACAATGTCGCACCCTGGTACTTTCAAATCGACCACCGATGACGGAATCCCAAGATAATGACGTACCTAAAATAATTACAGATATAAAAAAAAATAAAGAGTGAGTAAAGGTGAATTATTTAATTATAACATAACATACCCTGACAAAGTAATTATTATTTTTATGCAGTAGCTCAACATTAACACTGCTTGAAAATCGAGGAACATGGGCATTGTAATCACTAAAGATCGCAAGAAGAGAAGCTACATTTGCATCATGACCACTGAAAATTGTCATTTTCTGATGGGTCTTTAATTTTCCATCAACTATGCCCTTCATTGTGTTTGTGATATTTCGAAGAACCATGCCTACAGGCAATTTTAAATAGCAATTAATTAAATCAGACAAATAAGTGGAATAAAAATTATTTCATGAAAATTAACTCGGCAGATTTTTAATAATTTTAAAAGCTTTTGTAAAAAATAAATTTTTGCAAAATAAAAATAAGAAAAAAAATTAATATTTAGAAATGTAGAAAATTTTTAAATGCAATTTTTTTTTTTAAATAAAATTAAAAAATATCCAAGTGACTGCTCTAACTTTAATGTCGTAATTATTTCTTCTTATTTGAAGAAAACTCACCGCTTCTTAATCTTTTGAGATTGTCATTATAAAACAGCGATTTGTATTCAAGATTAGCTCCATCTACGAGTAATCCATGGGGAAAAATTTCTTCAGACCATTTAGGGAGTGATCGATTCATCGCTGCCAGAGCCATAAATCCGTTATACAGCAAAAATAGATCATTGGTCGTTGATATTTCTTTTCCAGTTTCAAGAGTGAGATTTTGCATAAGTGGTCGGAATTTAGCGACTTCCTTTTTTAGTTCTGGTGATTTTTGGAGTTTTTCATATTCTGCTACATACCTTCAGAATTTTAAGTGTCATATTATCAGTTATAAAAATTATAAGTTGTAATTTTTTGATCTTATTTATTTATTTTTTAGAATATACTTACAAGGGACACAATTCAGGTTTGAGAAGAGTGTCATCTTTTTCTTCAACATAAGATGTAAGAATCGGTTGCCAACCCAAAGATTCATTCCATACTTGAGAACCTTTTGGAGGATATAATGCAGAAAGCACAAGTTGCAAGGACATGCGGGTTCTATCAATGCTCGTACTTCGAGCGAATATATCTTTTGTGTAGTAAATATCACCCAGGAAGTCGTTGTAAAGGTCACGCAAAACCTGGCCAAGTTTATACTCGCGCTGCTTGCCGGTCTGTTTATAATAATTTTTTGTTTTTAATATTAATACTTGTAATAACTTTTAATTTTTAAATTTATCAGATCTAATACTTGCAATTGTCAATTGTCCTCGACCAAGTTGGTGGAAATCATCGTGTAGATAAGGGTCCGTCGGATAAATTTCATTGTTTTCTGGTGTTCGATCTCCGTGTCGGAAAAGCTTTTTTTTTTTAATTTAAAAAAATATAATTTTTTATGAATAATTTGAATTAAAAATTTTTGTAATAATTTTAATTACAAATAGTTGTTTCAAAAATGAACAATTTACTTACCACAGCGACAAATTTTAATTCATACTCCATTGATACGGCATGGGTGATAAAATAAATAATAAATAAAAATTCTAATAATTTAAAGCCCATTTTTGATAAACTGAAAAAAATTCGATCGTTGAAAAACAATTAATCAAAGTTGGTATAAATTGTTTATTATTATATTGAATTATATTTTAAAAATATAATACCTTCTGGGTTATCGTCCAATAGCAGTAGTTTTTTCCTTCAACTGACGTTAAAATTATGATAAATTACAATTTATCGTTACCCAGTAGCAAAAGTTTTCTAAAAACTGGTTAAATGTTCCAAATTACTTTACAACTCAAGAAACAATTCGATAGACAAACAAGTATTTATTATTCACTTGATTATTAAAATGACTAATGGCAGATTACACACGTCCTTGGCTTAGAGCGAGCTGATATAATTATACGTTGACCAGCAAACGTACTATCTAAAAAGAAACAATTTAATTTCTAGCAAAGAAGATATTTAATTTAATTAAAAGAAAAAAACGAATTGAGTTTTTTTTTAGATTTAATTCAACTGACCTTCTTGACGTTCGAGAGTAGAATGTCACGAGCAACTGAAAAAACTGAGATTATTAGTCCAGGAGATGACACTGATCAGGGTGCGCTTATCAATTTTAACTATCATCTAATCAATAATACTTTCTGGACTTAGATACAGATATCTTTCTCATGCTGACGAATATTTTTTTGTTTTATAAAGAGATTTCTTGAGTATACAAACACAACACTTAAATTTATGTATCATAATAAGAAATTTAAAGTTTTATTTATCAATAGTCGGATCGTGATAAAGCAGCTCGCCTTTTTTACACTTATTTCTCGATCAGATAGAGTTAAATCATTCATAAGCGTGATTAAATGACAAAATTTAAATGGATTGAGAAAATACCTAAATAATTACGAATCTAGAAGAAAAAAATTATCAATAGGTCAAGAGTTTACTTACTAAATAGAACAGCTCAGAGTAAAATAAGATAAAATATTTTATTCAAGTAAATAGATTCAATATTTTTCATAGAAAATTATTTTAATAAAATTTTTAGTTTTTAAATTATCTATATTTATACTAATATTATAAAGAGGAAAGATTTGATTGTTTATTTGTTTGTTTGCGTTGAATAGGCTCCGAAACTACACAGAAAAAAAAATTTCTTGAACCAAGAAAATTGTAAAGAAGACCGAAGTTATTTTGGAGCAAGAGGGAAATTTTCTTGGCTTAAAAAAATTTAACTTCGTTCAAGAAATTTAAAATCTTCCTTAAAATTTTTTTCATTTAAGAGAATTTACGCTTGACTCAAGAATTTCTTTCTTTCTGTATACTGTTTATTAAAGTAAAAAAAAATTCAAGTAAAAGATTGAAGAATTTTATATTTTTTCAAAAAAAAAATATTAACTACATTCAAGATCAAGATCATAATGATAAGATACTGTTTGGTTAATTATCAAAATCTTAATTAATTGCAGTAAAATAATTAAAACCTATTTGCGTTTTTTTTTTATCACACTGAGTTATAGTACATTATATAGATAGGGAGTGCGAAAATAAATTAAATGTTTTAGTGATAAAGTAAGTTAATTGCTATAATGATCACGGTAAAATAAATATATTTAAAAATAGAAGTATTTATGCAATGGTAATAATATAATTTTTTAATTATTTAGCATAGACATTTTTTATCGCAGGAAGATATTTTACAATTATAAATCAATTATAGTAAAATTCCCTTTACGGCCACAATCTAAATCAAAATTTTGCATTGTAACGTTTTTCAAAACTCTCTTGAATGTCTCCAATGAGCAAACTGAGCTCTCACAACCTGGTACCATAAATTCTGTAAGGTTGTCTTCGTTTATATACACCACCTACGATTAATAATTTACATTAGATACTTCTTCGTATTATATTAAGCCAAAAATCAATCAGAAAAAAAAATAAAATAAACCTTGACGTAATATTCATTATTAGATTCATGCAATTCAAACAGTAATGTGCTTGCATACCCCGGGATATGGGGCTTGTAGACTTTAAGAGTGCTTAAAATCGCTGCGACTTGAATTTCATTGCTCGCATAGAAGAATCCTTTCCGCTCAACATTTCTTCCGCTGAGCAAATCATCAACGTGGTCTAAAAACGTTTTTATCCAAATTCCTCCCATCAGTCTTTTCATCCTATCAGTGTAAGTTTGAAGAATATATTCGATTGCGCTTATATCCACAAGCTTTCCATCTGGAAATATTTTATCCGTCCACGGCTCTAGTTCAAGACCAAGACTCTCCTGAAGATAAATTAATTACCGGTATAAAACATCAATCTTTCATTTTAATAAATTGATACAAACATTTTTCTTACATAGGCGGCTAATTGGTGATAAAGAATCCAGCCTTGTATTGGTCTTGTGTGATTAACGCCAGTATTCAAAGACAAATAGTCAAAGAAATCTTTGACGTCGCTGAGGACTTCGAGCAGTCGATCTACTTCTTGAGCAGCTTGCTTCCTGTCGATGGAGTAATTTTCGCAAAACGTCATCGGAAAATTCATAATATCTTCTTGCGTAGGTACCGAGTGTACGGGAACAGGGATCCAGGGTAAGTCTGGGTTCCAAATTTGAGAAGATGAAGGCGGAAAAAGACCTGCCGCTACGAGGTGCGCAGTATTTATCGCTCGAGTCATTGCAATTGATTTGAAATATACAGAATTGGGTTTATATATTGGCCCCAATAAATCTTTATATCTTTCTCTTAAAAATTTTCCTAGATTATACGCACGTAGTTTACCTTTCTGTAAGGGATAATTAATTTTAATTATTAAAAGCAAAAGTTACTTTATTTTTTTCAATAATTCTAATTTCAAAAAAATTTCTTCTGATTTTTTTTTTTTACAAAATTTAAATTACAAATCTAATTAATAGATTAATATTTACATTTGTTAATTCCATAGGTCCATCTGGATACCAATCGCGATCTTTATACGGATCTTTTGGATAAAATAAAAATGCAACAGATCCATCAATCGGATTACGATTAGAATGTCGAATCGTAGCTTGAATTAACTTTATTTCCGCATCACAAAAATAAAAAATATTGATAAGTATGAAGACGCTTGCTTTGATTAACATTTTACCAATATTTTAAATAATAATTTATATACTACGACAGTAAACTTATTAATTATCAATGATTAACTTCTGATACTACTTATAAAAGATACAGATAACAACTGATTTGCAGGTAGATAAAAAACTAATTATTAGATAACTACATACTAAGTAGAGCAGTAATTTTTTTACTATTAAGTGCGTGCGTAATAAATCAGAATTATATATTTAGTTATTTATTTGTGGTGATATTAAATTTAATTACATATATTCTAATATAAAATTTCCAGTACACTTCTAATGTAAGTTTTTCAACAGATTCAGTTTTGATACTCTTCTAGCTATTAAAATACAATTAACTTATATTAAGTATAATTATATAAAATTACATTGAAACTTATAATTAAGTACTAATAATTATAAATATCTAAGATAAAAATAATTAGATATAAATTATTCAAAATCAGGTTCGTACTTTTAACTATTAAAATACAATTATTTGAATCAATTAATTTATATTAAGTATAATTATATAATACTCATCTACACTGAAAAAAAAAAAAATACTTTTATTCAATTAATAATTTCTTGGTTCAAAAAATTCGATGATGATTAAATATTCTGTTATTTTTAATTATTAATTTCTGAAGAGAAGAGCTTTAATATTTATCTTTAAATAATAGATAAGTAAAAGAAAAGCTTCATTTAAATTAAGTAAAAATTATTTCAATCAATTTAACAAGTTCTTAAATAATACTGAAATTAGCGGTCACCTGTCAATTTTAAAAATTTTTTTAACAAATTAATTACAATAAAAAAATGCTCTAAAAAATTTTCACTTGTAATTTTCATTAATTTTCACATGTGAAACTTTTTAATTAAATTTTTTTTTTCAATAATTTAATTGCTATAAAATTCAACAAATAATTTTAATAAAAGTATTTTTTTTCTCAATGTATTAAAATTGAAAATTAATATATTAATTAAATACTAACTAAAATTTGAACTATTTCTGAAATGAGAAGAATTAAATAAAAATTATTCAACATCAGCTTTATTTATGACCGCTCGATATGGAGATACGCCTTTGGTACATATCATATCTTCGTCCGAAGGTATAAGATTTTTCATTATCCTCATAAAGTCATTGAACGGACAAGGAACAGCGCATCCTGGAATTTGTTTCTCTACAGACTTTGGTGGGATTCCTAAGTAATGTCGTATTCCGACAAAATAATCAGTCTGATTGCGAAGTAATTCAATAATTACACCGCTGCTATATGCAGGCACGTGAGGTTCGAATACATCAAGAGTATTCAATAGAGACGCGACGTTCGTTTCATGTCCGCTTAGTAAATTAATCTTCGGCGCATTGTTGGTTTCATTGTTAATTATATTTGTCATAATATCTGTGAAATGTCTAACGAACATTCCTGTAATAAATAATTACATTAAAGGTAGTGATAATAATTCTGAAACAAGATGAATTTAGCAAAAAATATTTACCGCCGTTTAATCTTCTAAGTTTTTCATTGTAATGAGTTATTTTATAATCTAATGTAATTCCGTCCCATAGTGCCACTTTAGGAAAAATTCCTTCTGTCCAGGAAGGTAATTTTAGTTCCATAACATACTCTGCCATTAAATTGTGATACATATCATAAAAGTCAGTTGTTGTATTTATAATTTTACCAGAAAGTAATGTAAGTTTTTGCATAAACGGACGCATTTTGTCTACTTGTTTTTTTACTTCTGGTAATTCTTTTACTCGATTTAACTCTTCTAAAAATCTAAAAATAATTTTATTAATTTAAATAAATATAATTACAATTCATAGTGAATTCTTACTTTGGACATTCTTCAGGAATCATAAGAATATCAATATCACCGGGTTGATAAGTAAAAGCAATTGGTTGCCAGATGAGATTTTCATTCCAAACTTGGTCACCTTTTGGAGGATATATAGCACTCATTACCAATTGTAAAGACATTTTAGCTCTGTCGTACTCCGTACTTCGAGCCATTATTTTTTTTGGAACATAAGTTTCTCCCAAAAAGTCGTTGTAACGGTTGCGAAGATAAACACCTAGATCAAATTCTCTCTTTTTACCGCGCTAAAATAAATAAATTATTAAAAAACAGCAGTCAAGGTTAAACTTTTTAGGAATTATCAAATTGAGCAATAATTTATCCAAATACTTACTTTAGTTAATCCTCCGTGGCCTTCCGGGAAAAAGTCATAATCTTTGTACGGATCATTCGGGTATTGCTCTCTTCCATTATCAGGTGCGCGGTCTCCATGTCGGAATACCTCGTGAAAAAAAAAAAAAAAAAAAAAAAAAAAAAAAATGCAATGAATAAAGTTATAATTCTGTGAGTAAAAATTTATTATTAAAAGCAAGATTATATTTGATTATTATTATTATTTTTTTTTTATTATATACTCGGGAAGAAAAATACCTATTATTGCAAAATATTTGATTAAAAATAATTTATCCGTAAATTTTTAAAATATAAAATATAAAGTTAAAACTTACTACACCCAAAAATTCTAGATCATACTCAACAGATTCAATTTTTATTATTAAATTAATAATGACTAGTAAACACAATTTAAACATCATTGTTGTACATAAATTATTTCTTTAGTTTTAATACCTGTAAATAAAAATTAATTAATATTTTAAAATTATCATCTAATTAATTTACATCTTAAAAATATTATTCACCTGGCAGAAAAAATACAAAAGCAATTATTTGTCATTTAAAATTGACTATCAATTCTGCAATTTATCATCACTAATAAACACATCAAGTATTGACTATATATTATAGTATTGACTTTATATTATTAATTATTAATTATTTATTGTTAGTTATCACGAATACATCGATCTCAGTGTGAGTGTAATTATGCGAAGGCAACTTTTAAATTAATTGACGTACGCACTGCACGCGATCGCAAGTATGTACTTCTTAGATGAAGGCAATTGACAATTAAACGACCATAACTTGTTATTAATAAAATATAAATTTATTTTATTGTAGTATTTATTTAAATTTAAAATTAACCGAAATTATATCGCTGTAATTGTAATTTTTAATAAATCACACGCGAAAAATTACCCGCGAAGAAGAAAATATTTCGCGATAAAACCGATTGAATTTTATTGAATTCAATTGAATGTGATTGGATGTCAATTCAAGTGAACAAGTCATACATTACTTAATAATCGACAGCATACGTAAATTCCACGCTCTAAAAAATACTTTTTTTACCACAGTTTGAAAGAAAATTTTCGATTGAACACAAACTTAAACTGGTCTGCAATCTCTTACTGTTCGTTCACGACAAAGTTTATCGACGCAAGTAACCAATTAATTAATTAATAATTTATTATTTTATTATATTCTAAGAAATTACGTAAAACGCTTGTTAATTAGAAGAAAAATAAATTTTAAGTGATGAATAACAGTTTTTTTCACACTTTAATTGATTGAGAAATTGTCTCGTGGAAATCACTCTGAATAAAAAAAAGTATTGAGACAAAGAAAAAAGTATTAAAAAGAATTGGATTGTCTAGAAAACCAATTCTTTTCAATACTTTTTTCTTTGTCTTAATACTTTTTTTTAATCAGGGCAATTGAAAGAACCCTCACCAAAATTATTTAATCTATCAAACTTAACTGTCAAACCCAAATGATTTTACTTGTAATAAAAGGAATACTTACTTAAAAGTTAAGATGTTAATTCCTTGATTTTTATAATCTTATCTGATTTACGTTAATAATGTTTAAACTTGAATTTGGATAAACCTATTACTAAATTATTTCATCATCATCTTCAAGTAATTAATCTTTTGAACCATCATATGACGTTTGGTATTGATGACACTATCAAAATTAGAAAGTTATTAGTAAATTGTATTGCTGACTTTTAATATTTATTTGTTTTAAAAATTCATTAATGGAATTTTCAAAATTTCAACAAAATTCATTATTTATTCATTTAAAATTTTTTTCATTTTTATTTTTATTTAATCAGCAAAATTAAAAATATTGAATATTCTTCATTAAAATATATCATATTAAAAAAATAAAAAATCAATTCCCAAAAATGTTTATGAGATTGAATTTTTGTATGTTATATTTTTAATTTAAACAAATGTTAATTTTTCAACTTTACCGTTGTAATACTTACTTAAAACTACACAGCAACTTTTAAATAATTCATGTATTGCAGTTTAACTCAAACTAGTTATTACAATTTATCTATTTATTGATTACTATCAATTTATCTATTAAGTTGATTAATATAATTGTTAGAAAATAAAACATCATGTTGTTGTAGTAAATAAGTAGAAAATATTTGAATTTTTAATGTCTAAGTACTATTAATAATTTATAAAATATTATAATTTATAATTTTAGCAAGGATAAAAAAAATTTATCTGACGTAATTAAAGAATTTACCTCTACTGTTACGGACGCTTTCGCACGAAATACTAAAAATAAAAAAATAATTTTATTACACACAGATAAAATTAGTTAAGTAAACTAATTTATCAATAATACATCTACTTAAGCCTTGTTAGTATTTGTTTATTAAATATATGCCTGAAAGTACCTTCATGATTTACAATAAAGATAAATTACTATTTCTACATGCAAGAAGATAAGAATTTTAATGTTTTCTAAGATCATGCCTGAGCGGTGTGGATTTATACTGGCTATAATGTAATCATTATTTTATTCTTTTGTGTAGTTGAATCAGTTCAAGTGGGAGAGAAACGATCACGAGTCTGGTGGCATTTTTTTTCATATTGAGTCGTCTGAAGAATTTTCCATGTCTCACTGCTGAAGGTTCGTATCTGAAGTTGATTTTAAATTTCTGTGAATGAAATTTAAGATTTAATTAACAATAATAATTGTAATAATTCTTATTCTGTAGCAATAATTACTACAACTGATAAAAATCTTTAAAAAGTGTTCAGATACTTGATAAATTTTTGGTGTCATGATGCTGCTGTTTGGAACTCTTGTTCTATGTCTCTCCGGGTCTGTACTGTCAGATCAACAATTGAAATTAGTGCACGTGGTATCTATTATTTTTAATTATCTACAAGAATATATTTACTCACAGTTTTTTTTTTATAATTATTACTATTGTTTGAAACCGACAGGTATTTTCACATAAATTGTACGCGCCAATAAAAATCAATGAAGACAATACTTATACATATCCTGAAAAATTGGACTATAAATATTTTTTGGAGTCTACTGATGACATGGTAAATGTAAGTATCACTGAGTTACTTTCATAATTACCTTTTTTTTTTTTTTTTTTAATTTTAAATTTGATTGATTGTACAGTCAGCGAAAATGGATATGTATAATCTAGGAGTATACTTAAGAAAAAATTACAATTCTTTTCTCGGAGAAATTTTTCACCCAGATTTAATGAGAACGCGAACGACCGAGTACCCTCTGTCTATGATTTCTGGGCTTCTGGTGAACGCAGGTCTTTGGCCTCCTGCTGAAGCTCAAGTTTGGCAAAGCGGCTTAAATTGGCAACCAGTTCCAACAGGTACTAATTAAAATTAAATTAATTTATTAATAATATTATAAATATTGTTAATTTATTTCAAATTTTTACCTCTAATACAGTGCTGAAATAATAATAAGTAAACTCTAATTTGTTCTAGACTACATACCAGCAGAACGCGACACTTTATTATTAGGAAGTCTATGTCCGACGTTTTCTGAAGATGAAAAAAAAGCTCAGATTGATTTAAGGTCTCCTAATCATGAATTGTTATATTCTTCTGCAACAAAATCATATGGATCAGAAATAAAAACACCTTCAGACGTCGCATTACTTTCTTCTGTTCTTCAAACTATTGTAAGTGTAAATTAAGAGGGATAGCCACTGTGAGGATCGAAAAAATGGGTGATTTTCATATAAAACTCTAGATACATATTTTTTAATATATAAACTTTAATTTAATACAAAAAAAAAATTTTTTTAATAATTTAATACAAAAAAAAAATTTTTTTTGGCTATTCCCTTTAAATTAATTTAATTTATTTAATTAATTTGTTAATAAATTAAATGAATACTCATCTTATCTAGGTTGATTCCAATATGTCTCTCCCTGCATGGGCTTCAGATTTATCCACTGACATTTCAGAGCTAACTTTCTTGTCCTATGACCACTTAGCAAATACTGAGCGTCAGAAGAAATTAAACGGTGGGACATTGCTCAAAAAAATAATCAGCGACTCGTTGGCACATCAAAAGAGCAACGGCACCAGTAAACTTAAAATTATAATGTACAGTGCTGAAGACCGTAACATTATCGGATTATTGAAAAGCATAAATTTGTGGTCGCCTCATTATTTAAGTTCAACGACAGCACTCATTTTTGAGACCTATAGTGATACTTTGACAAACAAATACTCTCTAAAAGTAAGAAACTTAATTACTAAATACAAATTATTTATATGATATGATTAATTAACGCGTCAATTGCGTTTTTATCTCATTACAGATGATATTTTATTCATACAACGAAACAGTTCCTTTTAAATTAAAAAACTGTGATCAATATTGTCCAATTGACAAGTTCTCTGATGAATTAAAGAACATACTTCCTGAAAACGCGACAGCTTTATGCGAAGAAATATCGAATGCATCGCCAATACCAATAATTAATTCAGTGCTTTTATTTATTTTGTTAAGTTTGACAATGATTAATATTTATTAAAACTTCTAAAATTGACTTTAAAATTACTAAATTGTTAAAATATAATCAATAATTTTAAAAATCTTATAATTAACAAGTAACCAAAGCTACCGATAAAAAAGGTTAAAATTTAATCTATAATTATTACGACAATAAACAAATTAATTTAAGAACCCACTCTGCTTTCAAAGGATTCATTAATTTATAAGTTCCTAATAATTTATTTAAGCTTATAATTAAAAATTCTTTCAAGTCATCTTCAGGAATAGCTCGCTGTTCGTTGAATGTAGGATCAAAGTGAGCAATCAGATGTCTTCGCCAGAAAGCTGTTATTTTTGCTGGTGAATCTTGAAGTTTGGTCTTCACTATTTCGCAGCTTATCATTTCACAGAATTTTTTTATCGTAATCTCTAACCCATAGAGAATAATATACTCATGTCTCTCTATTGATCTTTTTAAACGAATATCAACACATTGAGAAACGTCTTCTAACGAGTCAAATAATTGCGTAATCAGAAAATCTAGTGTTTCTTTGATCGTTTTCAAAGATTTGTTAAGCTCTAAGACCATTGACACATAAAGTTGAGCCTTGAAGTTCTAAAATATAATAAAGATAAGTAAAATAAAGATTAAAAATTTATGACATTAACTAACAAATAATTTTTTACCGTAAGATTATTATTTACTGAAGCATCAAAGGCTTTTTTGATAGTCGACATAATTATTTTAATGAAAAAATGAACGATGGTGATATTATTTTTTTCCCTTCTTTCTAAATGATTTACGAAATCTCCAATTGTTTGAAAGGATTCTACAATAAGCGCTTTATTTTTAAAAATATTTTCAAAGACTTTTTCTGAATTAAATTCATCGAGAAAATCACGAACGACAGTCAGAGCAAAATCATCCAGCTGACATTGTTCATGAATCAGCATCAATTGATCTGATGAAATTGTATAATCCTGCTTTGGACTTTCTAATATCTTTTCACCATCAGATTGCTTAAAAAAACTAATGTAATCTGTTTGTTGGTGCGAATTGTCAGAATTCGCTTCTTCATTTGGGAAATGACACAGTAGGTAACTACTAATAAAGGTCTCAATGTCAATTCCACTATCAGCGAGGCTATTTATCGGACTAAGCATAAATGATTTCGGAAGGGAATCTTCACCGAAACTCACTAAAGGACTACATTGACTTGCCTCTAAATCTTCTTCTGGTAAAACTGATTTTTTAATCCTCTTCACTCGCTTCTTCTTAGATTTTTTATGATTGCTCATCTTCGTAGTGTTTGTTATGTCCTTCAGTTCTTGACAATCATCATCTTCTTCTTCTTCTTTTTCTAGACTTCGCTTCTTGATCTTTAAAATAATCGGTTCATTTTTTTTCTCTAAATTGGACTCACAGGTTGTGGAGAATTGTTTCACTAGGCTCTGTACGTCCTCAGCTGATACATTAGACTCCCTTTTAATGCATGATTTGAGCCATGTTATCACCCGAAGAAACTTTAATTGCTTTTCCCATTTAAAATTTGGACTGACAACAGCAGGTAGATTCAAATTTTGCGGCTTGTCATAATCAGCATGATAAGGACATGTACATTTTTTAGGCTCTGCTGATTCTTGCTCAACATTCAATTCTTCTCTGGTAAATTCAGTTAGTAAGTCTATTAAAATTGGCGACTTTGTTTCATTCCTTTTAGCTGTTTGCATAAAAGAAAAAAAAATAAATAAATTATAAGTCACACTAGCTATTATAAAAATTACTAGCAACCTTGCAAAATTTTTTTTTTTTAATATAAATATATAATAAATATTTAAAAAAACACTGGCCACAAAATTTTGCTTATTCATTTAATGATATAGATTATGTTACTGAAATTAAAATACATCTGTTAATTTTTTTTATGAAAAAATTTTATTCAAAAAAATTCTTCATCCAGAAATTAAAAGAAATTACAAGTGCAAATTTTTCAAGTATATTTTTTTGTGACATTAAAGTTAACTGTCACTTAACAATTTTTTAATATTTTTTAACAAATAAATATGTTCCAAAAAAATTATTTTTAAAAAATTGCATTTGTGGTTTTTTTAAATTTCTAAATGTCCATTTTTTTGTCACTATTTAAATTAATCATGCTAGAAATTAATAATAAAAATTAACTTACCAATTAGCTTATTTGTTTTTACACAGTTATTTGATAAGGTAGTCAATAATTTATCAGAGATAGTATTTAAAAAATTATCATGTACATTCATGATTAAGATTCATCAAATAAATAAAATAGTAACCCGTTTAATTGTTAATTATTCTTCTCTTCATTAATCAGCAGCTTTTGATAAACTGAACTCTGATTATTCGAATTTATAATTTCGATGTTCGATTGTAACAATCGAGATATTAAGGTTAGAAATAATCTATAACAAGTATAGTGCACAACTTCAGTCGGCTGAAGTCTCGTGGTCCACCGGTGTGATCAAACGTGTACTTTGTACATTTATAAATAATTAAATTAAATTAATTAAAGTAATAATTATTAAAAAATATTTTTAAACAATGGAGTCTTTACAGACAGGATCATTATCTAATATTGATAAAGATGAACTTATGCAACAGGTTAAACAAGAAATAGCTGTTGCAAATGCCCAAGAGTTACTCACGGTAATATATTGCATAATTAAAAGCATTTAAATTATTTAAATTTAATAATTATTATAATTTACAGAAAATAACAGAAAAATGTTTCAAGAAATGTATCATTAAGCCGGGAAGTTCCTTGGATAGTTCAGAACAGGTAAAAAAAAAAAAATGATCATCTTAGAATTTGAGAAGCTTTATTATTAGAATTTTAAGTTTATAATTAAAAGTTTTGTTTATGTCTCATAAATTTATATTTAAGACATTTATTTATTCATTAAAATTTTTTTTCTTTAATTAAAAATATTGTAAATTAAAAATTCTAAAATTCTAGATATTAATTAAAAAAGAATTATTTCTATTTCAGAAATGTGTTGCAATGTGCATGGATCGTTACATGGATGCATTCAATGTCGTATCTAAAGCCTACAGTAATCGATTGCAGAGAGAGCGCAATAGATTGTAAATAAATAAATAAATGTATTTATGTATTATAACATAAATATGCATTAAAATTATGTTTGGTATTATAAGATGATGTAATTTTTTAGTTCGATTGAATTATTAAAAAAAAAATTATAACTGTTGAAGCTATGATACTAAATAATTTTTTTTTACTTCAGTTACATGAATAATGATGATAATAATTATAAAAATGTTAAATAGTTGTCTTGTATTTATAAATATTACTAATTGAAAATAATTACCACAATTATTTGTAAATACATAATTTTATTTGTATTTGACTGAATACAATTACTATCATTTTTTAAGTTTTAATTAATTTTTTTTTACAAATTACATAGGAACAACATTACTTTAAGTCTATTTCACACAAATTTTCGATCTAGTGTGGAGCAGATTTATCATTTAAGAGTTTTCATTTCAACTTGGGCGGCTACAAAAATCGTTTATAAAATAATCAAAATAAATTTAAATTATTTAAAAATTTTCAATAAAACTTAATTTTTTTTTTTTTTTTTTTTTTTTTTTTTTTATAAAATACTTTTGATTATTTAAGATTGTATAAAATGAAAATAAATTGTGTTAAAAACTATTTTAATAAAAATAAATGTTTTCAATCAGTTTTAATTTGATTTTTGATTACTTTTGTCCGATAAAAGTTTACATACCAATATTTATTACAATTAAAAATCAATTCCATTATAATATTTATATAAATTGGTGAAATTATCAACTATTTATGTTTAGATCTATGTATAATAATATATACAATGCTTCAAGGTATTATAAAGTATCTCCAGATTTAATAATAAATCGGAAGCTCTTTAATTATATTCCTAATCTATAATTATAATTTTCAGAGTTTTTAAAGCATGCAGATAAATGCAGTAAAAATAGAAAACAAAAAATTATAATAATTATAATAAACAATTACAACAAATTAAGTAAAGCATGCATAATAAATATTATAAAGTACATAAAAATTATTTAAATAGTTAAGTTTCAATTAAACGGATCAATCATTAATTTTTTTTTCTTCTCAAAATAAATAGTGTCTATAAAAATGTGGATTTTTGTTAAAATATATATAACAAATTTATATAAGTAGCCACAATAATATGACAGTCATACAATTCCACAATATTATTTGCATTGATTTATTATTATTTTTAAGTATGATTTAAATTATCAATTATTATTAATACACGCTAAAAGGCACAATATAGCTACCAATATATTCAACGTGGTTACAAAATTATTATCTTCGTCTGTTATATATATTTCTGTCAAAATATATAACATTATCAATTACTTTACTTAATTTTAATAATTCTTATTGCTAAATGATTAATATAAATAAAAATATTTCACCGGAAAAAAAAGTCAACAATAATATATAAATTAATAGAGCTAATGCTCAACTATGAAGAAAACAAAATTACAATTTTTCTTACATACTATTCTTACATAATTAATTATTAATTTAAAAATAGAAATAAATAATTTAAATTGTCAAATCTAGTTTCCCATAATAAGTATGTTGTATCTCCATAAAAGATTATAAATAATTGATCGCTTTAACATTAATTGTAATCAGAAATATTAATGGAATGTAGTTACTACATAAATTATAACATACGTGGGAATGTACAATGCAGTCCTGAATTTAAATTATTTATTTAATTAATTAATTAATTAATTAATTAATAAACTGATAATAGTGTTTGATAAAATGTATGATTGAATATTTACGTACATATTCAGACAACAAAATGTAACCACGTTGATTGGTCAGGAACACACCTGTTTATTTTTATTTGTAATTATTTTGTTTTATATTTTCTCAAATTTACGAAGGGCTAATGTTGGTCAAGCTCAGTTATTTTTTTTTTTTTTCGTTTTTTAAAATGCAGCCTTATAAATGTATTTTTGTAATTATTTTTGAGATACCTCATCAGTTTTTTTTTTTTTTTATAAATTAATTAAATATATACTATAGTTACAGCAGAAAAATGAACATTTGAAAAAATCGATCGATGTCTCTTATAATTAAATACGCAATATATATATTTTTTTTGTCTATATAGCATTAAAAATGTATTGAGTCAATTTTAAATTTTAAATTGTACTCAAGTTTCTTTTTTTTTTTTTTGTTCTAATTAAATACATCAAGATGAAATGATTTATCGTATCATTAAATCGAAATTGCTTTAATAATTCTCACTGTAAAGGATTGCCCAAAAATCACAATAGTATACACTTGTCTCTACAGTTTTAAAACAATAATTTAACTCTATTTTTTATTAACTTTTGTCATTACTCATTACTCGTATTTATCAGTATTATTCAATATTTAATATTTAAAGTTCTTGCAATCGGCAAGAAAAAATATACAAGTACTTAAATTTACTAAACTCTGATAGATAATTTTAAAAACACTTAGCACCATATTTAATTATCGTCAAGAAAAAATAACTTGATAGATTTTTTATTTTTCAGGCAATCCACATTACTTAAGACGGATGATTTATCAGTATCTTTTAAGATACTTTAGCAGTTAGCTTCAGTCAAATGAGGTAATACACAACAGTCAATATATGCAGAAATATTTTCACGATTAACAAACAAAAATTACAGTGGGCAAAGTGGAACAATTATTTCTTTTTTTTTAACTAAAACTTATTAACGTCAACAAACGTTATTACTTTTACAGTCCATAAATAATCTCTCTGACAAACGTAATATAATTATTATTCAAATAATAATGAGATTAATAATTATATCAATTTTATTAGTAGCAGTAGTAATAATAATAATAATAATAAAAATAATAATAATATTAATTACAATTACAATTATAATTATAATAGTAGTAATAGTAATAGTAATACTAAGCGCAATTGCAGAATAACGCAGGAGGAAATTCATCCAAACAGATAAACAATTTAAAATATCAATATATGATCTGTCATCAAAGTTATTATTTTTATTTTATATCAATAAATTTTCTAGTTGAGTTTATTCAGCCAAACAGGCATTTCTATATATTTATATTGTTGATAATAAATTATCTTTGTACTACAAAATGTAGAAAAATATTGTGTTTAGAATATTCATCTCTGTACAAAAAAATTATGGATAAAATTCGATATTTGACAGAGTGTGATAGGGAATAAAGATTTGTATAATATAATAATAATAATAATAATAATAATAATAATAATAATAATAATAATAATAATAATAATAATAACATTCAGACTTATTCCTTCTACGTTTTTTTGCAGCGCAACTTACCAATTAAATATTGAGCCACGTCTCTGGCAGTGTCCATGCCTTCAGTTAAGGACATTGAACCGCTCAAGTGTCTTTATTTTTCGTAATTAATTACAACTCTGTGGACCTTAGACCATCATTGTAATTAATAAGATCTAAATAACGCCCACAGACTTGTTTCAGTTTACAAAAAACTCTTATCGTAATTCTAAATAACAATAAAATACATACTACGCTTTTTCAGTACAGTCCAACGCATTACCCATCGCGAAATTAGCGATACTCTTATTATCTCCGGAGGTATCATCGAGCTGCAATAAAACAATGACGCTTAAACTCGTATAAAAAGGTGTTTAGTATCCGGGTTTTTGCTATTTGTCGACCGGCGACGTATTTTTTCCGAAGAAAATAAATTATTTTAAATAACAACAGAATCACTCACACAAGAAATATTAGTGCTTAATACCTCTTCTATTTCGTCGATATCTTCGCTGATTTCTTCGCTCCGAGCACTTTGACTCTTGTCGTCAATAACTGTCTGTGGTAGTTGTTTCACAGGACTCTCGATATTTTTATCTGGGTTTTTAGCTGGACTCTGTTCGTTGGTACTGCCTGACGCTGAAGAAACGAAATCTTCTTCATAATTATCCACATCTCCTGCTAGAAAAAATAATTATTTAGTTTTTTATCTAAACCGCTAAATTATCAAACGAATTATTAAATTTGCGTACTCAGTCCAATGTCCATCAGTTCTTTCAAATCATTAATATTAGTTTTTTTGCCATTCAAAGGAGGTAAATCGCTAAAAATAGAATTTGTCTTCGGGACGAGGGGTGGCAAATTTCCGAGTAATGATTCATTTTTCTTAGTTGCTCCAACTTTTTCGAATTTACCATCAACAATTATTTCTTCAAAATAAACAGTCTTACTAAATGAATTATTATCCACATCAACTTTACGGAGATTTTGAGCATTATTTGTATTTTGTAACTCGACACTACTAACAGCTGTTGTAACAGCTGCCGTAACTTTCGACTTTGATTCATCCTCATTTGAATCTAATTCCGACTCCACAATGTTCGATTCATCAAACTTGATTAAATGCTCACTTTTATTCATTAATTTTTTTGACTCATTGTCATTTTTTTTTCCATATGATGGGCAGTTTGTTGTTGGTGCATTTTGATTATTCTGTGTCGGCGATAAATTATTGTGTGATGATGTTGATAAATTATTATTACCTGTTTCATTATCATCTAACTTATTGTTATCAGTTTCGCAATCATTTTCTGAACTTGTATTTTCCCTGAGTGATTTATTATGTACTTCACAACTTGAGGTATCAATTAGTGCATTAGTTAATATTTTACCGGACGTTTTTTTATCTGTTATTGTCACATTTATTGGAATTTCTTGATTAAAATCTGAAATACTTTCTGCTTTTTCCGATGAATCATTGTCATTAGATAATGAGGTTGATTCTTTATGGACTACTTGTGGAATTGATACATCAAATGTTGCATTTTGTATATTGCTTGTTTCACATGATTTTAAATTGCTATCATTTATTGATTCATTCTAAAATTTAATATAAATTATCATTAGAGTTAATATTAATAATAATTATTAATTATTAATTTATTAAAAAATAAAAATTACCTTTGAATTATTAAAGGCACCATTAATGCTGTTCTTAAGTAATTCTCCAAGCAATGGTTCTGTTGAATTAATACCCAATTTTTCACACAATTTATTTCTGCCCATATAATTGTACTCCTTTCCAATATAAGTTTCTGGATCGTATACAGATATTGTGTAATCCAAACCAAAGTATTCTAAAAATTCTCTAACTAATGAAAATAATAATTTTCCTTCAGAATTAGCCAGGTACTGTTTTACTGTTTTGTTTAAAAGTGGTTCGGGATTCTAAATAAAATAAAAAAATAAATAAAATCCATCAGTAATGATCAAAGCAACTGACCTACTGAGCCTGGTCGATAATATTAAAACGTAATATAAAAATAGCAAACTTACAACTACGGATTCTTGCTCTTCAAGTGCTAAGAAGACACTAGCTCGAAGTTCAGCCTAAATAAAATAAATAAATATATTTAAAAACGTGTTCAGCAGGTATGTTAATTAAAGGACAATTATTTTTGCCTCATGTCATTATTTTATTACGCCGCCAGATCAACAATTAACCTTAAATCCAAGACAATAAATAATAAATAAAAACTTACCCGGACTTTAGCGAGAACTCCATTATTTTCTAGGGTCTGTACCACTAGGTCTCGTAACTCCGTATCTTCCTCCATTGATATGTTTCCGTCTATCATTGTGACAAATAATAATTAACCCACCAGAAGTACTTGAAGATGTAAATATTTAGGCTGCCTTCCCATTGCGCGCTATTTAATCATCTGTACGTCGTCACGTACTATACAAAAACATATCTATAGTATATTTTTAATTGTCCACTTAATATACCTTTTTCATAAAGACGACTTTATTGGTATTATCATCAGTTGATTTAAATAAAAGAAATTATTTTATCGACTATAAAAAAGGTTAGTGCTCTAAAGTTTTGATTTAATAAATAATTACCAGTTTGTTTATAAGTTTTTGGAGTAAAAAATTAAAAACAATGTCAATGATATCACAAGCTGTCTTTTCTACTCTCCGAAATATCAAACAAAATTTATTAACTCCAGCTATAGTCACACATAATCATGGTAAAGTTATAAACAAATTATTTAACTTAGACATTCAATAAAAATTATGCTATAAGTAGCAGTCACTTGATTAGTGCCTCCGGATTTTTTAATTATTTTTATCAAACAAATTTTTTTCAAAAAAAGTTTTAAAAATTGCATTTTTAATTTTTTAAAATTTCTACATGTGAAATTTTTTGTTTTATTTTTTTAAAAATAATTTTTCAATAAAAAAAAATTCTAAAAATTTTTAGATGTCGGCTAACTTAATTTTTATATAAAAGTTGGATGATAATTGATGAAATTTTTTATTATTTTACAGTCGTTGTCAGAAATAAAACGAGAAATACACGTTCAACGACACAAAATCGAGGTGGTAATAAAACAAGACCATATCATAGGGGTTGGAAATGTCAGGATGGTGAAGTTGTTACTGGAGGAACTCTTTTAGCTACTCAATTAATACCCCGATGGCATCCTGGTCTCAATGTAATTTAATTTCTTTATTCATGAGTTTTAAATAATTATTGATTCTTTATTAATAATTATTTTTTACTTTCTACAGGTTGGATTTGGTAAGAATGGAACTCTCTTTGCAATCGTACCAGGAAAGGTAGTTGTCACATGTGAAAAGTGTGATCTTAACTGGAACCACACTTGGGTACAAAGACACTACTCTGATAGAAAAGGCGAAGTTATCTACAAAAAACATTTCAATATTATACCAGAAAAACAGCACGACCGTTTTAAATTGGTTGATGCAATTTAAATATAAATGTAGTTGGTAAATAATTTGGAATAAATTTTGTTGATTATAAAGGATGTAAATATTTTATTTATTATACATAATTACAGTAAGCCTTATAAATTAATAATCAAATCATATTTGAATTATCATATTGGAATGACTGATAAGCAACTTTATTGTCGTCAGAAAAATAAGCGTATACTTGAGTTTTTCTCACATGACAAGCAACTCTGCATTGACCAGTTAGATTAAGAATTGGAATTTCCTCGTCTATGTCCATGCATGAAACTATAAATTGTGAATGAAACATTACAGGATCGCCTGAAATTTAAATTGATACTCAATTATCAAAGCGGGTTACTAAAATTGGAATTATGTAGCTAGGAGTGATGATGTCATGTTACCTGGATAAACGAGATAATCACCACCAAATTTTTCTCCAAGAGTTAAATAACATCCTTTTTTCCAGAAATCTTTGAACACCTCACATCGTAACTTTTCTTGGGCAGTTTGAGGATAATTCCATTCAACTTCTCTTACATCAATATTCCAAGGATAAACTGCAATGATTTTAATTCTTCATTATTTATATTGTAATTGCAATATTTAAAAATATTAATTCATCTTACTGGTGTGTATTTGAACCAGAGAATCATCTGGATCAAGTTTTGGATATTTGCTAAGTTGTTCAGCCAAAAGAGCATCTCGATCTATCTCAACTCTTTTTACCGCCTCAGCTGTGGCATCATCCAAAGTCTTCTTCATACTTTTTTTAGAAGTATTCAATCCTAAACTTTTGCGCTTTTTACCTTCAATAATAGAATCAATTTTCTCGAGTATCTAAAAAAAATTATTTACTTGTAATTTTTATTAATTTTCACATGTGAAACCTTTTAATTAAATTTTTTTTTATAATAATTTAACTGCTATAAAATTCTAAAATAATTTTTAATATCTGTCGACTTCAGTGTCATTTCAAATAATTGTATTTTAATAGTTGGAGATATGAAGTTAATTTTGAATAATTTATATCTAATTATTCTCGAGTACTAATAATCAAAGTGAAATAAAAAATTGTACAAACTTGTTTCTTTTTTCCATCTTTCAGAGCAGCCTCTTGCTCTTTAAATATTTTCTTCCTGAAGTTTTCAAAAACTTTCCTCATATCATCATCGGGCTCTTGCCTCAAGCTAGGATATTCAACAAGCCGAGCAATTTTATTTTCCAGCAATATAGTTACTTCTTCTGGTAGTATCATCAGAGGTAATCCTTGCATTATTTCTTGCCGAGGAAGAGTGTGTGGGCATCCAATTGTTGCTCCAATTATACGGTGTTCTCTTCTCAATGTCAGCCAATCTGAAATAAAATAAATTCTTGATTATCAATAAACAATTAAAGTTTCATAAGCATAAAAATAAAATAAAAATACCTTCAGCGCTCCAAACAAAAACATTTCCATTTGAAATTACTAAATCAATCATTTTTAATTTATTTCAATTTCTTCTTAAAATTAAAATAACATTATTGTTGTTAAAAATTAATTAAATCCTTTATGAAAATTTATTTTTTGGTTTAATTATAATAAATACAGTAGTTATTTAATATGATGTCGATTAGTATGGTATAGATGGAGCTAATTGTAATTTCCACCACACAAAGTACGACTTAAAAGGCGCAATTATCGTGTCCGTTCTCATAGCAGGCCGTAGTTCGCCATTTTTGTCTACAAGGCAAGTCGCAGTGTCCAGTTGTGTGTGTAAAATTATATCCTCTTTTCCGCGTTAGTCCAAGTAATTATCTAAAAGTAATAGTAATATTAAATTTTTAGCATAAAATAAGTATTCACTAAAATAATCAAGAGACTGATAATGAATCAGTCACGTAATTACACATCTTTATTGAATCCAAGTTACTTACAAAATGCTCAAAATGCCTCGAGTGCAAATGCAGCTGCGGCTGCCGCGGCCGCTGCTGCTGCGGCTGTTTCTGCTGCTATTGCTAATGGAACAGCATTGAACAGTTCATTATGCTCCAAAAAAAGAGAATCTGAAGGTATTTAATTATTAATAATATTTAATTACAATTGTAAAAATTACTGTGATAAAATATTGGAGCTTAAATTAAAATTATATTTTCAGATGATGTTAAATCGGAGAAAGAATCAAAAGAGGAGCGTCGTAAAAGGAGGAAGACGAGATGGGGTGGTAGTGAACATGATAAAACATTTATTCCTGGGATGCCTACTGTCCTACCCACAAACTTGACTGCTGAACAGGAACAAGCTTATCTCTGTAAGTTGGCTCATTAATTTAATTACTTAGTCCATTATTTAATTTTTTTTTTCCCTTTTAATTTTAATTATGATTATTATCAGTTATCTTTTTTTTAATTTTTTTTTTTTTTTACTGTAATTACTCTAATATAACTTTATACTTACAAGTATTTATTATTAAGCTTTTAATTAATTTTATATATTTTTTTAATGCATAATTTTCGATTTAATGTTTATAATAGTTATACTTGTGCTTTGAAATGATTATTACTATAATGAAAATATTATTGAGGTAAGAATGTTTCCATGTATATTGAATTTTACAATTCAATATACATTAAATGATAACCTGACGGTATGTGTGGTACTTTTATAGTATTAAAAAAAAAAATTAATATTTATTAATGCAAATTTATTTCATTTGGCAGAAAAAAAATTCGTAATGTTTACTTATTGGTAATAAATTAACTGAGATACCTCACATGCTTCAGATAATAATGGAAACCAATATTTAGGTTTATAAAATGTATAAAGTATATTTAGTATATCAACATTGTCTAACTATTGGGGTTTCTGCCCCCTCTAACCCATTGGTTTACAGTTCAGCTGCAGATTGAGGAAATCAGCAGGAAACTAAGGACCGGAGATCTGGGGATTCCACTTAATCCTGAGGAAAGGTTTGAATGAAAACAATACATACAACAAAGTGACCATAATCTATCTATACAACCTAGCGCCACTCAGCAGACTACAAATAAACGCTACTAAATAATGACTTTAAAGGCGATGGCTAAAATTAAGGATATTAAAAACAATTGATATATCGATGACTCAATTCAATCTATTAAAATGCCAAGGCTCAGATTTATTCTTCACAAACACAAGCAAATGATGAATTATGATAATATTGGTTTGCCCAAATCAATTTATATTTTTTATTAATTCCTTTTTTTTTTTTTTTTGTTTTTTTTTAAGTGTTTAAACTACACTGCCTACAAGCTGTTAGGCATCGATTACTGGGGACTATTGTTATTATCATTTATAATCGCGTTTATTACATCAATTTACACTTTATCAATTATCTTTTACTTTCTCAAACGGATTGATATTTATTATTTAATTTTCCTCTGTAACTCTACTGCCCATTTAAAATCAAAAGTCAGTTTCGATTACTAATTTTTCTTTTTTTGTAAAAAAATTTTATGAGTAAATACCGCTAGGTTTTTATACACTAATAACTAATTTAAAATATTTAACGAGCTAATTACAGGAAAAAAAAATTAAGTTAAAAATTTTACATTCAATTGATTATTACTTTCAGGTACATCTTAATTATTTCATTAATTCTATCCTTTGTTAATTTTTTTTAATCAATTGATTTATTCCAATAGGACATTACTGTAATATTTATTGTGATTATTGTAGCAGGACCTGTTGCTCTATTTTAATCATCGTTAGTATTTATTTAAATTAAAATTTACAATCAAACTAATTAATAATGATGATAATAATAATAATGAAACATATTAGGTATTTTTCTAATAATCACAGGATTTATCTTAGCAGCTGACATCATACCCAAATCCGCCGTGTACAATCGTGCAGTCTTCCAGTGGTTTATCTACAATTAAATATAGAAAAAAAAAATAAATGTTCAATCACACTATTATATTCACAGCAAGTGTGACTCCTTATACTTAACGTTAAAACACGGGCAATGTTGGAAATTTTTTTTAACTCAAACTAATATCAATAATAGTTATAGATGAATAATAATTACCATGACAATACTATTTTTTAATTAATAATTAATCACTTTCCGACATAGTCAGCGTTTATCCGAGTATCGAAGTTACAACTGTACATCATTTTGCTTTGTATAATTTTTTTAATTACTATAATTTAAAAACTTTTTTTTTTTAACGAGCCTTTCTTATTTTTTCAATTCGATCTGCGATTAGCATATCATTGATTCAGGCTAAATCAATAGAATCAGGTCGCTTGTATAATAGTACCATCTTAGTATCGACATTGTTGCATGACAGTTATATATTTTTTTTTCAGATCACCCTCACCTGAGCCTATTTACAGTAGTGACGGTAAACGGTTGAATACCAGAGAGTATCGTACAAGACGTAAATTGGAAGAAGAACGACATAATCTTATTCAGAAGATATTAAAAATAAATCCTGACTTTAAGCCTCCGCCAGATTACAAGTAAGTACTTCATTCAACAAAATCAATTGTTGTTTTTATTTTATAAAAATTTTTTTTTGTTAATATTCACGGCAATATTAATTACTTATTAATTTTAGGCCTCCAATAATTCGTGTTCATGATAAAGTTATGATACCACAAGAAGAGCATCCGGATATTAATTTTGTAGGACTACTTATTGGACCGCGTGGAAACACTTTGAAATGTAAATACTTCATTTTTGTTTAATATTTTTTAGAGACTTTAAGGATTTTGAGAACGATTTTTCAAATGAGTTAATTTTTCAGCTATGGAAAAAGAAACCGGTGCTAAAATTATTATCCGAGGTAAAGGATCTGTAAAAGAAGGCAAAGTTGGCAGAAAAGATGGACAACCTCTGCCAGGTGAAGATGAACCTTTGCATGCATACATTACTGCCAATAATTTGGAAGCTGTTAAGAAAGCAGTTGAACGAGTGAGTATACTTTGATGGATTAAATATTTAACCATTTAATTTGAATTGATTTAATTTAATAAAAAATTTTTATTACAGATCCATGAGATAATTAGACAGGGTGTTGAAGTACCCGAAGGACAAAATGATTTGAGACGCAATCAATTACGTGAATTAGCATTATTAAATGGAACTTTGCGTGAGAACGATGGTCCGCGCTGTACGAATTGCGGAGCTTCCGATCATAAATCATGGCTGGTAATTATTCACCCTACTATTAAATATTAATAAAAAAATATAATACATCGGTATTAACATTTTTTAAAAATTATTTCAGTGTCCTGATAAACCAAATGTTACAAACAACATCGTGTGTTCAAGTTGTGGTGGTGCTGGTCATATTGCACGTGATTGTCGATCGAAGCGTCCAGGTCAAGGTGGACCAGCAGCCGCAGGAATGACCGGAATGGGTCTAGCTGGAGACAAAGCCAAGATCGATGAAGAATATATGTCGCTTATGGCTGAATTAGGTGAAGGTCCACCACCAGACCGGTCTAAATCAACACCACGGACTAATGCGACCGCGAATCCCAATTATCCGGGATTATTCGATCGTCAACAAACACCAAGAGCTCTGATGGCGTCACCAGCGCATCCACCACCGCAAATGATGCAAGGTGGACCACCACCGATGATGCCACCGCCTGGTATGGCTCCACCACCTTGGACTCCTCAAGGCGATCCTAACGGAATGAATGGAATGAATATGCAATGGCAACAACAGCCAGTCAGCATGCCTCCGCCGCCAGGTGTTATGCAGCCACCGCCTCCACCACCGGGATCTGCGCCAACTCAGACAAATATTCCACCGCTGATGCCATGGATGGCTGGAAACAATCAGCCTCCTCCACCGGGACAAATGCCTCCAACGCAAATGCCGCCACCGGGTATGGGAATCCCACCTTGGCAACAGGCTCAGCAAGCAGCCATGAGACCACCACCTCCAGGCACTGCTCCTCCTCCTGGCTATCCAGGTTGGCAACAGCCTCCCATGGGCAGTTGGCCTCCGGCTGCACCCGTCCCTCCACCACCGCAGCCGCAACAAAACCCCGCGCCTCCTGGCATCGATCTTAATTCATTACCAACTCTTTTGGCTCAGCCACCACCACCTCCACCGCCAACTAGTTAGTCGATGGAATTTTAATAAATTAAATAATTGTAGATTTTCACAATTTTATTATTAAATTAATAAAATTGAATTAAAATGATAGAATTAATTAATTTTTGTGTATTCGTAAAATTGAAATGTGTTTTCAAAAAGTTATAAATTTTCAATCATTGGCAAATTTAATTATTTTCTTTAAATATTATTATAAACGATAAGTAATGTACTACACATATTATTTTATCAATTTGTTGCACGCAATTATCTTTTATCGCAATTAGTTTAATTTTGTTATAAAATAGAATACATATTAATTATATAATTACTATTATTTCATATTGGCATGTATGACTATATTTTAGTTATATATTTCTACATTAATACGAAACTTTTATTAATCGTCATGTGTACTGTGAGAATTATACTCAATAAAATCTCTTGATTCGTTTTCACATAAAATTATATTTATTGTTTACCGTCCATAAACTATGAAAATTATTAATTATTTTTAGATTAAATAATTTTTTCCAGTATTTTAAAAATTTAAATTATAGTTAAGGTATGCGCGCGCCACCTTGATATCAAGAATTTCTAATACAGTATATTTTGTTGAACCCAACCTTCAATTGAAAATTTATGTTTGTCAACACGTGGTCTACTGAATTGAACTAGCTTGTGAGTAAAAATATAATAATAATTTATAGAAGTCAACATTAATTATAATTTGTTCATATATCAAAAGTTTTGTTGCTAAAAATGTTGATTTATAATTTTAAGCATATTATCAAATCAAATAACTTCTGTCATAATTTTCTGGTCAATTTTATTTAGGTTATATTTAATTAAACTTTATAAAATAATTTTTTTAGCATGATGAAGTCTGAAACCAGTGAAAAATTAACTGAAGAACAAGAAAAAGTCTTGTATGTTCGCTTACCACACACCATAAAAAATGTAGACCAAGTACAAGAGTTATTTGTAGGTGACTTTAAAGTTAAGTTACCTAGAAAGTCAGGAAGGCATTGTCATGTCATTTTTTCAAGTATTGAGGAGAAAATGACGAATTTAAAAGCTATTAAAGATAAATTAATAAATGGTAAACGAATAGTCGCCTATCCTCCGAAAGTCAAGTCTACTAAAGATATAAAAATTAAACCGGATAAAAAAGTTGTCATTCCTATACCCAAAAAGCCTGCTAAAAAATTAACAAGAATGTAAGTATTTTTTTAAACAACTAAATTAAATTCATCAATCGGCATATTAATAATTTTTATTATTAATTATAGTTTATTCGTGTGTAATATCAACCCGGTAACAAAATTACACGAGGTTCAAACAGCTTTCGAAGGAGTTAAGACAATTACATTTATCAAAGGTCCAATTAAAAATACCAAGTAAGTTTATTTTTTAATTATTTATTTATTTATTTATTTACATTTTTTACTAACTAATTATTTGTATAATTTATTTAGACAAGCAATTATAAAACTCGAAGACGCTAAAGTAGCTGCTGAGTACTTAACAAAAGAAAGACCGGCACCTATTTTACATGGTCATAAATTAGTGATAAAAGCTGACACAAGAAAGCAAAACAAAAAGAAAAAATCTCCTGGTCTGAAAGTGTGGGACGGCGAAGTTGATATCACAGATAAGGTAGTGTTTAAGGACAGTAAAGTTAAAAACACAAAAAAAAAGAATAAAAATAATAAGAAAGACACCGTGCCGGTGCTTTCCATTGCAAGCGAAGAAATAGATGCCGAGTCTGGACTCAAGGTGTGGGATGGAGAAGAAGATATCACTGAAATAGTTGAATTTAAAGAAAAAGCACCTGTTAAAAAGACCCGTAAGATTAAACAGACTTAATTGAGGAGTAATAGAAAATTATGTAAGAATTCGAATTATTTATAATAAAATTTTTTTAACTGTAAGTAAACTTATTGGTAAATATTTCAATTGAATCAAGGTGATAATGGATGAACTTGAGCTTTAGGTTTCTTTTTGCGTGTTAGTTTCCACATTAAGTAACCAAGGTAATAGAAAAATTCGAATATCGAAACGAAACTGCACCCAAGAAATAAGCTGAAGACATCGCCGAGAGAAGCTATTTAAAATTTAATTAATTATAATCTTCATAAATGATAATTAAAATTTATTAAAAAAATTTACTTACATACTAAGTTAATCCATGATAGTACTAATTCTCGACTTTGTAGCATAAAGGTCAAGCTTGCGTACCCAATATGAATAGCAGTGGGATTTTTATACTCCAAAGATGTTTGGCTAGTAATAATAATTATTTATAATTTATTAATATATTATAAATAATTTATTATTCATAAAAAGCTTATTAAATATTTTTATTTTAATTAATACTGTAATTATTGAAATTAACACTTACTAAAAATCCGCGGGATTATGCTCAGCAGCAATGAAGTCTAATGACGATGTTGAGACCTTGAATGTAGTACCTTCACAATCAGGTTTGCATCCACATTGTTTATCTCGAAAGTTCAAATCTTCATACTTTGATTTGTGCTCTACTAAACAGGGAACATGAGTCAAATTGCAGATCGTGTCATTGGAATAAATAATAGACGCGTAGAACGGTACGCAGTCACAGTAATTGCGAATTATTTTTTCACGACACTTTACGTAACAATTATCTGCGCGGTACAGAGAATCCGGTTTTGACATACAACAGTCTCTTTCTTCAACCGGAAGGTCTCGGATTTCTTGGCTGACAATGAGTTGAGTCCCTTTAAAAGCTCCTATTACTTCCTGCCGAAATCCTGCAACGAACTCTTGGGCTGATGGACCAGGATACGTATTCCGTTCATGGATAATTATTTTAGTACCTTGCCCGAACATAGAAAAGCTTAATCGGTCTTCTTTAGGATAAGATTTTACTAGTACGGATAAAGTAAAATCCATGCCAAAATCAGGACTCCTAAATTCTGGCAAATTTTTGTATCTGTGTGGTAACAAATGTAATAATTAATCATTGTATTTAATGATAAAATTAGTCAGTAGTAAAGTTTTAAATTGTTTTGTTGCGTAAGATGAATATGATGAATAATTAAGACTAATAAATTACCATAAATCTTAACTTTGTGCGGACAAAAGTATATTTATAATTGATTCCATCATCAGTGCAAAGAGTGGCTAAAATTTTTTGCAGACTAGGTCAAGGAGTACTGTATAAGCATCTGAGTAGTAAAGATTAAGAGATTGTACGAGTACCTTTCTTCCCCATTATACCGAGCGTAGTTGTATGAACAACAAAGACCGTAAGGTGTTAAAGTTGATGTCAGCAACTCTTCACAAGGTGTTATTTCCATTTCAAATCTACATAAGACAATAAAATCTTCACACGGTAAGCTTACTATTTTGAATAATTCAAGAAGCGAAAAATTATTCGCGTTTAAAAATCGCTGAAGCCTTTGTGTTTGATTAGGATATCTGTTCGTTGGTATCAAGGCTTCCCGAAGAAAAACAAGGTTTTTTATTAAATCTTGAAGCGTGTAATCCTTAGGCCAGCGTCTGAAATTTATTAGTCATTATCAGTGATCATTAAAGTCAGGAAATTCGTGGTATCTACGTGGTAAAATTCATATATTTAGATATATATTTGGAACTTTTAAATACCACGAATTTCCTGGCTCTTATCATTATCACTTCTTAACTAATTTTAAATAATTTGTTGCAAGTTACATAGTTCCAGTAGTTAAAGCCTCTTCAATGCGATGCAAAGAAGCGATGGTTGAGTGGCAATAAGTGATAGCAGGAAATGAAAAATACCAAGACGGGTATTGATTACTTATAACGAGTGTTCTCATATTTGCTGCTTTGTGTCTTATGTAAAATTTTTGAGCTAATTGGGTAGCTGATATCACTGACAGAATAATTACTAGTGTCCAAAAAATCCTAGTCAACAAAAAAAATATTTTATTTTTATTTAATGTTTTTGATATGTATTTTTTTTTAAAGAACATAAAAAAAAAAGTTGAATATCACAATTTTCTAAAAAATTTATAAAATTTGTTAAAATTGTGATAATCAACTTTTTTTTTTTTTTAATTGTTCATTTTTTTATGAATTAAAAAAAAATATATCAATAAAATCAAATATAAATTTTATTCAAAAAAATAAAAATTAAAATGGTGGACCCCACTTGTAAATAATTACCAAATATTTAAATTAGTACAGCAGAGACATTTGAATTTTCGTAAAAAAAATAAATACATACTTTCCCCAAGTTGACTTGACGTGAACAGTATATTTGAGCCCATGTACAGTTGAAATAGCTGCAAATTCTTTGTAAGTTTCAGAGATGGTATTGCAAACACTTTCATCTTCTTTGGGAGTGTCTTCAAAATTTCTTTGAAAATTTTTATTCCTCACAGAAGCCAACGGCGGGCGTCTGAATCGTGGCTCGTACATTGTAAACAATAAAGTAAGTACTGCAATATTCTCTTTAAATCGATGCATATGTGTAAATAATTTATCAGGAGGTTTGAGTAAATCATGCGATCAGATAATCTAGACTTACTTTTATTCCAGATCTCCATAACGATAACGAATTTTAAATGAAATATTAAATACAGAAGCTCGGTAAAGTAGTTTTTGCTGAGAGAGAGCAAGTACCATCGATCGAGCGAGGCTGGAGAGTGTGTGATAACCAGTTGCGGATATGTGACATAAAGTGACAAGGAGAGTAAAATGTAATACGCGCATTGGCAAAAACAGCGAAGAGTGAGAGAGCTGGAGGTCGAAACTGAGCGACGAGAGGAATCAAGAGTCAAGAGGGTATAAAGCTATTTTCTATCCGTACATCAAAATGTCATGGCAGCTTGCACAGTGTATTTTAAAAAAGCTGAGTACTGTTTGTTAAACAATGTGTTGTTATTTTGTTTTTAAGGTTAAGAGCAGATTGTTGATGATTATCGAGTGGATATGAGCTATTTATTGTTAAAAATGTTTCTGTGCGTATGTAAATTGCCGGCAAGACGTTCAAAGTCCATGTTTGTGAGGACTAACCTAAAACCATCATGCTCAGCACTACCTTTGGATTTTAAATGTCGGAATTAATCAGCTATTTTAAAATGATATGTCGCTTTTATCTCGGACGTACCATGGATTTATTTAATGTAATTATGATAATCTCTATACAAATACATGCTAAGTAAATAGATAAAAAATATATGTTTAATAGAGGGAATAATTTTATTAGCAATGGCAATGACGTTTAATAAAAAAAATGTATCTCTACAAGTAGGCTATCAGCAATGGTAATAATAATGGTGATGGTAAATTTGTGAGTAAAATTAAAAATAGTGATGAGACTTGAATTTGTGATTGCAATTGGCTATGAAGAATTATTCAAAGATATATAGAAGTTTTAAATACGTAATTGCAGAGTGTGCATATACGTATTATTATTATAAAAAGCGGATGCTACGTGTCGTATTTTATAGTGTCGAAGAGTCAAGTACTTCGACGACTACTGAATATTCTGCTTCGATTTATCAAAGGTAACCCTTTTTTTTTTTTTTTTTTTTTAAATTTATATTTATATTTGCATTTTATTGAATTTTTAAATTCACTTTCATACTCCAAAGTTTCAATATTAATTTTTTAATAATATTTTAGAAAATTTCATGAATAATTTACTCCAGCTTAAAGCTAAAGAAGATAAATTATTACTTAAAAGAGATATCTCTTTTTATAAAAAATTATTCAATTTAATGAAATAAAAACTAAGTACTGTTATGATAGTTTAAATAAGATGTAATAAAGTAACTCTCGTGTCTGTGATTTATTTAAATTGGTCCGTTGTCATATGACCGAGAAGAAACAATCAGTAGTCTGTTTGAAATGATTCACTTTATAATTATTTTATTACTTTTTCTGTTACAGCAATATCTCGCAATGGAGTCAATTTTCAACTAGCATAATTCAATCGCCATGTCTACTGAGATTAACAATATTTGCAATTATTTTTTATTATAAATATTGCAATGCATTTTCAATATAGCACAGTGATTTCAAATAATTATATTATTATTGATAATAATATAACTAATTATAGTAATAATAAACAAGAGACAATACTATTAGCTTAATGTAATCGTGAGTGTAAAATAACACAAGTTAAATATTTAAACTAATATAAAAAATAAATATGCAAGCCAAAAAACGGTACTTATTACTATTTGTCACTTGCGCGTTTCTTGGCTACTGCTACTTCGGAGGTTACAGATTAAAAAGTAAAAGACGTAACGAAATAACGCACGATTACTGGGATAAATTGCCGTCGTATTTATCTATTAACGAAGAATTTTATGATAAAGATCTCAAAATTTCAAACAGTAAATTATCAGTAGTCCATCCTGCGAGACAATGTCGCATGGAGACATGTTTCGATTACACAAAGTGCAAGCAAGGATTTTTTGTCTATGTATATCCTATCGAAGACACTATCAGTCCTCTCTACCAAAAAATATTAAATGTTATCACTGAATCTCGCTACTACACGAGTGATCCAACGCGTGCTTGTATACTTGTGCTGGCGCTGGACACGCTGGATCGCGATCCGCTTTCTACGGAGTTTGTTCACAATTTACCATCAAAGCTAATGCGTCTGCCTTACTGGAACGAAGGACGGAACCATCTGATATTTAATTTATACTCGGGTACCTGGCCAGATTACATAGAAGATGCCCTGGCGTTCAACATTGGATACGCGATGCTGGCCAAGGCCAGTATGTCCATCAGTATGCTCAGGCCGAACTTTGATGTGTCTATTCCGCTGTTTGGAAAACAACACCCAGAACGTGGTGGTGAACCTGGCCAAGCGGCAGAGAATAATTTTCCAAGTAATAAAAAGTACCTCGCGGCATTCAAGGGTAAAAGATACGTACACGGTATCGGCTCGGAAACGAGAAATGCTCTCTATCATCTTCACAATGGGAAGGATCTGGTGTTTGTGACGACCTGCAGGCACGGTAAATCTTGGAGAGAACTTCAAGATGAACATTGTCAACAGGATAATCAAGAATATGATACGTAAGTTTATTATCATGATTTTTTTTTTATTATTATGAATTAATATTTTATTTTTAATATACATTTTATTGATTTTATTTTTTTTTTGCTATTTCAGGTATGACTATGAAGTCCTACTATTGAACTCAACGTTTTGTTTAGTACCGAGAGGACGTAGGCTTGGCAGCTTTAGGTTTCTGGAAGCTCTAAAAGCCGGATGCATTCCAGTTATTCTGAGCAATGGGTGGGCCTTAGCATTTCATGATCGTATCGACTGGAATCAAGCGGTTATATTTACAGACGAGAGATTGTTATTTCAAGTTCGTATAGTATTTTCTCTTTGTATATACATAGATATATATACACGTACATACTTTTTTTTTTTTTTCACCAATTTCTAACCATTTGTATATATTCCGTGACTAATATAATAATTTTATTTTTAGATTCCTGATATATTGCGTTCTGTTTCAAACACACAAATTCTAAAATTAAGACAGCAAACACAATTTTTGTGGGAGCGATATTTTTCTTCAATTGAAAAAATAATTTTCACAGTATTTGAAGTAAGTTACTATTAATTAGATTTTTAAAATCAACTGTTAATAAATTTTTATTATTCATATTATTAATATTTAAAGAATATTCGTGAGCGATTGCCGTGGGAAGGATCACGCGAAAAACTCATTTGGAACACATATCCTGGTGCATTGGCCATCCTGCCTCAATTCGCTGACAGTCAGCAGGAGCTTCCGTTTTCGAACAATGATCCGGGCAATGCATTCACTGCCATTATTTATTCTCAGTTAGGATCTACGGCTGTTCTTTATCGCTTACTTCGAAGTGTTGCCAAGAGCAAATATTTAGATAAGGTATATATGCTGCTTGTGGGAATATATATGCGTACATATAAGATAACTTTTCATTATGAACTCGACCTTTGATAATCGATAAGCTATTATACATATTGCATGTTATTATTTATATTTATTCAGTTTCAATAATTATGAAAATCAATATCATAATTATTTTTTATGTTTACTCTTATAGATTATTTTAATGTGGAATTCCGACATTCCTGTACCGAGAAGGCCGCGTTGGCAAGGCATCAAAGTAACAATCACAGTGATAGTTGCGAGCAGTATTTCTCAACGCTTCTATCCCTATCCTCAGATCGAGACTAGTGCCATATTATCACTAGACGAAGACGTAACTCTCAATACCGACGAAATTGACTTTGCATTTGTCGTCTGGCAGTCATTTCCTGATCGAATTGTCGGATATCCAGCAAGATCTCACTACTGGGATGATTCCAAGGTTATTCATATCTTTAGAAAGTTTTTAATAACACTCAATACTAATTCATTTTTTTTATACTTATTTTTTTTTTTTTTTTTTTTTTTTGTAAATGATATATAATGCAATAGTTATATAATTATTTAATAACAAGTTGTATGCAATTACAGAGATCGTGGGGTTACACCAGTAAATGGACAAACGACTACAGCATAGTATTAACAGGGGCAGCTTTTTATCATCGTTATTACAATACGCTGTACACTGAATCGCTGAGCTCAACGTTGCACAAAACAGTCGAGCAGTCACAAAATTGCGAAGACATACTTATGAATTTTTTGGTGAGCCATGTGACACGACGGCCGCCTATTAAAGTGACTCAGCGTAAACTTTATAAAGACACTACGGCAGCTGGAATTAGGTAAGCATCAAGATTGTTCATTGAGCATGTTTCCTTTTAATTTATCTATATTACAGACCACTTAAGTCATTTATGATTTTAATAATCTTAATATTTGTGGCCTTGGCTTGATTTATTTATTTAAAAATTTTTTTCCAGATCCTCGTGGAATGACCCAGATCACTTTACACAGCGTCAGACCTGTATGAATACTTTTGTAGCCGTTTTCGGTTACATGCCTTTGCTGCGCTCCAACATGAGACTGGATCCTGTGTTGTTCAAAGACCCGGTTAGCAATTTACGTAAAAAGTACCGACAAATTGAACTAGTTAGTAACTGAATGAACGAACAATCAAATAAATGGAGAACAGTAAAATGATATAACAATTTTCCAATGAAGGATATTTGTCGGTAAAGCCATAATAGAATTGTCTATAGTAGACTCAGTATCGCGAGTGAACTGATAATTGTAATTATGACGGTGAGTGATGAGTTTTTGACAAAGACAATGCACTTTTTAATACGAATAAAATTTTTTTTTTGAGAATTTGTTACCCAGAGATTGATAACGATCAAAAATCATTTAAATCATTCCGCGACTTTGTTATAAATTTTTTCATCGCTAAATATAAATATATATATTAATATAAATATAAATATAATAATTTACGGTGAAATATATCCCGTGTGATATTTCATCAGGGCCATCTTATTAAGTTGTGTACATAAATAAAAATCGTTTCATAGCCATTATTATTAATAATAATAAAACAATATATTATTTAACAGATACGAGGAGTGTGTCGTGTTTTGCACCTCATCCAACAATTATGATGTCCTAGATAATTATCCTGTAATATCCTAGTCATTATTTAATCGCAGCTGTCTGGTAAGTTCCTACATATCCTTTTCATCTACAAAACTAGTTTTGATATTACAATTTTCTCCAGATCCACTAGATTATCCTACGCATATTTTACATCCGCAATTCCCTTTCCGATCTACGGGAAAAAAATAATACAAGAACAATCACCTGTGGTGTGACTAAAGTCACATAATAATATTTCACAAGTTAATGTATGCTTACTGTCCACAGAGCGACTTTTTAAACGATTTTTTTTCTCCTACTCATTACCCATATATAATCTCCAAGCAATCACTGATTGCGCGCACTGCGAAGGCCAATTGATATTAATTCCTGGCAGTGTTTAGTATGTTTTATTGCCGATAGATTTGGCGTGTGAAAAAAAGGCAAATACAATAAACTTTATACGAAAAATCACGTAACGGGCGTTGTATGGTGAACGGGCCGACTCTGGGTCCGTTTCGTCCCACGCTGGGGCGGTAAGTAAGAGCGGGAGGACACGAGCTAGCTCCCTTGCGAAAACCCCGTATAGTACTAACTTTATCTAAACACCGCTCCCATGATTTCTCAGCCGTCGAGACTTTTCTAGATAAGTCTCCTTGTTTTATTCTTATTTTATTGTCGTTGTTATAGTTGCTTACGTCGTAGTCGTAATTGTTGTTAGTATTATTGAATTGTTATTATTCAGGGTCATTGGAATAATAATTACTACAATTACGATTGCCGATCCAAAATGTAGCAAAATAATTGCATTTCCATGACAAATATGCGTGAGCGTTGACAATTATTCCATTTAAGTAGAAAATAGTCGTGGGACTCGGGCAATTAACCATCAACCAGGCTAAATGTAATGACATTACCTGGCAAATTTGGTAAACAATAATTACAAATTTTTTATTGTGAATAATTCGAAATATGCTAAAAGTGGCTAAAAGAAGAAAACAAAAATTTTTTATGACATCAAAGTTAGCAGTCACTTCACCATTTTTTAATATTTTTTTAACAAACAAATTTGTTTCAAAAAATTGCACTTTTATTTTTTTTTAATTTCTACTTGTCAATTTTTTTTTTTTTTAATTTTTTTTGCTACAATTTATTTGTTACAAAAACTTTTAAAATTATTAAATTTGAGTTTTTGGCGCCAAAAAAATTAAAAATTTAGTTCACCTCTTAGCCGCCAGAGGCGCTGAAACTCGAGCTTATTCCGTCGCGGCAATACAGTTGCTCAGAGCTTCTGACCGCGTTTCAGATTACACCCGTTGTTGAGTAGTACTCATCATTCGGATCATTGTTTATAATTTATACCAAAGCAATTAAAATCATTATGGTATTTGATAATAATTATTTTCCCTTTTTATTTTCGTCATTCAATAAATTTCAATTGAATGATTATCAAAGCAAGTTGTAGCAATATTATAATTAACAATAAGGATTCACGGAGTGATTTGAAAGCAGTAATTAACGTTTAGTTTAACTGAATAAAACCCGCCGGAATGGTAAGCAGCAGCCGTCACGCGTCAAAAAATTCTAATAAAAATCTAAAATCAAAGCAATACAACAATAAAATTATTAAAGAGAGTTGAATTGAAATATAATTAAGAAACAACGTGAAATAATATCGTAAGTATCGTAACCCCGTTTGACACAATATAATCAATCAATCTACCGGTTTTTAAAAGTGTTTATTTATATTTATCTATAATTTATTGTTCTTTTTATTCTATTTCTTAGATGATCTGGCTAGTGATCAAGTCACTCACTTGGAACATGAATAGATAAGATTGAAAAACAGCTACGGGAACTCTAAAAATGAAGTAATAACAAGAAATAATCTAAAGCTACCACTTATTATCATTTCCTCTCTGGAGCTCCTGCCTGAGAATCCACTCACCGTTTCGATGGTTAGATTTACCTGAGAGCAATCATCAAGGTAAAAAGAAAGGTTACTATATCTTAGGTAATGTGTGCAGTGGCCAGTTATTATACCACGACAAGACACGTATATTTTACATACGACATTATGTATTGTGTGTTGGTCGCTGTGGGAGTTTTGCTGAGGACTACGTAGTCTCACAGGATTCTATTTTACACTAGCATACTCCTGACAGCAATCTGCTCTGAAAAATATATGTAATTGAGTGTAGATCTGTTCAATGGACATCCGGTTATAAATATATACACACTGGATACTATAAATTAACGCTAATTCATATATGAGAATTTAGACAACTGCTTGTGCGGTTACTTAGCTCAGTCGTTGATAAAGGGGTTGAAAATGCCTGACTGTTAGTGCTAGGCTTAACCGAGACAATGCTCTCAGGCTGTCTCGCGTTGAAGGTACTCGTACTCCTTTATCCAGCAAAAGTAAAAGCGCAATGATTTAAAAGTTCACTGAGTACTTACCAACTATCAATGAACATTAAATGCGTATCAGAAATAACGTCTCAAGAGCTATTCAACAATTTAAACCGATTAGAGGGCTTTTAATACACCGCTTTGCGCGTGAACCGGGGCATAATAAATTACCCGGACGCTAACAGAGAATATATTCTGCGTGCATTAATCTCTCTATTTCCGTCTCTTTTTTTTTCGTCTCGACTTATCTCTCCGTCTCTTTAGTATCTTTTACTTTTTGTTGTTAATTTCCTCTTACTCTGGACTCTGGTAAATTCCAAATAAAAGGCATGTGATTGATTTATAAATTAAAGATTTAGTTTTAATTAAGTCCAGTCTAAAATACTGTCCAGTAATCATGATCAGTCTATAGTATACACTATTATGTGTAATGGGTGTGTTTATAAATTTATATATTTATATTATATACATCGATGACGTAAATATATTATTTGGAATGTATCAAATTATTCAAATAAGTCTACCCAAGCTTTCGATATATTAATTATTCAGATATTTGAGCCATCTCTCGATTTCTAACGCACGCCGGGAAGAATTATGCAAGGGATACCAGTAACTCGCGTGCCTTGCTTTACTTACCCAGTCCGACTGTACACAGAAACCCACTCCGCTATCCGATAAAGTGGATTTTATAAAATATTAAAGTCGTAAGTGTTATAGCGATAAATTATTTGTGCAAGTGTAGTACCGAGGCGTAACGGAAAACTCTTCTTCTCGCTTTCGGTTTCGCGAGATTCCTATAACTAATCCGTGCCCCCGATATTATTAATTACTTTATCTTCTATCCACGTGGTCGTAAGTTGTTTCTTTAAATGCTGGGAATTAAATATTTTTATTTATTTTTTTTCTTTACCTCTGATAGACATATTAAGGCTTGTCGATCAGGATTCGTACTTTCAATCTTTCAAATCAACACCACTGTCAATAAACAAAATTACTCTCGCTGTAATGTTACGTGAACTGTTGTAATTTATAAATCTATAAGTAAATCAATGTCGGTTTTTAAAATTTATCTGTATCGAGATTTATCAAAAGAGTACTGAGAGTCCTCGGGGCGTTTAATATTTCATTTTTCGAGCAGCAAACAATGCTGCTGTGTCTGTCGAGCAATTAATCTCAATCTGATAGTTGTAATAGTAATAATAAAAAAAAAAAAAAAAAAAAACAACAATGAAAATGAAATAAATAACTTTAATACATAATAATAATTTGCTGAGAAGGTTGTGCCTTTTTAATGCAATACCAATTTGTCAATCCAACGACGGTTTGGTTATACAATAATAAGATTAAAATCAAATAGCTTTTGATACACTTTTGATTATTATTTATAAATTCATTTCATTGTATAATTAAATAGAGTGAGTGACTGCCGAAAAAATGAAACGGGTTGGCCATGAAATTCTATAATTCTTATAGTTGCTACTCATAACTATAATTATAATTATATTACACCGAAATTGAAAAATGAAAATAAAAGGAGAAAGGTGTTGAAAATAAAACGGATTTAAGATCAGGCGGAGGTGGAGATGGTGATAGAGGTAGAGGCTCTAATAAAATCCAGGTGGGGTTTTACTGTCTGAGGAAGGAGCTGAAGATAGTTATGGTGGTGGCAATTGTACTCAGTGCGTTGATATCCCCTTACATTACTCTCAACACTCCCTTCTTAGTCGGTTATACATATAACGATAGATAGAAAGGTGACTTATACCTTATAGCGTACTAATACCACGGCAGAGACTGAATACAGAGTAAACCGCGAGTTAAGACAGTCAGGATTGGGATATAGGAGGTATCGAGTAAGGTATACAAGAGATACACACTCAGTCACCTTTCTCTACTCGTGACTGAAGCATATGTTTTGCGACCGTCAATGGCGCTGTCTCGTTGCTCTAAACGGCGCACCGACTTACCTCAGCTCTAAACTAAAAGCAGTAGCAACACCTTTTTAGCAGTCAGACGGGACTGCATTATCTCGTCGACACGTCAACCTACATTTATATAAACACATATCCAATACTTATTACAATATATCTTCATTCATTTATTATTGTTACAAGATTTTTTTGTAATAAGTATAATAATAAAATTATCTCATGAACAATCGGACTATTATCGCGTGTTCAGTGTTCAGTGAAATATTATTTGTATAAATTTAACTTTTTATTTGTTCCCGCGGATTAAATCTCTCGCGAAGCTGATTTTTAATTTCACCTGAATTTCACGTGAAATTTTTTATGACGAATGTCGCGATTTTTAGAAAACTTATTAAGAATTTTTGATAACAATAATAATAATTTATTTTTTACTTGTTGATTGACAGAGAATAAATAAATTAGATTGTGGATTGAAAATTAGAAGATAATAAAAGTCAAGATGTTACTGGTGAGCAGTCTTCTTCTGATATTGGCGGCTGTATCCAGAGTGGGTGAGTGGTGAAAACATTATACATGATCCTTGACACATATATTTACTTTTCCATCAACACAACAAACTATTGAGTTTTAACATGTGTTTATGTATTTATTTATTTATTCATTTTATTGCTGACTGACTGATTGCCTTAGAAAAATTTCTAACGCTAATTTATTAACACCAAGTTTCAGTAGACACATAATTTATAATCATAACCCGTTTCGTCGACTGCATTTTACGCGACTTTACTTTAAATGCAAAATGTCATTTCAATTTTAATGAAAATTTTATTTATTAGCGAAGTAATAAATAGTCTATCTATCTCAAGTTATATCTTATGCACGTATGCAGTAAAAAGGAGTAAAGGGACCAAACGCCTGGAGAATGCTAAGAAAATGTCACTTTACGTAATCGCGAGCGTTGGATAACCGGTATCAGCTCTTAAATTTGAACTACCTAATCATTAATCCTGCAGGGTTGCCTCGGGCCTACCCTCAGGGTTGCTTAGATCCTATGATCATTTTTTGTTTGTTATTGGTGCAAGTATTTTTGAAATTTAATAAACTAGAACCTCGGGAGGTTGGAGAATTGCCAGTTCGTCGATACAAAAAATACGTGAGAAAATCATGAGATTGTTTTTATTGTTGTAAATGAAATAATTAATTAGTGTTCAATGACTCAATTTAGCTAATTGATTGTGTAAGACAATTATATCAGAAATATATTTGCATTGAGCTCATTCGAAAGGTCAGTAAAAAAGAGATTTTACACAATTAATTGATTGTAATTCTAAGAAGATACTCATTCTCATTACCAAGCGAGGTTATTGCGTCGTGATATTTTAGTCTATAAATGGTCATTACCATAAATGATTATGCTTTAAATTATTGCTTTTTATTTTTGCTTAAAAATATTATTAAAATTTTTTTTTTTAATTAATCTTTTAAAATCAAAGTCCCAATAGTTTAAAATTTTCAAATAAAAAAAAAGCAACAGCTTAATACTTCTATTTACAATATACCAAACAAATAACCATTAAACTACTTTAAAATATCATTAGATTCACATTACAACATGTATCTTAAATACGTCATTGAACCGCTCAAACGTGGGATAATTCGCTTACTCGTGTAGAAATTACCCGTAGAAATTAGTAAGCATAATAGAATAGAGAGAGAAAATTTTATATTCGCTATCCAAAAGTGTTTTGTATTCAGCGCTCGGCTTCTGTTTCGCTCGATTGTTCTTATTACTTCTCTTAAACTAAACTTTTGCAATCACGAGGCTTTATTCGAGCCTATATTAGCTACCGGGGGAATTAAAAAGCGACACCCTTACGAAATTCGTTCTCAAAAGTGTAACACTTCCGTTAAACTTAAAAAAAAAAAAAAAAAAAACAAGAACAAATGGAGCGATTTATTAATTATTAACATTAGTTATTACTTTTTCTATACTCACATAGATATTTATAAATTAATAAATAAAATATAGAGTAGTCGACTTTTTTCTCTTAATTTTGTGATTATTTCATTTTATACGACGTCTTGTCACGATAAACTATTGTACTACGCATAATTACTCTTTTTACTCGGATATTATTTTACCGGAAGAATAATTTATTTATTTCTAGATAATGTATAATATAAAATAATATAACATATGTACCTGTAATACATACTATTTATAATATCGCGTAAGAACATCCAACGTTATTCTCAATAAAATGTAATAGCTTCGCGTTTACTTACTGTTAAGCAGGTATACTACATACCTATACAAACTATTATTACTAAACAAATAATAATTGAATTATATTTATATTCCGAGTACTTACTCAAACGTAAAACATAGATTTAACTCTCGATATCATTGTTTACCTTTTAAATAAATTTTTCACAATTTCCTCCAAATTCAAAATTTTAAACTCCGCATCCGCAATTGTATGATTGCATAATTATACCCCCCCCCCTGAAAAAATTTTCCGTCAACTCAGTGCATTGCAGTATTTATAAATTAAAGCATTAAAACAGAAATGAGAAAGTGAAAAAAATATAAAATTAAAACAATTGACATTTTTTCCGAGATGGACAAAGGACAATTCTGTTACACCTTGTCATTATCCCAATGAGTTTAATGTTTAATGTCTTAACATAACTCTTGCAGAGTAACATTATAATATTACTATTATTATTGTTATTGTTCATTCACTCTTGTTCTTCAACATTATCATTATCATTATTATCATCATTACTCTTGCCTTTTGAGAAATAACCCTTTTACACCGATCTATTATTATCGTTATTTTATAATTATAAAACACAATTACACTATATGACCTCGATACTGAAAGTTACTTTAAAAGTCTTTTTTTTTTTTTACAATATTTATGCCTATTATCATTTATCAGACAGAATAGCTCTCTTAATTTTTAAGAACAGAAGATAAACAACCAAGTTGTCAGATAATTATTTTGAGGCACGTGCCAAGCTCAGTGATTTATTGCTCTAAAAAAAAAAAAAAAAAAAAAAAAAAAATGGATATAACTATACAAGGCAGTAATACATTTTTTTCGTGACTTTCTTTCGGACAACAGAAGTCTTAGGGTGACCTCGAAGAGGAGCTTTTATCGCTCCTTTTCCCTTCTACCTTCTATTCACATTATCGTGCCGCTTATTGGGTAGTCCGTAAATCCTAAAGTCAAGGTACGCGTGCTTTTAATTTTTTTTATTATTTATGGTATAGATCGTTCGCCTGTTCTTCTGTTGTTTTGTAGCTGTAGCTGTTGTTGTTGTTGTTGTTGTACATCTGAATTTAAAAAAGAATGAACGCGAGGAACATATCGTGATGTCTATGTGCTATGTGGAATTCTTGGTGCAATGTAGTTATTTCTTTTATTCTTCATCTTGGTCTTGGTCTTTGTCTCAGGTCTGAGTCTCTGCTCGGTTCTCCATCTGGTCTTGTTTTACTACACCTCACTAGCATACCCGGGCTTGTACATCCAGCCTCGACAAGTAAAGTTGAGTCTAATGGTTGAGTCTGCACAGCCAATACGAGATTCCCCTTGGTGATAGTTATAAGCGTTCCGGCTGTACTCGCGCAATCGTGGCCTATGAAATATACGAGCAGTTGAGTCGTTCAGAAAGGAGTTCTTATATATGTATATATAAATGTACGTATAGCATATAAGAATATATTGTGTATCAGCGAGTATTGTGTACAGATATCGAGGGGCGGAGATTAAGTATGCACCAAGGAGTATACTATAACATATAACATACGTATTGCTATAATATATAAATAAATATAAAAGGAGGATAGGACTGAGAATGTTTAAGAACTGGTTTGCCTAGGTGAGGTGAGGTGTTATTGCATTGTTTGCTTATAAGATGCAATCAATCATTTGCAATGCATTCTACACCCTGACATCGTTTAGTTCTCCAACAATTTTCCTCTTTAAAGTTTTATTTTTTCAAATTTTATTTCTAATGAAGAATTTATTCTATAGTGTTTAAAAAAAAATTTTTTTTTAATTAAAAAATTTTTATTTTGATTCAAACATTTAAAATAATTATTAACAGAAAAAATCTTTAACCAAATTAATTTTTTATATTAATTTAAGAAGACACAAAAATTTAAGTTATTTCTTTTATTAATTATAAAAGATGCAAATATCCTGTCGAATAATAAAAAAGAATGAATTATGTCGGACAAAAGAGTTACGTAAAAACAAGTTATAAAAAATTTTAATCAATGGGTTAATAATAAATTATTAATAAATAAGATAAATAATTTATAGGCTGAGTGAAAAAATTAGCATCCCTGTATTAACAATAAATCTCGGGTGATCGGGTGTTTATGGAAAGGAAAAAAGCTCGCGGAATTCATCCACAGCACCATATCTTGTAACACGGACTTGGTGGTCTGTGGAGGAGTGAAACACGTCAACGGGCGTGGGTGGCAAGCCCAGAGAACTTGAACCTCCTATTTTATTATCAGAGTTTGATGTTCAAGTAGTATTATTACACCGGTGTAAATTCTACGGATAAGTAATTGAATAATAAAAAGTAGACACGGTTATCTCGCAAAAAATAAATTTTTTATTATAATAAACAGCTAGAAAATGAAAAAAAATTTTTTTAAGTGAAGTAAGAATTGATTAATCACACTTTAATCAATGTTAGTCATATGTCATAATAATTTCATAAAAAAAGACCGGTCTCACAAATGATCCATTAGTCACACTAATGACTTTTCAAACTCATCCGATATTATTGTAACCAAAAAATATAAGCATCCAAGTATAATTTATCAATAAAATGCAAATCGACAATTAATATGATAATATGAAATTGAACTTTAGCTCTAACTTTTAACTTTAAACTTTAAATCGTATATTTATTTAATAAACCCACAGTCAATTATGTCAGAGCCTTGAAAAAACATCTCAAAAGGCTTTCATTGAGATTAAATTTTTAAAATAAGAATCTTATTATTATCTCCACTTGAATAAACTTTTTAAACCATCACAAGCACGTGTCTTTCATATAATAAGTCAATAGCTCCGGGCGAAAACCTTTTCTATAAATTAACTCCCCACGTCTTGGAATTCCCGGCATAATTAATATCGACGTGTATCAAAATCTTGTCTACCATTTATTGTTATATTGATTCAAAATTATTCACTATCAGTCATAAGTCATAATTTATCAATTATCAATTTAAATAAATAAATAAATTTATAATTTATTACACATTGCACATATTCAAAACATAGCGAAATAATATTGTTATCTAACAACAATTATACCAACACAATGGATAGTGGATTATAAAGGATAATGACGATCTTGGGCAACCAAAAAAATTGCTTAATATTTAGATAAATATTTTAGCATATCAACAATCGTATCTAAGATTTAATTTTATTAACTTTATTTTATTTACATTATAACTTTTAACTTAACAAGACTATTTAATTAAAATTTATTATTATGAAAAAAGCTATTGACTTTTAATGAGTCACGTTCTAGTTAATTTAGTGGATAGTCCGGTTGACATTACCTTCGACAATATTCGAAAGTGTAATATTTAATCTTAAATAATTATTTAGATTTATAAACACATACTTTTGACGTAAATATAGTAAATAATAAATAGTAAATGAAAAATTGTCTGGTATGATATGATGAAATCCATCGAATGCTGCGAGGAAAGTTCAATCGTTGTAAAAAATTACACTCATCCCATCTTATTAGTCTGCAATTTTCCGTAGCAAACCAACTTACTTGCTTACTTACTTCTATATTTATATATCTACTCAGACAAGCAATTGGTAATTAGTGTCGGTTGATCAGAGCCTCGCAATAATGCTGTCGACTTGCAAAATAAAATTTAAAAAATTTTTAAACGAGCATTTACGATATTATTATATTTTCTTTGATGCCAAGAGGTCGGACAGGAGGAAATACTGAATCGAGATTATGGGATACTATCCCAACAGATACAGAAGTATATTATGATGTTATGAACAACTATATTTATTTATGTGTGTAGTTGAAGACGGTGAGGTATTTTATAATGTACTGCTGAGCTAAGTGTGGCCTATTGCATCAGATTAGAGAAATTTGAGCCATGTGGATGTGTATGAAGTCTGAGGAATAATATTTATTGAGAGAATAAAAAATATTGACATTAAATTGTAAACTTTCTTTATCATCATGGTTATGATTTAAACCCTCAAAGGTCGCTATTGTTAATTAACGATCAAAAATTCATATTCATTCGCAGTTTTCTAGCTATATTGCTTCTTAATGTCTAATTATATTAGTTTTCAGTAGCTTGAGTAAAAAGTAATAGACTCTATTAACAACCTGATAATCGGTGTTTTACAATCCGCGTATATGGCAGTAATAGCAATATAATAATAAAATTCTATTATTATTGTATTGTTCTCGTAATATAATTATTATATACTTTTAAAATTGCGTATTAAAGGCCTACCATGTCGGCGGATTTATTACTTACGATCGACCGTTTGAATTTAAAGCGTAAACGCGTAGCCGGGATCCAAACACTTGCTTAATCCAATAGCGTTTTTTTATAAATGATAAAAAAGTAAAAAATACTTTCTCTAACAAAAAAAAATACTTTCTATCAGTCAATGACGAGACTTTTTGCCACCCGAATATCGACACTACTAATCGCCGGTTCTACCGGTTTAAAAGCTACAAAAATAAAATAAGAGTATATCGTATTCAACCTATGGAAATTATTTTCCGTTTCGTCCCTAAAACTCAAGCTGGCGCCAGCCAAAAACAATTTAATCCCAAATTTAATGTCTTTAAAAAGTGATAAATAAAATAAAGTGTACACTTTTACACGATTTAGAAACCCAAATTCCTTTTCTACAGAGAGTCTTCTGATGGGCTATAGGTTTCTAGCCTTAACACGGCTACTATTTTTTGTTATACCAAAAGTCACTGTTATAAACAACTCACGAATAATAATAATAATTGTAAAACCAGTAGAATAAATATCGTTTTGCTATCGCCATAAAAAAAAAGTATAGTGTCCCTCATGTTGTTTTTAATGGTGATTATTATTGTTATTATGGCATATTTCGGGGCATTACTTAAGCCAAAACTTTCGCTCTTTTATTCGAGCTAACTTGAAAGTAACATTAACCTTTATTATATCCCGTGGTCTTTGTTTTTATCTGAAAATAAAACGCGCGTCCTCGAGGAGGTCGCAAACATTTTTATTCCTCTCTACTCAATAAAGTGAACCCGGACCTTCCCTCGTTCAAATCCGGGAGTCCAAGGACCATGATCTCCACAAACTTGATACATGCTCGGTGAAAAATATATAACATAATAATGAAAGTATCCAACCTAAACGACCTTCTGACAATCCTTACACTCTTTTTCATTATATATATTTAGATTTATATTGAGCTTTCATTCTCGCAACAAATCGATTGGAAATCCGCCGGAAAGTTACTCGCGTTGAATGGACAATTACCCGGATAAAAAGGGCGTGATTAAATACTAACATTATACGTTTATTATTGTCGTGGAATATAAATAAACTAAAGTTAATAAAAAAAAATTGAACTAAACTGTTGATTGAATCTCGCGTGAAAAACCTTGATCAATTCTGCCGTGGGATCGATCAGAGCCACACTCCCACGGCAATTCGAGATTTCTCGAACCTTATAGAGTATCATACGTCACTTACACTATATATATATATATATTATATTATATTATACTTATACACGCATACACCATGGCAGCGAAAATACAACCGTCGGGAAAGGTGAATTACGTCAATTTTCCAAGCGTCACGTTTTAACCAGCTGATATATATATATATATATATATATATATATATATATATATATATATATATATATATTTTTTTTGTATCTATATGTGTGTGTTTATGTATATATATATAAAATAATACTTATCTAATAGACATTCCGGTAAATTTATTTTATTATTTATTCTTTACATACTACATCGTACATTGTATAAACATTTACAATGTAAACGATCCGTAATACAACACAAAGCACATTTTATTATTTCGCATGATATATTTTAATTTTATTAGAATTTTTTTTTATGTAATCAATTGCAATTCTGTTGCAAGTTATGGATTAATTATATTGAAATAGCTTGATAGTTCTTATTAATTGTTATGCATCTTGCGTTATGATTGTGACGCATATTTTTAAAGTTTTATAATAAAAAACAATGCGCTGAGATTTTTCATTAATAAAATTTTCTATTCTCAGGGTTATCGACAACAATGAAGTGCTCGTGACATAATAACAGCAATTTGAGAGAAACTGATCGATTTATAATGCAATATTGTAAGCTATTCGTTATTGTGGATTATGTATATAAACTCTCAGCCTATTACATTACATTTGCTGTAAACTAGCTTTGTTATTATTTTATTACATTACGGAGACTAAGACGAAAGATCAGTTATAAGGATTTTATTATTTATAAATATAAATTTCTGTCCGACAGAGCAAATTTTAATGGCCACTTTGAGATACAGATACTACGTGTATATATAGACTTTGGACAGTAATGTATAAGAATACTTTATACGCTGCATGCTGATGGGAGATACTGGGCATTAAAACGGGTGTTCGTAGGCGCGAACGCCGTGTTCGGTGATATCCTTTAAGATTTCACGCGTTCGCTGAGAACTTGCAGGACATTATCGTCGCCAAGTTGTCTTTCAGCTTTTATTTTCGAATAATAAATTTTTTTTTCTTGTAAAAGAGAATCGAAAAAGAGCATGGGATTTTCTTTCATTATAAATTTTTGTCGCGGCATAAAGACAAATTATTTTTTATTGGTAGTCAAGGTCGGAATTCACTGTAAAGCTAATCGTTTCGATGGCTCCAGGTCATCTACCTCATCATTGTTTTATTTTTATTTTTATTTATACCTTGTGGAGTTTGATGCTTTAGATTGTGATGAATAAATTTAAATGAAGTAAACTTTATAAAATCTTACTTTAGGTTGTTTAGTTTAAAGGTAAACTCTTTTTTTAATTGAAGTGAAATTTTCTTAGAAAAAAATCTCTAAGTGCCGGTTTACATAAATGCGTTCTCGATACGCACTACTCGAATGATAATATTGAAATTACGGTTAAAGGATAAGAGATATGAGAAAATTGATGGAGATCTTTCTTGTAGAAAATTAAATTTTCTACAAAAAAAATCTTTTATGATTTTTTTTATATTTTCAATATTTTACCTACAATTTTTATTTTTATTTAATTAATTTTTGTAGCTCTGAAATATATAAAAAAAAAAAAGGTTTTTTTCAATTTTGTTTAATAAGAAAAAAATGAAAAATAATTTGGAGTTTGCTAATAAAGATCTAAGTATGGATATGATTTAAATGAACAATTTAAATGCTCTCACATTATAGCAATATCTAAATGAGTGAATACGTCTATTGGTCACGAGTACACTTATAATACATTAACGCACGGCCGGCGTACTTTCTAGAGCGCGACCGAACTCTTACGGGTACGTAGTTTTGGTGAAAATCCCGGCGGAATCGAAAGTGAATTATAATCTCGATCAGGATTGTATATTATATGCACTCCATATACCATCTACCTCTTCTTTGCATTTCCCTTTCCTTTTCCAAAGGAAGCATATTACGCTCCGGCTTTTAGTAAATAAAGCAAAAAAAAAAAAACTACTTTTAATCTTAACTTTTATTCGAGAAAAGAATATCCATGCATCCACCGGTCGCCGGTACCCGTGAGAATGATCGTAAACTTTATTTATGCATCTGCATAAACGTCCGAAAAGCAACACAGTAAATAACTTATTTTTCTTCTAAACGTTCACATTTTTCTCTTTTATTTTTATGAATATTTTCGAACTATATATATTGCAAATAATGACATGCATTTATTTTTATTTATTGGCAGTCGTTAAATTATAACCGACTAATTAGATGAGCTGAAGGAAATATTTCAAACAAATGATACTAACTTTTTTTTTTTTTAACAAATAAATCATTGTTAAAATTTTAGGAGCATTTTTTTTCATAATAATTTGTGTTAAAAAAAAATTAGTTGATAAAAGAATGCATGTGTAGCAAATTAAAAAAAAAAAAAAACAAGTGCTAATCTTTATTTAAAATAAATTTTAATAGAAATATTAGAAAATTAATTAGACCGGTTCCGGTTATCCGAAAAATTTAATAATCGTTAGTGAAGGGACATAAAATCCACATGTTATTCTGCTCGTATGTTTTCCGGAGTAGTAAAACAAGCAGACATTGGACTTTCTATATGTAGTATAGACCTCGGCCTCTAGTAATATAATTTTCTTGAAGGTATATACAATCTGCATTGGGTGGAGGAAACACCGCAGAATTGAAAGTAAAATACACCCAATATATGTACTTGAGTGCAACGCACTTACGTGTTATATATTATGTCTCGTGTACGATCGGGAATCGTGTACACAGTACACATAATGTAATGTACATATAAGTGAAGGATAGTTCTTGCCTGATCGAGTTTCACGTAAATATTTAAATAAGTATAATAAACAACATATTACAACTTACAGATTTAAAAGTAGTTCCCTTTGATAACTGACCAAGGTTCTCTGAAGGGCGGCCACCCAAATATCCGGGTGTCCTCGCCTTTTTAAATTATACTCGCCCTTGAGGTTGATGATATGTTGGATCAATCTTAAATTATTTCTTCCAATTAATCATGAAATGCGTATTAGAATCACGAACTAATTAACATTTTACATATTTATTAGCTTTAAATCTTGAGAAATTTAATTGAAAAGTCGGTTTTTGGTTTTAAGATCTCGACGCTTCCTTGTCTTAACTTAAGATCCGAGACAAGATATAAATCTTTCGAAACTTGTATATTTTTCAACCAGGTTTTTCTGCGAACATTAAGTATGAGATTGTTATGATCAGGAAACTATGAACTATGATTGAAAATATTTGTTCGAAATGACAAATACGAGATGAGAATGTGACACATAACGGAATTGATATCTGGATCCGGTCGATTTGCGCAATTCAACGGGTAATAATATCACAAGATAGAGTTAGATGCATTAGCCGGTCTGAGATAGGAATAAAAGTTTGAGTGGGTATTTACGGGTCAATCGATCATAGTAGTTTCCGAGCGAGACAGCGATAGGAAGAATGGGAATGAGAATAAGAATGAAATAATAATCATAACGATTTATTATGGTTAGTTGGATTTGTGGGAATTAATCTAGTGTGAAGAAATAAATGAACAAAGGATTGTAACAAAACAAAAGTCGTCAAATGTGATTTGATAATACTCATGATGATTAATATAAAAGTATTATGTTATGATTTTCAATCTATTTTGATAATTATAACTTATAACTTTCTCATGATTCAATTGTATTGCTAAATTTTATTTCTTGATTTATTAACATTTTTTTTTTGCTGATATGTATCAAGAATTAGTTAATTAGAAAATTAATATTTGATTATAAAGTTCATAGAAGTAATTAGTTGTTTGTTTCTAAAAGTTTTACCTAAATTTTTTTTTGTTACTAATAATTAGTTGTTCATCAACCTGAGATTAATGTTTTAATGAATAAAATTTTTACCGCTCAGACTCAAAAAATTATGTTCAATAGAAAACAAAATTTCCATTTATTTATACCCAAATATCTCTTTGAATTTATTGAAGTAATTAAAAAAAAAAAATTATATAAATCAAATACTTTCCCACGTTTTTATTAAAAAAATTTTTTTTATTTGAATATCAATAGCTTTTTTATGGAGAATCTTTTATATATTTTTTATCAATGAGAATAAAAATTACTTTTAAATAACAACGTAAAATTTTACTCAAAATTTCTAGTATATTTTCTTCGAATACTAAACATTCCAATCATTTAAAAATGGTTAGATACGAATAATAAATTATTTTAAAAAATAAAATTAACATTTTCGAAACTTCTAAACGACTATATTAAAAAAATGTAAAAATAACAATAGTACCAATAACAGCGAATTTAAAATCACTGTAGTGTAAAGAAATAAATAAAAATACCGAAGAATATTAAGGTAAAAATAAAATATCTCAGAATAGAAATTACACAATCAAACTATTTATATTTATAGTGATAGATTTAGTTTTGACAATAACAGTTATGCCTTAAGAGGTAAAAAGTCAAGTTAAATAATCAAACCCTGGAATCTTTAGCATTTATATATTATTTTAAGTTGTGTTTATAATATATATAACGAGCGGTACGTGATTGAAGTAAAATGATCGAGGTCTGCACATAACCACACCCGGGAGGTACATGTACCTAACAGATAAAGAGATATTATATGTTTATTTCGATACACGGGTTAGCCGTTGCATTAATATTGAGCCCTCCCGTTGCGATTTTAATTAACTAATGAACCTCGTTGTATCTCCATTTAAAATAAATCTACTATTGCTTTTATATTGCTATTTTTATCCGCGTTATTATTCATCTTGTTACTTATCATTATCATTATTATTATTAATATAAATCTAACTCATTATTGTTATTATTACATAATAATAAAAATGCTCTTCCAATTTATAGTTAATTAGCGAACATTAAATAAAAATATTTCCCATTTAATTTTTAATTAATAAGTTTTAAACATAGCTCAGTTATTTATATAAATTACAAATTACACTTTTATACAGATAATTAATCGGCATTTTAAAAATAATAAGTGATTTAATGATTAGATAATTTAATAATTTACTTTAGACGAGCGATTATTTTTTATGAACTTTTCGTAATATTACTTGAACTATATTTCCTGCGACCTTCAGGCCTTCACACTATTCGAAAGCTTAGGCGTTGAGTTAAGCCATTATTATATTTTAATGCTTATACTTACTTACTAATAATTATGAATATTATTATTTCACAATAAAACGAAATTATGGACTATGGTAAATAAATAAAACTTTGACTAAATTATTTTAGCAATAACAACAAATTACAAAATAAAGTATAACGAAAACGATATTAGTCTAACAATGGACAGAGCTAACAAACATGGAGAAAAACTAAACAACTTGATGTAACTTCACGCCTCGTGTACACATGGATGCTCATAGACCGAGAAGCTGGCCTCTTTGCATACATTTATTGTTTACGGTATGGTATCACCGTCAGGCCTCGTTAAAACTCTCAACAAGGTAATGTTGAGCTGAATCCTAGACCGCTAAGGAGGTTCCAATGCTGCCCATAGTTAAAAAACTATTAAATAATATATTTTTCAACGAAAATTTATCGTTCTATAAAAGTTCTAAAATAATTTACACTGTCACCAAGTTTTAACTGAGCTACGATGTGAATTTTAAAAAATTTACATTTAATTTCATAAAATAAAATTTATTAATTAATTAAATTGAAAAAATTTGAATCAAATATTTTTCTTTAAATCCAGAGACAAGGTAGTGTTCGCGCCAAGCACACCTCAAACGCAAAGGTGTGCACTGAATTGACGTGAGGGAATTTTTTCTTTTTAAATAATGATAATTTAATGTAAAGAAATATTTCAACAGTTGTTATGATATGAGTTTATTTATTGAACTACAATAAATAAACATCTATTTAATTTGACGACGTGAGGTTGGAACTCAGACCTCCTACTAGAAAAACAAAGGCAAAAGTAAGGCATATTTATCTGCGTACACAATAATAGTCATTCATAGGCTCAGAAAATTAACGATTTAACGCTAGTATGTAGAAACCGTAATGGTAGTTGCGATCACGGGCGATAGTTGTAACTTATAGTTATAACATTCGCAACTCCTCCCACAAGTGTAGGGGCGCGTTGACGTAAATAAGACAAGAGTTCACTTTTATATGCATATAAACTATATACATACATACATACTAACAGTTGTATTGTTTTATAAAATTTATAAAAAGGTTAGATATAACCTCGGGATTGCGGCACACCCCAGTCTAAGAGCGCGAAAAGTGAAAAAAATTCTTTGGCTTTTTCTTGCTTCTGAAGCGTTCGCCAACGCGTATCACGGTCTCTTTTTATTCCCACCATTTAAAATCCATGACATACGAACTCACAATAATAATAATATTTATAATAACAACAATATAATAAATATATAATGTATAATGTATACTTTTATTTAATGGGAGATTTATGGGCAACTATTACACAAACTTCTGATACAACGGATTTGAGTCTAGTCTCAGTCTATTATCATTAACGTTCACTGATTGCCGATCGCTGTTAAATATTTTTAATTAATTTTATAGCATATCAATTACTCGATCGCTCCACTGACGCTTAAACCGAATCCGGGTAAATTGGTTGACCTGCTTTTTAACAAATCAACACTTTGGGTCTAACTGCCTGTTTCTTGGCTTTTATTAATATATTATTATTTCTTGTTTTGTATCTCATCAGAGCTCTGATGCAATAGTGTCTTTAATAATACATGCTCGTGTAATTGAAACAAAAGACAGGTTGGTCACGCGAATTTAAACTTGTACATTCTTGACAACTTGTCGAGTGACTTAACTCTGTACTGAGAGAGGATGAAAAGTAATAACTCTATTTCACGGTGATGATCCTGTCGTCTTACATTTTGACAAATTTCTCCCGTTTTGTCCTTATTAACAATAATATTTAATTGTTATTATTTTCACTTGTCATAAATATCATTTATTACTATAAAAATTAATTGTTAGTTTATTTTAATAACTTTTAAATTTTTTTAGTGAAAACATAAATTTTTTACTTTAAATCTTGTATAGTTTCGCGACTAACAATTAATTTATGATAGTTAACTCTCCTAACATTATTTTAACACGACCATCAAAGTATAAATATTACCTGATATAATATTTATCCATCATAAACCAGTAATTGTTTGCTGTTGATACTTTTTCGAAACTCCTAAGATTACTTGCGTGACGCTTTTGATATTTCTGATAGAATCGTGACTAAAGGCATCTGAGATCGTGAGATCTCGAAGCTAATGCCAGAGAGAGGTCGCCCGGTAGTTCTCTGCTGTCTTACTTTGTCTCTATATATTTGATATGTTTAATAAATTCAAGCATATAAGTTTTAATAAATAAATAATACAAGCATTGAATAAATAAACTAATTTTTTCACATATTAAACACTGTAGGATTATTAGTACTAGCGCCGAGTATCGGCTTTAATTTATCCAGACATTAAATTTATTGTCTTTTAATTGTATCTTAATGGTTTATTGACTTTCAAAGAACTCAAGACATTTCTCTAAGGAAAAAAGTGTAATTATATTTACATTTATAGATCATATGTTCTAAACTCGATACATTGAGAATACGTGCGATTGAGAAAGGGTTCGTGGATAGGCGTGCCGAGTGGAAATGATATCTCTGCAGTCAGACCAAATGATGGAATTATTATTATTATCATTATTTTATATAAATATAATAATAAACACATTAGTGCTTTGAGGTTGTCGTGGTTAATTTAATGCCTTGGTTGTGTTTATTGTTTCAATTACAACATGTACGGTCCATTAAATAGTATAAATAAAATAATGTCAACTATTTCTTAGAAAGAGGCGCTGTGGCAGAGTATTTGTCGGTAAATAATTACAAAGAAATTAATAAATAGAGAGATTAAAGAAAACCGAAGTTATTAAACTGCTAAAAATTGTTGGGAACTTTTTTTTAACAAATAAATTATTACAGAAAAAATTCCACATGTGGAAACTAAAAAAAAAAATTATAAATTCAGCTTGTTAAAAATATCTTTTGAGTACTAGTTTATTTTTTAGATGAAATAAAAAAACTTGTCAGGTGTCAGCTGGTTTCAGAATCAGGATAATAAATAATAACAAAAAAAAAAAATCTTGAAAGAGTCAATAACAATTAAATGTCTTTTGTAAATATTAACGGTTGTTGCTCTTGCGTTTCGGCATCAGTTAAAACTGAATATTTATGGTGGAAAACGTCAGACGAGTGAATAAGATATCAAAAAGGATAATGCTAATAGAAGAGGCGACTAAGTCAAATGTTGGTATCTGGACGATGATTTAGGATACGAGTTTACGGGTAGTTGAGAAAGCTGATTTGAATCGTCGTCACGCTAGGGTATGTCCGATTTCTTTTAGCTGACCTCGAGACCAGGATTGTGATAAAATATTGCGAATGCGAATACGGGGTTTGTAAAGGAAGAGTGGAAACTAGTTGAGCATTAGATTTATCCTACAATCATCATCATCATCATTATGATTATCATTATCATAATCTTTTTCCTTTTATTATCATCTTGGTATTCATCACCATACAAAGATGTCGTAAAACACGAGGTTGGAAGAAAAAGTCAGGATTTCCGTTATAAATAGTTATTCAGGTGATGTCCTTGTCTCTTTTAATATTTGTATACGGGGAAATTTTTTTCTTCGCAGTATGATTTACTTTCTTAGGTTTGTGAATTATGGTTCATTGTATTTTTAGGATTTTAGTTTCCACCATTTTATATTCATAAAATATTATTTATAATTATATTAAAATAAAATTTGTTCATTTTATTTAAGGTTGTTTGAAAATTTTCAATAGAATAGCTATAATTATTTACCCTTCACGTAAATCGAACTCAAACTTTCTGCGTGTCGAAAGAAGTTTATTAATTTATTACATGTTACGATAAATTGATTAAGTGAATGAATGATTAATAATGAACATAAAAATTGACTAAACATTTTTATTTGATCGTAAACATTTTTTAAATTTAATTGAATCGATTATATAAATGATTTATATTCGAATTTATCAAATATTACAAGAGAAATTTAGTGTGTGTATAAAAACTAAAATCTTTACAGGCCTATAAAATCACGACCTTATTATTTTTGACCATGAAAAATTCAACAACTTTCTCATATGTTTTTGTACTCTATACTGGATTTATAACAAAAAAATTACAAAATTTGTTGAAAGTATATTACATATGTTCTCAACATCATTTGAAAGATTCCAAATTCTATGTAATGAAAGTTAAATAAATAGTACTCATTATAAACGATATCGTAATTTTTTTTATGACGAAAAAAGTTACATAAATAATAATTATTTTGGGTTAAAAGTGGTTTAAAAAGTTACCAAAACATTTCAGTCGTTGAAATACTAGGTAAATTTATGTTACCTTCAAACAAGTCAATAAATGCCTAGCTAGATCGTTAAAAAATGTCGAACACAAAATTAAGAGAACTTGTTAAAGGGTAAAATAAAATATATATATATATATATATATATATATATATATATATATATATATATATATATATATATATATATATAGCGTTATAGCTCATAAATTTATTCATGCATCAATAAGATGCATGATAACTTGTCTTGTTTCGACGGATAATCGATCCTACGCCGTGTATGTAATGATTATAGCCCTTCTCTTCCTCGTACAAGATCAACGTGAGAATCATGCTAAGATTTATGGTCGAGTATATGTATTCCGAGGTGGAGAACTAGCCAATGACTACTCATAATGAGGAGGTACACGAAACTTTAAGTATCGTTGGCTTTTTACCGTATTCTCTTTTTTTATGATCTTTTTTCATTTTATTGCTATCATGATTCTTGGTCTAACTTTTGTTATTGTTATTGTTATGTTTCATTTTCATTACTATTACACGTAACATTGTTATTTTATCGCCCGGTTGGACTGGTACATGTGATAAAAAATCTACTGATTGAAGAGAAATATTTTTTCTTCAAGAATTTTTGTCTTGAAACTCGTTTTCTACAACTTTGATCAAAAGTATCAAATTCTCTGTTTCTTCAATTAATAACAATTTCATTTTCCTTTAAGAACTTTATATTCTTGACTTGAAAAAAAAAAAAAAAAATTAATTAATTTCAACTGGTTCTGAAACATATTTGAGACTTATTTTGGAAAAAATTTAATTTGTCTAAGACTATAATTCGTGAGTAAAGAATTTTTTCTCTATATCCAAAAGTTGTAGGTGTTTAATGAGTGAAATTTATAAAATAATATTTTTTTTATTAAATCAAAGAATTTTTTTTTCAATGTAGTTCACCTAGTAAATCATTGAAAAATTATTAATTAAAAAAATAACAAATAATATAAGCTACATTTGAAATAACTAACGGTTAACAATGACATATTTAAACATGTAGTTTCATTAATTTTTATTTTGACTTCAATTTTTTTTATTTATGATGATATAAAGTACATTAATATTAGATGTTAATGTTAAATAGGGGAGAATTTTGGTCTCAAAAATTCGAGACCAAGAACTTCGTCAATACTTCAATTAAAAAATGAATATAAAATGATAAATTACAATATAAAAAAAAATATAATCATTAATTTCTTATCTTCTCAAGTAGTACATTGTGTCTTTAATTTATAATTAATTAGAGAAATGAAAAAACACATATCCTCGTGCTTTTCATTTTTTCCATCGATAATTTCGAGATAACAATCTTCATTACGTATACGTACTTTGCAGTAATGAAATCTTACGTTATAATTTATATCCATTATTTTATTATTATAAATACACGTTATGTTTTTATACTCATAAATTTCATTTTGGTCTTCCCATGTTAAATATTAAATATTAAATTCTTTTCCATTATTGCATAATCTCTGTTTTTTATTCGACTTCTTATGTGTAACACATTCCATCCAGTCACGAAGAAAGCTGCTTCACAAATAAAAATTAATAAAAAAAATTCTTAACTCCAAAAGCAAAGCAAGCTGTTAAACAAACTCTTATCTTTTTTGTGACAATCTAACTAAGAAATGCAGTAGTCTACACTCGTTGATACGCATAAATAATTTCGAAAGTGAAAATACAAATAAAGTGTCCAATCAATCGGAACACACACAGACACACGCCTTTACTCTCGAACCCAAGATCATGCTAATGCATTAATTTTCACAGCAATTTCGTAATTTATCGTTAAATCACTCCCAATTAAATTGGGGGCCCGTCAGTTTTCTAGATATCAATCAAGAAATTAATCAATTTTTCCGGGCGTCGGGCGTTAAAGAACATAAAAAAATATATAATTCATGCTGCAAATTCTACGTTATTCATATGCACATGCATGTTATATATTTATACACAAGGAACGCCTTAAGCCGTTGTAGCTGAAACTGTCCAGCATTATGCAAGCAATGCTCCAGTTTCAAAGTTCCCTCGCTGAATATTCCAACTCACTTTCACTCATTCACTCAAACTTATTTTATCCTCTTGCCTCTATATTACTCTTTACTTGATACACCCAACCTTACTATTACGATTCTTTCTCCTTCTCTCTCCTTCGCTTCCGTATTGCCTTTCTTTTTTAAAGCCAAATGTCTTGTCTTGTCTCTCCCTTGCCTTGATCAGTCTGCAGTAGTACTATACCTTTTAGTAGTAGAGCATTGCATTACGCCTTTACTTGTTCATTTTACTCTCATTCGCATGAAATGACTTTCACTTATTCTATTCTGTTAAACACAGACTTGATATAAATATATATATATATATATATATATATATATATATATATATATATATATATATATATATATATATATATATATATATAAATATACTCCTTCGATAAATACTGTGTAGTACCGGGTCCTCCACGTGGCTATTATTATAAACTTTTTACAAAGTAAATTGAAAAATAAGTCATTGTATTTAAATAATTCAATCAACACTTGAATTATTGTCGCTGTAAAAAATCCAACTACTAATTAATTTTTTATGCAGGCGGTTGACTATTTATTTATTTTACTTACATTAGTTTTTTATGTATAATGAATAAAATAAAATAAATGTGATGTTGATGAGAGAAAGGCATTACGAGGCCGTTCTCGAGGACGTTTGATATCGATCGATTTTCTTTAGATCACTATAAACTAAGTACATATATAAACCAGAATTTCATTCACTCGCATCGTGGCTCGTGATAGATACTCATCCTCTTTACTAGGCCTACGACTAGTATACTACTATATGTTCGATGTAATGCATTAGTATGTACACACAGTAAGTCAATGTCATTTATCCTCAACTCAAGTTCATCGGTATGCCAGCTACACGATTTCACCTGAGATGTATCAATGGATATTTATTCATAAGATTAATTGATTAGTAGATGGTTAATTGTATACGTGGTTTCGTTTTTTAGTTATTTATTTTTATATTGATAAGCATTACGCTGGACTTGAAGATAAGGAGATTAAGAAACGTATTACGTGTGTAGAATATTATGAAAAAATTAAGACATGTTAACTTAATCAACAGAATATATTTCTTGTTTTAATTCAATTTAATTTTTTTTACATTATTATTTTTCAAATATTAGAAAAAAATAAAATTAAATTAATTTTAACAATTTTTAAAAAATGCAAAATATAAATTTAAACTTTAGTTAAATTCAAAATTAATAATAAGAGAAATGAAAAAAAAAAAAAAAATTTTTTTTAATGATTACTAAATTACGAAAATAAATTTTTATTAGTGTTCATAATAATAAAATATACTTATTTCAATAAAAAAAAAGCTATAATTTGCATATTAAAATTGGCGGAATAAAATTATTATGTTATCTAATAAATTGAATTTCTTTTAACACTAAAGTTTCTAACCACTAGCTCAAGATGAATCAAGTTATCACTTGTAGCTCGAGACAATCGAAATCATTTACTTATACATTATATAAAGTATCAGGTGAAACATCCTGTCTACCATAAAGAGTAATCCGAGTGATAATGTAGTAACAAGTAGCTGAATTTTCACTCTAGTATTTAGATAATAAATATAATTAAATAACTGCCAGTGAACAGTTAGTAAACAGGTAATTTATTTTTATAAGACATTCAAATTCATTATATTACAATGAATCGTACTTATTAATTACTATGTATAATATAAATATACTTAGTTTATACTTTATTTAAATTGGCATTATTTTTATGCAGTCATTAACCGTTTTTTAGTCTAAAAACTGCCAAGTTAATTGTCAGCGTTCTCTAATCTCTAACAGCATATTTATATTTCCTCGTTAAATGTATTTAGCGAGACATCATTAAATAACTATATTTATGTAGTAGGAGATTAACAATAATCGTTTATCTTTTAGGAAAAAAATCTACAATGATTACTCGCTCATTAACTGGTTATTAATGAAGGGAAGTTAATAAAATGAATCTTTGAGATTGACGTAAGGATTTAATATATTTATTAAATAAAAATGAATTGTTACTTTGATCTAAATTTTTTTTTTATTATTTATTTATTTAATATTAACCGGAGGTTATTTTTATAATTATCATTATCTAATATCTGGTAATAAATGTAATAAATAGTTACCCGATAATTTTCTAAAAGTATTAAAAAGAAAGTGACAATAAAAAAAAAAGTGATTGTCTATATCGGAAACTTGGAATTTTATTTGATTTGAAATTACCGCAATTATATTTTTTATATACACTTAGATATTTTATTTAATTTTTATCTCGGGAGATTATAAAATTATTGTTAACGTTTTATAGTTACAAAACAATTTAATAAACCTCGGGTCGAAGAATTATTTTAAATTATTTCACTAAACCAAATTTTCGTATTAAGTATACAGTTAAAGTGATGAGTGATGAAACGTCAAGTGTTATGAAAAAATACATTATTTCTATTGTTTTAAAAGTGTTTCTTAATAGCGCCACTCGAGTAATTCATTAATAGAGAGTAGGAAAAATTTTATGTTAAATTAAATTGACATAAAGACCATTATAACTTACAACTTATAAGTTATTATAAACACGTCCCACTAACCCGCTTTAATCTGCAGCATAATCTTCCTTTTCTAAAGCATTACATTTGCACATTTTGCTGATGACGAGAAAATTGTTTAATTTTTTTTTCCTTTTTTATTTCAAATTTAAATTTCTTCTTAACTAATAGAGAATGTTGGTTTAAATATTCATTAATGTTATTTATTGTACGTAAACATTTAGAAATTTCTTTGCTTGCAATATTGTAAATTTTTTTCTATAATTTATTAAGTGTTTAACATTATAATGGAAATAAAACTATCAAATAATCACCTACAATTCAAAAATAAACATTAAAATATTGTCGAAAGTAAAATTTTGTTTGAAAAATTGTAATTTAATTGTTTTTAATTTTATTTTCTAAAGAATTTTTTAATGTATCAAAAAAATGATTAAGCATGCTCATTTAAATTCAAATCGTTAAAATTTTTGTTACACACTACTTGCATAAATTATTCAAATTATAAAAATTTGTTGATTTCACTCCAAATATTTCAACATTAAACACGAACTATTAATATAATTTAGAAAAGTAGTTTAGAGGATCGAAAAAATATTGCAGCAACAAACTAAAAGATTATTTTGTTATTGGTAAGAATTCAGGTAGCCGTTGTTGTTGATATTCCTTCCTATATTTTTCTCCATGTTCTACATCCATACTCATGTTTTAAATGTACAAGTACTTGAAACAAGGTCGACCAAAAATCCAGTTACTTTTCACTGCATATCTTACGTAACAAGATCTTATAAATACACTTTCCGTGCATTAAATCCTTGCAGGATATATATGCAGGAATCGAAAGGAACTGGTGGACAAATTTAAATAAAAACATTCACCTTATTGAAAAAATAATAAATATTCCTATGTAGTTTTTTATCAATACCACCAACTACGTAGTTAATGATATTCATACCCGAGCATATCAATTTATTCAATATTCAACAAAAAAAGATATAAAGTTACCTTATAAACTTATACTATTTACTTCAGTGTTGACGGATTCAAAACTAAATTTATTGAATATTAAATAAAATTATTGAATATTATAGATTATAGATTACGCAATTGAGAAGTAGGCAGATAGTTCTATAATACAAATTAAATAATCCGATAACAAAATAAAATAACCATATTTTGACTTTATTTCGAATAACAGTTGTTTAAGTGATAAATACCAGTGATTAAATTTTTTATTGTTGTAATTCATTAATCTTCATTGTATTTAAATTCGTTACTCAGTCATTTATCGCACTTGATAATAAATTTAATGCTAACATTGTAGACATTTAATATAATACTTGAGGATTTACTAAACAACCGTGAATATTATTTCAGTAGCCGAACAAGTACAACTATGAGTACTATACCAGTAAGAAGTACTTACTAATGTAATGTAACTACAACTACAAGCACTAGTTGTGACGCAACACGATAAATCCCGTTCGATTTCTTCTAGACTTTATCTAAAGCCTGTTTTCCTTCGTGTGCTTATTTTATTTTTCTCTTTCTCTCGGAAGGCTTTTTCACAGTCATGAAACAGGTGTCTAAAGCCACACGCACATAATTACATTAAATTTACTTTTTATTCGATTAATAACTAAAAAAAAAATTAATAAATTTCAAGCAGAAATTTTTATTATTAAATTGAAAAAATAATTCTTGTAAAAACAAACAAATCAATTTTTAAAGTTACACAATTTATTAATTTCACCTGACATTTATTTATTCGTTATTGATATTAAATAGCCAGCTGTCAATTAATCTTGTGAGCTTATATATGATAAATATTCATGGTGGTCAATACTGGGACTGCTTTTGGTTATATTACTGTTAACGGTGATATGGCGAAGTTGATGACGAATGACGGATGGCTTTAATAATAAATACACGCGGAAATGTTATTTGTTCGCTGTTGCTGAGCTGTAAAATTAATAATAATGGTTGACGTACATATAAGAATGTATAACAGGAATAAACAGTTTGCTGAATTATCGGAAAGCAAGACGGTTAACCGGCGTCGATATGTGCAATACAATATAATCACAGTTGACGCCCCGTAAGTTGAATTGCACGGAAATAACCTGTGGATTTTTGCTGCTCTTCCAACCAACGCGAATGCCCACGGGATTTACAAGTTACATATTATAGTTACAGTCTTATTTGATCTATATTTATGTTTATATCTATATATTTATACTGGAAAGACTAGAAGAAATAAATGTGTGCATGTGTGTGTTAAATTAGTGAGGAGTATAGGAGAATAGAACTGGTTAGGTCAGACAGAAGTCGACACGGATGAGCGACCATAATTTCGCTAAATTTATCGAGATTTGCTTTGTAAAAAATACTTTTATAATTGCGTTTTAATGCTCAGTATAATCGATTTTTAATCATTATTATTATCATTAGGCGGCTTTTATTATTATCAATTAAAGTTACGAGAAGTAAAGTTATTTCAACACGGAATTAATACGTGACTTTAATTTCGAATTTTTGTATTATTAGTATTTTTACTGTCAGCTAAATATATTATGCAAAAAAAAGTTGAAATATTGTCATTAATCATAAAGAATTATCTTTTACAGTGAATTTCTTTCCCTCCGAGTGCTAGTACAAGTTATGTCTACAATAATAATTATGAGTTATTTCAATGCAGTTATTTTATTTACTGCATTTTTTAAAATAATTTATTCTGACATTTTAAACTAAGATCGATTTTTATCTACCGTGATTAAAAGGCTGTTTTATTGACAGTCGATTGTGAAAAATGACGTTTCTAAATGAGAAATATATTTTTGATTTGAAAAACTTTTCAAATTATAAATAATTCAATCATTAACAAATTAAAAATTCTATTTATTCAGTGAAATATTTAATTAATCATTTTAATAATAATTTATCTAGTCGCGCCATGTTCAAGTTCAAATCTCATATCTCTTAATTAAAATAATTGTTTAACCTTTTATTAAATCAATTTTCAATGTCTTTATTTAATAAATAAAAAATAAATTAATCAAAAATAGAAAAAAAAAAATCTTAAGAGTTAAACTCTTAAGAATTTCCTTTCAAAAATAATAATTAAAATCACAACTAAATATCTAGGTTAAAATATAGTTTTACAATTCTATAACTTCCAAGTATTTTAATAATAAAAATAAATTTATTACCAGTTGTAAGAATAAATTAATTAACGATTCATAAACAATTATAATGAATAATGACATTAATAACAACAACAACGTTATTAAATATTTATTGCTTAACTACTATAATGATTACAATTAAATTATATGACTTTTAAAAAGTATTTACTACAATTTAAAACAATGTTATATTTTTATAAATCGGTGCTTATAGTTACACTCTTTAAAATTACACTTACATAACCATCATTAATTTTATCATCATTACTTTGTTACAGGATGCCAGAGAAATACTCCAAGAAGTCCTCGGGCGAGTCGAAACGACGCAGCACTTGAATTCGAGTGTCCCGAGGAGTTTGGGTACTATCCCCATCCGCGGGACTGCACTCAGTATTACGTGTGTGTTTTTGGCGGTGCACTTTTAGAGTCATGTACCGGCGGGCTTATGTACAGGTACAGTATTGCTTAATCTCAATAAAAAATATTTAAAAAACCTTAAAAAAATAAAAATAAAACCAGTCACCGGACAAATTTATCCTTTCACTTAATCGTTTTTATTTTATTTTAAAAAAAATAAAGCCGAGAGCCAAACCCGAAAATCCCAGTAATTATTTATCTGTAAGAGCTACACTTACAGTAAGAGAGTTTAAGTTATTATTACAAAAAATGGGTACGGAAACATTTATGTAAAAGCAGGGTTCATACTCTAGAGCCTCAAGTCTTGGGACATCGTACAGTACATTTATATATATATATATATATATATATATGTATATCTATACTTTCATACAATATATTACTTTGTATTTAATTTAATATGAAGAGAATCAAATGAAAGTGAGAAGCCTGAACATTAGACTTTCGGTAATCATAGACTCTGTACAGTACACTCTGGTATAAATAAAAGTATGAAGTTTTATATTTGACGGCTCGACTCTCATATAAACTACCACATACACCATATTTACCGCATACAGCAAGTAAACTACTCCGTATTGAGAATCAGTTTCTCATTGCAAATCCAACTATTGTTAAGACTGTCGTCAGCTAACAAGCCGTGGGACTTGATCCTTCAACATAATATTATATGGACAAACGCGAGGAAAAAAGTTGTAAAAACTAGAACTACTGACGTGCGAATTCCCTCTTTTTGCTTTACATATTTATCTACGCTATTGTTTTAGTCGGAACAATTAGTTCTTTTAATTATTTTCAAACTAAAAACTAAATTCTATTGATGTTAATTAGCAATAATGGTTAAGATAAATATCCAGATCTAAGGTTTTATTCATTCTTACCTTTTAATTCAAGCAGTTTCGTCGGATATTGAGATTTTGTGATAAATTTTATTTATTTAGTTGAAGTAAATATTATTATAAAATTTATTTAATGATTAGCAAAATTATTATATAATATAATTTTGTCAAAATAACTTATCAGAATACTTTTCAATTTTATTTCAAGATTCGAAAGTAATGATTTATCTCTTAATTTAATCTAGAGTCGAATTTTAATTAAGATTATGTCGTTTTAAATTTTAAAACCTTTAACATTTTAATTATTAGAATTTTAATATTGGATACTTAATAATTCATTAATTTTTTTTTTAATAATTAAATTAATTTTGATAAAAATTTAAAAATTTTAGAAACTTTCTTTAAAATTAATAACTTTTTTCAGCTTATTTAATTTTTTAAAAATTTTTCAATTTCTTAATCGACAAAAATTTATGATTTTTTATTGACAACAGAAATTCGTCCAAAAGCTTCAAATTTTCAATATATCAAAACTATAATGTTTAAAAAAATAAAAATTAAAAAGATTAACGTCAAAAAAAAAATAAATAAATAAACTCCAATATTTATAAATTTGTTATCCGGTTGGCTGAATAAGTTTACCAGTCCAAAAGTCTCACGCGCTTTGAATAGTAAAAGGATATTTACCCGTGGCCGTATCCTACCCCTGGAATAAAAAATGATGGCTGTTTCGCCACACCCAGGTCACCGTTGAGTCGAGTCACGACGCGTGTTCAGAGTAATGTTATAGTCTGTCGTTATTTGTAAAAAATGCCAAGCATATGTGTATACATATGTGTAATATGTGCATTTATTCAAAGGATAAGTTCGATAATACACCTTCTAAATATTTCATTTTACCCCGTGCAAGTCATAACAACACACGTAATATAAATAAATAAATAAATAAACAAACAAACAGTTTATTTATTTATAATGTGACATACGCTAAAATCCACGAGATTTGTAACCGAATGTTACAAATCTCTAGATAACGTGATTCAATTAAGGATAATCAAACGACAGTCTTGTAAAGCCAAATACGCGATATCGCAATTTAATTCTTTTAGCATTTTCTGGATTATTACACCATGAAATTAGCCCAGGGGTATTGATTATTAGCTATTTTATTTCATTTAATAATAAACTTTTTAAATCATGTTTTCCCCGGAATGGACTTATACATAAAGCGGTAATGACTAAAATAAAATGTCATTAAATTCCGATTGTCGTAAAGTCATTTATTATTTGTCAGTTGTAAATATTTTCCGATTTACTAAATTGGAAATATAGAAAGGAGTTGCCTCTACTAGATTTGATCCAATATTTTCATGCTGAGCAACAGAAAAAATAAATTATCATTGTTAACTATCCACATTACAATTATATTTTATGTAACAATAATAATATTTAATAATATCGAGCCGAGATTGGTGATCGGTGATCTAGATCCCACGCAATCATTGCGACATATCATCTGGTAAGTGGATAAATATAGACTGATAAATATTTATGCATTGTGCTTGCTTTAATTTATATAATATAATAACTTTGAACTATACTGTGCTGTACCGAGGGATTGATAGGAACAAACAGCGAAAAGGAATCCGAAAGTCAAAGAAAGCAAGGTCGATTTGTGATCGATTGGTGCTCGAAGGCACGCGCTAAGATATAAATCTAAATTGTTTCACCTCCCGGTTGGGTTAAGTTCTTTTATGTTATGTATTATCGACAATAATATAAAACATATACGATATACATTAACAGGCCCAGGTGATACTTGCCTATCAACAAGATTTACTAGTATATATACTTTTCTTATTAACGAGATTTTTATCAGACTGTTATTTACTTTTTTGATTTTGTTTAATGGTTTATGCTGCGCAACCTTTGGTCTACTTTATTTTTTACCTAACAGTACCAATTATAATAATGCTATTTAATTAATTGATAGTTGTTTTATCTTATTTTGATAGTTAATAAACGATAGCAATAAATCATACGTCTCAATCAGGCTATTGAGATATATACTATGTAAGCATCCGGTTAACTTAAAGAAACACTTTGCCAGTAAAAAAGATAGTAATTAATTTTTAATTTGATATTGATTTAATTAAAAAGTTTATGATACTTAATTACGGGTTATAATTTTTTTTTGAGCTTTTTGTGTTATTAATACTTAATGGGTTGTATTTTTTAGTCACGAGCTCCAGACATGCGACTGGCCACGTAATGTTGGCTGCCAAAGCAGTTCTGCTGCTAATCAGGATGTCGAAGATGAAGATCCTTTATTGGAACGGTAAGCTGTTTTTTTAATTTTTTTTATTTATGACCATTAATTTATAATAATTAATTCTGAACTATTTTCTTTAGATTTTTATATATTCATAAAATGGGTAATATTAAAACTATATAACTTTTTCACGAGTTTTGCTCACTCTGAGAAAATACCATGAGTTTATTGGCTTTAAATAATTAAATTATTTCTTCATTAGTATCGGATTAGAATTTGAAAAAAAATTAAATTAAATTAAAAAAAAAAAAATTAATAATTTTTAAACTTGTAAAATTTCTTAAAAAAAAAAAAAAAAAAAAACGATTGATTGATTTTTAGATAAATATTTCAAGGAGACGATTGACAGATTAAAATTCGAAATCGCATTAAGCAATTTTTGTCTCATTATGTAAAAAAAAAAATAATAATAATGATAACAACAATAATAATTACAATGATAAAGATAATAATAGTGATACAAAAAGTTGAGCAATAAAGTCTCAGTAGTCATTATAAATAGCAGACAAAAGTGTATATTCAACAATTTCACATAGTGCATTATATTATTTTTGAATGAATAGAGAAAAATACATAAAGACCGACAATAATATAATTACGGTGTACATAAAACGATGAGTTGTTATTCCAGAGTAAGTGAAACTGTCGGAAAATTTAATTCAACCGAGTTTACTACCGGTATATAGCTTAGTGCTTAGTAATTCACATTAGTATTAGTAGATCACCGAGGCGCCTGAAAATTAGGTCCAGTTGCATTATTAAGAAGAAAAAGTTTCTTAAAAGTTAATCGTGGTAATCTAGCGAAGTTTAGTGTTGGTGTGTTGCCGGAAACATTGTGCCGAGTCATGAGTATTATTTATATACCAGATACCAAGGAATAGAGCAGGGATCTCTGATTATAGTTGCGAGCACTCCTGGGAATCCAGGCTAACTATCCAAAGAGCCTTTTGATCTCGCTAATTTTCTTCCTTATACCTCTTAGGCCTCTTGCCCTTACTCCCCTGTAGCTATTTGCTGAGCGATGCTTTTTACATTCAATTATTGCACTCTTTACCTCAATAGCTCGTGGATATATCACATTATTTAACCGTAATTATGATCATTGGCCCTCTATTACTAATCCCTAATACACTGTTATGCTATCGCTGTTTTCCTCCTCGTATCCACTCATCAAAGATTTTAAGGCGAAGCTTGTGGTTATAATTGCACGCACACCTTTGACGCGAAACCAGGTGTGCTCACTTCTCTTAATATCATTTACCGTATATTATTATTTGGGGGAAAAATTATGCATGATGTAATAGTAAACATTTATTTCAAATTCATTTTTTAGTTTTCTTATTTCAAGATTTTTTTTTTTTTTAAATCTTTAAAATTAATTGTAATCTAAATTTGAAATTATATTATTAAAAATTAAAAATTTTCTAGTATTTTTTAAGTCAAGAAAAATGACTAATATTTAAACAATTGAATTTGTTCCAGAGCCGCAAAGGCAGAATCTCAGCAACGGCAGCATCAGCAGCGTCAACCAGTCCACCGTCAGCAGGTTCAGCTAACCTCTCCATCCCCGTCTCTGTCGCAAGCAACAGAGCGTCAATCTCACCACCGTCCCCAGCAGCAACATCAGCACCGAACGTACCCCGATGAGGAGTACGAGCCAGCATCGGAGATCGAAAGCGACCGTCAACAGCGCGTTTACCGCGGCCAGCCATCAACGATCGGTCAAGTCCAACGAGACCGGGACGGCCTCAGGAGGAACATTATTTCCGTAAGTCCAACGCACCCGTCTCACCCCGCTTCCATCACATCTCCACCAACACCACCACAGTCGTCCGACGAGGACAATGATAGTGTGGGACACGAGACAACCGCGAGTCAAACAACAACTAAAGATCGCAACTCGTCTATCACAACTCTCACAACAACAACAACAACAACAACAACAACATCAATGTCTTCATCTTCGTCTTCGACTGCTAATTTCCCGACGAGGTCAAACGTCGGTCAATCACGCGATAGAAAAGATTACGCGATTTATGAGGCAACCAGACGTAATTACATTATCGTCAGCTCGCCTTCACCTTTCAAGCTGCCTCCTCGAGAAGATACAGACAAAGATAAAGACAATTACGATGATGATCAACCGGCTGTAACGACACTTCAATCCATTAGAACGCCACCCGTGCTAAGTGATCAACCTTTCCAGGTAAATGTTGTTCCTGATCAAACTGTCAGTCCTCCAAGTACTATCGATGCTCTTCCAGACGTCGACTCGACAGTAGTAACTCACTCAACCTCTAATTCTAATTCTCAGTCCCAGTCGAGCAGGTTTGATGATCTAGAGCAAAACGAAATCTCAGTGAGCCCACCGGCGCCTCGAAAACGCCCGACCTATGACTTTTACGATGAATCTATTGGCAAAAGTAATAGCAATTACATCATTGGCACGTCATCCTTGAGACCCAGAGTTAAATCACGAATAGCGAACCGAGGAAGGGAGAGATATCACGGTTCTAATTACGTTACCATGAAAGTCGTCCGCAAGCGGCCGGTCAGTGACCGGGACCAGGATACCAAGGATTCGTTCAAAAGTGACGTGAAAGTTCCACTTAGCCGGTCAACTACTCCTTCTACCCAAACGCCTTCATCATCACCAACGACACCGTCATTACCATCAACATCAGCGGATCAGCGCAAAAATCAAAAGATCCTTCACTTGCCTCAAAAGGTCCTAGCCGCTACCGGACCCGGCAAATCCGACCGGTTAGACGATACGCCCACGACACTAAGCCCGCTCAAGAGAGCCTACATAATGAGCAAGCTCCAGCAGCAACGGGATCAAGAGGACGTTGAAGGAAATGAAATATCCCCGGCTTCAGGTCTTCAACACCAGTACAAGTCTTTCGACTCAAAGAAACATGACATCAGACTGCCCCAGACCTTGACGGGCAATTCTTCTATCACCTCTACCACTACTTCTGTGTCTAAGACCATGTTAACAGGAGTAGCAGAAGTTAAAGCTTCTACTAAAATTGTTAAGGCTACTTCTTTGTATCCCGCTAAAGTGGAACTCTCGACAACGCCAACACCATTCCGACATGTCCCGACAGCGGAGATTGAGAAGAATGAAATATCAGCGACATCTTTAAACCTGACACCGGTTAAACTATCGGTGGTAAATCAACCGAGAACTCGTCATGACAAAAAAGATCTGAGCGTATCTACAGAAGCTTCTTCCTTTTCTTCTTCTTCTTCTACTACGACTACCACTATGAGTACTACTACTGATTCTTCCACTACAAGTGCTACTGCACTACGGCAGCAATACTCAGGACAGCGTAGGATCATCACGACACTCGTAAGTCAAGTCCAACACGTTCCTTCAATTGGCTCTGACTTCTTCTATCGGGTTCTGAAACCTTCAATTCTAAACAATCCATCAATTACAAGACATCAAGATCTTCTTGGCAAACTTATTAATAAATAATATTAATATTAATAACAGTAGAAAAATGATTAATAATAATATTAATAAAACAAAGTATTATTAACATAAAACAACTTATTTAAAAAAAAAAAAAAAAAAAAAAAAAAACTAAATACATAAATAAAACAATGACAAAATTAAACTGTGATCAATTGCAGACGTAATCGATTGTGTCACCGACCATCAATAATTAATTCGTCTGGCAGATGTCTCGTGTTTCCTTACGGCAACGAAATATTTAACATAATAAATGCCTCTCTGATATTTCCTACAGTATTTTGTAAAAGAATTATGCAAAATAACTCTAAAAATTAAATAAAAATAATGAAGGAGCCGATGTATGTAGGATTAATGTACCTCAGTGCTGGTCGTTAAGTCAAGAGGCGACGTAAAGTAGCGTTTGACTAAACAAAACGGACGACCCGTGAAATCGCGTGGGCCCGTTACGTGCGTGACGGTTTATCCATTTACGTCTCTGAAAGTATAAATAAAAAAAAATTAAAAAAATATAAATCAAGTACCTAGTACCTAATAATAAAATAGTTAATAAATGATGGGCATTCTTAGTCTTAACTCTTACTCTGTACTGTATTATACTAGTTGATGTACATGTAGCACGTCTTTACTCGACCATTCTTTCATTCTTTCCATACAAGCTAATACCTACTCTTTTTCTCTAACGACCATCAAGGACTTCCTTTGTGGTCATTATTATTCTCTATAGTAATTAGCAAGCTTCATTTTTTAGTCTAACACTCAGTTTATTTTATTCCAGGAGAGAGAGAAGGAAAGCTTCGCGCGCATTCAGACAGACAGTCCTTACAGGTAATTATTTTTATTTATGTATGCAATATACTGCTGTAACTAGTTTTATGACATTTCATACTTATTAGTAATTATTAAATGCTTAAGATAATTTAAATGTTTGATCATTAAAAATTACCACAGAACTATTCCTTCGGAGAATCCACGTGTCGTAAAAACCACACCGTCGACACCTGCCGTTCCAGCTCCTACTATTTCAAAGGCCTACTACGATCATGATAGTTATCCTTACTATCTCTACGACGATGACGTTTCTATTTATAAGGACGATGGTGAGTTTTCAAATTATATTTATTTGCATTCATTTTATTACTTTTATTATAAAAAAAAAAAAAAAATCAGATATTTAATTATCGATTATTATAAAATCTTCCATTTTTTTAATTATTTATCTCTTACAGATTATCCCCAGTACGCTCTCAACCAATCAGTACCAATCCAATCTCATCCTCCACAACAGCAAACCGTTCGTATCGCCGAGGTCACACCAAACTCAAAGGCTTACACGCAAAAGTCAAAGAAAGTACCCGCGAACGATGTTAATAAGTATAATTTCAATTCAGAAGTCACTGCCGCGGATTACGACATCTATGATAACCAGGTAATTACTGAGAACATTTTACTTCTATAAATTAAAATTATTTGAAACAAGTTAGTTATTAAAGACTCGATAAATTGACTGTTTCTTAATATAAAATTCCAGTTTTCTCATTTTATTTATATTTATTCTCAAAAATAATTTTCAGGGTCACAAGAATAAATTCCATATCAACGATCAGCAGTCTTACAGGTAAGAATAATACTCACCAAAACAAAGCCCGTAAATAATTCGGGTAATTAATTATTTAAACTTTCATTTTACTGTTGATGCTACCCATATTAAAAAATTCCCAGTCGTTGAACTCGGTGAATCTTGCATTTAATTAAAAGTAGTCAAATAAAGGATAGGCATACAAAAGTTAACTTGTAATTTATTATTTATTATTTATAATTTAAAATTTTATAAATGTGTAGGCCAAACAGCATCAGTCCTCAAGTGGTTCACGTGACGACACCAAATGCCATTGATGCTTACGTTCCATTAACGACGACGACTCAAGCCCCGCCGACGACAACTGCCCGTCCTTACACGACAGTAACTGTTCCAAGGTGTGTAGAATTCAACAAATAACAATTATATTTAACATTTTACATTCATATCTCGTATATTGTATCTTTACCTCACAACATACCTCACAATACAATGCAAGTATCAATATAACGGCGAATTAATGTCAATAAATTACCATCATTGCGTTAATTTAAGGCCACGTAAATACAAACCCTTGTTTGGCCGAGACCTAATTTTAATTCATTATATTTAATGCATTCAATCTTCACTTACGTTTATTCATTCCAAATTCAGTGACTTAAAAAATAAAATTTAATTGCTCTCCTTTATTCACTTTCACCCTAATACTTCATATTCTATCTGCAGTGAACAGGTACACATAAATATAAATCCATGTGTGATATATATATATATATATATATATATATATATATATATATATATATATATATGTTGTATTATTAACTTTCGTTTTCAATCCGGAAGTTGCATTAATAAATTCATTTTATTTAACAGCCGAAGCAGACAAAACGTTAACCGAGGAACTGCACCACCGTAAGTTATAATAACTCATGTAATAAAAAATAACAATTAAAGTGGTAATAACTACAATAATAATTATTATTATCACCATTTCTAAAATATTTAGCTCATCAAATGGTGACCTATTGAGAAATAAATGCACACATCACTCGACGACAGTTAAATCGAGCGTTTATCCCATTAATTATCTTAAGTTAATTGATCTTCAAACGTATTTGACATACTGATTATATAATTACAACTATTTACTATCTTTTAAGTGTTTACAATAATAAATACTGTAATTATTTGTAATCCATTAGCCTCGAATCAGGATTATATGGTTGTAATAATATTACACGATTACATAAACGTCAATTTAAATGTTGCGCGGTATTTAAATTAAAATTTGGACCTAAAGAGTCGTTATAAATATAAAAAACCAATTTAATTATTGAATTTAAGTTTATTTAAACTTTTAACAAGCTGGAATTTATTTTTTATTTTATTTTTTATTAAATAAAACCCCGTTTTTATTCTAGACGACTACGCCCAACACTAAAACCATCTACGGAAATAGTCTCAAAGGCCCAGGAGTTTGTTGACATCTACAGACATCCACCATCAAGACCAGCACCAATTTATCCTACGCCTCAGGTAGACAAACCAGCAGCCAAATGCCGCAAAGATGTTTGTTTGCTTCCGGATTGTAACTGCGGTGGACCTGATATTCCAGGTAACCCACATACTTTTATTATTATATTTATTTATTCTCAATCATCAACGTCACTTTTTGATTTAAGTATACAAGTAATTACATCAAATTAAACGTCATTATTATTATAATTCATTTATTTATTTATTTTAGAATTACAAAATAATATTTTTATCGATCTGTTGACTATTCAAAAGAGTCTGTAGCAATAACGAATCGAGCGTTGCGAAACCGGTACATCATAATGGACATGACCACATGGACTATTTATAAATGTGGTTGGTCATTTATTTAAGATAAGATGAGTTGGTGTCTCTTTACTCAAACATTTTTTATTTTAACTGTGTTTAAAAGACTGTGTAACGGTATAGATTTGTAAAACAACTAGACACAGTGCTTGTTACACATTCGCCAATTTGCTAATAAGTCAAGCTTGTAATAATTGTTTTGTATTTTTTTTTTTTATTTTGTATTGAAGCTGTTGTCATTATTATTATTATTATTATTATTATTATTATTATTATTATTATTATTATTATTATTATTATTATTATTATTATTATTATTATTATTATTATTATTATTATTATTATTATTATTATTATTATTATTATTGTTATTGTACTTAAGCATATGAGTAGATATATTAATAGTTAGCATATTTTAGCACAATGTGCGATGATGACTAATAACAAAGACTTTCATCGTTAGCCAATGTACAATTGAATATGGTACGTCCGAAAACCATTACATTACATTATATTGAGAACGTGGATGTCAATGCTGATGAAGAACAGGCATGTCAATTGTCTGCATTGCAATATACTGCTTACCGAGTTCAGTTACTTTCACCGATTCTAATATTACATACGCTACGCATTGCGCGGGACATTCGAAAGTGAAATAGATCCGCATATATATCTCTACACATATAAATATAAATATAAATAAATATATACTTTCATAGAATAGCGGAATACAGTAGAGCCCAATTAACGTTTTATTCGTCGCACGCATCTACTCTGTGAATGTTCTCATGCGTAAAGACAATCACATTATGTCTCTAGACTAAACTCAGACATTGTGCCCGGCTGAATATCAAAAAATTTTATTATTTAAATTTCGAAAAAAGATAAAAAATTTACTTTTAAATTACATTTAATGTGAGTTTTTTTTTTTTTTTTTTTAATTTTGTCGAGATCAATATAATTATAATGTAATGTATTATTAACATAACTTCACTGTGGGTGAATTTAAGTTAAATTTCCTGTAAGCTATCCGTGATTTAGAGTCATTAATTCAGTAGGTTATTTTCTAATATCAAATATATTAGGTAATAATGAATGAAATATAAAATTGAAGTTTAGTGTTATCATTTTTAACAATTTCTCTTATCTAGAGACACAGAATACAGATGAAAATAGTCACGCTTCGCGGTTATTTATATATAAAATCACGGCAGGGGAAAAACATAGATTGACCAGTGAAAAAACCAAACTTTCGACGGATTAAATTATAATTTAACTGTCATTTACCTTTTATTTATTTACGGATTAAATTAATTTATAAATTATTTATATTTATCTCAGCGTTTATCTAATGAATAGTTTATTCGTATTGTCCTGAAGAGTTTAGTTTTCCGCGTTATCAGTTGTGTAATTCATCATGAGATTAATGTAGCATTTAACGACCATGAAAACGGTATTGCCCTCGGCTTAAACCGTCTAATCAACAATAAAATCTATCGAGACTCGAGACGTTTTTATTATTGCACCTCTAGTCAATATATAATATATAATTCAGTAAATAGTAAATAAAATACATATGTAGTAGTAGTATCCACAGTATGTAATAATAATTCTCCAGGTAAATACTGTACGGTGCTCCTCGAAAGTACAGAGCGATTAATAAATAAGTATATACTTATCGCGTGGTTTATATAAAGTATAAAATAAAAACCAACTAGTACAGCGAGTATAGATTAATTTAAAAATTTAATCCACATACTTTCGAGTGATTAGATTTAATTATAATAATATTAATAATACCTGGGGTAAAAATTTTCGGAAAAAATCCATTAGATATTGAAATATCAAATTGAAAAATTCAGGTGGAATAGATGTTGAACAGACACCGCAGATTGTTCTTCTGACTTTCGACGACGCCGTTAACGATCTTAACAAACAGCTCTACGAGGATTTGTTTGAACGGGGCCGGAAAAATCCAAATGGGTGTCCAATATCAGCAACTTTCTACGTGTCGCATGAATGGACTGACTATAGCCAAGTTCAAAACCTTTATGCCGACGGACACGAGCTTGCTTCTCACACAGTCTCGTAAGTCGCGTAAGCGAAGTTCGAGGCTCGGAGATTCTTAATAAAAATTAAAATAAAATTATCGCATTACATATCAAATAAATATTAATTACAATTGCTTTGGGACAAACTGATCAGAAGAAATAATCCAAAATATTGCCAAAACTTTTCTGGAAAAAAGTTGGCCTTTAAAAATAAATTAAATTTTTACTTCTATTTCTTTTAATATAATAACAATGTTAAAAACAAACTAATCTGGTACATGTACTAACTAAAAATTTCTTTTCTGTTCTTTCCTCTTCTCTGAATTAACCCAAACAATATCATGGCCTGAAAAAAATCAATGCACATCCTGGTGAATCTGATTATCCCCCCGTGATCCCGACCTCCTAACACTGCAGGGGACTACTTGCCTGAGGAAATACCGCAGATAGTACTGCTGACCTTTGACGACTCAGTGAATGATCTGAACAAGGGCCTGTATGCGGATCTCTTCGAGAAGGGACGAAAAAACCCAAACGGCTGTCCCATCTCCGCGACATTTTACGTTTCGCACGAATGGACTGACTACAGCCAAGTACAAAATCTTTATGCTTCTGGGCATGAGATTGCCTCTCACACGGTGTCGTAAGTATCGCGTAATAATAATCATCATCATCATTTATTATCATTTTAAATCTTACACATATGATTTACTCATGTCATTTACTCATGCAAACGAGCCAAGTCCACAATCGTCTCTCATAATTTTACCTTAGTGTCTAATGCTAATGGTAAAAGCTTTGAACAAACACTAATTACAATCTTACAAAACACTATTTATTGGTTGATATATGATGATAAAAATAATTATAATAAGATTAATGCTTTTTAATATTAAATTTAAATACTAAAAATTACAATGATAATGAATCGATCAGCCTCGTGCTCCTAATACAATTTTAAGTAGAAAAAAAAAATTTTTTTTTTTTTTTTCAACTTTAAAATCATTAAAATAAGTTGATTAATTGATTAAAATACAGACGTAATAATGATAATACGATTACAAAATCTAGGCACAGTTTTGGCGAGCAGTTCTCAGCTAGGAAGTGGGCCAGAGAAGTTGCTGGTCAACGAGAAATTCTCGCTGCTTATGGTGGAGTCAAGTTGGAAGATGTCAAAGGAATGCGCGCTCCATTCCTCTCGGTGAGTTTTTTTTTTCTTTCCAAGTAACCTGGTTTATGGTTATTTATTGCACTCACTTCTCAATTTGACTTTAACGATAATGTGTTTACATGTTTATTTATTTATTCATTTACGGTTTTTGATAGGTCGGAGGCAACAATATGTTCAGAATGCTGTGGGAGACCAACTTTACATACGACTCCTCGATGCCGATCTACGAAAACAGACCCCCGAGCTGGCCTTATACTCTTGATTACAAATTATTCCACGACTGTATGATTCCTCCATGTCCGACGAGGTCTTATCCCGGATTGTGGGAAGTGCCTATGGTCATGTGGCAAGATCTTAACGGTGGTCGCTGCTCTATGGGAGATGCTTGCTCTAATCCGCCAACTGCTGATGGAGTTTACAAAATGCTTATCAAAAACTTTGAACGTCATTATACTACTAACAGGTTATTAAAAAAAATTTTTTTTTTTTTTGGTATAAAATTATTATTATTATTATCACTTTATAGATATTTTCTGACGTAAGTCATTAAATTTTCAGTTTATTGGCTAACAACAATTTTTTTTTCTCTAATTTTTCGTAATATTATTAGCCTGTATTATTTTTTCAGTCAAATTTATCTTTAATGACAAATTTAAATATGAATTGAGAATAAATTGTTTATGCCTGGAGGAAAATACGGACTAACAATATTACAAAAAATCAGAGAAAAAAAAATCGCTGTATTAGACTGGATAGTCAATAAACTGAAAATTTAATGACTTAGGTCAGAAAATATCTATAAAGTATTATAAAAAATAAATATTAAAATTATTATAACTATTATATTTTTATAATAAAAATTTTTTTCTTTTTTAATAATTGCTAATATTTGTTCGAATTATTACAGAGCACCATTTGGTCTATTCTACCACGCTGCATGGTTTACTCAACCACACCACAAAGAAGGATTTATCTCCTTCTTAGATACAATCGTTGCCATGGATGATGTCTGGGTAATAACAAATACCCAAGCTATTGAATGGGTCAGAAATCCGACGCCTCTTGCTTTATTAGATACTTTTGAACCATTTGGATGTAACTATCAGGTAAACATTGGATTTATTTTATTTCATCATTTTTAATATAAATTTTTAAGAAGTCTTATTAATTTTTTTTTTTTTTTATCAATTACAAAAAATAGGGACGACCTAAAAAATGTAATAATCCAAAAGTATGTAACCTCTGGCACAAGAGTGGCGTGAGGTACATGAAAACGTGCCAACCTTGTCCGGATATCTACCCCTGGACGGGCAAGACCGGAATCCGCAGTAGCCGCATCGACAATGACATCGAAAATTGAAATAATTAATAATAATGATTTAAAATAAAAATTAATTTATATAAAAAAAAAAAACTAAATGCACACGTGACATTGTTATAATAATTGATAATTGAAAAGCAATGAAGAAAAACCCACCAGCAATTTATATTATTTATAAAAAACATATAAACGTTAAAATTGTTTATTTATAACTACGATTAGAATATGTAACAATATTCTTAATTCTTTTCTTAATCAATTTGCTCACGTGTAGATTCACGCGATATTATAGACATCTGCGGACAATTTATCAAGGCGCTGTGTCAAATACTACCAGCTGAGTACGTCAATGTGGTTTTATATACATAGATAATAACAGTTATTATTCTTTAGATTAATATTTGATTTTAAATCCGTAATCTTCATCTTCTTTTAATCATAAATTTATGTATAAAAATAAAAATAAAAATAAAAAATGCTACGGATAATATTATACAACAATGCCATAAATATAGTATAAACTTTCGAAAGTAAATAATCTGACGCTTATTAATGTATTCTGTGACTGGTATTATACTTAAATTGATACAAACACAAATCGCTGTTCAAAGATAAAAAAATTATTTTTTTATTGTTGTCAAATCCATCAATTAAATCGGGACTCATTAAATCAAAAGTGTTTTTATTAACACACGCACTTATTTGTATATAAAAAAAATTGGCTCAAGATCTGTCTCGATTTGATAAAAGAAAAGCCTTCTTGACGTACTCAGCTAATTTTATAGTAGGTAAATTAATAAAATAAAAATACAATAAAATACGTACGGACATTTAAATAATCAGGTGTCGTATCGTAAAGCTATAAAATGAAAGTACTTATAGAATATTTATATAACCGAGCATACGGCAAAGATATGATATCACATGAGGTATGATATATGAAATAAAAAATAAAATACAATAGTAACGATGTAACATAGATTTTATTGTATTTTGCTGAGTGTTCAGTTATTTGTGCCGATTAATATGAGATTTTTAATTATTTAATAGCTCAGAATGTAAGTTACGAGTTACTAGGCGCAGATGCGACGAGGGCGGATGTTTTTGAGCGACCGTGTTTGCGAGCATGGTTGCTATACAAAATAAAAATGTCGCTAGACATTGCAATAATTTAGTTAAGTACTTATTGTAATTTTTGATGTCTCTAATAAATTTATCTATAAATTTTCTTTTTAATTAATCATTATCTTAGAATAATTAAATATATCCTGGCCCTGAAAATAATTTTAAGTAATAATTATAAAATATTGATACTTTTAACATTAATAATGGTTGAATCTTCTTAAGGTAGTTTGGCGGAATTAATTTATTTATTAATTATAAGTAACACTATCATAAGTATTTCCCTCTACTAATTTATTGAAATCATCAAAGAAGTAATCTTAGATGGCACTGGTAGACATCAAATGGCATTTTTAAATCCAATAACAACCGACATATAAGTATTCATAATTAATAGTAGAAGTTGCTAATTAGAATTCAAAGTGACTAGTTGGTAACTTTTCGTTGCACGTGCTTAAGGTTCCATTCGAGTTCCAATTGGGTAAGCAATTTTTGTTGAATTAAAATAAATATCTGTAAATTTATAAAAAAATTAATCATACTAAAGTTAGCTAACATTTTTAATTTATTGGCTTTTTTTCATTTGTTAGAGCTAAAAATATTTTTTTTTTAATTACACTTATAGTTTTTCAATTTTTTTACAGATAAAATTTTTTTCTTATTTTTTTTTTTTTTTTTTTTTTTTTTGTAATAATTCAGGTATTGATAAAAAAAAAATTTAATTTTTAGATGTCGGCTAATTTAATTTTCATAAAAAGTTATAGCTTAGCATTCCGAGTATGTGGTGCGTGCGTTATTCCCAAAACATATTTTTGGCAATATCTTTTACACAAATTTATTGATCGATCCTAAAAATTAATCAGCTCTTAATCTTGAATAATAATGCCTATCATTGCAAATTAAATTAAAATCAATTATTCAATTGTTCTAACAGCTAATAGCAGTTCTATTAGCAGGAAATTTTTTAACGTAAAATTTTCTAAAGTTTTAAATATTAAAAATATAATAAAAAATAAAAAAAAATTATTACTAATTTTTTTGACTATTTAAATGATCAAATAATCAATTATAATACTTAAATGATCTAAAAACTGCCATTTTATTTTTATTTTTATAACAAATTAATTTTAATAAAAAAAATTTCTAAAGTCTGTCACCTTTAGTGTAATAATTATTTCCTACTAATACAATGTAATCCCTTTCAAAAAAAAAGCAAAATATCAATACTTAGCGCTTAAGTCTATTTATAATTGTCTAAATCAACTATACTTTTCAAGGTGATTTATCTTGCTTTAATCTAGTTAACAATCCATAATAAAGAATGCAATTATTACTTAATACTTTTCTATTTATTAAAGTAAATTCTAACAAATAATAATTTCTGTTAAGGGAGATGACTATTCCGGACCACTTATGGATAATTATTTTGAAAAATCTAACCATTCAAAAGTTGATAGAATTACGGGCATTTTCTCGACATTTCTATAGAATGGTAGAATATGTCTTGAGAAAACACCCGGGATGGGGAGATTTTGTTAGGACAACTATTTCACCCGAGTGGCTGGACGATGTGATGGCGAAGGCTTGTCCCTACGACCTGATAAGCCTTCAAAATGATAATCACAATCTGCTGCTGTGGCGAAAGGTTTATATATATTATAAAAAATGGCAAAATGTTCTGGAGAGTCGGTATAGATCATTTACTATTACTACACCTCCAGATTTCGGGTTAATTAAAATGGCTTCTACTTTTGGTGAGTTGAAATCATTCTATTTAGGGGAAGGTAGCCTAAAGCGGGTGGGTGCTGTTTTGTTGTGACATTGACTGCGAATGTCAAAGTATCCATTTGTAGTGATCATGGGAACACTTCTCTGAGTATTTGAAAGTTCTGATTGGGTGTTTCCTAATTTTTGATAGAAAATAACAAAATATAAAATGAAGAAATTGCTAAATTTGTTAAAATTACAAATGGAATGTGTCATCAGATGATTCGAACACTATGATAATTACACTTATGATAATATTGATGAAATCAAATTATTTTGGTACCATTTAACTCTAAAGTTCGGACGGTACCTTTTGTATTTTTAATTTTACAATTATTTAGCAAAAAAAAACATGCACTGAGGCAAAGTGGGTACACTGAAAAAAAAATTTAACTTGAATCAAGACGAAAATTCTTGAACCAAAAGAATAATTTTGAAGATTTTCAATGTCTTAAATAAAAAAAAAAAATTTTTTGAATCAAGTAAAATTTATTTAAACCAAGAAAAATTTCTTGGATGAAAATTTTTTCTTCTCAAATCAAGAAAATGAAGTTCTTCAAAAGTATTTACTTGATTCAAGTAATTTTTTTTTTCTGTGTACCTACTTGCGCTGCTTTGATCCAATTCTATATTTATTTTGTCATACAATATTATCAAGTAATATATAAATACAAGAAAAAAAGGGGAAATGCATTTTTCATTAAAAAGTTATTATTAGTTTCAATAGAAAAATTCTTAAATTAATGCTTGCTTTAAATTAATGCAATAAAAATCAGATCATTATTTGAATGATTGCAATGCCTAAAAATCTTTTTTTTATGTTAGCTAAATACACAATTTCATTATTTAAATTAGTATTATCATTAGATTCATCTATTTGTAGTGTTTTTATTGTTTATATTTTTTTTTTATTTTTTAGTTTTTATTTTTTATTGATAAAAAATTCTTAGGCCCAAATTAAGACAATATTCCTATCTAATATTGAAGTTCGATCACTACTATGTCGGATAGAATAATATTCGTTAGTAAGTCGAAGAAAAACTAAAACTTCTAGGCCTTCTTCGCTAGCTTACCCGCTTTAAGCCACCCTCCCCTGATGATAAAATATCTTTAGATTTCAAAAACTATGTTATTTTCAAAGATGAAAGATTCTCACTTTGTCGTTGACATTCTACAGAGGATTACATACTGATTGGATACGAAGAGGATATGATAGGAATTTACACTTGGACTAATAACAACTTGAACCTATTGTTCTTAATAGAAAACGAAGAGCAGTATTTAACTCAGGGAGAATTTTGGTATTGCAGTTACGTAATTATATTATAGATATTTGTTAATAATTATTAACTGATTTTTAATTAACTAATGATAACGGACTCTTTATTTCATCTCTAGATGGCAGCCTACTGGTTGTATCTGTAGACAATCAATCCGGCTTGAGGTTTTGGGATCTTAGGAATAATATTGAGCTTATTAATAGAGATTGCTTCGCTGAAAGCATCCAGTAATCCTTATCTATCTTATTTCTTATAAATGTCGTTATTGTGTAATTAAGTAAATAGGGCTTTCGGCTCTAAAAAGCTGGTGCAAAGAGCCAAACTCTTGAATTTTCTTCAAAATGAGATTCTTGGTTCAAGAGTTTGGCTCTTGAGTCAAGTTAATTTTTTTATCAATGCATGAATAAACTTATGACATTAAAATTAGCAGTCACTTGCTTATTTTTTAGTTTTTTTTTAACAAATAAATTTGTACCGAAAAATTATTTTAAAAAAATTGCATTTTTTATTTTTTTAAATTTCTAGATGTCAATTTTATTTTTCTAATTTTTTTTTTTTGCCATAATTTATTTGTTACAAAAATTCTTAAAATTATCAAATATCTGCTAAATTAATTTTCATATAAACTTAATTGATTTACTATGACCAACAGCTATAACGGATGCCGAGATTTCTGCATAGGCGAATTAAGCGGAATTTTAACATCATTTGAAAGAGATGGTGATAATATAATACGGGGCGCGACAGAAAATTTAGAACTCTCAGCGGATGATGTAGTACTCAAACATACTTTTCATAAAAATATTGTAATTAACATCGTTATTTTTAATGAATTTATTATGAATAATACTTAAATGCTTTTGAAATTATAGCTTCGTTTTCGATTTTAGGTTTCAGTACTAATATTCAGAGACCATGAAGTTAGAGTGAAGAATTACAGAGTGTTGATTAACAACGGAAGATTAACTGGGTTTCAATTAGTAGCCCAAATAGATCCTATAGAACTGAATCCTGTTTGTTTAACACAATTGAGCAAATATACTTTTCTGAGTCAAGATTACTTCTATGTAACGAGCGGTAAGTTTCAAGATTAACACGAAAAATTCATACTTTAACATCGATTTTCAACTAATTTGATCAGAATTAACAGATTTTTATGGATTTGCAACAAATTATAACGAAACAGAAGATTATTTATGGGATTCTTATGTGCCCGAACGCTTCGGTCCCGTCACAACAATGCTGATGCATGCTAAATTAATAATTCTTGGCTTCGAGGATGGTTCCATTAATATAATTTCCATTGAGTCTATCCTTGATATGGAGGAGATGACCTTCGCTATGGATAAAATCGAGTGGTCTAGGAAGATTCGGGTTGCCCCTAGGCCGATATTTCATTTGGCTGTTTGGACCATTGGTCAAAAAAATCACATTGTTGCTATTACTGATGAAAATATTCATTTGATTAAGTTTCCATAGAACTTTTCATTATTGACTGATTATTTGTCATTGTACTTTGCAATATTATAATAAATGGTATCACAATTAAAAAGTAGCTTCGTTAACATTTATATATTACATTTAATATAGCTTCGCCTCGGGCATCATGATGCGCAGTGCAGGAATCTAAACTTTCTGCACTCGTAGTGTAATATATTATTTTTCTTACTACCTCGGTCGAAAGTACGTAGCTTCTGCTGTGATATCGCGGCAGAAATATTCATTTTTATTCCTCGGTCAAGAAGTACGCGCGCCATCTAGTTGAGCGGGAGTAAAAACTTAATCGCGTGCACTGCCACTCAATACATGAGAAATTCCCTCTACAATACTACCACAAAGACCCGATTCACGTATCCACAACCTCTACTTTTACTCGCACTCGTATAACCTCAAAGTTTGTTTACAATAAGTTAATGCTAATGTTTATTGGTAAATTCTATTCAGAAAATTATTGTGATTAAAATTTTATAATAAAAATAAAAAAATGCATCACCAATTATCTGACGAGTCAACCGATGAAGAAGAAGTCACCAGAGGCTTTGATGCGGAAGCACAAGTGTCAGTGCAAACTGACACTTTACCCAAGAAATCTGCTGATAAATATACGCTAGTCTATAATACTTACAAAAAATGGAAACAAAAAAATAAAAGTGCTTTATCTGATTTTGAGGAAAATAATTTAATTGTTTATTTCAAAAGTGTGTCCATCTACCCACAAAATTGTGTCCATCTACTTTGTGGAGTATTCATTCTATGTTAAAATCGACGCTGAATGCCAGAGATAATATTGATATCAGTAAGTTTTATAAATTAAAAGGTCTAGTTAAAAATAACGCCAAAGGTCATAAGCCTAAGAAATCTGCTGTCTTGACGTGGGACGAGGTTATGGCATTCATAAATAATGCACTGGACTACACTCATTTAGCCAATAAAGTATGTATTTATAAAAATTTGTATAAATTGTATTGATTTATAATTTATAAATCTATACCTTTATTTATAGATGTATTTGATGCCTGCCCCCGACCAGCAGCACTCGCTTCGCTCGTGCCGCAAATGTCTGGGCAGGTATCAATATCTTTAGTACACACTTGTCATTTTTCCGTACTTTCGACCAGGTAGCAAGAAAAATAGTATAGGCTACACGCGCAGAAAGTTTGAAATTCCTGCACTGCGCGCCATGATGCCCGAGGCGAAGCCGAGTAGTGTAATATACTTTTTAATATACTTTTTGTAATACCCTTGTAGTGTAATATACTATTTCACAGTTTTTTTTAGATTTCTTAAAATCTACCAGTCTGAGTCGATCTATACTGTATTCAAAATCTAAGTTCAATCAAGCCCTTTCGAATGGCGAAAACCGCGAAGAAATCGGTCAAGACGTTCTAAAGTTATGAGAGGTTTACTTACATAGTCATACACAGAAAGAAAGAAAGTCTTGATTCAAGCGTAAATTTTTTTAAATCAAGAAAATTTTAAGGAAGATTGAAAATAACTTCGGTCTTTTTTTTTTCTATGTAGTTTACATTTCATAATAATCATAGGTTTACATTTACAATAGTCAGGGAAGCTTCCTAGGATCCCAAAACGTTGAGATCTGATAAAAACTCGATTTTCAAAAAACGCGGCAAAAGCAATAACTGATTTTCAAAAATTTTTAATTTTTTTAGCGGGAAATTAAAAGTAATTCAAATATTATTTTTTAAAAACTTTATATATGGTAACGGTTACATAAAAATATTCGAAATAAAATTATAAAAAGTAGTTCTATCAATCCAATGAAGCGTAAAAACTAGTTTTATGTATCAATGAAAAAAATCCTTCTTCACAGATTTTTTATGCAGATGTTCTATTCAGAAGAATTTAGTTTTCCTCCAGGTGAAAAAAAGGGTATATAAAAGGGTTTCCCAGTTTCTTCACTCTATTATTCAAAATTCTATTGTTATGGCAGATTATTTTTTCGGTAGAAAGAAATAAAAAAGAATCTGTCAATGTCAAAAAAAAATGTATGGATGAATATATATTATATCCAGCTAAAAAGTTTAGGTAAATTTATACGCCGAGATCATCGGAATTCAAGTTGACGAAATAAAAAAGGGCTGGACAGTGACATCAACGATTGTAAGACCGAGTTCTTAGAATATAAAAAAAATTTTTATCATCTTATGAATAATTGAATTTTAAATTTTTATGGCACGCTTCACTTGCAAGTAGTTTGAAAAAGAAGGAAAAAAAAGTAATTAGATTTATTGACTGTTCGGTTTAAATTCTACCTAAGTTTATGGAGGGGCAGAGGCCGTTTGTACCTCAGCAAGGTTCAGTTAGAGTACGGAATTTTAATATTCAAATAGTGCTTCAAAAGTGTTGCCTTTTTCTGAAAAGTAACCAATTTAAGGTATAGTTATTTATGGTAATAGGTATTAAGAGTAAGAATTTATTTATTTTTTTTTTTTTTTTTTTTTTTTAAGTATCTATTTTCACTATCTATATTTACAACAGGGATCATTATTGTACAGAGACCTGATGACGTTAACAAATTTATGAATTGTTAAAATATCTCTTGCGAAACCATTACTCGGTCATAAATCGTATCAATTGCCAATCACTTTTCTTTCTTGACTTCAAATTTCTAAGCCCTAAATATTTGTATACCTTATCCGAAGAAATTTTTGCCACTACAATACACAAACAATTTTAAATAAGAATGTTTAGTCCAAGGTTTAAAAATAATTCATACTAGAAACTAACTGACAACAATATCTTTTTTTATCCTAAAAGCCCGCATCCTATTTTCACTTGTCGGTGCATGGTTAAACAAGAATTAACTTTAATCCTTCATGCGACTTACTTGAAGTGGGTTTTTCCCAACAGAAGTTTTATTTTGCCTAAACAGTTCATTATTGCCAGCTAAATGTTACTTTAAACAAGCTAATATGTTTTTAAAATATATGCCGGAAAAAATTATGACTGAGATATTGCAATAATTATTAATAATCATAGATAATTAAATTATAAAATATAATTAAAATTTTTTTGATAGTAGCTATGATACATTTAAAAAAAAAAAAGTTTAAAAAATTTTGAGTGACTTTTAAGTGATTAATTTTGTATAAAATTATATTAATATTAAATGTAATGAGTTTATTAATTATATTCAAGAAAATTATTATCATTATTAAAGTATTGTAAGCTGCAATAAATATATTAAAAAATAAAATAATTATAATTTTATAAATTTTTTAATTTTTCAATTGTAATTTAAAGTCTAAATTAAATATAAATAAATTTTTGTATATAATTATTCAAAAAATCCAAAATGATTATATAACAAATAATTAAAAATACCTTTTGATAATTATAAACAGGAGTCAGGAGGTGAGATAAAGAATAGAATAGAAGACCATGCTTTCACGTCAAAGTCGTGTATATCTCGCCAATTAAAACTGTCAACATGTCTCACGTTCTCCATCCAATAGCTGGATGTATTATTACACTGCAGCTTCTTCCACATCTAATAAATAAATAATTTAATCTTATTCTCTGTTATAATTAAAAGATAAATATTAACGAATCTCTAATACAATAAAATCAGCATGCATTACGGACCTTTTCATTGAGTAAAATCCAAGCTAGCAACATTTCATTACCCTGAGAACTTGCATGCTTTTTTGCCTTTTTTAGCAGACTCTTGGCTGAATGTTTGTTCCCGTGAGCCAATTTAAAGTATGCCTTCAACATGTAAAACCGTGGTTTTATGAACCCGACATTACTTAAATGTTGCTCGAGATTTTTTAAGATCAATTTTGTGTTTTGAAGAAGTTCCGAAAGCTCGTCGGAGCGTTTAATGTTGATGCAGCGTCGAAGCTCAAGAAAGTAAACTTCGAAAGTCTAAAAAATAAACGAAATAATCAGAGTAGAAGAAAATTTAATTTTATCTTGAATTAATTAAGTGATGCAATGAGTAATTATTTGTCATATAACCTTTAGAAGATTTAATAACTGCGCATAATTGTCAGGTTTTATGTTCACTGCATACGACGCACAGCACTGCGCAAATGTAGCCGTCACGGTCGTTCCTCTGGGATAATTATTTTAATTTATTATTATTTTGTATCTTTTCTATTTATTTGTTTACTTACGATCGAAGTTGCCATATCCAGAGACAAGTTAATAGCCTCTTGAGGCTTTCCGGGTCACGCAGAACACAGGATCTATTTTTATTGGCTACCGCAATTAAATTACTATTATTATTTATGATATTATATTTGTTTAATTATTTTAAAGTTGAGTAATATTTGAATTAATTTCACCGATCATTTCTTTTGCATACTCGGCACACCGTTCAAAGGATTCCAAAACCATTCCAGCATCTAAAGTTAGGTCTAATGACAACGCATAGTACCAAGTGATGCTGGATTTGTCAATATCTTGGTTTGACAGGTGGTATAATTCTTGCATTAAATCTGCAGTCTCATATATTTGCTTCGTACGAATCTAAAAAATAAGTAAAATATTAATTTTATATATTATTTTTGGGAATTAATTTATACATACTGAAGCGGCATGATGGCCGAGCGGACTAAGTCATTATCCCGTTAGTTCGGTCGCACATCATGCCGTGAGGCGAGGGTTCGAGCCCCGACGGCTGTTAAAATAGTTCCAACACCAACCGTCGGGGGTCGCTCCGGTAACCGAACAGTACTGGCATAGGGTAAATGCAGTACAGAAAGCATAAGTCAGTCCACAGCCGCATCGAGAGTAATGAAAGATATGTGCAAGAATAATATATTGATAATATTGAAAGAGAGTGCAAAAAAATGTTGATAATAAAAAAAAAGTAGAGAATATAATTGGAATATGTTGATAATAAAAAGTGGATGAGGGTTGAAAGATTGTGTTGAATATAAAAAAAAAAAAAAAAAAAAAAAAAAAAGCGAGTAACATACAATGATAATAGAGAGAAAAAAACTATATGTGAAGACGCTGAGACAATCAGCCTTGTAAAAGCCCAAATTGGTATACAAGTAAAACTCATAATAATACTGTCATATACATACTGTCAAATTGATCAATAAAGGTAAAATATCTAATTGTACGGCAGTTACGTGTAATGATTTTGATATTTTTAATAATTTAGACCCAATTTCTAGTGCATTTTTATACTCTCCCAGAAGTAATCTGTTGAAATTAAATTAAAATATAAAAAAATAATTATTATAGTATTAAAGTTAATTTATATAATTGATTTACAGTCACATACTTTACTTCGAACATTGATTTAAAAACTCGAAGTACACAAACAATTTCATCAACATACGCCCACCAAAATTTCTTCATTATGACCATCAAAATTTGTTTGTCGAGTTTTCGGGCTGTTTTTAGCTGACTGCAAGCTCGAAAAATTTCACAAGCTTTTATATAAAGCTCGCATTTTTGAGTAAAGCCTTCTGAGCTTGAAAATCCGATATTAAATGCGTCAATTGCTATCAATTCCGCGCGATTACTTTCTCCTTGCATCTTAAATGCAATTATAAATATTAATAATCATTATAATTAAAAAAATATTTCAAAAAATTCCACTTGTAGTTTTTTAAGTTTTTTACATATGATTTTTTTTTTAATTGTTTAATTGAAATTTCTTCAATAAAAAATTTCTAAAAATATTTCTTATTCTGTTACCAACAAAACTTTAGATAGTTTCATAAGATGATAAGCAATAACCAGCCGTCTTGACATTTCATTTTCGGAAAATCTGTTTTTATAAAATCTGTTTATCAATTTTCTATTAATTTTTCGATGCCAAACCCGGCATATAACTTTGGGCCTCACACAAAGCATATCATAATGTTGATCATTAGTTTGAAGTCTTATTGCCTCTTTGAAATACTTTTTTGCTTTTGAAATATTTCCTAATGCTACTGAAGCATCGCCTATCAAATTTAAGTTTAAAAATTATGATTAATTACCTGATAGCTTACATCTACAATTGAAATTCTCAAATCAACTTACCCATCAAGCCCCATATAATATATTTATTTTTCCATCTCTTTTCGAAAGGTAATTTATCATTTATCTCCTTGGTGATTATTAGAATGTTAAATGCTTCATAGTATCTACATATAAAAATCAGCCCCGCGCTGTACTCCATCATGTACTCCACGAGTTTATTTGACCAATCTGTAATTAAATATTGTGTAAATTAAATAAAACTATTTCATAATTTTAAATATAATATAATGTAAATCAACCAGTGTGCTGAAGATGCCATAAGAGTTCTTGAAAAACTCCATTCAACACATTTTCACAATCGCAATTTCTAAAATCAATCAGGTTAAATTTCTTCAATTGTGATCGTCTTGAAGGATCACTTTTCTTCAACAAAAGTAACTCAGATTTAGTTAAATTTTTTTTGTCAAAAGGTGTTGATAGTTCATCTGAAGAATACTGAGATTCATCTAAAAAATTTCGAATAAGATTTTATTATTTTTAATTTATAAAATCAAATATTTAAATAAAATGAATTTACCTTGATCTTTAGAGTGAGTTGGCAAAATTGAAATTTTCTGGTGATGAATTCCTTCTTGATTAGGACTTTCAGTCGATGAACTACGTCTTCGAAATTTAAATTTACTAAAATAAATGGCATCTCTAGACAAAGATCTTCTAACTATAGATGGTCTTAATGCTCTTGCATCAGTTCCAATCTTTAAAAATGTTTAATAAATTTAATTATTTATTGAAAAAATTAAACTAAGATATTCAATCAAAAAATTTTTAAAATAAATCAACACAAAATTGAGGTGTTTAAGCTTTGAAAAATATACTCTAAACTTAAAAAGTTTTAATGTTAATAAAAAAGATATTTTAGATAATTATTTGAATAAAAAAATAATCTAACCCCTTGTACAACACCCAAAGCATTTAAAAAAGATCCACCACCACATGAAATACAAGTTCTAGCTTGCCGTTCATAAATCTCGGCAGCTCTTGAATGTAATTCTCTCTTCTGACTAGGCAATATTTGCTCATAAACAAACCGACGAAAGGCCTTTACCTTGAACTCAAATAATTTGCAACCAGCGTAACTGGGTAACTGCTCATCTCTGACAGCTACATCTGTATTGAAATAGTTCTCAAGCTTATAAAACAAAAATAAAATATTATTTTTAACTGAAAATTAATTACTGGTTTGGTAACAAGAGCAATGAAGAAGATGATGCATATCAGAAAAGGTGTTTCTTTTCACATAAGGCGAGAGACTGTAATTGAAACGCTGAATGGACGCGCATTCGAGTATTCTGAGATCCATTAATCGCGTTATAGCTAAAAAAAAAAAAAAAAAAATAATAATAAAGTAAGGTATATGGTAAGAAATAAATATTAAAACCGTAAGCCGTTATTACAGTAATAATTCATAGCAACATTTAAATATCGTTTTATTGCGAGTTATAAAATTTTTACTTCTAGCTGTGTGAAAGTCCATTAAATTTGGTGTTACATTCTCGAGTGTTTCTCTCGTAAAAATATCCCCGAGCACAGCTGCTGATCTTAATACACTTTGTTCATAAGATGTGAGTTTGTGGAAGAATTTTTTGTATAAAGTTTCAATGTCGAGATAAGTGTCATCTCTGATAAACTGGCTGTTTACAGATGTAGACTTAATATCTAAAACATGAAATTGATCTTGCGGAAGATGAGGATTTATCTCTTCGGGGAAGACACCGTATGGCACTTTAATGACAGAAACAAGTGGAGGTGAAATCAGGTCTTGGAAATTTACTTTTCCACCACGAAAATAAAATTCAAACCACTTTCTTTCGAGTAGTAGAGATATGAAAGCCTCGCACCAACCTGCATTCATCCAATTTGCATTGTTTAAAATTCTAAAATTTTTTTTTTTACATTGATTATTTATATTACATGTTTATAAATAAAAAATAAAATAATTAGTCATTTTAAAATTAATAATATTAAAGTTAATGAAGATTTATAATTTTTTGATAAAGTTTACATTATTTACTTGTCAATTTTTTCAGAAATTGCATGAACATTGAGAAGCTGACAAATTAAAATACCCATTTCTTTAGAATTAAATCCATTGAGAGTAAACTTAAAAAGTCTAGAATCATTGTAATGGTTTAAAGACATTGATTTAGAACTGTTAATGGTCATTGCCAAAAAGAAATTGTTAAAATTCATAAGCCGAGTTATGAAAGCCCAAGATTCCAAATCCATAAAATGGATGTCATCAATAAAAATACCCGTGGGTATTTGGACCTGAAAAGTAATAGATTTTAAATATAAAATAAATAAATATTACAACACTTACTGATCCTAATAGTTTATCAAAAAGGATAAGGGTTTTAGAAACATGCTGCTCTTCATTTTCTGATAGAAAAGTTGACGAATGGGTGAAATCAACATTAAAAAGGACATTGAGGTAGCAGAATTTACTTGACGGGATAATGTTTCCAATTTTTTTTATTAGGCCCTTCTTTCTCTCCTCAACGGAGTAACAATCGTGGATTTGGAATATCTAAAAATTTTAGATTAATGAAAAATTAATTTATAAAGAGTAAAATTATATTTACTTCTAGTAAAACATAGAAAATAGTATTGTAAGCTCTTGTGATGTTTAAAAAATTCAACGAAACAGTACAAGTTGATATTTGACGGGATTTTGCTATCAGAACGCACTCGTCAAGCAGTCTAGATTTTCCAACACTGTCAGAACCCTTTAAAAAAAAAAAGAAAAGCGAATGTTATGATAAAAATTGAAAAAATGTCTTCAATTGTCTTACAATTAATCAACTACAAAACTTGAAAATAAAAAAGTTATTTACTTCAATAAGAACTCCGCAGTAATTTCGACTGGGAACATAAATATCATCCAGGATATCAGTTAATTTTTCTAATTGATCAAAACATCCGATAATTGGATAAATTTTATCAATTTTTCTGCTGACCAAACTCTCTTTTTCGTCCCTTTAATTAAATTAAATTTTTTGTATTAAAAAATATCATAATTAATTCAAAACAACCAACAATTGATGAAACTCGTAAATATTAAATTTTCCAAAACCAGTGATTCCTTTGACGCTGCGTAAACGAAAACTTTTTCTTGGTAAATTACTATACAGTGCTGTGTCAAAATCACAATTAACCTGCAATAGTTTAAAATTAAATTAAAATTTTTATTGTACAATCGTGATTTAAAAAAAAGAAAATCAATAACAGACATATTGGTTAGCGACAGTAGCGATTTTTTTAGATTTTTCGCACGATAAACCTGTACAGGTAAAAGATTGTCTTATTGTGTGACCAATCACTCCACAAAATACCATTCCTGTAGAAATTCCCATAGATAATTTCACTATATCTTCAATGTTGCTCAAGATCATCCGATACTTTTTTGCGCAAATCAAACTATTTTCATGAAGAAAATGTTTTTCTGGTGAGAAACCAAAGTACACCGAAAAAAATATTCTTTTTGGATAGACCTTGACTGTTTTGATAATTCCAAGATATTTTTCTGTCAAACTATATAAATATCGCGTTGCAGATGCCATAAGGGTGTAACAAAAAATTTTTTTTCGGGAAACAAGATATTTTTACTTTAAATACATAGAAATTATGAAAAAAAAATTTTTTTCAAATTTTAAATTACCTTTGATCAAAATTTTTTGGAATTTGAAATTTGTGATAATTTTTTTATTTAATTAAAAAAATTTTTCATCATTTCTATGCATTTAAAATAAAAAAAAATCGCTTTTATCGAGAAATAATTAGATAATTTCCAATAAATACTTGTAGAGATTATAAAAGCATTTGTCGCTTAAATTGACTATTTCTTGAGTTTTACTTTTTACAGGAGTAATATTTATAGATAAAATTGACACTTTCCGTATCTGAGTCAGCAATTCTAGAGCTCGGTGATTTTCAATTTCAGAAGTGAGTAGTGGTATCAAAAATGTTAATAATTTATCGCCTATTTTTAGAGTTACAGCATCGTTTATGGAAGATCTATCTGTTAAAAATTTTTTCTTTTTAATTAAAAATGTTTATGAAGAATATTAGAGTACAAAAAGTTAATTTACAAGGATTGGATGTTGGTTCTTTGCTAACTGTCATATGTGTAATTAAAATTTTTTCATCTTTACTTTTATTTGGAATTATTTTCTCTATTCTTGAAAGGCCAATCTCCTTTATAATCTTTAAATAATAAAATAAAGTGATAAAATTTATAAAACTGGATTAAAAATGAAAAATTATTAAAAAGAAAAACATTTTACTTTAACATTATCTGAATCTACGAGAAGATATTCATAATCACTCGGTTGAACATATTGCCAAGTGCTTTTAGTCAGAATAACTTCACCAGGATTACAATTATTCGCTGCAGACTCAGCTTCAATGATCGGTTGACCTACTAGTATCCATTTTTTAAAATTATCATTGCCAATTATTGAAAATGCAATGTCTCCAGTTGAAATAGTAATTTTTACTTGAACAAAAAAAAAATAATTCCTGCAACTTTCTGCTAATTTCAAATCCAAAGCACTCAAAATTCTCAAAAGAAACCAATAACTTGCCAATTTTATGAAAATCATTGAAAAATAAAAAAATTCACTTACTTTTAACTTGTAAAATAGTTGAAATATTTTTCACACATTTCTGGCATTTTAATCCACATTTTATCGCTGCTTCCACAATTTCCGTGGTTAACTGAAATGTCGGTACTTTCCATACCGCCAAAATTTCATCAGCTTCCAATATAATCACGTCTCCTTCATAATTATAAATATTTTCAATAATTGATCTCAAATATTTGTTGAGTAAAAAATTCAATCCGTAGCTCGCGCTATTTTCAGTCGACGAAAATTTATCCCAGATGTCATTTAAGTCTAATTAAATTCAGAAATTCTTAACTAATTAAATTGTAATTAATCATAGTTAATTATAATTTAAAATTTACTAGAGATTTCCATAAATAGAATGACAGCTAAAAATTCCTCTAGACTTTTTTTTACGAGATCTGTTTTGTAAATTATTTCGTCTGGGACAAATGTTGATATCAATTGTGTTCTTATTTTTTCTTGATGAGCACGATAAGACTAAAGACAGTTATTTATTAAATACTAAATAAGATATTATGAATTAATTATTATTAATACTTACTTGACACAAAGAAATTTTTTCAGTTTCAAAAACTGGCCCAAAAAGTTCTGGAATCCAGTGAATTGTTTGAGACTCGCTGCTACTTTTACTAGTCAGGGAATCTTTTCCATGCCACAAATTTTCTTTGTAACTTGGAAATTTTTTCATTATAATTTTATTAAAACTAATTATAAATAAATATTGATATTTTTTTAAATTATAAATGACTAAGTTCATGCATTGGGAGGTAGGGTTACATAAAAGTCAATAATAAGTACATTTTTTTGTTTTTTTTTCGTTTTTTTTTTTTTTTCGTTTTTTTGTTTTTTTTTTTTGTTTTTTTTTTTTTTTTTTTTCTTTTTTTTTTTTTTTTTTTTTTTTTATTTTATTTTTTTGTGTTTTTTATTTTTTTTTTTTATTATTATCCTAAAGTATATAGAATCATTGACTGCGTTCAAGTTTACTAAGTTCTTGGTGGATCTTAGCATATTTTGTAGCAACAACTTAAAGTTGCTATATTATTTTATTAAAAAATCTATAATAAAACAATGCAAGTCAGTCTTGCTTAGAACTTAGTAAACCTAAACACAGCCATTAAGTAAAAATAGAAAATTAAATATATCGTAAGAAACTATTTATATATGTACAACTTATCAACATACATAGATCAAAAATTTTTTATTAAAAAATTAATTTTTTTGTTCAATTTGTTTTCTTTTTAATATTTTTTTTTGTCATCCGTTTAATTTTTATTTGTTTTTTTTAGTAATTTATTCTTTTAATCTGTCTTTTTGTAATTTTTTGAGTCAAATTTAATTACTCAAGTCGTATCGCTGACTTGAGCTTCGCGAACCCACGTCTGGCCGGTCAGTTAATTTGAGGGCTCTCTAGGCTACTCGCCTAACTTCACCGGCAAAAAAATATTAATTAATATAATATAATAATATCAGATATTTTTATGAGTTGATTATGACAAGTACTGTAAACTTTTATAAAAAATACTTTTGACAAGAATCTAATTTTACATTACTGTAAATTGTAAAATTTAAATGAGATCAGAATACGGAGAATAAATCTTTTAAAAGCAGAGATACTCTGGTCTCATCAAAATTAACAGCTACTTTAGGTACCCCTTTCCGTTTATGCCAATAATGATAATTGTAAATTTGTAGATTAAATTGAAATAAATAATTTAAATAATCAAATAATATTACATATTGGCAATAATTCAAATGACTACATTAGATTGCACTGAAATAGAAAATACAATTAAATTTTTTAGACTAGAAAAACAAAATTGTTTATTTATTTTACCACTTAATTAGCAGTAAAATAAACAAACAAGTTTATTTTATCACGGTGGTAAGGGGTAGCTTTGGTGATTAGAAAATATTTAAATTATCAGCCTTAGATTCATTTAGATCCGCTGAAATTAATTGTTTTAGTACAGTAGTTCATTCAACTTAATTTTTTCAATTCGGGAATCTTATTTACAGCTAGTGCTGTGGATGATTTTCACGGGTAATGTGATGTGGTCTCCTACTGGTCTGGATCCTTAACGTACTTGATGATAGTCTTACCCTTGCGTTTGCCAGCTCCGGAGGGTTGACCGCTGATTGAGGGCTGGTTGTTAGAGTCCCTCATCGACAAATTCAAGGCTTGAGGTTCTTCAACTTCTTGTAGAGAAGGTCCCATAGAACTTGGAACTGTAGCATTTGTAGCAGAAAAAATTTGCATCGCAATTAACAAATTGAGGTCCAAAGGTCTATTGGCTGATGAGGTGCTCGGTCCCATCTGCGTGCCTGAAGTGCTTGGCATAGATGACAAGATACTTTGCAAATACATAGAGTTTGCATGGTACTGTTCTACGAGTGGTGACATGCTTCCCGACTGAGTAGCCATTTGTCCAAGATTTTGAGCTTCAACAAGATTTTCCTGACGCAAATTATCACTAAGACCCTGAGATGAAGTTGAAGGTTCGTTAACAGTTTGCGTCTGTTTTCGGTTTACTCGCCTAGAGGGTTTACCTGTTTTACCTGTTTTAACTGCTTTAACTGCTTTAGCTGTTTTAACTGTTTTAACTGTTTTAACTGTTTTAACTCTTTTGACTGTTTTAGTTGTTTTAACTGCTCTAACTGTTCTAACTGCTTTAACTCTCTTTACTCTCGGGCCTCGTCTCCTTCCGTAAACATCAATTACTTGATTAATTTCATTTCCATCTATATCAAAAACTCGTCCAGGTTTATGTCCTGTCTTTTGCAGATGAACTTTCAAAATGTGAAGGTATTTGTTTCCATAAACACAATCATGGCAGGTGTAGAAATAAAAATCAACATGCATTTTTTCGTGACTCTTTATCATTGCTTTGTTGTTGGCGATGTAAGGGCATAATCTGCAAGTCCATGGCTTATGTCCTAGGTGCAATGACTTGTGATAAGTGAGATGATGATTGAGATTAGTAACAAAGGCACAATAAGGCTCCGAACACTCATAACGTTTATGCGGTGGCAAATGTTGTCTACAGTGAATCCATAATTCATGTTTTGTCAAAAATTTTTTACTACAATACTTGCAATTATACGTTGAAAATTTTCCTTGTGAGTAACGTGGAACCTTGTACCCAGGCTTCGTTTCGTACACTTCCTGTGTCAATTTATTGTTATTATACTTGACGGCCTTTCGGGAAGTACGTTTTTTCATATAAAGAAGATTATTATTAGTGGGAGTTGGCGTACGGACGTTATTAGGACTTGTCAAGATTGAACCGTCATGACAAATACGGATCTGAGTTGATTGCCCTTGATGAAAATTGCCCATTGAAGATGTTGAGGGAACTGGTGACTGACTTAACTCTCTACGCTGGTAAGACGGTTGTGATGAGCTAGTAGACGGCATATTCTGCAGTATACGTTCCATTTCATTCATTTCTTTCTTAGCTCTCCTCTTTTGACTCCTCTCTTTTCGCAGCGCAATTTTTGACATCACCTCTGATGATCCGGGTTGGCTACTCATCCCTGATGGTCCGGGTTGACTTCTCATCCCTGATGGTCCGGGTTGACTAGTCATCCCTGATAGTTCGGATAGCATTTCTATCGCTGGTGATCCGTATTGCATCATTATCCCTGATGGTCTGGGTTGGCTTATCATCCCTGATGGTCCGGGTTGTTCAACAGAACTATGGAATGATAAATAGAGGTCTTCGGCGCTTGATAGTGATCTTGGGTTTGAATTGTCACTATCATAACAGGATGATTCTGAACTTCTCCTTATCGGTTCCGTTGAACCCAAAAAAAGATGCCAGGACGAAATTTCAGTTGGAGTCATGGGCGGACTCCTACATCGATTAGAGTAACTGGTAAGTCTATTGTGATTCTCGTCTCTTTCTGGAGTCTGTAATTTTTAATAATTCAATTAGTAAAAATTATTGATATTGATATTATTATTAGAAATACAAAAAAAAAAAATTTAGGAACAAGTAGTTGCATCGGACATTTTGTGTGAGCAATCGCGTAAAGGGGAAGAAAATCCAACCGAGGGTTGAATTTTAAGGGAGGAGTATGAACAAAGGGGAATGAGAGTCGAATGCGTGGACGAATTTAGACGGGGAAGTCAGATAAAAAAAGGGAAAATAATGAAAGATGGCGGAAGGATTTTTTACCATATACGCAACGAGGGAAACAAAAAAAAAAGAGTATAAATAAAATAAAAAGACAAAAATTTATCAATTTGAAAAATTACTTACTATACTAGGTGATGCGTAGCAGTATGAAGTACTCGGCGACAGGTTAATGGGCGAGTCTATGGGCAGGTCCATGTTCATTGATAGTGGAAACATCAGTTCCCGGTACATATATCTCTCACTATAATTTTCTAGAGATGAGTCCTGATCAGGTTCATTTTTTTTGTTGTTATACATCGTGGTGCGTTTCTTCGTTTAGATCATTTGCCTGTTGAATTTATTTTGTTATTAGCAATTTGAAAAATTTTATTTTTCAAAAACTTATCATTTATTTGAGTAAGAGTTATAAATTCATATTCTATAATTCTATAAAGCGTTTTTCAAACACCAAATGAATTGAAATAAATTTTTTTTTAATATAAAATTTGAATAAAAATTTTTGAAAAAATTTAAAACTTAAGAATTTACTTAAAAAAATTCACAGCTAAATTTTTTGATTAAAATAAATAATATTCATACCAAAATTAATGACAGAATTTTTCTTTTTAAAAAAAAAAAATATTAATGAATTTTATTTAAATAATGGATTAAAAAAAAATAATAAAATATAAGTGGTAAAAAAATAAATGAACATAAATTCAGAGAATTTTTAGTCACCGAGTAAAAAAAAAATCAAAACAATTGCAGTACGTGCTTTGGTAGTAGTATTCGGCATATACGGCAAGTTAAAATAAAAAGATATCAAACGGACAACCACTTTATCGGTATTACTGATCGCATTAAAAACATTAAATATATAATCCTAAAATAAATAAGAGAATTATAAATTTCATATAATCTTTTTTAGTTAACAGGCTACGCTTTTCAATTTTTTTCCGTTGCTTCGAAATAAAATAAAACAAAGAATTGGAATAATAGAAAAAAATAAAATAAAATAGAGCTGACGATTTATCTTATTTATTTTTTTTTGGCTCCCTTCGAGTCGTCAATTCTACTGGATAATAATAATTACTATCTAGACAAACTACCCCTCTTGATTAACCGATCTCATCCAGTAAGTTTTTTATAGAATTTATAAAAAAATTTAATATAAAAAACTTGAAATTTTTGATAGTTTAATTTTCTAATAAGAAAATTTTATAAAAAAAATATTTAACTCTAATTATCGCTAGTTTTTTTATGGTACAAAAATTTTTGTAAAAATCACACATGCAAATTTTAATTTTTGCTTGTTTTTATTATAGAAAAAATTTTGTGAAAATGAAACGTGAAAATTCCGTTGATTAAAATTTTGGCTTTATATTTTTACGACAAAATTAAACAAATTTTTTTTTTTATTGTAAATTTTGCGAATTTTTTCTTTTTATAGAAAAATTTTGTGAAAACGAATCATGATTATTTTTTTTACTATCAGTTTTCGTTATTTTTAGTCATTTTTACTTCTCACATGCGGAATTTTCTCATTGAATTTTTTTCAGAATAATTTTCTTGCTATAAAATATATTTTTATGTCGATCAATTTTAGTACCATTCAAATTTTATTTCATTCTAATTTTAGCGTTTTTCTATGATTAAAAATATTTGTGAAGATGAAAAATGATAATTATTTTCATTACTAATTTTCGCTAATTTTTTTCATGAAAAAATCTTGAAAACAAACAGCAAACATTTTTTTGTAAAGAAAAAATTCCAAGAAATTTATTGTTGAATGCATCAATTACTTTTATGTAAATTGTTTAGAACGTACTTTGATCGTAAATTTATTGATATGAATGTCTAATAAGATTAGTATTTAGGTATTATTTCAACTTTTTATTTTAAATCTAATCTTTTTACATCACCGACTGCACACTATAAACTGACACGCGTTAAAAAAAACATACCGATAACGATAACAAAAAATTTATTCATAAAAAACAAAAAGTACTTGATAGTATTTTTCATGATCTTTTTGTTTTATAATTTAAATTATAAGTTACAAATTATATACTTCATAAAATCGTAAAAAAAAAAAAAAAAAAAAAAAAAAACATAATAAATAATGTTAAAAATAAATTATGTAGATAAAATAAAAATCAAAAATTTACCTTTTGATACTCCTTGAAAATCCGAAAGGACCAATCGGAAAATGAACTTTTAAAAAACTTTCACCAGATATTGTTCGTATAACAAAAAACTCAAAAATACTGTCTGTTATCAATATAACAGATTCAAATAAAAAACACTATTACTTGCACAAGCGCGCATTTGAATAGTAAAGACAATAATAAACACCCAAACGAACGACTGATTGAAACTTTGATGGTCAAGTTTCAGCTCGATGTTCATTCGAGGGTTGCCGAATGAAGAATAGTGAAGTTCCGCCAAACATTCCGCTTTAAATAGCATCTCGGAAAGCATGGGCCTGAAGCCGAACTACCCCTACCGGCCACTTCTTCGACCAATCAACGTGCTGCCTCTGAGCCCCCCAATACAAAACAAAATTCTGGCGCATGCGCATAGTACATTTCCGAGACTCGCTCACCACTCTTTTTACTAAAAATTTATCAATTTTTTAGAAAATTATAATATTTAACTTAGTTTTTTTTTAATTGTTCATTTTTTTATGTACTTTTCAAAAAAAAATATTTTGAAAAAATATAAAATAGATATTTTATCCAAAAACATGAGCCAAAATTTTTTTCCAATTTTTGAAGTTAACAAAGCTATCGAAATCTTAATTTTTTTCTTAAGAGACATTTTTAATCATAAATGCGCCGTAAAAACAAGCAAAATCAAAAAAAAAATTTGAAAATGTTCATTTTTTACCTTTTTACGGCTAAAAATAGAGTTGAACTTAATTCAATAATTTTTTAATCAGTGTAAGGTATTGCATAGATCTGATTGAAACAGTCTAAAAAAAAAGTATGCAAGTATCATTAAAGACAATATTAATTTTCTGTATCCAAATTATTCAATAATATTTATGCTTTTAAAATGGATAGAAAAATAAATATTATTCGTATTTTTTATGAAACGAAACGATCGATCGATCAAACCATCGGGGTTTCGCAGCGACCGAGAAAAAAAAATACATTCATTTATTATTTGACATTAGGGCTGATGCAGGCTTTTATAGCTGTATATATATACATAATATGGCCGTACACCGCGGCCATTCCTATTTCGTTGGGATGAAACGCAGACGGCAGATTTGTGATTTGGCAAGGGGTGGAACTTGGACCGTATGGGAAACGGTAATACTGACGAGTGAGGGTGGAAGTGGATTGAAGTCACCCTCCCATAGACTTTTTTTTATTTTTTCTCGTAATTTCAAAGATTTTTATGATAAAATCTCAAAAATGTATTTATATTTCCAGCCATAAATTTTTCAGTTTTGCTAATACAAAACTATTGTATATAATAACTTAGAGCTTAGTCAGGCTTCTATTTGATCAAGATTACTATTATTCCTTCTAAAATTTTTGTAATTTGCAGTTTTAGCATTCACTTTTATCTTTTTTTTTTTTTTTTTTTTTTTTAAATGTATTTAAATAAGTGTTCACTTGCTAAGAAAGTAAATCCTAAAATATTGAAAGTTACGAGCTCGTCATATATTCATCTAGACGTCATTATTGAAGCTTCATTGTATATTTATCTCAATCAGGCTTAAAGAAATATTATGAAAATTATATTTAATTATAGTTAATGAGAAATTTGCAAGATAATAATTTGAACACTCAGATCACAAGTGAGCGCTAATGACAAGCAATACTTAAAGTTGTTTTTTCCAAACTTTTCGGAATAAAAGAAAGGTATTTAAAACTCTTGGTAGAAATACAGATGTCGACACTAAATACTAAAACAAATTCGTCACGATAGCTTTGTCTGGACACGTACACTATAAAAAAAAAAACCCAGGTAAAGTTCGAATTTTTGCTATTAAATTCTAATCTCGGTGTTAAATTAACACGTGCTATATTTTAATTCATTTTCAGTGTTGAAACGATGTTAAAATATTTATCTATGTTGAGAAATTATTTTTTCATGACTTTTAATTAATTTACTCCCCCTAAAATGAAATTCACTTTATAGGGATTTTTTTTTTATTTATAAAAATAAAATTTGCCATTAAATCCTGAAAATTTAATTCATTTATCTTTAACGGATGAATGGTATTCTATTTTTTAATTACTGGTACTCAAAATTGTTTTTAAAAAAAAAATTTTTGATGGAATAAAAATTTTGACGTATCTTTTGGGGAATTAATTTTTCGTAATGACAACTGGATAAAAAATCTAGAAATCGGTTGACTGCACAGGCAAACTCTAGAACTTCTCACTAAGTTCGAATTTGAAGCCCCTTGAAATGTATTTTTCGGTTTACATGTGAACTTTTCAAGCTCAAAGCACCGGTTTCACAATTTGAGCTCTTAGAGCTTAAAATATATTTATTGAGTAACTGTAACTTTTGAATGCGTCGTTCGATTTTCATTTCTAACAAAATATTCGACGCAGTTTTTAAAGCACAAATTAGTGATTATTCATTTATTCAAAAAAGTTATCATTAATTCATATTTATAAAATAAAAAGCATTTGACGGAGAAATAAGAAGAAAAACACATGGAGATTAGTTTAGGATTCATACCTGGATAAGCCGAAATTCGTCTCCAACCTCAACTCTTTACCCGCATAAATTTTTTGGAAAAATTTTTTTAACCCGTATTTTTATTCCATTAAATAAGTAACAGTCTAAACCAGTTCATTCACTTTCTATTGGGCTCGTATATTTTTTTAGTTGTTTCTCCTATTCAGTTTTGTCAAACTACTTGAAAATACCACGGCTATTTAGCTTAATCCTTTCCATACCTCAACCTTCCCATTTCCCTGCCCGTTTTCTATTTTCCTTTATCTTCCTACTTTTATTATAAAAATCCTCAAATTTAAACCAAAAAAAAAAAAAAAGGCGGACTAAAATTACCAGATGCAGAAACAAGATTTTTATTTCCTTAAGCATAAAAGTTTGTCACATTTTAACCCACAAAAAAAAACAGTTTAAGCCGTTGAGTAAATAAAAAACCCTGGGAACTAAACAAAGATGTTCTGGATAAAAAAATTCAAGTAAAAGAGAAAATTTTTTTGAAAAATTTTATCAAATTGTCTTTTTCCATAAAAAATTTTTCAACAGGTAGATGCACTTGTTCCGCTATTTGTTATTTGGACCTTATGTTATTGCTATGCTACAAAAAATTTAATAAAAAAGTGCCCTCGCCTTTACCCTTGATGTACATGACGCGGAATAGATATGTGGTAAAAAAAACTCCCCTATTTTCAACAGGTTCCTGTTTTTTCAGGCTAGGTGTTTCAAGAGGAATAACAGAACATAAAAAACTTACTGTATAAGTATTCAGATACCAGAGTTATTATAGGCTATATGTGAACCGATAGAGCTATTAGAAGAAAAAACGCGTGAAAAAACTCCCCTTGATAGTTTCAACAGGTTGAGTGTGTGGTATATGCAGCCTTTGTGCTTCGGGCGTGTAACAGGCTTTTTAAAAGTATATAAACCAAATACGGTTTAACTTTTCATGACCCCACTATCTAGCTAGATGTTTAAACCCGGATTTGTGTAATCTGATGTTACGCTAATTCACAAAGAAGGGTTATAAAAAAGTGTCCCTCGTTTTTTTGAGGAATCATTTTGACAGTATCATCTCCATTATAAATAAAAGATCAAAACAATCCATTAAAATAAAATTTAACTTTTTTATAGTTGATATTTGTGTACATGACACATATGTATTTTTTCATTGATCGGCTGAATGAATAAAATAAAATAAAAGTGCAAATCACAGTGTGTGTGTGTGTGTGTGTGTGTGTGTGTGTGTGTGTGTGTGTGTGTGTGTATGTGTTTGTGTGTACGAATAGAAATCTTGAGTTTTTTATAAAGATCTGAAAAGGTCCACGCACTTCCGGAATTCGGCTATTGAAATGGCGTGAAGGTACATATAAGCATCCATATTGTGGTAGATCGATCAACAATTTATTCTATATATATTTTTTAGAGTAGACACTGGACGACCTGAAGAGGACTCAGAAATTGACTTGTAGGTTTGGGACTGTCGTATTCAAAAAACACGGCCCGGTGTGTGATGCGTCGGTTTTTTTTTTCGACTATTATATAGTTTGAAATTTATTTCCTCATACGTATATTTTTTTCCCCGTTTTTTTTTATTCATTCCTGATGGTCATTGTGTTTAGACGCTAGTGCATTAAACGCATTCTTAATGGGCTCTTCTATTGTCGTTTCCGTTGGTCTATTTGAATTTTAATATAAAGCTTAGTGATTTGCTAAAATTTTTGGATCTGTAGGGAGAATTTTAGTATAAATAATATCAAAAAATAATTTGATATTAACTATGAAGTAATATGAATTTTTTATTCTATATTTTCTGAAATTTTTCGAAAAATATTATAGTGAAATGATTTTTAATTTAAAAATATTTAATAGAAAGAAAAAAAAATTCTTAAATCCTATTTATTAGGTGACATACGTTAATAGTAAATTAAATAATTATTTTTAATAATAATGAGAAGATAAAAATATCAACTTTATTGGATTGGATTCCTTAATAAAAAATTTATTTGATTAAAGAATTATTTAAAGAAATTTTCTTATTTTTAGTTAAATAAAACAACTTTTTATAAATTAAAATTCCTTTAGAAATAATTAAATATTTTTTAATCAATCGATACTTTTATTAAAATTCTATAAAAAAAAAAATAATAATTTCTATTTTAAAATATTGCCAAAATAAATTAATATCAAAATTTTTATTTTTCAGTATAAAAACTCTATATGATTTGTAAATATCATGAACTGTCTAATAATTAGAATGAAATTTATTTTCTGAAGTAAAAAATGAAGAAGTAACATTGTTAATTTTTTAATAAATCTATTATAGAGTAAAAAATTTAAAACCGAACAGACGGAAGTCTCGCGACGACGCGTGCTGGCTCGTCACATCATATCCAGTATCGGATATCGGCTACTGGTAGGTCCAGTCCAAGGTGGACTTTTTTTATAAACGAAGAACATGTACAAAAAAAGTATAAATAGGGAAGTATGAATAAAAAAAATAAAATGAGAAAAAAATGCATTATAAAGGGGGAGGAATGAATAAAAAAAATCCCAAGGGCCAAGGGGTCCAGAGAGAGAGAGAGAGAGAGAGAGAGAGTAAGGTTTGAAAAGTGGCCGGAATTAACGCGTGCCAGAGGGTTCTCCCTTGCCTCTAAGATCTATCACGGGGACATGGGGTGCACGCGCAAGCGTTCTCTGTCGCTCCGCCTCTGGTTTTAAATGAATAATCCGCGTGCCCCTCGATGAAGGAAAGCCGATACAAAAAAAATAAAAACAGAATAAAAAAACTGAAATGAAAATAATCGCCACGCTGGACTTGGCTCTAATATAATAAAATATTAGATATTGTGGAGGCTGTGTTTAGAGAAAATCCGATTTTGTGTCTTCTTTACATTACTCTTGACAAAACCAATCCTATCTCACGCTCCACTTCTTTCATTCATCATCGAGTGCCTGCATCTCGATGGCTATCTTTTACAATATTAAAATTTTTTTGAACAAAAAAATCAGCCCTTTTAAAATTATTTAAGTCTAAAGAAAAAGATTAAGTATCGAGTTGATTTTTTTCCCTCATTTTTCAAAATTAAGATTCAATAAAACTCAATTACTTTTATTTTATAATAAGATAATAAAATAATCATCACTTTATTGCAATCATAATTAATAACTTCCGTTTTTTACAAGAGAGTTATATATTTTTTAAAGAACTTTTTTTTTTACATATATATAGATACCCAAGATGTTTTGGTAGTTATACAGCTGCCTTTATGGCGGTCCAGTGGCTACGATTAACCACAGTTGGAAAAATTTGGTCTTTTATCTCGAATTTCGGAATATATATTTTTATCCGTTTGTTGTTGGCATTAGAAGTGTTAGTGGAGAAATAGATCATTTAAAAACTTAATTTTTTTGAAAATATTGGATATAAATATAAATACTTGAAAATATTTTCAATTTATTGAAAAATAAAAAAAATAGTTGATTAATTAGGAAGGTTTTATTAATTTTTTATCAAAGTTCAATTATATTTATAGCTTTCTAAAACTAAATTTGTAAAAAAACACTCATTGATTGACGTAATTATGTTCTAAAAGTATAATACTGAAGAAAAAATTATTTTTTTTATAAATTAAACTTTTTTCATCCTTATAAAAATAAAAAATTTATTTATCGTGATTGTAAATATGGTAAGTGTTAATTATAGCAATTATTATCATCAAAATATAAATCAATAAAAATTAATGATAGTAATTTAATTATTAGACGAATTTTCAAACGTATTATGATGAAAAACAATAAAAATATTAGTATACACAATAATTAGATGAAAATCTGTAATAGGAACAAGCATACTTAAGCTTAATGATTTGTTTCAATTATACATTTTGGAATACATAATATACCTGCATAGAAAGGGGGTTTTTTCTGTAATCTAGAAAATATTTATTCAGAACTTAATCATACTCTATAAGTAAAATATATTTCAAAAATTCATGTCGTATATACACAAACACGTGTATATTGATATAGACAAACACTTGACTAATACGAATTTAGCAAATGACTAGAGTACTTGGCATCATAATGACATTATTTGTGCCGATAATGACAAAAATCCTTGGCCCTGTAGTTAAATTTACAAATTTTTATTCGAGCAATTTGTACCTGAGGTTCCAACTTTTCCTTTTACTCTTTTATATTCATTATTGCCTCATTATACCCCAATCTCAATTCAAAGATTCTCTGATAAGCTGTCTGAGTCATAACTTATGGTACTTACTTTTCTTGCATATTAAAATTTTTAATGTCAATTCTGAAGGCAATTAACATAAAAGGTTTAGAAGAAGAAATTTTGTTAAGCTTTTCTAGGTAAGTAAGTGTAAAAAATATTCTGTACTCAGTTATAGTAAAGAATTTACACCACGTGTTGATTATAATTGTAATTAAGCTAAATTATTACACATTAAGACTTAAATTATTCTCAAAATACTTTTCAAAAAAATTTAATTCGACAAAAAAAAATAATATTGCATATTATTAAAATTATTAAAAAAAAAAATTCAATTAAAAATAAAAAAATAATTCTAATAATTTGAGAATAACAAACGACATCCAATTGTCCCAATAAATAGCCAGTAGCATCGCCCTTTAGTATTTACTATCATTACTCCAATTTCCCTAGATATACTGGATTTATAATAAATATCGCTCAATGATATTGAATTCTGCGTGAGCGAGTATTGAAAAAGGTTTATGTACTTACAGTACAAAGAGTTTTTACCAATGTATTTTATTTTATTTTATTTTATTATTGGTCCATCATAAATACATATATGAAGGAGGAAACAAACAAAATAAAGTTCCTTCTGTTGATTTGTAATGAGAAAAATCCGGTCGTTAAAGTCCTAACAAGCACAGTAAAGCGGTGGTAATAATTTTGAGCGGAGAAGAATGCTGGGGGTCCATCAGATCCATGCCAGGAACTTTCGACCGACACAAAAAAAAGTATATATATATATATAACATATATCTTTTGAAATAAAATAAAATGTCTGGTGATGAAAAAGCCGGAGGAGATGTCGTGTAGCAATAATCAGCATCAGAACAGTCAGTAGTTAGAAGCAAGCTCCTAAGCTGAGCGTTATTGGTTGTTGGTAGAGTTTTAGGAATCCCTAGCCAGGGGTGATCGTGGTACCGCTGGTGATACGCGATGGCTGTTGGACAATGTCCAGTGTCGCACATTCGCGTACGTGCAATGGTCAACTATAAATCTTGTATTGTCCATCGGCACTGTTTAGTTGCCCGCATATTAACCCCGGGGTGCAAAGGCCGCGTTCTGGGCTTTGTTCGAAGGGTGACCCCTCTCGATATGAGCCTGACCCCTCGTCTTATTTTACAGGCCTCTCTTCTTTATCGGGTTGACGGGAGAGGAACTGTTTTGGTAACCAAGTAACCCAGTAGTGACCAATCAAAATCAATCGTTTTAGTTCCCAACACCTAATACACATTTATATATATATATATATATATATATATATATATATATATATATATATATATATATTTGATTTTTCTTTCAAATATTCTATTTCATTTCATTTCGTTATATTATATTTTATTTTATTATATACATCACAAGTTGACAATATAAAATACTCCGAGTACACTAAGGCTGGGAGCCGTGTGAGATTTTTATAAATTTCGTGTCATGGACAAATGCTCCCAATTATTTTTTCAATTTCATCTGAGAAATAAAATTCTGATCACATGGATCTATATAATTTTTTTATATTTCTGAAAAAATTATTTTTTAGATATATTGATAAAATTTATTTATTTAGATTAATTTGAGTCACTTTTTGTGGAGTAATAAATAATTGTTTTATTTATTTTTAATATTTATTAAAATAAAGTCATTCATTTTTTTTATAAATTTTTTTATTATACTGATAAAAATAATTAACTTGATTAAAAAAAAATATAATCTTAAACCGAAAACATCATTTTGGAGAATTTCTTCTTCTTGAATCGAGCAAGATCTTCTGATTGCTATAAAAATCTTCATCAATTAAAAAATTTAATTATAATCTTTTCAAATTTATATTTACTTTCGTTATAAATTGATAAATCATTTTTTAAGTGAAGAATAGATCTCCAACATTTTCTATGATATGTTTACCAGGTTGTATTTATTTTCCAAAACGTTTTTATACCTATCAAGAAAACGAACAGATGAAAAATTAGTTTCGTATTTAACAAAGGGAGGCTCCAAATTTGAAAAGGTGAAAATTATAGCTTCAAATAGTTATTCTCCAAATGTTTTAACGCTCGATACTTATTCAGACAGAAGCCCATTGTATTTATTAGAAATTATTTTTTGTTTTTTCAATTTTCTACGCCAATCAAAACGAATAAAAGTTGTCATTTAAAATCGAATTTTTTCTTTTGATAATTATCATACGCAGTATTTTAGTATTTAATTCATGTATACTTCTATATATATTAAAAAAGAGAGAGAGAAAGAGAGCGTTTATGTGTAGGTGGATGAAAATAAAGGCACGAGCGCGATGTCAAGCTGTAAAATAGAGAGCAAAGAATCGCTGGGCGCGATCTCATGGAAAATGAGACACGGTTCTTTAATCTTATGTTAAGAATAAGCCACAGCTGCCAAATATGCGTATGTACCTTAAACCTTAATACTGCAGAAGAGTCTGTATAATGTACATATATGTATAGGAAACAAAACAAAACTATAGATAGAAAAAGGATTTCATTTTATGGGATAAAATTGTCATGAGTCATTAAATGAATCGTATTTCTTTATTTTTTTTTTTCGTGGAAAAAAATAAATACATCTAAAAAAATATCATGTATTATTATGTGTGTAAAATAATATTTTATATTTAATGAATTCTCAAAAATGTAAAATTTTTTACTTTTTATTTTTTTAATATTATTATTTGAAGAAAATGAAGTAAAGCGAGTGTTATTTTTCCTTTTCTGATGGAAAACACTTTGTCGCGTGCGGAAAGAATAATTATCTAAAGACTTCCTCAATATAGAGACTTTAAATTAAAAAGAGGTGGTTTGTGTACGTCTGACAGCCGTCTAACGACCTCCGTGTTTATTATAAGCGCTGAGTTGCGCCACGCGCTGCACCATCACACAAGCTACTGACATTAAACGACCCTCCGGTTTCAGGCTCCTTTTTATCGTTTATGGCCAAGTAAAAACCAGAGAAAGGAAGATGTAGAAAATTCAAAGTCCGTAAGAGCAGGACGAAGATACTATTCAACATAATAGCGAAGGGAGAAACTACGGGGATGCTGAGATTCCGTCCTCCGATATACTTCAACCCAAATAAAAAATTCTACGCTGAAAAAAAACTTGGAAAAAAATTTTCACCTTGCACATGATACACTGGTGTTTCGATAAAAAAATTTGAGTACAACAGTTGCTTTTTACACTTGTTAGTTTTTTTTTTTTTTTTTTTTAAACGATTAATCAATTAATTTTTTTTATTAATGTAAATATAAATAGACAGTTTTATAACTAAAAAAATTTTGGAGAATCATCTATGTCAATAATTTAAAGTAGATGATTTTTTACGGTTCAGTTGAATAATCGTTTATTTTTGGTCAGATGGTTTTCTAATTAGTAAACTGTAAGTTAAGGTTAATTTTTTTCATGCGGTAAATTTTTAGATGACGCATAAAAATTTCTTCAAAACATTTACGTAAACAAATTTACAACATTTAGTATTTTAAATTAATCTGATAAAATTGTACTGGAAAAAAATTTAGTCATTTTAAAGTGACTGCTTTTTTTTTTAATTGCCAAAAAATCCGAAAATTATTATTCTTAATTAATTAAAAATAAGCATATTTAAATTAATAAAAAAATTGTAGCATGTGTGATGAAATGATAACACAAAATTAAGAGAACAAAAAATATACTTGAAGCTAATAGTAAACTGCAAAATATGTTATTGGAAAGAGTCTAAAAAAACGAGAATTAGTAAATAGTTCAGCCAAGGGACACCGAGTCCAAATATAAAAAAATACAAGGGTAGTGTTAGCAGATGAACCATAAGTATCGGTCAACCCCGCACGAGCTTGGGTCAGCTGTCAGATGTTTGTCCTTGTGTCCTGCGAGCGTATAGGTAAATCTCAATACTCTATCCCATATCCTAAAGAACGGGATACCATTTGCGAGCGAGGATTTTGATGCAGCCTGCGCGTGCTAGGTTTCTTTTATTTATCAAAAAAAAAAATAGCTGGTATGCTACACCATAACTACTCGGACCATACGTTTTTTTATCCCTCGTCTTTCCGTTTTTTTTCTATAGAAATTCTCTGCTCTCCACTCTGATGATGGAGACCCCGTGTTTAATAGAATCTTTTTCACATTCGAGACACGGATATGTAACGACTTTGGTCCTGCTCTCAGCGGGCCCACGATTTGTGATTTGTCGTCATAATTTTTTCCTTTTTTAGTAAAAGTACACACTAAAATTTTGAATCATTTTTTTTACCTTCCTCAAAATGGTCAATAAATTTAATTAAGGGTGAGAATGGACACGAGATTTAGTATTGTGTGAAAGATGTGGATGTTTAACTTATTTCATTTGAAATTTCACACATAAGCTTGGATTTACAAAATAAGAATAAAAATGAAATGTAACGTACGGACAAAAAAAAGGGTTGATTTTATTATTTTTGGTTTTTATATTTTTTCTTGTCTAGCCGCTCTTATTTGCGATGACGATCACGACGGTGAGGGTGGACGGGTTAGCACGTGGCGGTTTCATTTTTCTGGTAACTCATTTTGAGCCCCTTTCATCATTTTTTCTGAGCTTATATATATATAATAGTTATATTATAGATATATACAGATGTACGGAAAGAACGTGGATACATTTGTTAGAAATCACCGGGCATGCTCCATTTTATTCGAAGGAAAATGAACCAAACGCAAATTCAACCCCTTCATGCTGGTTTTCCATCCATTTATAAATAAAATACAGATATACATCTTTTTTCATTGGTATCTATTGATCAATTCACGCGTGTGACATTCTTAGGTGTAAAGGGGACTACTGACATAACATACGGTCGAAAAAAAAATTTTCTTTTTTTTTTGTTAAAAATGAGTTAAATGTATCAGTTGAGATCCTGGATGATGGTGAGAATTTATGTATATATATATATATATATATATATATATATATATATATATATATATATATATATATGTATTATTGATTTGTGTACCTGAGCAAAAGCTGATGAGAGCATCACTCATGGAAGTTATAGAAAAAATAGGCATAAGTAGAGCTGGGGAGTCGTTTAAACAGCTGTGGCCAACCCCTTTCGGAAAAACCAAACGAAAAAAGAATCTCGTATTTTGAGGAAAAAAACATTTTTATGAGATCAAAGAAGGAAATATGTTTTAGAAGCAGAAGGTAAAGTTGAGAGAAATAGAAAAAAAATATTATAAGCGTATATTTTTTTAATAAGTTTGATGATTTTTTATGATTACTCATTTAGTAATCAATAATGTAATTAGTGTTTTTTTGAAGACGTCAATAATATAAATTATCGTATGGTATTTTTAATCAATAACTTTTTGATTGACAGGAATTAAGCAAGTATTCATGTATAATGTACATATATTATTTTTTTGTGATAATTAATATCGTTTTTTAGTGCTCATGGCGAAATTATAGAGAGATTAATAAAAAATTTTTAAAATTTAATTTTTTAAGGTTTCATAAAAATTTTATTATCTCTTACAAATGATACAAATGATAAAAGTGTACAAAAGTCATTTTTAAAAAATTGAAATTGTATCTGAAATGGATGTAAGGTTCATTGTAAATAAAATGTTTTTTTTTTTTTACATATCTGCTCCGGAAGTTTAAATTTCTGTCTTGTCTTATGAAAAAAAAGTTCCACTATTCTTTTATCAAAAAACAAATGAAATAGTTTAACAGTCGCTTGCAAGAAAAAATGGAAAAAAAAATGCCAGGAAGAAAAGTACAATGTAATTACTAAATGAGTAATTACTAAACGCTCCCTGTATTTTATTCGCCCGTACAGGACCATTCTCTTTACTTGACTCGTCCGTGTCCATAAGAGCTGTGTAAAATCATCAAACACAGGGAGCGTCGACTGTATTTTTAATTTTAACATACATCCTGATAAAAAAGAATTCAAATGCTTCCTTCTTCACAAAATTAACTAATAAGCTGTGATCCAGTTATGACGAGATAAGCCCGATTATATGACTGGTTTTTCCCAAGGCATTGCATTCATAAATTATTGGAGTGTTTGACCAAAATGCAGGCAGAAAAACTGGACAACCTTCAGTAAAAACAAATTTCCTTGAGTAATAAATGTTTTTTGGTTTTCTAATATTTTTAGGAGCCCAACGATAACTGTCTCACTAACTTTTGTTGTTACTTTTTTCGTGTACACCGTTATAGCGTCTTGCAGTTATGCCCAATAACAAAATTCTCTGCTCTGTTACCGGGTATTGAGACGACAACAATGCTACCCGATAAAAGTCAAATTTTTACAGCGTCATAATTTTTACAGCTTCTTTTCAAACAAATAATTTTTTTTAAAATTCAGTAGTGACTTTCTCTACAAAGTAAAGTCAATATACAAATTGCAATTTGTTAACTTTAAATTTATATTCAAATAACATAGACATTTTTTTCCGTACCTAATTGGGACTTATATATTCATCAAAAAAATACCTCCATTGACTGCGGCCTTGGGGATTAGAACTAACCCAAAAATAAGGCAAGAGGCAAAATGGGTCGACGACTTTTACTAGGTACTTTTCAACCCCAAGATCTCGAGACTAGACTCTTTTCGAGTGACCTTGCTACTTATTTTCACCTTTTTCTTCTTACCTTATACTAGCTATAGGGGAAATTTTGTTTTTAAATATTATGCCAATACCAGAAAAAGCAAAGAAAATTTTAATTTGTAATTTTTGAGAATTATTATTGTGTTGAAAATTTAAAATATTATAAAAACGATTTTGTTAAAATAAAAAAATATGGGATAGCTGAAAAATATTTTGTGGTAACAAATAAGTATAGTTACAGTAACAAATCATTTTTTTGCTGTCACAAAATAACTTTGTTGTGCTGTTACAAAGTGCTTTTGTTGCAATAACAAAACTCATTTTTTTAAATAGTTTAAAATTTTTTTAAATAGTCCTTGCGGCACTAAATTTTGAAATATTAGCATTCAAAATTTGTATATTTTACATACAAACCCCATAAGCTGACCGATGTTCAAGTGAACGTTATATTAAATATCAATCGTATTTTTCTCAGGATTATTTTAAAAAACTGAGAATCATTAATTGAATATATATCAATTATTTTTTATTAAAAAAAAAAAAAAAAAACATAAACAAGCGGTGTTCATTTTTTAGAAAAAATATTTGAAGTTAGTGACTTTCGGTATTTTACATGAGTGGAAGTAAGTGAGCGATAATCTATAAAGAGAGGCAGCTATAGTGCGTGAGAAAGAAACCAATACCCATAACCTATTGGTGTCTTTTTCTTGTCTACAAACGTCCTTAATATTTAACCGTTGCTATCGTAATCGTTGTTATGATAACCTGAATGTATCTTCTTAGAACTTAGCAGGTCCAAGACCAAAATAAGCAAGTTTTATGAAAGTCTTTAAAAGCCAGGTAGGTTAAGACATGATATTGTCATAGGTCATGTATCTTAGCACCTGTTTTCTAAGACTATTGTATACTTATGTAATAAATGTTTATCAAAATAAACGTTTGAAAAAAAAAAAACGTAATAGTATATTACACCCCTTGGGAAGGAAAATAAGAAAAGCCTCAGATCACGTGTAATCTGAGGTTTTCTTTTTTACTTTCCAATAGCTGTATACTATTTTTCTCCTCGACGAAAGCGGAAAGCGGCATTTTCGTTTAGTGCAGTGGGAAGAAAATTGACGCTTTCCGCCCGAAGGGGAAGGGAGAAAATCACTTTTTTTACAATATTCTTCAATTTTTTTTAAATCCGTACTTTTAAATGACCTCTATACGAATAAATTATTTTTAATAGTCCTTTTAGTGCTAATTTTTGAAATATTAGCAATTAAAAATGACAAATTAGTTATTAACGTAGTTCCAGCGTGGTATAGTATAATCAGACAATTTACTATAGATAAAAATTTAGAAGCCTCGGCACACAGACATTCACACATACAATTATATATGGTTAGTTTCAGTGATCTGGCAACGTTGCTCTGAGTGTTTATGTATTTTTGTTTATGGTCTCAGTATGTACAAATAGTATCGCGCTTTAAAATAATAGTACCTATTACTTAATTAAAAAGATGCCCAAGCAATTACGGCACCAAGGTCAATTTGTAAAAAACAAAAATTTATCTAAAAAATTGTCTTTTAATTCTGATATGAAAAAGGCCAAAGAAAAGAAAAAAGAGTCAACTAAAAATAATAACCTAGAAGGTAGGCGCATTGTGGAATACTCAGAGCTTGGTAAAAATTTAAAGTGTTTTAAATGTCGACAAGTGTTGAGTTTAGAAAATATTGAAAAAGAACAACTTCGTGGTCTACATTCACAATTATGGATAAAATGTGAAAATTGTTTTTGTGTCACTCAAGTTATGACAGGAAAAGTGCATGACGGAAATAAAAATTCCAAGGTTTTTGATGTGAATTCAAAAATTGTACTTGGTAAGTTAGTGTCAATAAATAAGTACAATATATGTTACTAATAAAAAAAAGATTTCCAAATATTTATAAAAACTAATCAAAAATTTTAATTTTAGGTGCGGTACATGCAGGTGTTGGTCACACAGCTTTGAATAAAATTTTAGCATGTCTTAATGTACCGCAAATCTCTGACACTTTATTCAAGCGATATGAGAGAGAAGTGGGTCCAGCCATCGAAAAAGCTGCTGAGGAAAGCTGCAAAAAAGCAGCTCAAGAAGAACGACACTTAATAATAGAAAATATTGATAAATTGTGCGAAGAATTGTAAGAATAACTTTACTTATCAATTCTAATTAATAATCATGTAGAATTCATTGCAATTCATTAATTTCCTGAGCTGAAATTATCTTTAATATTTTTATTGAATTATTGTTCATCAGTCTTAGATATAACTAATTGTACATAAAATCAAAATGACATTTTTTTGTCAACGACATTGTTTATAGATTTTTTAAATATTATTACTTGATGTCAATACTGTATTTGATAAATTTCCGAAAGTGTAGATCAGAAATATTAATTATCAATTTTTAATTTAAAATTTTTTGAATTTTAAATGTTTTAATGAATGTTTTATAATTTTTACTTAAAATTTTTTGAATTATAATTGTTTTAATAATTATTATAATTTTTTATTGTAAATTTTTTGAATTGTAAATTTTTTAATGAATTTTATAATTTTTACTTAAAATTTATTGAATTGTAAATGTTTTAATGAATTTTGTAATTTTTATTTAAAATTTTTTGAATTGTAAATATTGTAATGAATTTTATAATTTTTTATCTGAATGGATTTGTCTGCGTTGAGAAGGAAAGAACATAATGTATTGTAATGTAATTCTGATGATTGAATCTAATTTTTTTCATCAATTTAATAAATATAAATAATACTACAACAATGAATAAATTCTTGTTATTTTGAATCCATCCTAATTAACATAATTTAATATTTCCAGACCTCAAGAAATTGTTGAAGAGATTTATCCTCATTTTAATAATCTTAGATTAAATAACCCTCCAGAACAAAATTTGGTATCCGAAAATTTAGATGAAGCAGCGCATTCAAAAATTTTTGATTCCAGTATTGGTGAAATAATTAACATCGTAGTTTCTTACGACATGGGCTGGAGTAAGCGTGGCAATGGGCGAAGCTATGATAGCTTGAATGGCTATGGATGTATCATAGGGTTTCTTAGCGGCAAAATTTTGGATTATGGAACTCGTAATCGTAAATGTAAGCTATGCAGCAATGGCCATCCTAAGACCGATCACGACTGCCGTGAAAATTTCCATGGTAGTGCAAAAGCTATGGAACCTAATGTTGGAGCCGCTTTAGTAAATGGCAGTAAGATTTTAAAAAGCACAGGATTGAGCGTGCGAGTTGTCGTTGGTGACGAAGATAGTTCAACCATCGCATCTGTGCGTCGTGGGACAATTAATAAAATATTTAAATTAAGTGACAAAAACCACTTGCAAAAATCATTTCAAAGCGACCTTTATAAACTTAAGCCAAAGTACAAAGAACTAGCAAGAAAAAACACTATTCCTCATTTGAAAAAGTGTTTTAATTATGCTATTTCTCAAAATAAAACTCGGAGCTCTAAATTAGCAAGTATTTTGAAAAGTATTCCTGATCACTTTTTTAACCATCACGAAAACTGTGGAGATTGGTGTAAACGTGGAGCGTTTAACGATACATCTAGCCAAAAGGTTGTCCTGAAAGATCCTGAGCTATACACTCATTTGTATAATCTCTTTGGCAAATATGCTAATAATGCTCACAAAATCGCTTTCGCTGCTTCAAGTCAAGCTAATGAGAGCGTTAACAATATAATGGCTCACAAAGCTCCAAAAAGTCAGTGTTATTCGATGAGCGAGTCAAGTGATTACCGCTATGCAAGTGCTGTGTGTAGCAAAAATGATGGTGAGAGTCATTTACTGGAGGTTTATAAAATTTTAACTTTGTCACCAGGAAAAATACAGAATTATATGCCTCCAGGTACGACAAGAAACGACGGGATAGAGCTAAAAAAGCTAAATTGCTCTCAGCTAAAGTACGCCGGAATCTTCTGGCAGAAAACAGAGAAAAACTACGTAAGAAAAACGAGAAGACAGAAGGTTTGCAATATGAATCAAACTGCGGTTTCACTAATGACAATAATATTAATGAAGTTGTTGACGCTAACATAGCATCAATTTGTCAAGATAATTTCCTAATAACTTTAGACAACTGTGATATAGTTTACTTTGACTTGGAAACATCAGGTTTTGGCAAATCTAACGAGATTCTGCAGATTGCAGCAATGTATGAAGAACACGAGTTCAGTATTTATATTAATCCAACCAAAGAAATCTCTTCAGAAGCATCACTTCATACTGGATTACGAAATATTTCTGGACAATTATACTTGCGTGATAAGAAAGTTGAAACAGTTCCCCTGAAAGATGCATTGTCATCATTTTTAAAATTTTTAGATTTATCACCAAAACCTTGTGTGTTAGTTGCACATAATTCATCGTTTGATTCGTCATTTTTTATACGAGCTGTTATACAGTGTAATATGATTTTAGAATTTAAAAAAATTGCAGGGTTTAGTGACTCATTGTCGTTATTTAAAAAAAGACTCGCTACTAGGAAAGGTCCAGGTCAATTTAAACTTGGCACTTTAGCTAAGGACTTTTTGAAAATTGAATCAACCGAAAACTTTCATGAAGCTCTTTATGATGTAAAAATTTTGAAACAACTAGTATTGTCTGTCTTAAATATTGAAAAAATTTACGAAAATACTAAGTCATGGACATCATTATTGACTCATACACGGGAAGAGGAAAAGTCGAAAATCATGCTGCTGCAATTAAAGCCCTTAAAAACTGTTTTAACACCTGGTATTCTTAAGAAAATGGCAATTGCAAAAATGACGTATGAGTTACTTACAACTACGTTCAATCATCTTGGAGAAAATGGCATTATTGATTTAATGTCAAGTAAATTAGAAAATGGAAAACCTACAGTAACCAAAAATAAGAGAATAATTAATACACTTATTAATTTTTTAAAACCAAAAATTGAGTGAAATAAGTTATTTATTTATATACGACCCAAAGTTTATTTTAAAGTTATGTAACTTATGTTACATTTTTATTTAAATATATTTAAATATTTATATCGTCATTAAAGTTTTATGTTCTAACTTTGTGTTAATTTTTTTATAAAATATATAAGTTTTAAAGATATAAAAAGTATCATATTTATTTATTTACTTATTTATTTAATCGTTTTTTTATTTACAACTAATTTAAATGGTGATTTTAATATGTTAGTTACGCAGCTGAATTTTACTAAAATCGTGAAAGATTTGAATTTCCCGCTTTTTATTCTACACTATTTCAGAGAGCGTTGCGCACAGCGTTGCCAGATCACTATAATCTGTTGAGTGAGCAGGTTGGAAATGGATCGAAAATTAATTTTTTAATTATTATATCTCGATAATAAAACGGTGAGGTGCTATTTTTATTTTTTTAACTTATTCTAAAATCATTTCTCAACACTCTCCTAGTTTTTTTTCCAATTCTGTCGAGAGAATTTTTTAATATAATAAAAAATAGTTGGAGAGACCGGACATTTTACATGCTTTAAATGGGACATGACCCTCAAAATCACGAACTTTGTCTTTAAATATCTCGCGATCTAAACGGTCAAAAATTATTAAATTTTAGGAATTCATAAATAAAGCTATTATAAACCCGAGAAAAAAATTTCCGCCAAATCTGTCGAAAAGTGATTTCATGCTGGAACTACCTTAAAATACGGCTACGCTATTTTGCACACACAATAAAATAGCTACACTATTTTCTACATTAATATTTTTTATTAGAGTATATAAATTATTATCATAATTTTATGGTTTCAATACTTCAGGACTAAATTGCCTACACAGATATAAATTCACTTTAAAAGTGATAAATTTAGTCCTCTTATAAATTTATTAGTTTGCTAACTTTTTGTAAATAAATCTTTAGTGTAATAAATTTTTTACAAAATTTATTTGAATGAAAAATTTTATTACACATTTTTTTTATTTTTAATAATAACATCTAAAATCGTTATTTAATAATATTTATAGTTTAGTAGAATTATTTTTTAGATAAAAATTTTTGTTTAATAATTATTCAATTTTGTATTTTTTTAATTTTTAAATTACAAAATTAAAAATAAATTAGTTTATGGTAATACACTACAAATAAGTTAACATTTGCAAAATACAATTTTGACTTTAGTTTCATAAATTAAAAAATTTGTTTTCGTAAGTTGGTACAAATAGTTTTTCATGGTGAATAAGCAAATTTCTAGAGTAGATTATAAATCTACCAAAATTTATAAGGGTCATAAAAAATGAAGTATAATGCATAAAAATAAACGTCAAGGATGCCCGCATAGACTCCTTTTTAAACGTTAGCCCGGGAAAACTGAATTTACAATCCCTTAAAAACAAATAGAAGGTTAGACAGTTAAAATATTAAGAGCATGTAAAAATAAAAGTTTAGTTGCATGGTCTATCGTTAGACATTGTTATCCTTTTAGAAACACAATTGGTTGATGACAGAACATTAGAGAAAAAAATCTTTACGACGTATTTTTAGCTTTTTGAATATAAATCTTTTTAAGTATGAATTCATAAAAGATTGGAGTATTTACAGCTTAACTGATAGTTTATGACGTTGAAAACTTTGTCACGTACTTACAAAATATTCAAATCTTTGGACATACGGAAATGTTTTGGAGTTGAAATTGAAGACTCTACTGTCACTTTGTAATTATCATCCACACTTTTAGGTCTTAGGCTTCAATATCAAAATTCTATATCAAGATTGTAATGAGAAAATAAGTAGAATCCTTGAGTTTAAAAAAAAAAAAACGATCCTACCCACGCCCAGAGATTCTTTGGTGACATAATCGACATTTAGGATAAAATAAGTCGAGTTGACGTGACTTACTCTTAAATACAAAGAGTTTAAGCTGCACATGAGTTATGAAGTATTCATTCGGCTTTTAACGATACATGAAACTCATTAAGTAATTATGGAGAAAATGAAAAAAAAAAAAAAAAAAATCCAGACTCGGGAAAAACCCAAAAAAAATGTGAGAAAATATTTTAGACTGGTATATAGGGGCTCGGGATTAGAAATTTCTCTGCACATAAAAATTTTCTTAAAAGGGTTAAGCTCTTTTTTTATTTTAGGTTTAGACTGTTTTTCATAGCGGCCAGTATTAACAGTTGTCAGAGAGGTAAAAGATTTTAATTTTATTACACCTCGTAGAAGATGGTACACGTCATGCAAATCCTTAAGCAAACTGAAAGTTCAAACAGTTTTAAGGTATTAGAGAAAAAATTTTACCTTTTTTTTTTTTTAAAAAAATTTCAAGGAAATCCGGGGATTACAGGAAATTTTTTGCATTTAAGTAAATAGGATGACATACTTAGGAAGCAAAAAAATATGAGATTAATATTTTTAAAATAAAATGAATTTAATATTTCTGTTTGTGTTTTTGAGAAAATTGAGATTAAAATAGAAATTTTTATCATAAAAAAATGAAAATTTTTCAATTTTAAATTAAATTTAAATTCTATGCAGAGAAAATTTTTATAAAGATAAATATTCAAAAAAATTCAACGCTCGAATTATCATAATTTCAAATTATCTGAATCTTGAGATTTTTCGCGGAGAGATTAAAATTGTCCGGTCAAGTAGACGCAATACAATGGGCATGAACAAAGTAGAGTACATCTATTCCAATATTGGTAAAAAAAGAGATAAATAACAACATAAAAAAAGAGGAAAACAGCTAAAAAAATAAAATAAGGGAGAAATCGAGAAGAGAAAGCGATAAAAGAGGGTAGTAGTGCAGAAGCAAAGACATCTCGCTTTTCTTTATTCATTACGCACACATGTGTATAAAAAAACGGACTTTTGCGACAGGGCGAAATACTGTCGCGGGGTTTCTTCAACCGAAACGAGAAAGCGAAGCCAGTTTGATTCTTCCCCGCTTGTATACATTTCCACATATAAAAATTTCTTCATATATGAACATAAAAAATAAAACTGAAAAAAAAATTATTTTTCACCCCAAATATTTTATCTATTTATTTTAAATATAAAATACAATATACTTTAATGTATTTTTAATTTATTTAACATTTTTCTTTTTTTTAGTAACTTCCCGCTAAAATATTTGAAAATATTAAAAAATTGGGAAGTTAAAATATATTAAAGCAAATTTCATTTCAAATTTGAAACTCGTTTTCAGAAAATATTTTTAAGCCATTTTGTCAAATATTTTTTTTTTTTTTAATTCTAATAGCTTCTGCGATAACTATACTTATGCTCATAAAAAACCCCTAATTTTGTATAATTAGGAAGGTAATTTTGTATAATTCAGTATATCTAGATGAGCATCGGATAAAATTTTATCTCGGATAGAAAAATTGGCATTAAAATTTTCTTCAAATCATTAAATTTTTTCAAAATTGTATTTTTCCAATGTTTATTTTTTTTTACAGTTAAAAATTTTTAAATTTTAATATCGAACCAAAAATTAGGGTAGAAGTACCGTTTGTGGCCATTTATTGTTCAAATTAACGATAGAAATGGATTTATATTAATAAACTATTACAAACTCGATTTGTTTAAATGTAAATGTTTTATTTATTTATTTATTTATTTATTCATTTTTACGCCAAGTAAATTTTTTATAAATTAATTCAAATGTTAACTTTTCAAAAACGGTGCTAAGGTGGCCAAAAACGGTACTTTTACCCTCCAGATTGCTTGAGTGGTATATATACCGACAAAAATGTGAGTTACCATCTAGTGTTAATTGCAGGTAATGCAGGTAGTAATTAAAAACACACCAGGTGTGTTACCCTATGGCATTTTCATCATTTTCATGACCTTCATGATGCTAACATGCGTTAGAGGCTATTTTCCTCAAAACGCGGCCCCAGCTTATGAATTTCTCTGAAATAAAACAAAATTGCATAGAAAATGCTCTTCTACCAAATAGATTGTATAATTTATTTTCTTTTTTTGTCAGAAATTTTTATATAAATCTATATTTTCTTAAAAAAAATAAATAGCTTTTTCTTTACAATTGCAACAGAGATAATAGGATTTTTTACAATATTTTTTATGCAGAGATAAAAATATGAAAATCTCTTTTAAGCTTAAAATATTATTTTTAAGTGTATTGCCTTAAATAAATTATTAACAAAAATTTTTAAGATTAAAAAAAGTAAAAGTAAAAAATAATTAACACTGGCGCCTTTAAGAATTATTTTAAGCTGAGCGGCGCCGACAAACTTATGCTATTACGACACACCGAAAATCGTAATTTAGAGCTGTCCTCCTATCAGTACTCTTTAATTGCGTAAATCTGACCACTTGTTTCATTGTGATTAATATTTATTACAATTACAAGATTTATAAATACTAATAAATCACAATAAGAGAATGAGCTCAAAAATAAAATGACATTAATTTTTTTTTTAACAAATAAATTTGTTCAAAAAAATTATTTTTAAAAAGTTACATTTTTTAGTTATTTAAATTTTTAAGTCAATTTTTTTTTTCATATTTTTATTTTGCAATAATTTATGTGTCACCAAAATTCTTAAAATTATTGAATTTCTGCTAAAATAATTTTCATAAAATAAAAACTTATACAATAATAAAGACTAGGATTGATGAAATGAAACATGATAAAATTTTTGTAAGTAAACAATATGTATATTTGTTATTATTATTATTATTATTATTATTATAATTATTATTATTATTGCTAAGGCACGTTGTTATCGATATAAAAATGTAAGTGACAATTATTCGCCAATGAGCATATTCAAATACTGGTATATCAAACATCTAATTACTTAATTTATTAATTAATATAATAAACGTGTTTGTTGATTATTAATCTCTTTATCGACATATATAAAGTTTATTTCGTGTACAGTATCAAAAATGAATTATCTCAATTATTTCTTCTCTTTACGGATCAGATTTATAAAAAAAAAAAAAAAACTCGTATTAAACAATTTTAATTAATAACTTTTCATGTAATAATTTACGTTGAATCGTAAAATATAATTAAATGAACTCATAATTTACACTAAAAGCAAGACAATGTAATAGTGTAATAAACTAAATATGTAATTAATTTATATATATATATATATATATGAGATAACAGTGCTAGAAATTACAATTTATTTAAACTATAGTACTCTTCTTTTTTATTCTCATTTTCTTGTAATTTCGAGGATTATTATAATCGGTTGAATTCATCTGGTAAGTTTATTTCCAACTATATATTTCTTTAATATTATTTCATATGTATATTTTTTTTTTCTTTATAATCTCGTGAGTAAATACATCAATACAAAATACACAATTATTTATCTACTGTATACAAGGCACATTCTCAATAATTACACAGTAAATTTCATTAAAATAATAGCTAATTAATTAATTATAATTATTATTATATTACATGAAATTTACATGTGTACTTTCGAGACCATAGATATAATAGTCAGCGTCTCAGCGAACTTTTTTTTATAAAATACATTCCCAGAAAAAAGCCACGAGAGCTTATTGCAACAGATATACATTTACAAATTATCAATTATCAATTACCAGATATATAAACTTAACATAAATCAATCAATTATTTTAATTTAATATTTTTCGATGAAAATAATGAACGATTCAACTTTTCAACATTCAATAATCTCTTTAATAATCTCTTCAACTGTTATTATATTTTGTATTAAACAAATATAATTACAAAACATTTTATTTCAAAAAATATGTATTATATGTATATACATATATAACAAAATCGTTCATTATTTAATCATCTGAGCTGCCTGTTTTTTTTTTTTTTTTAAATATTTAAACTATACACTAATTTGTTAACACATTAACATTAATTAATATTTAAATATTTAATTGCTCACACTAATTAATCAATCGAACATTATTATCGACATCAATACTTAGAACCATTGTTATTAATCTTAGATTACAACAGAATAAACATTAAATATAATATACTTATTCATACGTTACAATAATGTAAATCGTCGGCTAACATTTAAACAAAGTTAGTAATTAATAAAAGAAACTTAATATTTTAATCGATTTTTTGTTTTTGTTAACTTAACAATTATTTTGAATATTCTACAAATACCTCATGCTTTTAATGCAAAAATTAATCTAAAAAATAGTAAATATTAATTTTCTTAATAATGTATCGAAAAAAAAATTTTTAATTATCTAACGGGACACAATGCAATAACTTTTTCATTTATTAACAGATATAGATTTTGTATATAAAAAAAATATAGATGTAAATATATTTTTTTTAAATTATTTACTCTGATTCAATTGATAATTATCTTTCAACTTAATTCTATAAATTAATTAATCAATTATATAATAATTACTTAAATTAATGAATATCTAAAAAAAAAATTTTCTCTTTTATTTTTTAAATTTATATTATACAAACACGTTTACTATTTTTATAAATATCTGTATAAAATAATAATAATAAACGTGTTTCACAATAAATGTTTCGTATGGACGGTTATTACTTTCAAAAATGACGACTCATATAGCTGAGTTCATTGACTGCAGGGACTCTGAGGCACTTCGCTTTGCGAGCCATTGTTATTTACTGCTGCATTTAACTTTGCATATCCAAATCGATGCAAATATATATCTTTATATCTTTATCAGTATCGAATAATACAATTTTTTATATATATTTTACATTATTTGAGTTTTATTAACTCATCTAAAACTTCAGTATTTTTTTCAACACGTAAGTTTAGATCACCGGTTTTTTTTTTTTTTTTTATTTTTAATCTTTCAATTAAACTACGTCGGATTTATATTGACATATAGGCGCTACATATATGTTTACGCATATTATACCTTTAGTTAATTAATTGCACTTAATCAGTCTACCACGACTTGTAGTTTAATTAATCTCAAACCAGGTGAATCTGATACGTCATGATACCAGAAAAAAAAGAATACATGATAGAGAAATACTTATTAATACGCATCATTAAATAATGACATAATATTGATTGTTATGACCATTTTTTTCTCCGACTCTATTATCAGTATCTTTTTTTTTTTTTTTTTTTTATTCATACTTCTTCATTCAGTAGCTTATCAATTCGATCATATTTATTATATAAATATTAATAAGTAATAATTATTGTCAAAAAAAGAAATAAAAACAGTCTCCTTTTCCCACTCTCTCACCTCCTTATAATTAGTAATCTCTTCACCATTATTGTAATCTACGCGAAAAATTCGAACGCGTTTTATGTATATATGTATAAATATTTTTATATAATATATACATATATACATGTCACTCGTAAAATTGATTGCGTTCTTAAAAATATATAATTAACAAGAATACGTAAGTTTTTTTCTTTAAATATACAATTTTTTAAATGAAAAATCTTTTAATATTTAATAAGGCGTATTTGTACGAATGTTTATAATTAAGGCACGGTTTTTTTTTTTTTTTTTTACAATGACAGTACGGTGATAAAATAGATACTTTTTTTTTTTTTTTTATTTATAATTATTGGTAGAGTATTTTATACCGATCGCATTTCTTCATATTTGTTTAGTACGAAAGCATTGAATATCGCAACACTTAACTCGATCGTGCATTGTCGTCGTGTGATCGAATTATTGTAGACCGTCTTCATTGTACATTAATATTATTATTTTTTTTTTATTTAATATTATCCTTGTGATTGTTATTATTAATATTAATGTTATACTTAAGCGACGTACTACAGCCACGTAAGAACATTCTCGGGTTTCGTACTGCTCGGATTTATCAGTGACTGCACGTCGTCCAGGATATCACTCGTAAATTCTTCGCCAAGCTAAATTAAAGATTAAAATTATTATTATTATATCCTTCAAAATATAACTTCACACTTAATTTTAATCAATAAAAATAAATTGATATAAAATAACACTAAATACTCCAGTCCAAAGTTTGCGACAAAATACTTGAAATATTTAAAAACATGACATTTCAATTATTAAAAAAAAAAAAAAAAAAAAAAAAAAACAATTAAATTCTTTAGTGATAAGTGTCTTATAAACACTTATTATTAAAGATTTATTTAATGACTCATTAGACATATTTAGAATAATTTATTACTAATCTCTGCGCTCGATAATTAATAAAAATAATTTATAATTTAAATAAACATGTATCAATAAGAATAACTCTCGTAATCTCTATAATGAAATATATATTTTTTATCATGCGTATGATAATGATTAAATACATTTAATAAATCAATTGAGATAATGTCAATAAGATATACCTGAAGCGAAGGTACTAGATCATCCGTTGAGTCGATGTTATCACTTAAAGTCGACAAATCGGGTGTTTCCATTGGTGCTCCACCTTCTGTAAATAACATATTTTTTTTTTTTTGTTAATAAAATATATTACACTATTATAAACTATAAATTCTATTTATTAATAATTAAATATTATACATGAATTATTTATCATTAAATACTTACCACTTGTAGCGTCCATGTTGTCATCGATATTAGAAAGAAAATCTTCAGGTGTATGTGGTAAAGAGTATGCTGAACCAAGACCTAGACCGGAGTCAGCGCTTTCCTGTCTTGCATGCTGCTCATTTATACCCGACAAAAATGGATCCATTGCTGCGTCAGGAGTACTTTGTCTCAGCAAATTAAGTTCTTGCTATAAATATCAACCAATAATAACATTATTAATAACAAGCTATACCCTCGTCTGCTTCGTTAGGCGCCAATTTAATTTTTTTTTCTCATCACAAGTTTAAAAACAAAATCTTTGATGATGAAAAAAAAAATTTAAAAGCTAATTTAATTTTAGTTATTCTTTTGAATTTAATTCATTAAATTTTTTTATTTTACAAATTTTATTGAAAAATAAAAAAGTCAAAATATATTTAACAAAAAAAAAAAATTAATTTTTTAATAATATAAATTAATAAATAAATATAGTTAATATAATATACCTGACGCATAATTTCAGCTTGTCTTTGTTTCAGACGTTCGCGTTCCATTTGCAGTGACTGAAGACGTAATTTTTGTTGGCATACCTGAATATTTTGATTATTCTGGATTCCAGTAGCTCCAGGCTGTTGGAGCCAGTTTTGTGGAAGCATTGCATTCGTAGTCGGAGCTCGTTGTAAATGTGATGCTATAAAAGTCAAGTTTACATCAGTCAGTATAATCTTCAACGACAAATGCTGATTTAAAAAAAAAAAACTTACGAATTCTAGGATCAAACCATGAAGTAGTACGACTTTGATGATTAATAAAGTAAATCTCTCCTTCTGGAGTACGTGCTTGCTCCCAACCTTCTGGTAAGGGTCCGAGAGAATTAGCCGCTGCTGAAGATGCTTTTCCACTTTCCACAGCCGCAGCAACAGCCGCAACACTCACAGCAGCTGCTGTTTTACGTGGATCTTCCCATGTTGTCGTTCGGGTCAAGTGACTGTAAAATAAGTAATAAAAAATATGGTCAAAACAATTTATTTTTAGCAATTACTAAAATTTAAAATAATAAACAGCTATAAATATGTATACATTTATTATCATCATCATCATCACCATTATTAATGTGAATATTAATATTAATACTCACAACATTTAAATAAATTTAATTGAATTTAAAAAATAGAAGAAACTATTACTAAACAAAGTTGTTGAAACATTTTTTTATGGGTCGTTAAAATTGATAGTACCTATAAAATAGTTTATTTAAGTACAATTTTGTTGCTAAAGCAAAAATATATTCAAAGTAAAACTATATTACTGGTACTTAAAAATAATATCTTAAAAACTTACAGACGTAATTTATTAAAATATTTTTTTATAGAATTACAATAAATTCTTTGTCCTTGTATTGCAATTAAACAAACAGTAGCATGAAACGTGGATCATGTATAAATATATACATGATAGATATGTGCGTATGCGTATTCGTATGTAGAAACGCACATTTGCCTGATATAGTATAGCAACGCCGGAAATAGTTCCATTCAAAACGGCGGATGATGCTAAAGTAAGGTAGGAGATGTGTGAGGAAGAAGACGCCAACCCATCCGGTGCGGGTAAAATCAACTCTCTTTGCTGTTACGTCTATATCTATGTATACATTAATCTGTACCAATATACATATATATTTATGTATATATATATATATATATATATATATATATATATATATATATATATATATATATATATATGTAGGTTGTTTGGTCGATGTATTCAATGTCTCAAGTAAAAGAATCAACCAACTAATGCTGAAGGTAAGGGTGTGGAGACTAAAATCCGACAGCATCATCAAAACCGATAACAAGCCTCCACACGTGCTCTATTTTTATAAATAAAACTGATGATCTCTGTATAATGACAATGATCTCAATACAGTTATTCATCGCGAAAAACAGGTGGCTATGTAGACGTAGATCTGTTGATGATGATGATGATGATGATGATGATGATGATGATGATGATGATGATGATGATGATGATGATGATGATCTGTTACGTGTGCGCCATACCATCATATGAGTCCCCAAGATATTATTAGACCGGCCAGAGGATAACCGTTTATATCTTTCTTAATTTCTATTTTAGAAACTCTGACTTTTATTTTCCGCGTACAAATAACACTGATACTTGTCATTATATCTACACACATTTTTAAATATCCATATGCATGTATATATATACTTGTTAAAAAATACATTGACTGGATAATTAATGATATAAAGAGTATTTAGCTACATTATATTAGTATAAAATGTGTATGTATAAGTATAACTTGTGTGTACAAGTACTGGCACAAGCAACATAAGTAGGAATGTCTGGATTGAATAATCTAATAGGTCTAAACTGTGAGGACGTCAAATAGCCGTAACTCTTTCTCTTTGATGGTTAATGAACAAGATAATGTATACGTCAAAGTATGACAATGATATCATACTGGTAGTAGTATATTTTCCGGGATTGTCGGCATATCATTGGCATCTTATCATTATCACATAATACATTATATTGTGTTATGTTATGTTATTTTGTGCTATATGTGTGGTTTTGCTTATACTATGAATATTACTGTGAGTTAGGCATTTAGAAAGCTCATTATAACAACATTATCATTACACTAGAGGCAGATGATGATAATCTCTAGTATAACGATATTAGTTTTGGCGCCGTTACTCAAGCCAGACTATTAGCACAACGGCATTAGGCATGAGCAATTGTTTTTCAAGCTGTGCTCTCGACTCCTCGTGATATGACGTCGCTTACAAGCCAGGCCTTGTGTCAGAAATGCGGCGCCGACGGGTGATGTCACGTCACGATTTTTCAAGTGTCTCACACGATACTATGCTAGCTCTCTAACTCTAGCTTTGATTTGCTTAATACACGCACAAGTTCAATTTCAAATAATAATAATAATAATAATAATAATAATAATCATCATCATCATCTTCATCATTATCATCATCAGCAGCAGCGGTGGTATTAATTATTAATATTATTTAAATGATTTCTTCATGTCGATTCAGTGTGTCATTAATTTAGACACCTGGGCGTTGATAAGTCAAACAAAAATCTGTAAAAAAATAGAGCAAATGACAATTAAAAGAGTTTTGATAAATACGGAAAATTTTAAATGAGTTAAAATTATAATTAGTTGAGTAAAAAAAAGTAAGTAAATTGATGGGGAGAATTACAGAAAGGTCGAGACTGGTGTCGTCAGCAGCAACGGGTTTCCACTCAGTCAGGAACCGCGATGGTGTTGTAGTTTTCTTGGTCGAGATGCAAACGGCGTCCGGGTACACGCGGACTTATGCCCGTCGTCTTGTAGGTTTGGCAGTCGGCCAAGCTACGACAGATCCAAGTAGCCAAGTCAAGTAAATACAGAAGCACCAGCAGCAGCAGCCGCCATTGCTTTATATTGCAGACGAAGACGAAGAAGGAACTCTTACACCGCCGTTGATGATCTAGCAGATCGAGCGAGAGAGAATAAATATAAAGAGTATAAGTATAGTAGTTATATTTGTTTCTCTGTTGCTCTGATTCGGATCCCGATGTCTTGGCCTATAACATAGAGCATACTGGGTAACACGTTGTAGTTATACACGAATGAGAAAGAGAGAACTACTGATGTATTTTTACTCCGGACATCGCGGCGCCGGACAACTCGTAAATAGACACACGGGGCACCCGCTGACTTCAGATCTTGAGGCGTCGAGAACGTGGTGGCTGGGTCTATCACCATCCTCGAGCACAGACTTTAGCCTCTCTCTTCCGGCCGATATGCCTTCACCTTCTTCGTCATTTTTTTTATCTCTTCCTCCTTTTTTATGTCTACATTCTATTACACTTTTTTTACACAAAAAACTATTTTTTTTTTTTAACTTTTAGCTGTGAAAATTTTCTTCTGCACTCAAAAAAATCAGATCATTTCATTTTGATCAATTAATGTTTTGAGATTATTTTTTAATTATATAAATAAAATTTTTTAGAATTAAAAATTATTCATGAATAAATTAAATAAATTTATTTTTCGTGTTTTTAATACCAAAATTATTTAAAAAAATTTTCTAACTTTTGAAGTGTTTGAAGTTTTAAAAAAATTCGAAGTTATTTTGAAATATACCTGAATAGTTCAAGGGAAGTTTACAATTTTTCTAAACTTTTCAAATGACTTTGAAGTTACTGGTTTATTTTAGAAAGTTTTAGGTGGTTGTAAATTTTTCTGATGCATCTAAACCAGTTATAAAATCTTCAAGATCTAAAAAAAATCGTAAAAGTTTATTTTTTAAAAAAGTTTCTCCTGAACATTTACAAAATTACTCTTCAATTTATAACTGAGAAATTATTACAGCAAAATTATCTAAAATTTAACACGATAATATTTAAAATTAAACTTTAATATTTATCAAAATTTTATAAAAAAAAAAAAAAAAAAAAATAAATAAATAAATAATTCTCTTCTATTAAATATTTACAAAAATGGTGAATTAGAACTTTTTGATTATTATTCAGGTATTTCTACTCCAAACACTATTTTTATGTGATATATATAATTTTTCATTCATATTTGTAATAATTCTTTTATGGTAAACCTTGAAAAACATACAACAAAAGAATATTCATATATAAATAAATATTGTAAGATGTATAAACATATATACAGTCTTATCTTTTATATATTTTCACATATAATTAACATGGAAGTTATCGACAAGGTGAGATAACGATATTCCTTCAACAGGTGGTTATGACAACTTATACATCCAAACATAAAATATAACATTTATCCACATAGGCATTCATTTATATATAAATGACTACTTGATTTAAAAAGCTACTATCAGTCGTTATCAGTTATATAAATCAATCTTAAATTTTATAAAAAAACAATTCTAAATGACCATTGTCAAAAATTAATGATAAGTTATTATTTTTTAATGATTCTTTGAAGACATAAACATTATTGGTTTTTCAAAACATGTTTGTCATCAACTGGACGCACTCCGGATATCATGAATATGTTTTTTCAGTCATTTTATCTTGAGACTTTCACAACAATTACAGTAATTAACGACCTTCAAAATTATAAATCAGGGATTCAATCTTGTATTAGACGCTAACGACATTTCCGTGGTGCACTATTGTAATTATTGCAGTAGGATACCGGAGATAATCTTAGAGATAGAAGAACAATACACCGAGACCCTGACACATTCTAAAATAATATAAATAATATAAATAATAATACAAAATAAATAAGTACATATGTAATTTTTTTAATTCAAATAAATCTATCGATAATACTTAAGTGCGTTAAATTTTTTAAGTGTTACTAAAACCGCAATTTAACAGTTATACGGTAAATAACTGAACAACCAGAATATATTCAAGTTAACTAATGAATATTCATTACTTAATACATACGTGAATACCTTTACTAATAGCTGTATAGTTTATCTCTTATACTTTATAGATTTAAAACATCTATTCATTTATTATCTCTTGTACTAAAATTTACTGTGAATTTTATTTACATCTATATTTATAATTTTATAGTCACCGTCCTTTGAGTTAAAAGTTTACATAAAATATTTAATTAATTATAAATTGTAAATTATAAATTAAACAAATTTAAATATTAATAGTTTTCTGCAAGTTCGCGATAAAAAAAAAAATAATACTTATTTCATTTACGTATAAAATATATTTTTACGGTGACGAACCACGGGAGTAATGCATCGGCTCGGTGAACCCGACAGGCACGCTACTTCCTTCCTATATACCATTCGTGTTGATACACTTCCGGTACTGTTACTGTATAAAAAGCTTACCGAATAAATGCAAGAGACCGAGAGAATGATGACAAAGAATTAAAATAAATAAATACATAAAACGGAGTAGTAATAATAATGCTAAATTTAATATTTAGCATTACTATTTATTAAAATTTAAAAAGCGACAAAAATAAATTTCAATAACGCACCAATTAAAATTTAACGACGAGTGATTAATTCGAAAATTCTCTGCATATTTTTTTGAAAAAATTACTTGACATAAATATTTTTTTTTTTTTCTTCATATCAAATATTTTATGTAGATTATTAAAATAATAATTGTTATTTATTTTTTTTAAATAGAAAAGAGAAGTGAGTCTTATGATAAATAAAATAAATCATCGGGAAATTACGTGCAATAATTAATAATAAATTTCTTATTTTTTAGAGCACACGGATGTGAAGTAAAAATATTCTTGTCTTGACCTTGTGGTTGGCGATCAATGAAACAGACTCATCATTTGTTTAGCTTTGAGATGTTTTCAAATTCCATAGCGTAGTATGTATCAAATTCATTCATCATTCAATGAATTTAAATCAAGGATATCATTATCATTTACGATTAATATATATATATATATATATATATATATATATATATATATATATATATATATATATATATATATATATATATATATATATAATAAATTTATTTGTTATTTTACCGACAGGACGTCGGATAAAAAAACAAATAAATATATAATATAAATATTTATTTACAAGTGTAAGCGATAATATTACGATTTGCGAGTAAGTAGCAGTAGCGGTGAGATTTAAGATTTGAAAATATATGTGATGATTCAGAAGTCGAGCGCAACGGCTAAAATTTTCGTGGAAGAGCCACCAACACCACTATGAAGAAGAACATAGATGGTTTCTCGAAGAAAAATCGTGGGAGAGAGCGTTTTAGTTGATGATGAGAAGCATAAGTAAAGTACCAAGGCATAAAACTACAAGTTATAAGCTACAACAGTAGAGAGTAGAGAGGAATAATGTAGAAGCAGTAAAGTGAGGAGCCAAGAACTGAGAATTGAGGATACACCGCGGGAGAGATGAAGAGGGAAAATGAGAGTTTAGTTCTTCTTGAGGGAACAAAATAAAAATCTTTCAGCCGTTCTTTAGCTCTCACGGTTAACCGTCCCAGGTATAGAAACCTTGATGCACAGTACAGGTGAACACAGGGCCGGGTGAATTCAAAGAAGCACCCGAGAGACCGAAAGAACCACCAAGTGGAGTTATAAACCCGACAGAAGAAGAAAAAAAACAACCTGGTAATCCCTATACTACATTTTAGGCGCTTTTTTACTTTGCTTATTATTATTTTTTTATATATTTCGTTTCTATAATATATTCGAAGATCAATGCAGAAGACCGACCTCTTAAATAGGAAATTCTCCGAAACAAACAATTATCTGTTTTTATGGATAAAAAATTTTTTTTATTTCTCAAAGCTTTCAACTACTGATCAATTATATATCTTTTGTAAACTTTCAATTTTATTCATACGCGTTTAGTTGTATAGTCTGTAATATAATATAAAACATATATTTGTTTATTATATTTAGAGTTATAGTAAATAGCAATTAATAAATAATAATAAAAAAAAAAAAAAAAAAAAAAACGTAGATATAATTAAATATGTATCGAGTATAATGAATATGATAGTGTAATTTAATAAGTGATTTGTCGAAAGAAATCAAGTGTGTTAAAAGTGTAAACACTTATTTAGTACACCGGAAATTCACGTGGGTGTCAAGTTGCTATACAGAGTGTATGTGTATAGAATCTCGGTCGACGGGGGTCGTATATAGTATAAAGATAAAAAAAAAAATTTAAAAAAAAAAAAGAGAGAAGAAGTAATATCTATAAAGGTATAAGTAAGTAATAAAAAATAATAAAAGAAGAAGCAGAGAGGAATCAAGTGGGTGGATTAAAGCGAAGGTGGTTGGACGATGTCGTCGTCGTGGTAGTCTTCGGAACCAACTCAACGGAGTTTCCCACGACAGGTGACACGTGGGAATACCGGCGTGGCGCCGCAGGTGAATCGCCGGGGAGAAGCACTGACGAGTAGTCGTGGGGGACTCTGCTGAGCCGAGGAGGATATTCAGGAGAATTCCCCTTGTGTCTCGTCTTCGAGTATAAATCCTGTTGTGTATGTATATGTATACACATCACTAGACACATCCATGTGTGTGAACGTGATATGTATACCTGTTATATTCCTCTATACTACTCGTGTGAGCTAATGTAATGTAAGAGACAGCCAAGAGGAGAGTAGTATTTGAACAAGTGGTAGGGATCAACCAGTCCGGTTGGTGGTGCCTACACGACTTAGACTCTCGAGTATAAGATGGTGTCTTTGAATGATGCTGCGTCGCACCTGATACTGCACACCATCCAATATAATACATCAATGAAAAAAAAAATATATATATATATATATATATATATATATATATATATATATATATATTTTTACTTCTTTTCTTCATAATCCTGTCAAAATTTTTTAGCTTTAAAGAAATCATTGTTATTGCTGTAATTAATTGATTAATAAATAAAAATAATGATGAAGATTATGATAATAATAATAAACATATAGCATACAAAATAAAATAATAATAAAAAAAGTAACCATACGTAAAGACCGACTACTTACTTGAGGAAGTAAATTTGTCCCTCAGGCGTGCGTGCTTGCTCCCATCCGTGAGGCAACGGCCCCATGTCGTCAACAGTGCTGATGACGTCATAACTGCGCTGTTTCTGATGATGATGCCTGGGTGCGTGGGGCTGAGGCGTATGTTGAGTGGCCTGCTGTGCAGAAGCGTAGGTTTGCTGGAGCGAGGCCGGACTGCTGTGAGCTCGTGGATGAGCCACCGTCAATCCGGGTGCTGCACCTGCGGGTCCTGAACCCGCGGAATCGGCTCCACCTGTGGCCTCGCTACCCGAGCCCAAATTATTACCACCGGGGCCGCTCCCGGCGACATTTGTCGTAACTATCGTACCAAACGCAGAGTCAGCAGAATTTTCTCTTGAGTGCGATATCGAGGGGCTCTTGCTGCCGGTCTGAGGTGGGTTGAAGAATGAATTTGGCAGGTTTCGCATACGCAGAGGCACCTGCAGAGGTCTCGTTGAGTTTGGCTTTAAAACACTGTCGAAAAGCGCCTGCAGATCCGACTCGGAGTTCTGGTCAATCCTCACCACCAGATTTGACTTTGACAACTGATCAACGTCCTGATTGAGCGCCATTATTGTCTATTATATCTGTACTACTAATATCTATAAATAAAGTTAATGAAATACGAATACTATTTAAAGCTGCACCTTGAGTGGAGTCTTATCGAAAACGAAAGCCAAAACGGCGGGAGTAACACCAACCAACGGGAAGTTTACTTCAGCAAGCTGTTTCCTTTATCCTCGGGAGTTTTCTTACTCCAGGAAAGCAATGAGTATTATTGTATTATTGTATTATTGTATGTGTTGAGTTGGCTGACTGGCTAGCTAGTAGAGTAGCAAAAAGTAGTAGTTACTTTGCGAGGCACTGGGTATCTACCAGCGGCGCGTATGTAATTTACGTTGAGGCCGTGTTGGTAGCTAAGCGTGTTCCTCCCGGCTCTCAGCTCTCAGCTCTCTGGTTATACGCGTGTGTACGTAAATACGTACCTTACGGCACTCTCCAGTCGCCGTGGTCTCTCCTCCTCGGTGGTATGTATGCTATATCTTTCTCACTTGCACTTGGCAATATCTTTCTCGGTTCAACTCGGCTCAAGTCGCTCCACGACTCCCCGCTGCCTCTTAAAGATCCTCAAGCATCTCACTCACGCTCTCGCTGTCCCGCTAAGCCCGCACCTTAAAAAATCGAGCTTTATCCCGCTGTCTCTCTTTCACGCTCTCTTCCTTTAC